>NC_092595.1:4647500-5309000 GCF_047663525.1 Anas platyrhynchos | reverse complement strand
GTTATTCCTCATCACTGGAATCCAAATTAGGCCTCTACTGTTTGACAGGAGCTGGAAGAAGGATATCATGGACTCAGAAAAGGAGCTTCTTTGTCTCCGTTACAGGGCACAAACATAATTTCTCAAGGTAAACACATGTTATCAATAGAAATTTATGCCACATATATGTAACACAATATGGCTTCAATTATCTGTAAGAAGAGGTGTGCAAAATCAAGGTGATTTAAGAACCTGGCCTATCACCAAAGCCAGCTAGATCTCTCGCTGTTTCTGTCATTTGAAGCCAAGATCTCCTGCTGAATACTCTAATCCCCTTTAATCCTGATTTGGATTTGAACTTGAACCCCAGGTCCTAGAATAAATCAAACACAGATCTTAACATGCTTTTTCCAGACCATTTCTGATGATAACACAGCCTCTATAGAAATAATCTGGCTTTCCTTCTGTAACGATTTCCAAGAGCTGTAGCAAGGAATTCGGCTACTTTCCTGACTGATTTCACAGACGTACATTTTCAGGTTGGGTGATCTAGATAAATTCTGCCCCAAGCCCAATCTCCCCCCAAAAAAATACAAACAACAAACAAACAAACAAAACCAGTCTTTCACCACTGTTTGAGGGTTTTATATTAGGAAATGTTAAAACTATCTTAGTATAAAGACTCGGCTGGGACAACCCGTCACATCAGTTAAGCAGTGCTTCACCCTCTTGTCTGCACTCCATGGGTCTCTTCCCAGTCTTCAAGAGGGGGCAATCAACTCAGCTGCAGTATTTGAGTTCTGCTGTCACCCCACAAATTGACAGAGCTTTTTGAAGGGACTTGCGCTGCTTCCCACTGGACGGAAGGAGCAGGAAGAGACTCTTTGCAACTAAGGAAAGCAGAAATGCACCTGTTCTTGCCCTGGTAGGAGCACCTCTAGCCAATGCTGCAGGCCATTATCACCACAGAGTCCAAGTAAAGCTCCCCTGCGATGCTGCCAAGGGCATTATGTCTGGGGAAGGGCTGTCTTACTGGAGGATCGTGTCACACAGGACATTTCTTCCTTACGCATGAAGTCTTCTGGTCAGAAGGCATCTTATTTGGTTAGCCCAGCCTGGGCTAGTGAATCCTCTACAGGCTGACCTGCAAGTCACTACGAGTGACCTTCAAGAGCCATATGGCTCTCTCAAGTCAGACTCAGGTAGCTAAAATCTGGCCTTCCAGGTGTTAATAACACAGGAGGTAGAAACTAGAACTACCGTGGAGCTCTGGGTTGCTGCGGAGGTGCAGCAGGAGCTCTCATCACACCAAGAGAGCCCAGACTCCTACAGACAACTTCTGCACATAGCCCAGTCCCCGTTACATTGATCATGGCTGGGAGCACCAGCCAGCTGAGGTCAGTGGCAGGGTGGTTTGTGCTGGGGATGCTTGAACTGTATCTGACCTGTAAACAAGTAGGGAATGTCAAGCTTTTGTAGAGCCAGTGTCTTAACCTTTATTTCTACAAATATTTGTCCAGAAAAAATAGGAAACGTTTTGAAAAAAATACACATTATGAATGCATATGTTGAATTTCCACCTGTGTGAGCCCTGGAGACCAAAGATCATTTAATGGAACTGGAAATACCCGTACAAGTTGTGAAGCCATGACAGCATAACGTGCAGAGGGTTTATATACAGAAGGAGGGCAGTGGATCCCTGCTTGCTAACTTCATCTATTTTTTTACATAAGGTTCCAGTACCATAGACAAAAAGAGATACTAAAACTTAAAGATGTAATGCTCATCTCTGTCTGTCTGACATCAGATATTAGGCTCTGTGCTCCACCGGTAGCACAGGGAACCAGGCCTATTTTAGCAGCCACATCAGAGGACAGGTTTGCAGCCAGAGCTGCCCTTTCCCCCCGCAGCTCCCTCCTGTGAGATGGGTTTTTGTCCTTGTTCACGGGTCCCCCACCACAGAAACACTTACAGATCTGAACAGCTAAGACAGGGACATTTCTCTTTGAGCTCTGCTGAGCATTCAGCTGCAATCCCTGCACCCGGTGGAATGCAGGTGGTAGGCAGCACTCTGTAATTACTTCAAGGACTGCAAATAGAGGGAAAAAAAAAAAAGTACCCAAGGAGATGAAACCCTGGTCCAAATGGAATCAGAAGGAATGTAGCTGTTTACATGAATGGAGCCAGGATTATCCCCCTAGCCAAGATGATAAGACCCTGAAGTTTATCTATACATTTACTCTTGTTTTCTGCCAGCAATAAACACAGTAAAAAGATAAAGAAGTATCAAAGAAGCTGACTGTGCTACAAGGGATGTTTCTCCTAGCTTCAGGCCACCAGCTTATCTTGCACAAAGCAGTAAGTATGAAAGCCGTTCTGCAAACACTACGCACCATTGTTTATTTTGTCATCTCACAGCTAATCATAACCCTTCCAAAATGCTGACCCGGTAGTATGGAAAGCACCACACTGTCCGTGCTGGGGTAGGTAGTCACTGCTGGCCTGGAGAGGTCCCTTAAACCTCTTCAGCTGTGGCTTAGGTGCAGCGGTGTGTGGGGCTTCACAGCTCATCAGCTCTTCAGAATGGGAACTGGTTACAGCCAAGATCTGTTCTGCACATGAACTTTGATGTAGTCTCGGATCTGACTTATTTACTATGCCGTGCGTGACACCACCGTAGCTTTGATACTCCAGTTTTCCATACTTTGGCAAGAGAGAAGGGCTTCACCATGCAGCCCGTCCCGAGTGCTGTTGTAACCCTCATTACCTCTGCTTTTCCAGTGTAGGGGTCTGTCAGAAAACGGCAATTTTAAGATACTACTGATCACAGCTGTTTGTCCTCAGCAGGACAAACACACCGTAGTGAATCAGGTGTATCCCAGACGTAAACCAGTAACTGCTCACCACTTGGTGTATGGGTTACATGTCCATTTGTTTGAGAGTTGCTTTTACTTGGGACACTGAACGCTCATCATGTAGAAATCCTACAGAAATGACCATCTGACCGCAAATAGCCACTGCTGATTTACTGGGCTGGAAGAACCATCACGTGGAGAAAGACAAATTGAGGAAACTGCAGGGACTTGTGCTGCCTCGCTGCTGAAGGCTCCAGCCTCGAGCAGAGCGGGCAGCACACCTGCCTGAACCACAGTTTAAGGTCGGGCACATTAACCAAAACTCTCTGTAATTTGCAGAGATGTTGCACTGAGCTGGAGCAGCAGGATTCTGGCAGGGGGCAGTTGGCAGCAGCAGAGCCAGGGAGGACAGCAGAGCAGCTGGAGATTTCAGCCTCTTTCCTTTGCAAGCGTGATGTGGGGGCTGTTGAGTTGTTTTGTACCTTTTTTGGGAGGATGCTGACATACACTTATCTCCATTAAAAAAAAGAAAGGACTTTGACAGGTAAATCTTTTCAAAAACTTCCTCACAAACAAGAAATTTAAAGCTTACTTCATTTGTTTTCGGTTTTGATTTCTGCTTGTTGCAAGCAGCACCGGTTTGAAGGCAACAGTCATGCTCCCCGATACACCCGATGCTAGAAGGGCACTGGCTTTCCTAGTCCTCGATGGACTTGACGCATCGTAGGGTTCATCCTTCCCATCACATGGCCTGACACAAGGGGAAGAGACAGAATTACACAGCCTTCCTCCTCCCTCACCCTCCTGGGAGCTCTCCCATGGACACAGTGCACCGGACACCGCCTGTGTCAGCAGGCTCCAGCCCTGCTTCCCTTCTTGCAGAGAATAATCTCCAGCTTCTACTGGGCAGCAGCAGCAGAATGGAAAATTTTACCTCTTTGTTTATCCACCACCAGTAGGAAGGTTTAATCTGCATCTCTGGTCATGTAATGCCCTGGGACCAGCACCTGAAACTGTGCTGCAAGTGCAGGACCGCTGCCATCAGCTTCCACTGGCTTTATGAGGTTCAGGAGGAGCCAAGCCTAGGGAAGCAGGGCTATTTTTCAGCTCTTGCACTGTTCTTTGGCCAGTCACTACCCTCGCCTTTGTGGCTACAGAGCCAGGCATCAGCGTGTAAATCAGCGCACTTCTGTCTCGCTGAGTCTGCTAGACAAACTCCCAACAGAGGTGTGAACTTCCCCAATTAATCTTAATGAAGTGTTAACTTCAAAGCTGAGCTGCAGCCATTTATAGGTTAATAGAACCTTACAGAAAAAGCCTCCCAGCTTGAGTCATTAGAAAACAGCTCCAAGGGGACGGGATTGGTCAAATTTGGGGCTTATTCTGGTATCTGGAAGAAATCCCACTTCTCTGACAGCCTTTGCTTGTGCACCACTTCCACTGCAGCTGCATTGTTAAGAGACCGAAGGGTCAGGCAGCCAGACTGGAAAAACTGTACAGTGAATGAATGCATGCTAAAAATATCACGGGAATCGAGCAGATGGCACCAGATAAGGAGGCCGGGATGATAACGTCTGCAAGGAACTGTGTCAGCTCACTGAGCTAAGCGATGCCCTTGCTCATACTATCCTTCACCTGACTCATGCCAGTGAAGTGGCAGAGCCAAACTCAAGTCCTGAGCCCAGATTTAGCCTGTGTGTTTTCAGAATCCTTTTCCCCACATCATGACTTCAGGTCAAGTACTTTACCCTGAAAAATAATGAAGTATGGGTGTGTAGGTGCTTGTGCTAGTACTGTGACAGTCTTTGCATCACATTCAGTCATTCCACTCGTGCATTTGCAAGTGGGTATTTAGGGCCATGGACAAAGGTCTAGAGGAACAAGTCCTGCATTTGGACGAGTCACACAATCTTATTTTCCTGGTACTGTGCAGCAGAGGCAGAGCCTTGGCAAAGAAGTCTTCCCCGACATGTCTCTGCCTGAATTTTCCTGCTGGAGGGATCTGGTTTGCAGCCAAGGCGCCCACCTAAGGACTGAGAAAGGAGAACAGGGTTTGGAGAACTGGGGTGACCCAGCAGGACATATTCACCTCCTATTCCCAACACAAACTAATTGCTCTTTCTGCTTGTTAGTTACTCTGAAGCAGAAATTTATTGGGCTGGTGTAGCTGTAGGGCCCACAGAGGCAGGCTGGAGGAACACTCCCTGGGGGTAGGGATCACCGGTTCAGACTTGCACAACTCACACTCCTGCTAGTAAAAACCGGGGTAGCTCATTTTTAACTGTCAAAGGCAACAGGAAAAGCATCTCATTTGAAACTATCACACGGATCTGTTTGATATATCCCAAAAAGGCAAAGCTGCTGTGCTGAGCAATGCAGATTTCATTCCGGATACAAGAACTTAAATATGAAAGAGGAAGATCCTTCCTGGTGCTCTATTACAAGCTCCTTCGAAGACCTCTGACTCAGCTGATTGTTAATTGCCACAGCATGCCCACATTTGCCTGGGTAAGCTTCTAATATATAAAACGGGGGGAAAAATGTTAAATTATTCCTAGTTTGAGAAGTTGAAAAGTAAATGGCTGGGTTGCCATGGAGGCTGTTTTGTGTTTATACCGGTAGCTAATAACGAGGGAGATCTACAACTAGCTGCAAGAAGCAGGAGCTCGCTACAAGCATCGTGCCCTGACCCCCCCTCGGCCGTGCGGTACCGCGAGCAGTGGCAGCAGGGCACCGAGCTCACAGAGCTGACAGATGTTGGTCAGATGCTGCAGACAGCACGACCAGGCGAGCAGCAGCTCTGCCACATCCACAAGGCTCGCTTCAGAGCATCTCACCACCAGCTGCGCTCCCAGGGTGAGGAAGGAGTTGTTTTCCCAGCGCAGTTTTCACGCTAGCAGTTGCTGGTCTCCTTCTCCTTTCTGTGAAGTGTCCCGTTAGTCAGGACAGCCTGTTAATCTCGGCGTGGTAACAGCAGGCACAGTCACCAGGGGAGCAGCTCACAAAGCAGGGGGAGGCGAGAGGTCCCACTCCTGTCAGAAGCAGCAGGTCACGGCAGAGGCAGCGGTAGGAAGCAGTTCCTTTAACTAACATCGTTATAAGCTGGCTGGAGAAAAACCTCTCAGCAGCTTCAAGTTCTGACATCTGGTGAGCTGTTGTGACACTGCTCAGTCATGAAGCCACATTTACAGCTGCCAGTAAGTTCTTTGCTAAACCAGAGAGGCTTTTTTCCTCCCGTCACCTCCTTCCCAGTGCATACGTTCAGGTGGAACAGTGTGTGCCACACAGATCACACAGGCAGCCTCGAAGGACAAGCTCCAACAAGAGCTCAGCACTCAGCAGCTCCCAGTGCAGTAACTTCCTTTTGCAACTGGTTCCGTATCCAACTTGAAAGCCTGGGCTGTGCTCTGTTCTCCAAAAACTGTCCTTGATGTACATACTGGAGCATAATGGGATAGTACTTGAGCTTGATTTGTCGGATATAATCTACACCCTTTTTAGTTTTAATTGCATAACTCATCTGTTCTTCATTTAGAAGACTTTGTAGAGACCCAAAACCAGTTACTGGGAAAAACAGTGATTCTGCATTGTACAGATCAATTATTAATGTTTAACTTTGCACTATGTCTTCTCTAAGTTATTGCCACTTACATAGTAGAAGGAGAAAGGAACACAGCATCTCATAACAGAGCAGCCCTATTGTCCAGGGAGAAACAAGTGCTTCCCTAAATGCTGCCCAGCAGGTCTGCCAACACATCACTAAATAAGTCAGGTTGTTGCACTTTTTTTTGTCTGATTTAAATAACAGCCTGCAAGGGTTTAAAGCCAGCCCAACAAAGATACACCTGCAGATACAAAATCACCTAAGCTACAAAGGCACAAGCTCTTGAGCATCTCTCATCTCTTAGTTAAGCTCAGTGCTAATAAACAGGGGGAAGTGAGTGTGTGTTCTTGTGCCTCCATACCTGTATGCATATGTGGAATAAGTAAACCATGATCCTTCAGCCCAAGAAAAGGAGACTGAAGAAATCATGTGGCAGAAGCCTACAGTGTTAAGTGACATGCAGAAGGTGCACGAGAGCTGATTGCTCATTGTACGTCACTTCAGGAATTAATGGGTGTCATACGAAGTTAGCAGCTAGCAAATGTTGTTCTTCACATTGTCTGTTATGTCATTAAACTAGGGCCCAGTCCCCCAGTATCTGAAAGAGGTGAGCAGGACAGGCCCACAGATCATAGCCAGCTTCAGCCAAGAGCCCAGAGCAGAATGCAGCACTACCGAAGCGAGGCAAAGCCAAGGCCAAGCAGTCAATCCACACGGAAAGGTTAGGATCAGGTCCAGCAAATACCAGCTGGGACCCTGGTAACAAGCCAGGACTGAGGGCAAGGTGGGACTGCAGGCCATAATCTGGACCAATATGGTCCCCAAATAAATGGCAAAGTAGCTGAGGGATGATGGGGGGAGGAAGAGGGTTCTCAGGTCTTGTCCCGTGTGGCATTTTCCTATGTCATATAAATCCATACTCTAGTTTATACAGCCACAGCTTAGCGGTAACGTGGGGCAGTAACCTCCCCAGCTACTCGGCTGGAGGAGCTGAACTGTTAATGTTCAAGTAGATGAGGATCAGGCCCTGAGGATGAGGACTCAGATCAACAGGCTGCATCACAGCACCTGCAGACAGGCATAGGCACGAAGTAGCACTGCACAGCTCCACAGTCATGCTTCTGAGACCCAGCACAAGGCTAATACCATGGCTTAAGTACTGCTGTGCAATGTTCTCCTCCTGAACAGAGAAAGTTCCAGCAGACCCAACACCTTTTACTTTTCCTCCCATTGATAGGTTGCATGTTGCATTAAAAAGGCAGGAAATATCAAGGAATTGTAGCATGGCAGGGAGGCTGCTTGAGATGGCTTTTAGAGCATATGTAATACATTCATAATTTTCAGCCTTTCATGATGTGGATTGGATTTTGACAGACTATGGAAAGTCAGTCAATGTGAATCATGGACTGTCATGTGAATCACTTCCCCTCGCATCTCCAATCACACTCTGGCAGCGGTAACGATAACATTTATGGAAAACTAATGACAGTTATATCATTAATTTGTTAAGCTGCTGAAAATAAGAACACCAACACCAAACTATCCCTTCTCTCTCTGTGGACCACTAATGATATATTTACTGAGGTTGCTGAGCCATGGGAACATACAGTCCTGTACTTAATAACGTGAGTCATTCAAATGGAAATTTTCTACTCTGAAATTTTATGACTCTAATTAAGAGCATTAAAAAAATCTATACTTTATGCTTTTTTTTTGGTAGCGTTTTTGTTTTGAATATTACCTTTATGATATTTCCATTTTTTAAGAATTATAACCAGCAAATGAAATAATGAAAGTTCTACGTGCAAAAAAGGGAAGTTTATTGGCCTAAATTCACAGGTCAGTGTCCCACACCACATATCAAACTAAGAAAACAAATCTTTTTCTTTTTTCCTGCCGATGCAGTACAGAACTCTGTTGGTAATTAAAAGGGCAGTTGCCATAATGACAGCCCAGGGTGTTGAGACTCTTGTTGTGTTTTTAGGTTGGGTAAACAAAGTGCATAGAAGGGGCTGAGGAAACGCCCGGGTTTCTGTAACACTCAGCAGAAACGGATGACGATCGTGACACTGTGTATCCGACCATGACAAGCTGTCTGTAAGAAAAAGGATTTGGCCCATCAAATCCAGCACTTCATCTCTGTTACGAGGAATCTCTCAGTTAGAATGGGAAAGGGAGCAATGGACTGCAAGTGACAAACTGCAGGGGCAGTAATGACAGGGAGACGAAAATACAGTACAGAGGACATTGCTGTATTAGCAAGTGTTAGATGGAAATGGCGAGGAGAGCAGCTAGCTGGAAATGGAAGCCTCATCTGGACAGAGAGAGAGCTTCTACCCACAATTTGATCTGCAGCCAAAGCAGAAATGTGGTTGGTATCCTGAAAGAGCCAGTCCCATTACTTCGGTGTGATTTGCTGCTCTCCCTGCTTTTGGTTCCACTCGCATGTTCTATTTCCATAGAAAAAAACTGTCCCTCTACAGACAGCAAAACCCATGAAAGTGTAGTTATAAATGAGCATGGCCACGGAACAGCTCTGGTTCAGCAGCTTCTTGTTGGCTTGCACACTGCCTTCTTGCCTCCTCCCTAGCCTGCCTGGGCTCCTGGCGGAATGCAGCACGGCGCACGTAGGACTTTTATCCAGGGCGCTTTTAGCTCCCAGCTTGTTGCCACCAGCCACTGTGCTAGGCTTGGACGTCTCAGCTTACTTTCCTAATTCCGCAGCAGATTGTCAGCACATGAAAAAAATCCCTTGTATTATTTTAAGCTATTGTTGTGTATTAATAGCTTTATTATTCCTACGGTCATTTCTGTTAATGACACAGTACTTTGAGACAGCTTTGCACAGGAGGGTGCTGCAGCGTGCTGGCTGTGCAGTTAGTGATGGTAAGACTAAAGATAACTTCCCATGCACATCGTATTGAATCTTACTTCATGATCAAGCTTGCTCTTTCTGTTAATCAATACTTTTTAGTATTTATTCAACCAAATCTTTCTATGGCAATAGTTTTATACTCCTTGGCAATGTGCTGTTCTACTTCTTTGCCATTTTCCTCCACCACTTGCAGTCCACCAACGCAATGTCCTTAAGGCTCAGCAGAGAGTTGGGCAAGAGGAGACTTGGGCAAGCTGGGAGCACTAGGAGGTGTGGGGAGGGCTGGTTTGGGTTAGTGGGTTTGATGGGAAGAGCAAACGGGCAGAGGATTGGAAACTGGGGTTTATCATGTTAGATGTTACCGTGTTACAGATATAAAAAAATAGCATTTTTTATATTCCCCCCCCCATATTAGATATCATGTAAAATGAAGACATATAATACCTGGTTTATATAAATATAAAATACTAATGGCTTGATTTATCAATCATAGTCCCATCCAGTGAATTGGGTACAGAAAGAGGCCTCCTTTTCCTGCTCAGAACTGAGACTTTTGTCCAGTTCAGTGCCTTGGTGTGGGCTAGCTGCTAGGGGAGGGTGTCTCCCGCAAAGCTTGGCAGCTCAGCAGCACTGCTCCCCCGACATCCACTCTCTGTGCTCACCCCATTGCCCTGAGCATCAGGCAATGTAAAGTATTTCGCTTTAGCCCCTTGTTCTCAGTCTCCCGTAATCCCGTTCTAGTTTCACCAGAGCCCTGATGGAGTCAGGAATGAAACACATCCTTTGCAGGAGCATTTTTCAAGGAAAGTGAACACTGTATCTTGAAAGCCTACTTATAGTGATTACATTAGCACCGAAACTTGTCACCTGCAAATGCGTTGTCAGCTCGGCTGCTTCTGCGTCATTTGTTCTTACAAATGGCAAGTGAACTAACATCAAAGGGTTTGGTATCACTGAGGAAGGAGGCAGATCACTTCTTAGCTTCTTTTCCCTTCCTAAATCTCAAGCTGAGTTCTCCCACCTTGTAAAGCTGGAGGTTTCCTGTGCATTGTGGAATACAGGTCCCAAAGCCCATCAACCAAGTCTATTTTCTGACTGCTGCAGCACTCTAAATAATCTGTGTGGAGCGTCCACAGTACTTGGTAGCGGTCTGTAAAGATAACCCTTGATTTCCAGACTCAATGGGCCTGGATTGAGCGTCCAAAATCTGGGAAGAGACCATGAGAAACTGCTCAGCCCCAGCCCTGAGACACGAGCAGCAGGGCTGTCCGGAGCGTGAATAACTGGAATTTATATCAGGGTGATGGTGATGTAATTTGTACAGCTGGGACATCACACGAAAGCCAAGGAAAAATAAGAAACAACACATTCATAAACACAGACACACACAGATTAGCGGGAAGTTTCACCTCAGGAAATCATTGTGGCTCTCTGTTCCTGTCAGTAACGTGTCTGCAAATGTCACCCAGCAGCAATGCATCACCCCCTGAGCAGCCCCAGAACACAGAGGCGACCAAAATGGGAATGAGAAAGAGGTTGCCAAATACTTTTGAAAAAAGTCAGGGATTGGACCCATCGGGAGAAAAATTACGCAATAAAATCAACAACATGCCAAGAAAACCAAGGCCGAGGGAGGAAGCTGCCTGTGCCAGTCCTGGTCACAGAGGAGAAAGCTGTTTCCCTGGGAGAGGACACTGGAGCTGGATTCAATATTTGCTTCTCCTGCTGGTTGACTCGCTTCTCTACCGAGCATCTCAGACAACTGCTTTTGTCCAAACTGCTGTTCAGGCCTGGAGCCGGACTAGGTTTTAACAGGTACACGTGGCATGGGAAAATACTCGCTCTGCTCCAGGGAAGCCCCATTTTCTTCCTCTATCTCACCTCACAGCAGAGGTCTTCTGCCTGCCTTAGGAGAAATACCCCTGTTAAGTTCATTACGGACGATAATAACAATTAGACAAGGGAAAAATCAGGAAAATTGAGTTCAGTTCCCTGCTCTCTCTGAGCTGCTCACTGAAACAAGAGGCTTCAGGCACAAGCCAAAGGCTGCACACTTAGGTAAATGTAACAAAAACCACAGAGATTCCTGGCTATCCTGCTAGAAATAAGAGTCTACAAGGAGCTAGCACTGCAAAACGTCTCTGGAGGTTCAGCTGCTGGTGCCCTGCTGCTGGTGGGACAGACAGGAATAGTTACCAACCCGAATTCAGTGAGGCTCTGGCTATGCAGAACAGGATGTAAGTGCCGGTGCTGTGCTATCACAGTATGGTAAAAAAAGGGCACTCACAAACTGCTTGTGTGCATTTGTATAATTCTCCATAGTTCAGATGAGCACCAAAAGCTGCATGGCCTGCGGATGGTCTTTCTCTCTGATAAATTCCTCCAAATGCAATGCTCCAAGAAGTGCGGGGCCCATGCTCTGAGGAGCAGTGGTATAAAAGCATGGGGATGGCGCAGGCAGCAGCAGGGTGACTTTCTGCATCACTGCAGGACTGCGGGACTGACCTGGAGCCTTCACCTTGAAGGACTTCACCTGGAGCCTGCTCCCTTTCGGAGGCGCATCTGGCCGCAGAGGCTCCGCTGCCATTGCCGCCCGCTTTGCCAACCGTGGTGGTGATCACAAGTCTGCGAGGAAATGAAGTCACAGCAGTGACTGGAAGAGCTTCAGAAAAGCCTCCAGTTAGGCAGCGGGGACTGGAAACCACTCCTGGTGAGGGCTGGACTGGAAGCAGTAGAAACCCCTGTATCTCGTTACAGATTGCCACGGTGCGTGGATTACAGACACGGCTCTGGTTGGCGGTGCCATGCTCCAGGTGGACCGAGGTAGGACTTGGCTCCGTGGAGTGCTCAGAGTTTTAACAGGTTAACACTGGCAAGTTTGTTTAATACACTGAGCTCAGTTCCTGTTGGCTAATGTTAATGTTGGCACAATTAGGCTGATGAAAACACTGTGCAGATGTCCTCTGGTGATCCAGTCCCTCCCCAACACTTGTAACTATCAGATAATAAACTCTTTTTCCATGATTGTTCTGCTTGGTGATTCACAGAAGGTTACTTACACTACTTCTCTGCTTCCTTTTGCGATGTGTCTGGGCTTCTTACCTAACTCAGTACTTTCTTCTCAGCCGCCCATTACTGGCCGGTCAGGATTTCTCAGGGATTTCATGCTGCTTGCTTCCAGGCTGGGGCTGCAGCTCGGCTGTGAGTGCAGGGGAGGAGCAGTAACGGGCACGTTTTCATCTCATCACTTGATTTGAAATTGTTACAAAACCTTCGGCTTGATTTTTTTTTTTCTTTTAATAAGACCTTTCTCTCTTCTAACTAAACTTGTCTTACCCCTGTTTAGTGGATTCCCAGTTATAACTTACTGAAAGCTATATGGAAACATGATTGCAAATTAAAGCTCCTGCCTTATTCAACTCTCTGTTTAGAATTAGAACAAACCAGTTTTCCTATTGGTGCTTAATTAATTCTTGTCCATTGCTTTTGCCTCTAACAGGTAAATTTTGGTATCTCACCCCTACTTTTAATGATGATTCCTTTCCCTATAATCATTGCTAATAAAAAAAGGATAGAAAAAGGAGAGGTAGGTGTTGAAAAAACAAAGGGTCCTTGTCGGTGTCGGTTGTCCAACATGAGAAAAGCAATCCATGGAAAAATGACTGGCTGTAAGAGCTCAAAGGTATGAGACAAACCTTTGTTCCGTTTGAGTCGTGGCATCGTATGGTGGCAACACTCTTCTAGTTCTGTTGGCAGCAAGCTCTAGCATCAACATGAAGGCCAGGATGGATTTGAGTTGCTCTGCTTGCCCCCACACCTGCTGTCTTCCTGCTCAGTAAGCACTGCTGACTTTCTGGAGCATTTCAGCCTTTTAGCGCTGTTCTCCAAAGGCCTCCATCTACAGTGTGGAAAGCAGGCTATAAAAGGATGTGCTGGAAGCAGTTTTAGTCCCCTGGCTGTGTCTGGCCAGAGGAACGCGGGTTTCGCAGCGCTCAGACAGCTCCTCAGCTGGGTGTGTTGTCTGCTCGGTGCCCAAGTTCCACTCCTTCCTCTGTACTCCCGTTTTATGGGGAGGAAAGCTGTGTGTGTGCGCCAGATGAGGGTCACTGTGTGGTATGGTCAGATTGGGTCAGAACAAGCAGGGACCAGGACCCAGGGACATCCAGTGGTACGTCCACACAGCTCAGCCGAGTCGCACCTGGTGGCAATCCCTGCTGCAGCAGGGGAAGAAGCGCTTGATGTGATCTGCAGAAACCAGGCTGCCTCTGTGGTGCTGACTTATTTTCAGCTGCTAGAGCATATTAAGTAAGCATTTTCCCAGTCTTACTCTTCCATGCAAGCCACTGCTCCAGTTGCCATAGGGATGGCTTGTGCCTGCCACTGGCAGGGAGCTCAAGGCCATCTCTCCGGTGATGTGATGGCTGCTGTCAGGCAGTGAAAGCCCCCACTCATTTGCATTTCACAGCTACAGTGATGTTTATTGCCAGCATCAGAGCAGATGAAAAGAATGATTTGTTTTAGTTAATTTATTTTTTCTCACATGCTAGTTACAATTCGATTTTATATTCTCTCCTGGTAGAAGTCAACATGAATCAAGCCTGGAAACTCATCAGCTGAGGCAAGGAACACAGCGCTGACCTTATCTCCAATCTAAAGATGTCCTACACATTTTCAAGAAACATAAAGCCTGAGGAATTGATCTGTGCATGGGAGGAATCGGAACCGAGCCGGGCATGGTGGGTGGCGGTGGTCAACTGTGCGCTTCAAAAGGCATTCTCACAGAGCGTTGTTAGTCATTCATGTGCAATAGAAAATGAGCAAAGCAGCCTTTCTTCCACTGCATTGTTTTAGTTCACAAAAGTCTATGCTGACAGCATTGTTTCTTAATTAAAAAGTTTTGAGCATGAGATGTGATAAATAGGAACCTCTGAAAGGAGAAGCGAATCTATTATTCTAAGTGAAATCCGAACTGTGTGTGATTTGTGTTTCAGCAGACAGTTCTGGGGAATTTGTCCATATTTATTACACAATGCCATTTAGATAGAAACATAAATGGAATACCCACTTTTCTGCTCACTGTAACAAGTCACCAGTGCTGCGTTTATCACTGCAGGAGCCATGTACCTTCATGTGGACACCCATTGCCTCCTCTTGCTGCAGGAGGATGGGAAACAGGAGGTGCTGTTCTGGCACCCTTGAGGAAGGGAATGGATTTCCCGTTGATGCCGCCTCCCCAAAAGCTGGGAAAGTGGAATTTCCTTCTGCAGAGCCACTGCACACAGGATGGGCAGGGACTGGCAACCAAAATACAACACTGAAAAAGAAAAATCAGGGTTCTGCTGTTTCAATATGCAGTGACTCCTCTTCACAGGATGTGGCAAAGGAAAACAGACATGTATCCATCTGCCCTGTGGCGTGCCCCCCAGCATAGATCCAGGCACTGGGGATGTGAGCACAAGAGAAAGTAACAGGTCTTAATAATGCCTAGTCCAGGGAAGGGTCAATGTGTTTTGTAGCCGAGCAGTTTAGCTGGGCTCATCCTGGAGGAAAAGGAGTGCAAATTCACATACACTTTCAACAAGGAGTTTATTTTCCAGATGAGTCTCTGGGATGATGGAGTTGACAATGTGTAACTGCAAGAATGGATATCGTCAGTGATCTCTGGGACCAGTTTTCAAACTTCTTTCAGATTAGTGTTCCCTGGTAGTTTGGCAGTGTAGGGCTGTCTCCCATTTCTTGTCCACCCTGAGCATATTTAAAGCAGGCCATGTCTAAACTCCAGGCCCAACAATGCTTCCCATCCTGTCCAGTCTACATATGATCAGCACCGCCCCATCCCTCTTGTGAAAACAGTTGTTATCACTTCCCTGCTGGTCTTAATCCTCGTATTCCCCTTGTATCTTTGTGCTGCTTTCCCGCTCCATTGCTATCTTGGCTTTTTCCTCTCCTCCATCTCCTGCTCCACCCTCCTCCTTCCCTTGCTCCTCTCAGTCTTTACCATGCTGCTCCTCCTGTAGGCAAAAAATCCTAACAGCATAGGCAGGGTCCTCCAAACAGGTGGGAAGGACGGGCAGGATAACTGCATGTACGGACAGCTGTGGGCTTCCAGTGTTGCCTGTCAGCAAGCAGCAGGCAAACAAAAGCTGCACTGCACGGCAGTCAAAAAATGCTGCTGGGCCCAAGGCTCCGACACCAACACCGCTCACCCCAAACTACAGAGCTTGGAAACACCCACGCTGTCAAAAGCGGGTTCCCTTGACTGATTTGCAAGACGAAAGGCTTTCAGGCTTGACAAATCAGATGTAACATTTGTGTCGGGGAGAACAGCATGGTTTACTGCAGAACTGGAAACTTCACCAGATTGCTCGTTGCGCTCCTGGTGCTGTTTGTGTGTGTTATATCCTTGAAAACTGTGAGGCCCTTGTGAAGTAGGAGACCTACAGTAGAGCAAACATTTGTATAGCGTGTGACTCACACAGAAACAAAACTGTTCTTGCAATTAAAGCCCAGGAAAACATCCTAAACCCTTTTGACTTCAGTATCTTAGGATACCCAGTGTGTGCTCAGGAACTGATGCATGGCTGCTGACCACAGGCTCTAGGCTGCCGTCTGAATCCAGCTCGCACGGTGTTTGAATAGCAAACGTGGTAAAGGCATTGCAGCTCTCCATTGAGAGGCTTCACATCTCTCCGAGAGGTACATTTACATTTTTAACCCTCCTGTCTGTTGGCGTATTTGCTCTAATAGCCTTTGCAGACAAACCTGGAAAGCTCTGCGGCTAACGGTGCCTCCTGATCTCATGGGGCATGCTGGCGCTTTCAGTAGACATTTACCAGCAGCTGGGAGCTCGGAGATACAGAATCTATTCTTTCCTTTCACATTTGACTACAGAGCTGTAAATGTCAAAGCCTTTCAAGTGCCCCTCAAACAAAACGAGTTAGTAAATCAGCGAATGTGGCACCGCACCCCCTCATGCAGTGCATGTTAAGCTACTGTACTTCATTCACTTCTTTATCCGATGGCTCCGTGAGAAAAGAGAGCTTGCTGAGGCACCGAGATGCCTTAGTCATTTTGTTTGTTTTTTCACATGGCTACTGTTCGTGTTTTGTTTTTTTTCCAAAAGCTGCATCAGATGTGCTTAGCATTCAACTCAACTAGATACATTGAATGAAAAGGCTATTATGTCCTCGCTGATGAAATATAATTGAGCCCACTTATAATGAACTCACATACCAAATAATGAAACTCCACTTGTGCGACCAGGGCTCCTTTCCGAACCCCTCGATTCCCATTCCCCTAAGGGAATGTTTTGTGTGCGTTTCCACCAGTTTAACTGAGCTCACAATTTGGCACATCAGCTTTAGTCAAAAATGAAAGTTCTTCATTGTCTTTATACCAGAGAGAAGTAAGTTTGCGGAAAGGGAACATAAAGAGCAGGAGCAGTTTAATTAGCAACCAGGGCTATTTTCACAAAGCTCCGGCCTGGCTTTGCAGAAGAAACCATTTCTTTAGCACTCGTTTTTTCCCAGTCCTCTCTTCCTCCTGTTTTGTTTCTCCATTACCCCACAACCCATGGGTTACTGGATGTCCTCTTTACCTTCAACCTGTTCAAAGTTCCCTACAGCAAATTCTCCAGGAAGCTGCCAGTTTTGGCACGGCCCCGTAATCTGTTCCCTTGAAAACTGTGAGGGCCTTGTGAGGCAGAGGCACGGCCCGGGGCAAACAGCCGTATTGTGTCTGTGGGACTCCTGCAGAGATAAAGCTGTCCCTCCAGCTCAGATCTGGGGAGATGTCCCCAACCTTCTGTGCGGGTAAGCGGCGTGGATAAGCAGTGTACTTGGCCAGAAAGTCTCTGCGTGACCTCATGTGTGTGTCTGGAGAATGTCAGGACCGCTCGCCGGAGATAAGGAAGAAGAGTCGGCCCCAGACAGGGAAGATGTGGAAGGAAGGGTGGGCAACACTGCCTCTGCATGATGGATCTTAGGGAAAATAAATTTGTCGTACGCTTATTCAAATCCAGCTGCTTAAGGCTAGGCATTTTTTTCTCTCTCAGCTCTGCCCTAGGGGTGCTGGTGTGCGAAGAAGTCAAACCAAGTGAAAGGGACTCGGTTTTAAAAAAGGAGTGATGTGCCTTTCCTGAGGTGGCATAAACCCAGGAAATCTGTGAGCTCTGACAAAAATTAGCTTAAACATGACCGTAGCATGCTGCCAGCCCAGTGCTTTCATCAGCCTGGGTGAGGCCTAAGCCAGCAGCAGGCTGCGAGCCACCAGCTTCATCAGGGGTGCTTTGGTGAGAGGGTCTGCTGTGTGAGCAATGTCTGCTTTTGGTCTCACACAGGAATGGACCAGTATAGCTTCATACACCCTATATAAAGTGAACATCTTCAGCAGGTGCATGCATCAGGGCTCTGCCTGCACTTAATGGCCCTGAGCAACCTCACCTGAGGCCTCACCCACACCCTGCCCATGGTCCCTGGGCCCTATTTAAGCTCATCCCAGGGCCTCCATTTCTGTTTGAGCTCCTGGGCTGTTGGTCTTTGGCCTTGCTGCTGCCTCCTTGGGCCTGTGCTGGAGTTGGATCTATTCTGGAGGGCCCCTTGTATGTGTGGCCTTGCTCCCTTCTGTTCCTGAGAGGGGTGGCCTAGGGTCTGCTTGTCTGGGGCTGGTGGTGGCTCTGCCTGCTGTGCCCAGGCTCTGTGCCTGTGTGGGGCTTGTTCTTGGTTCTTTCCACCACAGAACAGCTGGGGCCCTGGCTGCTCTGTGCCAGCATGTGATGAAACCTAACCAGGTTGTTTGGTTGTCTTTCAGGAAAGCAAATGGTACCTTTTCCTCAGGAGCTGCAGGATGAATTGCTTGGATCAAGGAGGAGTTCCTCAGACTGCCAGGATGGTGCTAGCCCTTCTGCTTCTGGAAGAGCATCTCTTCATCTGTGTGAGTAGCAGAGCTGACCTTGTTTATCTCAGAACCTGTGGATGGGTATTGTGGTGGGTTTTTTTTGAGTTCTTCATAAACCAGAGATAACAGATAAGGGGATCTGACTTGCATGTTACCTCTTCTCTGCTGTAAAATGCTCATTCTGATACAGGCACAATAGCAGACTATGTATTTTTGTAGCTGTTGCCCTGTTTGCACTTGAAAGTAACAAGAGTCCTATCTTAACTGATTTTCTTCTATTGCAAAAACTATTGTTAGCAATTACCTTATGTAGGCACAGGCAATAACATTTACAGTGAATAATTCTTGTTCACAACAAATTATTAGCCCATTTGTCTTATCAACTAAAGTAGATAGCTATGTGAGTAAATCCTAGGTGTTCATTAAATCTGCACTGTAAGTCCAGCTGGTGACAGTCCACATCTGTCAGACTGAAGATGACAATGGGTGCACCTTTGTTGAAGCTGTGTGGAGGCAGGGGAGTGCTGTTCTCACTATCTATGCTGATATAAAAATGAAATTCAGGTAGAGACAAAGAAAGGTTGGGGAGGTGGCTGGGAGCTCATCACTTTCTGCTATAGCCTGGGAAGTAAATGGATCCCTGGATGTTGCTTCCCAAACACTTCTTCCCACAGGGGAGAGGGCACTAAGAGACCCACAAGAATCTCTGAACTTGCTTCTCCTAGGCTCTATGGGTTTTTTGAAACATCAGGTTATTGGTACTGGCCTCCAAATAACCTGTTATCACTCTGGGTTTCAGATTGGGTTGATGTTGGTTGACTCCCTTACCTCTTGTCTTTGGAGCTTGCTTGTAGGTTAGACTAGGCTGGCTCACCATCAGCCTGGTTTTACACCCTGGTAGGTGATTTATCACTAACATCCAGGGAAAGAGCACTTTAGAGGGCCTGCGAAGGTGGTACAAATGTAACTTGAATACTGATTAGAGGTGGAAGATGGTGGCAATGCCTAGCAGCAAACTGCTGCCTCAGTAATAGTCCAGTGAGGTCTGCACCCAGGAGTTCCCTGGTTTCAGGCTTTTCTGCAGTTAAATAGTGCTTTAGCAGAAATTCTGACTGCAGCTAGTTGAGCTTCGGGCAAGAGCAATGCTAGGTGTCTCTAGATTGGTACTAGAGAGGGATACCAGCTGCTGATTATCCATCACAGAGAATTACAGTGTGAGGGTGAATAAATATTGCAAGCCTTTTAAGGTAAATTAGTTGATGTGCTGTAGCCCGGCTTCTGACTGCTGGTGGCTACAGACAAGCTTCCCTCAGCACAGCCTCTCCCCGCCTCAGCAGGGGCTGGGAATTGGAGTGGCAGCTCTCACTGGCATTTCAAAGAAAATTACATAGCACTTCAAACTCAGCACTGCGAGTGAGGATGAAGGACTGTTAGTTATTGCTGTGATGAAGCTAATCCAGTCCTAAGGAGGATAAAGGGTTGCTTAGCAATGCTTTAGCAGTGACTAGCAATGCTTTACTAGGCTTTTACTATTTACTAAGACTTTAATGCTGGCTCAGTGGGTTTTTAGTGGAATGTTTTACTATTTTTTGTAATGGTCTCTCCTCTTGAGAAACTGTCAGACTCATCACATATAATGAACAGGCAGTCAGCAAGCATTTGATTGCTGATCATGTGTTGATTTTTGGCCTGACCTCATTAAGATTCCTTATCTCTACTTTTCCTTTCCCTAGGAGTTCTTAAATTAGCTACAGAGATTAGATTATTTAAGTGCTTTTCATATAAATGCCTCCTGGTCTGTTTATTTTTCCTAAACCTCCTCTTGTTCATGTGGAAGCTCATTTCTGGTACTTAAAGGAGAGGTGTACGGAGGAAGAGATCTGAACCAGGCCAGTCACATCTCAGAAAATTGTTTTATGGTCTTTGGTAAAGTCCTTTAACAGGGCAAGATGCAGATTGTTCCATTTCATATTCCTTACTATGATACTAAGAAGCCTACATCTTGATGAAAGGAGGCCACTGTGTAGTATGTTCTGTAATTTCCATAAAATGATATATTAGACTCAAAGGCAGAGTGCTCTATTTGTGTTCTTAGGTATTCAGCTGAAACACATAAGCATGCACCAAAGAAACTGATCCTCCTCTTCTCTAGTGAAGTATCTGAGTCACGGCTGTCACTGCAGAAAATGTATAGCAATATTTGGGGGAAAGGAAAACACATTAAGGCTGAGGAGTGCATCTGGATTCTTTAAGCATTCCCCCGGCTGTATCTACACTTTGGAGCTGATGGTATCAAGGGAACCAGTAACAACACGGTAATCTCCAGCAAAACACAGCTCGCACTTTAACTGTGTCCAGAGACTACTGTGCAGGCAAGCACCTTTGTGTGCCTCAATTTCACAGCCTGGGTGAGACTTCCACGGGGGGTGGTCGGGCCCAGCTTGCCAGGTGCTGAGCTCCTCTGTGCTGGAGCTGCTCTGCTCCGGGTGGGGACAGATCCCATTAAATCAGAGCTGTGAGTGGTGAAGGACCCATCATGGTATGGTGTGAGCGAGGCCACAGACTGGAATGAGCTTATTACTGTCTGAAGCTCTGATAAGTATATTGCTGCAGCTTTCAGATGTTCTGCAGTCATAATACCGATTGCTGTGAAGTGAGCTGAATTTCTGATGTGAGCACCAGTATAATTGCCAAGGATCTGCATGGTACCATGGCCCTCAATAGTTCAGCTTCCTTATCTGCCCAGAGTGGGAGCAGAGATGCTGAACACTCAGCTAGCAGCTCCTGGTGCTTGCTCTGTGCTGAGGCTTTTTAATTGTCAAAGGAATCTAGGTATCTCAGTTATTCAGCCAGGATCTTGAGTTTCTTTCAGCACTGCTAATTTCAGTAATTTCTTAAGTTTCAGTGTACTTAGGAAAAGAGCTGAAGCGGGCAGGGATTGTGCAGCAGAGAGCAGTCACAAGTTGTGCCCCATATCTCAAACCAGGTGTGGTTTTGTAGATTCAAAGGGGGAAATGAAACTTTTGCCTTGGATTCAGTGAGCTGTGCTGTTGGCTCAGCTGCTGGCAGCGTGCTCTTGGTGTAGCCAGCACCACTGTCACCCATTTGTCATCAGCCTGAATCACCCAGGGAAGGTTTGGTGGTGAGACAATGGAACAAAGTCAGCTCTGGTGTTTGATGTTCCTGGGGGGGGAAATGAAGAAAGGACTATCTCTGAGTTTTTATCTAAACTGATGGTTTAGCTATGATCTGGAGAGCGCTGAGGTGGGCAGGAAGAATGGGAATGCAGTTTGAAGATGAAATTCGTGTTTAGGCTGCTCCCAGGTGTACTATAAATATTACTCCAAAGTCCAGTTACAGAAACCTCTGAATTGTCTGGCATCTCTTGAAATCTGAATGTTGCCTCCCCTAAAACTATGACTAGACAACAGAAACAACATAGATAAATGTCATCTGTGTTTTTTATCACTGCTGTCAATTAGAGCCTAGCATAACTCAGAAATGTCAGTGTTAATTCTGAGTTATTGTATCTGACTGTCCCCAAGAGACCAAGGTTTCTGAAAATTGGAAAAACCTCTCCCACTTGAGAGTTAAACGAGGGAATGGTTTTACTGGTAGCTTCACAGCACTTGCTTAATGATATGAGCTTGGTGTATCCACACAGCTATTTCATTGCTAATATTTTGTAAGGTGTTCATTTAATTTCTGTATGTCTGCTCTTAGATACAAGAAATTGACTATTTTGGTGTCTTTGTATGTGTAGATTAATAAAATCTGACTTTTAACCACTTTTTCCCAAGCCTGTATTGCTTGATGGCCCTCATTGGGTGCAGATGTTTGACACTGAAGGTTTATCTGAAGCTTTTCTAGTCCTCTATAGCTGACTGCACCCAGTCCATAATATTTATCACCTGGCTGTTAGGCTGTGCTAAATCTACTTCCTGCTCTTATAGAGGAGAGGAAGGGAAAGCTGTGCAGTAACAATGAGATTTAATGTGCTCCCAGTAAAAATAAGCTTCCACCTGGGGGGAAGTGACAATGGCATGCTGTAAAATAAAACCAACTGCAGGGTAGGTGCTCTGCTATGGGCCTTCTGAGAAACAAGCTGTGATAATTTGGAAACTCCCACCTGGCAGAGGTCAGTGGCAGGGGTGGCTGTGTAAAGCTCAAATTCCCTTTAGGGACTGGGGCTCTTCTCTTGTCTTTGCCCTTCCCTGAGATGTAAGTCAAAGAAAACCATTTGCACCTGGCATGGGGGTAATGAGAAACATCACTAAATGTTGGTGATCTGCCTGGGGAATACCCAGAGACAAAGTGCTGGGGGCTGCCTGAGGTCTGTGTATGCCAGGCAGCACCCCGAGCTCACTGCCAGTGGGGTTTGGGAGCTGATTGTAAAAAGAAATGGGGTTCTGCCCAGGATTTGGGGGAATGTGTTGTCTTCAAGAGAAAGCAGGTAGGTGAGGGAGGAATGCTCTCACAGCAGTGCTCTGTTCTGCAGACATCTATCTACAGAGAGGAATAAGCTTCAGAGCAGAGGACTAGACATGTGGGGAGCAATTTTAATCCCATGAGGGTAGGAAAATGTGTTTGGGTACCTATTGTTTGTCTAGTTCATTACACTCCTTGTGCTAGCCAAGTTTGTCTTGGAGCTGGTCCACTGTCCACATGTCTGGTACCTCTGCATGGTGGTGTGGGCAGGGAGGGAGCCCCATGAAGGTGCTGGGTTAGGCTGGGGAGCTGAATCACCTCACCAAGGGATCAGCTGGGCAGGCTGCAGGGGGTCAGTGAGAGTATTCGTGCCATGCATGACACAGCTGTCGATGTGACTTGGGTCCCTTTAGTCTCCAGGCCAGCAGCCTTGTCAGGAAGCTATTGGAGGACAACCCAACCTTTTATCCAGCCGCCTGTCCCTGCACATCCTTCAGCTCTCTGGATGTTTTTGCCATTCCATCATGCTGTTGTGTTGGGAATTTTACTGTAAAACCTGACCAGTGAGGTAATCCGATGTTATTACTATAACTAGTAGTTACCGGTGAGGTAAATAAACTCTGCTACCCTCCACCCTTGTTTGGTGGCTTATTTTCCCTGAGGATTTTCTCAGAGTGGAGCATTTCTGTACCAGTGCTACCTGCTCAGAAGGCTGTGGCAGAAATCAAACAGCTTTGCACTGAAGAAATCGCTCTGTGTAACAGTATCTGGCTGCAAAAGGCAGCTGGGGTGTCTACTGAAGGTAAGTGAAGTTTAGCAAGTGCAGACCTTCCAGCCTAAGGGGAGTTCCTCTGGAAATCCATGAGGCCAGGTGTCTGGGATCCTTGGTCATCTTTGAGGTGGGTCCCTTCATTTTGGGTATGAAGGGGATTCCTGAGGGTTTATTTGGTCAGTCTGGGCTGTGCAAAGGAAAGCAGCACACATTGGGTGGGTTCCCCAGGGCAGAGCTGCAGCCCAGATGTGGGAGGCTAACAGCAAGGCAATAGCTGGTGCTGGCAGTGTGGAAAAGCTTCTGCAGGCCCACTCCCATTTTGAAGCAATCCTGGGAAGATCTATTTATGAGCCTGGCCTTGAGGTAGTCCTTCCATGTAGGACTTAATTTTACTTACAGCTTACTCCTGCTTGCGTTGAGACATCCTGTGATAAGAACAATGCCACTTCAAGGGTGGGAAAATCTCCCCTTGCACCACTTTTGTGGTGAAGGCAATCATTAGTGAGGTTTTGGATAAGGCTAGAGGCACTTGTGTTCCAAAATGGCCTTTCCTCCCTCCTGTACCAACAGCATTCAGCAGCTGCTCTCCCTGTACTAGGACCTGAGGGGTGCTTCCCAATTTCGTGGTCATCTTCTAGCCAGTGCTACCCTGAAGCTCCAGTCCATGTCCTCAGGCCTTGGAGGGACCCAAGGTTTCAAACTTTTCCTTCCCCGGCCCACTTTTCCTCCTTTGTTCTCCCTGCTTTCTTTTGCCTAGCTCAATGTCTGGGACCCTGGGCATTGTGAGAGCGCCAGGCTTCCTCCCTGCGTGGCTGCTCCAGTAACCAAATGTGGTGAGGGTGGGACCGGCCCCGGGAGGCAGGGTAAGCACCCAGTAGCCATGTGGGCATCTTAGAGCTTCCATAAATCAGCTGAGCATTAGCTCAAGTCAAAGCAAGAGATCCCAGTGGGACTGGGATGTTACCAGTAACTGGCAAGGAAATAAATGTTCTTCCAGTTTTGCAGTTGGGTTGTTTAATCTATGGAGCAGGTGCATGCGTTTCTCCTTGCAGGCCATCCATGCAAGTTACTGTAACTAAAAGAATCATTAGAGGATGTGTGATACTGCCAGTGTGAAAATTACTTCTTTCAGGGTGCGTACACCTTGTTTCAAAGGCACTTGGTAAGGATCAGCTTCATCAGATTCCTATTCATCAGCTGTTGCCTTCAAAGGGAGGGCTTGTTTCAAGAAAACGTGGCTATTAACTAGTGCCTTTCCTTTGATCTTTGCCAGTAAAATCTTTCTGTACTTTTCTGTAGTCTTCCACAGTGTCCCACTTGCTTATTTGTTCCTGGATTAGTTTCCATTAACTATCAGGGCCAGTAAAATAATTGCATTTTGATCATATCAGATGGCAATTTTTGTGTAGCTGCAAAAGCAGGCAAACACAGCCTCCTTTCATGTGGTTTGCCTTCGCCCTAACTGCCCCGAAGGCAGAAGATGAGGAGGTGAACTGATCCCAGCTGCTGACCGGCCTGCTGGTGCAGTGGGATGTTAAAGCAGGAAGGAGTGTGTCAGTGATAAATCTTCCCCAGGTGGCCTGGGGAGGGAATGGCCAAGGGGACTTCAATGATGCTTTCTTCTTGGTTATTAGTACCTGCACGGGAGGATTAATGCCCAGTGTTTCCTAAAGTGAGACAAACTTAAAAGCTTGAACTTGGGTAGGAGTGTCAGGAGTTGCTCAAAGCCAAACGGTTGAGGCAGGCAGTGGAGTGTAGGTGAAATGTACATGTCCCTGGCACTGCAGTGTGTTCATAAAGGGCAGTGTGAGCTTGCACAGCCTGCCTTTGCACTGAGAAGCAAGCTGTGCTTCATATGCTTAAATATGCCACCTGACTGCCAGTTTGAGCCCATGTTTCCAAGTCTTCTGTAAAATCTGTAGGCACCATGTTTGGTAGTCGCAGCATCTGAAGCATTTCTCCTGTATAAAGATCCACGCTCCGTCTGGGTGAGGAGTTCTTGGATCAGTCCTGTGCACTGAACACGTGCCACGGCAGTCGGACCCAGCCCTCCTCACAAAGCCTCGTCCTGCTAAGCCCATCCTGCTCTGCTGTGACAGCCAGAGGGCAGTTCTAGTCTGCTGCTGGGTCTCCTTGGCCATGGCTGCAGTAGGAGTTGGCAGCTGCTCCCTCTGCTTTCCTGGCTGCTATCGGCAGCAGGGCAGAGCTGGTGCTGGGGAGGTGTCTCCAGAGAACAGTGAGAGCCTGAAGCAAACAGCCCAGAGATGTAAAGGTGACCTGTAGAAAGCTGGGGTGCTGCTGCTCCTAACTCAATGAACAGGATTTAATTGTCTAGAATGATACATCTGGTGCTGTGGGCATTATTTTAAACAAGGAAAGCAACCCATGACTTGGTGGTTTAGCGTAGATCCTGATTTGTCCTGGTAAAGTGGCCTCATGGTTTCTGAAGAGCTGGAAAAGGGTGGCAGCCTGGTGTCCTGGAGGTGCTGTAGTGCAATCTCACACAGCATCTTCATTAGATCTGCTGCAGTATTAATTGGAAAACTCATTTGTAAGCAATGACGGTTCAATAAGGAAGTCTGCTGAACTGAAATAGAAACTATAACACTTGCAGCAAAAACACCTTTTATGTGCTTGCTGCCCACACAGAGCTGCTGACTAGAAAACCAAGAGATTAAAAAGGTAATTGGCATGCTCCTGTCCTGGAACCTGCTGTCAGGCACTCACCTGATTCACGTAGGCAGACCATCACCTGCTGTAATTTTGCCTAATGATTACAGGATCAGGCTTTAATTCTGTCTGTGTGCAGCTGGATGCCTGTGCTGAGTGCAGCCAGGTGAGGGGAGGAACCTGTGTGCAGAAGTGACTTCATTTTCTGGAGTGGCTCACAATTTTTTCCAGTCCATTTGGGTAGAAATCTCCACAAGTGTGTCCGTGCTTTATCAAGTGGATGTGATAGTTCAAGCCTGTGGTTAACCAACACCACTAAAAACAGCACTGCTGCTTCCAAAAATGTAGTAACATTGAGTAACACTGAACTTTCCATAAATACCGTATAGCATTTCCATGCAGTTAAGAAACTAGTTGAATTATGAAAAGTGAAATTGTAACGGGCTTACGTAGGCCATTAGCTATCAGGGTTGCCAGACTTCCCTCGTCTGGAAGAGATAGTATCTTGGCTTGGGCCATGGTTATTGTCTCTCTGGGCAGAAAGACTTCAGGAGGTTGGGTTGGCTGAAGCTGTAAGGAACTTTCCATTTCTTGGTAGGAGCTAGTGGATGAAAAATGAGCAGCGGGATAAGGGAATGAGGGATGATGCTGACCCTGAGCCACGGGTTGAAGAGTGAGGGAGTAGGCTCAGGGAAAGGACTGCAGCAGCTGCTCAGGAGACCTGGGGAGGCTGGCTGGCTGCAGGTGCTGGGCTGCTTTACAGGAGAGGCAGGGCTGAGCCCTACCAACAATCAGTGACTGCGTTTGTAGCACTGCTGGGAGTTGCAGGAGTATCCTAAGGAACTTTGACACAAGTCCAGCCTCGTGCCTGCAAGGTCAGTGCCCAGGTTTGTAGAAGCATCAGGTGTGGGTCAGGGAGCAGGGACTAACCCTGAGTGTGAGTGCTGGCCTGAGCCACAGACATGGAGGTAATAAAATCTTCCTGCTTGGCTTTTGTAAGTGACAGTGCTTTCTGGGGTATAAATGACTGTCTGAGCAGGGAATGGAAAGACTATGGCTTCATCACTTCAAAACACTTGAAGCTTTTCATCTACAGTTTTAAGTGTATTATCTTGAGATCTGGCTCCTATGGTTAAGTTCAGCAGTACTTCAACACGTGGGCTGATGGCTGGAGGTGAGGGGAAAACAGTCCAGGAATGAAACACAGGTTTATAACATGGCTGTAATTCACGTCCCATCCAGCTTGTAGAGAATCCTGATTGCCATGAGCACAGTAGTTACTGAAGTAGTAAGTAAGTAGTTACTGAACTCAGCCTGACAAGTGCTGTTGTCATCCTCGTGTCTGCCAGGTATGTGCTGAGATAGTGTTGAATCACAGCCTTTATCTTTCTACAGTTTACTGCCTAAATGAGCTGCTGAATTTACTCTTCCAGTTGCTTTCCTTTTTCCTTGACATATATGCAGGATAGAAGTTTGTCTTGGTGAAGTAGACGCCACCTATACTCAAATGGCCTTGCTGTGAGATCAGCTTATGCCCAGCCTTAATAGCAGAATAACCTTTCCTGGTTCTCGAGGGCTGCTGAGAACACTTCACAGCCCTGTGTGCAGCTTGAACTCCAAGCAGTGGGAGCGGATTAATCCAGCCATACTGCATCAATCCCCCTGGAAGGAAACAGGGACCTAGAGGTGCTTTGCTGCTGGAGGACAGCTTTTGCAGTGGAGGCCTCTACCAGAGGCTGTTTCTAGGGTCTGTGTTACCAATTTGATTTGCAAACTCTCCTTTTCAAGGGTGAATTCTTTAACCTCATGCTCTGTGCAGAGCTCCCTGCAGCCGCTGCCTTGTGCAGGTGGTAAGGCTGATGTTAGGCCTGGAGATTTCCCTCGCTGCTCAGCAGTACATGTTTTGTCATATCTTTCTGATGCAACCATTAAATTAACGGCTTCCTTTAAGTGCACTGGAGGCTGGAGGTTAACAGGATGTCAATAAATAAAACAAACTCTCTTAATGTCAGCATACAGCCCTTGTTATCCCTACTAGTCGCTGTGCCAAAACCAGAAAGGTGTTTGTTCATGCAGGATCCTATCCCTGGGCTGGTAGAAGCAGGCAGCACCCTTTCACTGGTTCCTGTGGCTTTGGGTCAGCCCCGGTCCCTTTCAGGCTGCTCAGACATGGAACAGTTTGACCCTCCTGGAGAAGCCAAAGTCCTATTTGGAAAAGCTCTTTGTCAAGCTAATTCAATGCTTTTTTCTGGTGTTTATAGTTATTGAGCAGATTAATACTGGTAAATATTAAATAGGGTCATCTGGAAGGGAACAAGCACTAGCTTTTGCCAGCAAACCACTTATGCACATGCTTAGAGATAAGCACTCCTATTAAGGTAAATGGGATTGCTCGTAGGCTTGGTGTTGAGCATATCCTTAAGGTTTCTGGCTTTGGAAGAACTTATGAAACTCACCGCTTGAAATCATCCTCTTATCCTTAATGAACGGAAATTCAATTCTAATAGGGGAACAGATTTTCATTAAACAATTTTTAAAATTACAAAAAGGTGAAAGCCAGGATGAAAGAGGAAATGACCTAATTTGAATGCCATAAAATGGCATTCATAACTTCCAGAAAAATTCCCAAATTCCTGTCTGATCTTCCAACCCACTTGAAAGCACTCAGGGTCCCGGCTTGCCTGGCAGGCTGGCTCGGTGCACGGGGGAGCAGCTCAGCACGTGGGGTCTTCAGGTCCTGGGGTGAGGGTCCTGCTCGGGTCTGGCTGGTGCAGGAGGGGCTCTTCCCGTGTTGGATGGGCTGGGATAAGGTGAAAGCAGGGTATGAACTTGTCTAGTCAAATACGTAGAGCAACATCGCTCGCTGGGAAGCAATGGTCTGGGTGTAGTGAGTGGTTATTGTATGTGCACCTCGATCATGCAGGAGCTTAAAGGATCCAAATTTCAAATTACAGCCCTGTTCTGAATGTTGTCACAAAGTGATGCCTGCGGAGAGAATTCATATTAAAGCACATCTGACCTTCTCTTGCCAGTAATAATCCACAAATGTGCAAGACCTAAACCAGGTTCTGGTTTGGCACTTGTGACGTTGTCCCCATGAGAGATGGGTGAGGTGTTAAAGCACGATGCTCTCCCTTTGCAGGAAGGGACGTGAAGAACCATTAAGAACTTGCTGCCGTGCTGAAGCAGTATCAGCACTATTTTATTTATTTTTTTTAGAGAAGTTCAGCACAAACTGACAGAACTCCCACCCTGCTCTGGGGGAAGGATATAATCCTGCCCTTCCTTTGGCAGGGGTTTGGCTTTTTGTAGGGTGCAGTGTCCCCAGCTGGGGGGCACAGGAGGTACATGCTGGCATCTACCTGTAAAGGATGATGTAAAGGAGGAAAGTAAATTACCGGATCTTGGATGTGAATTCCTGAACACTAAAAATGAGCAGGCTCTGCTACTGAGAAAGGCAGGGGAGGGAAGGGGGGAAACGTCTGCCCTGGGGGCTGGTGGAGCAGCACTCCCGCTAGCAGTGATCTGCAGTGTCAGGCTTTTAACCAAGTCATTAAAATCTTGACTTGAGCCATGCTGGGGAAGGAGTGCCTGCTGTTCACCCAGCCACAGTGATGGGAAAGGGCCTGCTCTGCTCCCACGTGCAGAGGGGGATTTACGGGGGTAGAGCCGCAACATTTGGCAGGCGCGTGCGTGAAATTTCAGGTTACCTGTGGGCAGCTGTTGCTTGTGCAGTGGGTGTTTTATATGGCTATTTAATTGCACATTGCTCAGCTCTAAGTGAGCACAACTGACGTGAATAACCCCAGCAACGCAAATGCTGCTGCCCCCGAGATAAAGGGCCGTGTTTGAGAAACAAGTGCCGAGCTGATAATGCCACTGGCCTCACGGGTTTTGTGAAGTCTGTGCTATTTAGCTCTGATAAAAAGGAAAGAAAGGGGCTAGTTCTTAAAAAATAACCCCCAAAGCGTTTTAAGGACCTTTTTCCCTTTTCTATTCTTTTCCCAGGTTGCAAAAATAACATCCAATAATGAAATGAAAACAAGCTGAATGGCTGCATTCAGCGGAGGAGGGCAGAGGTAGGCTCAGACAGCTGGAGCATGTCTGGGCCAGCGTCTCGCTTCTTTTCTCACTGCTCGTTCAGTGCCACTCCAAGAATGCAGACAATGCTGGCTACGACTGTTTCATATTTGATTTCCACACTTAAATCCGTGCTCGTTAAATGAAACCCCATTGTCAGGTTGGCAGACATCCACGCTGCCTCCCCAGGTCTCGCTTCGGAGCTCGCTCTGTGGTGGTGTCCCGCTCGGAGCGACTTAGCGAGGACCAGGCCTGGAGGAGCGCTGCCTGTGGCACTGCAACAAACCCTTTTGGACTGCTTCTGCAGCCACATCTGTGGGTAACCCTCATAAATCTTCTGTCTGAGGGCAGACAGAAGTGCTGCAGGGGAGGGATGGGGTTTTGGAAGGGCCTCAAGAGCGGCGGATCAATGGGGTGCTCAGCTGGAGGCAGTCTCGGGGCAAGGTACCGGCCGTGCTGGGCCTGGCCTGCAAAGGGCCAATATGGCAAATATCCTGCTCCAGGAGGGGTGCTGGGGGTGCTCCTGGGCTGGGTGAGGCCAAGGCTTTAGGGTTTTGCCAGGCTGGGACCGGAGAGTTCAGCAGTCGCAGGGCTTTGCCAGCGGGGTGCAGGGGTGGTGGAAATGTGGGGAGGGCAGGCAGAGAAATGCTGTGGATTGGGAGCAAAGCAGTGCCTGTGTTAATAACAAAGGATCACTTCATGCTCTCTGTAAAATACCAGGGAGGGCATGAAAATTATGAATATTATTAATAAAGCTGAAGGGATTACAAAATCCAACAGCTGTCCAGCCCTTCAGACAGACACTCCGGCCTCTCTGCTGCCCACAGACTGGTGTCCTGGCTGCTGTGTGCCCAGCTCGGGCACTGCTGGGGCACTGACTGCTCAACGGGTGCCAGCAGCACCTCTCAATGTTAAGGTTGGCACCTACAGACAACACAGCTGTGCCCCATGGTTTGTGGGGGAATGGATGGGAAGAGGCTGTGGGGCGTGAAGCTGGAGCGGGAAGAAGCGCTGGCTGTGCTCTGACAGCAGCCTCTTCGAGTGCCCCAGAGGAGCCCACTTCTGGGCTGTTGGCATGGAAACACCAGTATTTTAGTGGACTCGAGACTGGCTCCCAACAAAGGTTAAAGGGGGGAAAAAAAAAAACAACAAGGGACTGGAGGTGTGAAAGGTGAGATCTTCCTTAGCAGAGAAGCACTTGTCAAGGTCTGAACCAGCAGTGAGTCCTCTGGCTGTGTGGGGCAGAGGAGAGTGATGCTGCCTCATGGCAGTAGCATGGTGGTGGGTCCTGGCTCTCCTCGGGGTCACCTGAATGCCTGTCCCTTCTGGTTCTGCTTCTCCCATCACCTCCTGTCCTCCCACCGTGGCTGTCAGGATGCTGCTGCCTGTGGCTTGATGTGTGCTGAGCAGTGACAGGCTTGGGCACCTCGTCTGCCACGTAGGTGCTGGCTCTGTCTGCTCCGTGTGTTAACGCCAGTGCTGTGCTCTCAGCTCTTAGGAAGAGCAGAAAGGCAAATCTTCATGTTCTGATTGCCTTAATGTCAAAAGCAAAGTAACTTCCATGAAGTTTTGATCAGCTCTTAAAATCAGAGGCCCTAGCTAGGTGTGCTACAGTTGTGTCCCTTTATTTGGAATGATGCTGGGATGTAAGGGGTAAAATAGGACAAATTGCTATTCCATAAAGCTATTTAAACCTGGAATGGTGCACATAGTTTCAAGGCAGGTGTTGAAGTGCAGATGTGGTGCAAATGCATTCAGGATTTGTCCTTGTACATCTTTGTCACCCTCCTGGCTGTTACAGCTTTATGGGGACAATCAATCCCCCTTTCCCATCACAGCTCACATTTAAGTGTCCCAGCTGGAGCAGTCTCATTGTGAGCTTGATCTCAACAGCAGAAGCAGTGCAGAATATGGCCAGACTTGAGCACGTGTCCAGGACCTGCAGGGCCAGGTGGTACTGCTCTGACTGTACTGGGTCTTTGCAGAGGTTTGGGAAGGCTGTGTAGGGGAATGGGACCAGGACTGCCCAGGTGGTTGGTCCCAGTGATCCCAGCAAGCGAGTAGCAGCACTATGGGCCAGGGAGAAGAGATGGGATGGCAACAGCAAACTGCACTGAGGAGCCCATGGTGCTCCGTGTGCCCAAGGCAAAACTGTGGCCTCCCACTGAAATGGAGACAAAAGCACTTTATCGCTTTGTGACCTGCTGAGACAATTAAAAAAAGACACTGAAACCTCTCAAGTAGAGCTTAATATATTTGTATTTCTTCATTTCCAGCTTGGAAAAAAAAATCTGGGTTTTATATTTTTTTATATTCCTTTCTTTTGTGTCCAAAAAGAGATGTGATGGTAAGGAAAACTTAGTAGCTTGAAAGTCATGAACTTATTAATGAAAAATGTGGATTTTTACAGGGAGGGCAAAGCCAATGAGACAACATTTTACTAAAATATTAGGAGAATAAATTGGAGCAGGTATACTTATACAGTTGTCATATAAGTACAGTGGGTGGCCTTTAAAGTTTAAGCTGCATGCTTGACTACTAATAAAGCTCCTCATTATAAAACAGAAAATGTGATAGAAACTGGCAGAACTACTGTGCTGCTGGGATATTTAATGTGCACCCTCTGGAAGCCCTGCACAGCACATTTGATCCAAAATATTAGCAGGAAAAGTACATTTCCCTTTGAATGGATTTCCTACGTTAACTCTGCCGTTCCCTTGCTGCCTCCTGCATGTGACACCATATAGAATAGCAGCATAAAAGTACCAGGCATCTCCACATCTGCTCTCTGTCAGCTAGAAGGATGAGGATACTGGCAAGAACAGCCTGTGGATGGGGGAAATGTGTGGTTACACGCAGGGACTGATGTTGGAGCATCGCCCATCGGTGAGCACTTGGTCCTTGCCACCTCCTGGATGTGGAGCACCCGCTGTTGGCACTTCGAGCTGAGCTTCCCACCTACATGAGCAGCTCTGCCCAGCAGGGTTTGGGCATGGCTGAGGTCACGTATGGGGTTAGGGGGTGGAAAAGCTTTGCTGCTCACAACCTCCCTGCAAGGCTCGGTGCAGCCATGCCACCGCTCTGCACAGGGAGCTTGGCCGGGTGCTGAGCCCTCGGCACCCTGCCTCTCGTGGCTCCTTCTTGTCCTGGCGCGTCCCTGCCCTGGAGGGGTTTGCTGTGGAGCCAGCTCAGTCCTCTGTGCCAGCCGAGAGGCTTTTCCGTGCTGGGGAAGCCTTAGAAGAGCTTTTAGGAATAATTTGAATTTCCTTTGATCCCGCGGCTGTGCAGGTACAGAAGTAATGCTCTTAGAGCAAGCACCGACTGGCTGCTCCTGGGAGGGGAGCTCTCTTCTTCCATCTGGCGTCTCCCTGGTGCCCCTGGAGGTGTTCCTTCTGCATCACCCCTTGCTTGCCACCCAACCAACCAGCGGGACAGAAAGCTCCCTCGGCTCACCCAGTGCTCAGAGCAGGCACAGCAGCGGCAGAACCAGGGCTGTGGCTATGTGCATTCAAGACCAGTTGGGAGCTTCCTTGGGGAAGAACCTAAAATTCAGCATTTTGTGGTCACAGGCGTACTGCGACGTGCTTCTGTGTACAGCATGGCCACAGGCAGGTGAGGTTTGCTATTTGCTGCCGAAAAGCCAACGCAAACTGTTTTGTGCAGCTCTGTTTGCAATTCCTGTGCTCCTGAGCTACCTTGGGGTGCTGAGCCGCTGTGCTGGCACTGACACCACCACTGTGCCTGCAGTCAGGGCTCTCACCCCAAAAAAAAACAGGGAGCAGGGAAGAAGCCCAGATACCACAGATGGGAGTGCCTGAAGGAAACCCCATGCAATGCAGCGCAGCAAGGAGGGTTATCAGGATTATTTTAAGGTCTGCTTCACGCTGCTGTCAACACTCTGCGGGAGGAATTTATTTGGGTTCAGTTAATCACACAAAGTGCTGTCAAAGGCAGAGACTTGGTTGCTTACCAGGTCTCCGTTGGGGCAGGGCATGTTTCTTCCCTGCCCTTCTTTCAGAACCAGTTTTGACTGGGGCGAGGATCTGCATTTCTTAGGGTGGGCTGACACAAGCAGGCAGCCTTTCATTCATTTAAATACACCAGCAGTCGCTCTGGCTTCCAGGGAGTAATCTTTTTTCCAGTGGAAGCATCTTGGACCCACATGTATCCTAGCTCCTAATTTCAGGAGGGTGAATGGAAAGAAGTGAAGATGTGCTAAAAGCAAGAGCCCGTGTACGAGGACAGGGAGAACGGCACGCTCGGGGCTGGAAGTGCTGGGGCGATGCCGCAGAGTATCAGCGCGGATCCAGGACCTTGAGCAATGTTGTCCTGCAGTTTGAGTTCCATTCTGGCACACTAAATGCATCAGGGCCCAGGGTTTTTTTCATGGCACTTTCCATTTATGATTTAGGGAATTTGAAGAATACTTGTCTTGAGGCTGAGCCTAAAGTTATAATCTTGGCATATCCATACCATAAAATTCCCGTGGATAAAAGCAGAAACATCTGGATTCATGAGTGGATGTTGGCTAAATTTACCAGGAAAAAAAAAAAGTCTTCAAGAGATCCTAGAGGGTTCTAGCCAGAATAAATAATACAACAAAATAAGAGTGCTATTAAGAGTAATTGTAATACTGAAGCTGAATTATAAGACAAGGGCCAAGCCCTTTTCACAATCTGCTTTTCCAGCTAAGAGCCCTTCAATTTACACTTAACGCACATGTGGCTGATGGAACAAAGAAAAAATTGAAGAAGGATGAAAGCAACACAGAGATTATTCAGCCTTGCTGGTTTAGCTCCAGGCACATCATTTAAATGAGTAGATGATCAGTTTCCAGTTTGTTTTAAATTCTCTGGCAAGAAATTTTACTCTCAATCCCAAACTTGGATGTGCTTGAAACTATTTTATTTTTTTACAGCTCTGCCATTTTGTTTGATTTCTTAAGGCAGGACTTTAAAAGTGCTCTGCAGGGGTCACCTGAGTGCTGGGACTGGAGGCACAGCCTGGCAGTGTCACCGAGGGAGCCGTGTCCCCGATCCCAACCCAAGAGGACCTCAGGCCTGGAGAACAGCTGCTCCTTGCCTCCCTCACCCCTGGGAGGCTGTGAGCCCAGCCCTGCCAAGCCAGATGTCAAACCCAAGCTTGGCAGCACCCGAGGTCAAGCGAGGTGGTCTCAACAGCTGTGTTCCTCTTCAGCTGCACCCTGTTGTACCAGCACTGCTCGCTGGGCTTAAAGCTAGTGCAGATTGTGTGGTGTTTGCCCCTTGCATCTTCTCCTGGTGCTTTCAGGGTTAAGAGCTGTTGGAAATCAATATTCTTGCCACCTTTCTGCTCTGTCTCTGCTCTCCTCCACGCACCGTGCAGCAGGTCTCAAGCCTGCCCGAAGCTGCCACGAGGAGCAGGCTGTGCAAGGTGTCTCCTCAGCTGCGACCACATGTACTGACAGCCACAGCCAGGTGCTTGCAAAGTAACCTCCCTCCCCAGCAGATGCAGATCAGCATTTCTCATTAAATAGACTTTGTCCACGTGGATGTGCATCACCGACCATCTCTGACCCTGCACGCTGCCATTCCTGATTCCTGGAAAGCCTTGGGCGTTTGCCTGCTCTGCAACCTTCTGCCAGCACAGATTGGGTTGAGTAGCTTCCTCGTGGGCTGAAAACCTTCCTCATCAGCCTTCCTGGCCTCCTTTCCTCGTGCCCTCATCTTCTGCGAGCCGGAGTCTGCCTGGTGAAATAGCTGCTGAGGGAGCTGGGCTGCTGGCACCCTCTGGCAGGTCCTTCTCCATGGAGAAATTCCAGGTTGTTCTCCATGAATATGGTTCCTGTGGCTCGCTGCCAATGCTTAATGCTCTCTGGAAGCTGCCACGAGGCTCTGGTGGTGGATACCCATCTGGGGCTAGTCAGTGCTTGGAGTATGACTGCAAATACCAGCGGTACACAAGAGGCGATATTTGCACTGCCTGGTGCTCCATACAAGGAGCAATCCTAACCACACAAAGGAGTGGGAGTTCATTTGCCCTTAAAATAGCCTCAGCACATCTAGGAAAGCCATAAAATGCATGCTCTGGTATTTCTTAGGGCATTATTTTCAGCAGATTTTATTTGATTTGCTGCCAACATCTGTCACTTCTGCAGCCTGCATCCAAGCAGGGAGCTGGAGGTGTGCTGCTCGCCTGATGCAACAAATTGCCTTCTATTAGCGTGGCACAGCATCCTGACTGTCAAAGCGAAACGGGGAAATGAATTTGCTCATAGATGTTACAAAATATTTGTTTTAGATTAGCTGCTATCGCTGCCACGGACCGCGCTCGCAGCTGTGTTCTGCTGCCCAACATGAGGCTGGCAGTGGGGAGATCTGCTGAGACTGCAGGGCTCTTGGTGAGGAGCAAACAGGCTGAGGAGCTGAGGAATGAGAAACGAAGCAGAGCTAAATTTAGAGCCTCAGATAGGGAAATATCTCCAGTGCTCCGTGGCTTTATTTTGCTCTGCACAAAGCACACCTTGGTGCTGCGTGGCTGTTTGCAGATTGCGCCGGCTCAAAGAAGGCTTTTGCTTGTGGAGAGAAAAGGCTTTGATGTCTTCAGTAAACAAATAGCAGCGCTAAAAGACCTGCAGTTCTTGTTAGCATGCTGCAGACAGCGATGTCTGAAGCCAAATAAACATCCCAAGGTTGATGGAAGGGTAGGCAGGCCGTAAAGTGCTGTAGTTGAATCCTTGATACGAGCACATCAGGGATGTCAGAAGGGAAAGTGCTATGAAAGGGCTGTCTTTGCTTTCTTCTTTTGGGTTAAAAAGAAAATAACAAACTGGTGCGTGGTTTACCAGCCGTGTGGCAGGAATAAATGACTATAAAACCCTGTGGCTAAATCGTTTTTGACCCCCTTTTTGAGCCAGCTTCACCCACTGCCACAGGGACCCCAGGACCTTGTCACAAAAACCTGATCCGTTTGGGCACCTTGCAGAGGTCTCCCACGAGGAGGCAGCAGGCATGTGGTGTGCTCTTGGAGAATTTCACAGCTACCTGTGGCTACCTCGGCTTCTGCTCCGTAAGCCTTGTTGTGCTTGCCTTGTGTCACTTAGAACAACTTGGGAAACGCCAAAGTTTGGGGAATGAACCAAAGCAAAGAGCTAAACGGTGATCTCAAGTTATACCAGTATAGCCCTGGGGTTGTTAATTTACATTTAAACATTCTTAACAATCTGAATTTGGGTCGGAATGAGGAAGTTCAGACTTTCTGTAAATGGAAATTGGACATCAGCAGGCCATGGTAATAATCAATACGCCGATATTTGCTGCAGCTTTAAATCTTAGCAAGAGCCTCCAGGAGCCTCTCGCTTTAGTTTCAGGTAATTCCATGCACTTTTCTCTTTAAAAAGAGTTTGCAGGAGCTAAGAAATAAATAATTCAGACATAGTTGATTTTTTTAAGTCTCTGTAGCATCACTGACATCTTTGATAAAGCTTTTGTTCTGCCTACCAAAGCTCCTTTCCAGATGGGACTGGTGAGGCAAACACTCTGTCCAACAAACAAAGGCTTATAAGAAAAAACAGGAAAAAATTCCATAAAAAAACCACTTATAGTCCCAAAGGTAATAAGTATCCCTCTGGTAACTTCATACAGGCTCTTCACTGTCATTGTGAGCCTCTGCCTGCCGGATTCACAGCGAGGGTTTGCAGCTGAAGCCAAGGCAAGGACGTTTCCTAATAAACAGAAGCTCCTTAGAGACTGTAGCCATGGCATGTGAGAGCTGTTTACCTGGCACCAGAAAGCACTGTGCTGTTTATCTTCAGATGTTCCTACAGAAACAGGCGGTATTGCAGTGTATTAAAGAAGGCCCATTCACCCCAAGGAATATGTGATTTTTTTATTATTATTATTTTATTTAATCTCAGTTATTGCCCTTTGCTTTTGGCTGCAGAAAGCCCATTTTGAGGTTTCTGAGTTCGTCCTTCACCTGCCTTCCTGGGGGACAGACCACCTCACAGCACGGAGAGGCAGAAACCTGCTGCCAGCAGCCAGGGTGCTGATTGCCAGCCCTGAACCTGCCCACAGCCAGCATGAAACCAGCACCCTCGGTGCCAGCAGCACCTGTAGGACATGGCTACGTCCTGAGCAGGACCGCCTTCTTCCCAGGGGGAGTTATTTTGGAGTGAAAGCATTTGTAGCAGGGACATTTGGAGGCCTCGGATCTGCTCCTGGTGGCAGGCAGGCCTTTATGTCAGAGGGATTAGCAGCGGGTGCCTCCCAGTGCTCATCACGCAGGAATCCTGTTTCTCCCTACCTGCAACAGCAAATGTTTTGATTGCAAGAGCCGAAGCAATCGTGGTGTGTACTGTATCACACACAGTCCCCAAGGCACTCTGCACACTCCTTCCAGACCTCTTCTCCCCAGGGAGCTACAAGGGACTGGGATGAGCTGCTCACAGCTGGGGTAAACCAGCTGGAACCCCGCGGGCATGCTGGTGGCTCCCCAGGCCTCTGGGGTGTTGGTGTCCTCTCCTGACAGCAGGGGCGGAGAGTGGCAATTTTAGCAAATGGTGACTTTACCATTGAATTTATGCCCCTCAGGATCCCACAATACCTAATTCACCCTGCTGGTGAACTGATTTATGGCATAGCGTGGCCGCCTGTGGGGAGTGTGTTTAGTGAAGTAACGCTGACCCTCTCTATCAAACATTATTCCCCTTCTAGTTTAATTAAAACACAATTAGCAGAGCTCTCAATTCTGTTAAATATGCGCAAGCTTCTACTGAATTAATATTAATCTCTGTTCAATGTGCAAGTCAGTTAAGTGACATGTGGAAAATTACACGTTACTGACTCAGGAATGCAGCTTGGAGGATGACTTCATGTTCCTGAATGAAAATATCGGCGTGCCAGATGTGCCTAGTGCCTGACCCCTTCGGAGGCTCTGAAAGATCACACGTAGCTTTAAAATGTAATTTCATGCATGCAGAAGGAAGAAAGAGAGCCTAATAGCTTTATGGGACTTAGCTCTCCATTTAATTTGGTTAGGGCGGTGTGAATGTCTTAATAACATGAAGCAGAGCTCTGATCCCTGTTCTGCCTGAGTGTTTCCAATAGACACCCTAATGCCTTTCTCATGGTCAGAGCGGCTAACAATCCCTATTTGCTTGTTATTAGTGAGAAGTTGCGCTTCTTTCTTCATTAGGGAACGAGTTTCACAGTGGAGCTGACGAGTATGTGGTCCTTGCTTTGAGTCACCGACTTTTTCATGAATTGTTTTATCTGGAGATATAAGCAACAGATGTGAGTATAGAAAAAAAAAAAAAGATGTGCTTTTAAGTTACAAAAATAAGGTGGCATTCGACCTTGCCTCTGCACAAATGTCCTCGTTTTCCCCTGCCCGACTTCTCGTTCCCAAAATCCTACTGAAAAGCATGCTGAGAGCGATCCAGGTCTGCCTTCACTAGGTGTGTCCCCGTAACAAATTATATAACAGCATTTTGGAGTCTTGTACTCTGCCTCTCCCCCAGTGCATTCCACGCACCTACACAGCCATGCTAATTAGCTCATGTAATGAACTTAAACGTGGCAAAAATCTGTTTGCAGGGTGTTGCCAGACAGAGCTGGATTTGGAAAGCAGCCATTCATGGATGTTTTCTTTGACAAAACCCAAAGGATGTTATTTTCCTGAAGATGAAGCAGAATCCATGTAATGAGAGCTGTAATCTAAGGAGGCAAATGATTTTACTTACAGTCATCAGTGACCTTCTCCTACAAGGGCTTGCTTGTATGGGGAAAAACTACCGAAGTTTAATGCAAAGTCACGAAAAATGATTAAATTAAAAATCTGAACTAATGTGAGGCTAAACCTAGTTTAGCCAAACTTAACTAATCAAAACTAGTGCTATTCCACAATGTGTATCTACAAAGAGTTATCAAGGAACTCAACGTTGAATGTCAGGTGTCTTTTAAATGTAAAGAAGTGTCTGCATGCAACACAGCGCTGGGCTCCCCGTGACCCTCACTCAGTTTGCCCACAGGTAAGCTGTGCCTAACAGCGATCCCTGCGTTCCCAGGGTGATACAGGGGAGGGAAAATGCAGCACTCTGACACGTCGCCTTGGCGTTGCAGCCTTGCGTTGCATGCTCATTTCTCTACACGTTTGACAGTGAGGTTTAATTGGGCCCAGTTTTCACAATGCAGTAACATGACCGGCTGTCGGGTGGGAATTACTCTCTTAAGCCCAGTTCCGAGGGCTAAAATTTCAGTTCAGATCATAAAATTTCAGCTTTGGCCACCGTCGCACTGAACTGCTTTGAAAGCTGTAGGTCTGCTGTGTTGGCTCTTAAATAGAACCGCAGTAATTTTCCTAACGCTCTGGGCAGACGGAGAGCATTACCAGATGACCACACTTCTGCAGGGGGACAAAGACGGGGGCACGGAGCGTGACGAAGGGCTTGGTGTGAAACACGGGGCAGAAGGAGACGGTGTGGAGCTGAGGCTGTGCTGCATGGTGCTGCGGTGGGCCAAGGAAAGCCGCTTGCCCAGGTGCGGATTTCATCCAAGTGCCATTAATGAGCACGCCGAGAGCTTGCAGCTATATCCCTGACCAACACTAGATGTTGCTGTGCTGCTACTCATATAAGCTATACATTAGCAAGGCTTCCGAACGGTATTTACTGCTATTTCCTCTTTCCTGTTTCTGTTACTCACTCTGTTCTCGATGTTGGGGATCTGCTACTTGAATTTACTTAAAATAATAATAATAATAATATTTTATTCCTGCAGTATCAAGGTTACAACCCCCTTGAATGTACACGTACAAACTTTAGGAGCAGCAGAGACATAAGCGAAGCGAAGCAGCTCCTATATTTATGTCAAATATTTACTTAAACTCTGCTTCTGGATTTTTTGCAATCCGAGGGGAATGACATTGTTAACTGGACGATTCCGGGAACAGACTGACAGCTGCAAGGCCATGGAGGGAAGTTTGTTTATAAGGGGAAAATAAATTAAAAAAAATTAAAAACTGTTTAGCCCGGCTGGGTTTCAAGCTTTCTACTCCCACATGTTTGAGTGGGAGAAAGGACAAATCTTAGGACGTTGATTTCCCCATGGCAACAGAAAACGGAAATTACTTTAACCCCATCTAGTGACAGATGACTCATTGCTCAGGCTGCTGCTATTTTCCAAGCACTAAAACAATACAGCTGCAAAGAAAAGGCCAGCCTGTATTATCTCATAGGCTGAGCGCTGGGGCTCGTGGGAGAGGGCAGTTCTCTGGCTGCCTTTTTATCAAAGAAAGACAGAGCTGGAGCCTTTCGGCGACTATTTCATTGTACAGCACAACCACAAGCTGGTGTGCCTGGGTGCTCCTTGTCCCCGAGCCACTGGGATGAGCCACGGGCAAGTGTCCCACAGCTCAGCCCTGCTTGCCCTGCATCCAGCCATCCAACAGGGCACATCAATGCTTTGAGTTTAAACACCCCCCTTGAATGATGCGCCGTGAACTCAGCATGCTACAGATTAATAATTGGTTAAGCGATGCAGCCTGGTGCGCAGGCAGCAGGTATAAGCAGGGTTTCCAAGCCTCTGCAGATGAAAAAGATATCTGATGGTGGAAGTGCATTTCTGTATTGCTCAGGAAGTCATAACAAGATCCCGCATGTAGAGGTTGGAATAGAAATACTCAGCTTTGAAAGCTGAATAACCCTAGCAGAAAGTGTAATTGGGTGGGCTGGTTCCTGAGCAGGGACGGAGGAACCATTATCACTTGGAGCCCTTACAGCCTGATGAGGTGTGCTCTGCGAGGCGAGCTGTAAGCCAGCTGCTGGGACAAAGAGGTGAGCTGTGTCTGGGAGGTCAGCCTGAACGGCTGTGCTTGTCCTCTCGCACCTTAGACTCAGCATCAGAGCTGCACTGAGCTCCCCACGCACCGATCAGCACCAATTATTTCTGCTGAACATCTCCAGTCCCTGGGCTCCTCCTGCTCAGCACCATCAGGACATGGCAGAGAAGGACCGCATTGGAGAGGAGCAGGTTGAAGGTCGTGGATTCTGGGGTTCCTCATACATCTCTTCCCTCCAGCAGACCAATGCAGGAGAGAGCCTTGCTCAGGTTGGTTTTCCCAAGCCCTGGTAAGGATTTAATGAAGATTTAGTAAGGCTCCGGTGCATTTTGCACTTATAATATTACACCACTAGTTCTGTTGAACAGTGAAGGTATTAATCATGGGATCATAAAATCGTTTGGGTTGTAAAGGACCTTAAAGACCATCTAGTTCCAAACCCCTGCCACGGGTGGGGATATCCTCTGCTGGATCAGGTTGCAGAAACCCCATCCAACCTTAATGTTGCCACTGAGATGATATGCTGAATCATTGGTCAGCCAGCATCACTTAATTCACCTTAAATTGGGGGCAGATGGCGCAGGGTTGGGAAATCCAGGACCCCAGCAAAGCTACATGACAGGATGGTGTCATGGGATACGTGACACAGATTCTTCCTAGGAAAGGCAGGCAGAATTACTGGTGCAATAGCTGATTCTTTACTAAGTTGTGTCATTTGTGTGCTGGTGTGACTAATAATGTCAGCAAATTTCCTAACAGCACTAAATCAGGTCCATAACTTTCAATTTGGATAGTACAATTAACAGCAACAACAAAAACACAAAAGTTTGTTCTGGAAGCCAGACACTGGGCTGCTTTCATGGCGTGAAGATTACCTTTATACTGACAGTATAAAGGTAACCCGTATCAGCACAAATGGGTGGCTTCCTAGGCTCAGCCCCAGACCCCGATCAGGGCTCATGGCCATGCAGGGCACTGCTGTCCCTGCTTTGGCATGTCCCTTACCTAGGGACATCCTGGGGTCAGCTGTGGCTGTCCTGAAGCTGTGACTTGGGCAGCAGCTCAGCCCACGTGCCCAGAGCTGTCCCAGTCTCTCCGGGCTGCTGCTGCCACCCAAACCCTTGGTGGCCAGCTCTGGTTTCTGAAGAAAGGGGATGTTTCAGTTAGGGGTGCTTCTGGGCTCATCGTTATCATCACAGTTCTCTTCCTTCTCATTCTTTCCCTGCAGTTTTGTTCATCTCTCTCCTGCAACACAAAATGTCTTCCTCCCAAAAACTGAAGAGCCCAGAGAAACTGCTGGCTGTGGGAAAGGAGGACCAGAGGTCCAAGCAGTTTATTCTTGAAAAAGTAAATGTTACTGTTACTGTCTAGACTTACGTCAACCTGGTCAATCCAGATGGCTGTGGGGATTCAGATTTAAATCCATCTTCCAAGAGTTCATCAGTGTTCTGGATTAGAAGTATAGGAATTACAGCATTAAACATAGAGGTTGCTCCTTTCAGAGTATTTGTCAGTATCAGTTAGCAAATACGTTCTACATTTCATGTAGAAAATAAGTTTTTAATTTAGGTATGCTTTTTATTGCTTTACAATTCTCTCCACTTTAACTAGAAAAAAAAGCTCCTGAGGAAATACTTAGTACCGTGCTGCTTGAGGAAAAAAATATACTACTACTACTAATAATAATAATAATTCAACTTGTAAAAGTGGCAAATAATGTCCAAGCACTCAGCTTTACTGCCAACATGTGCAAATAGTTAAGAACGAGATACTATCAATCAGCCTTTCTTGTCCTAAAGCCCCACTCAGCTCAGAACTGTCTTCAGGGATTATTATTTCCAGTTATTTAGGGTTTGTAAGTGTGATGCTCCCACTGATGCTATACCCCAGATGAGGAGGGCAGGGTAGGTGAGTGCTGTTTTTCAAGCAGCTCGGTGTGTACAGAGCCCTTTAAGCAAGCCTGGTTTCCAAGAACAGCATTTGAAGCTTTGGTGTCCCCTCTTTGGTTTATCACCCCGAATTGCACACTGCGTTCAGTTCTTTGCAGTCGTCCTTACAAACACTTCCTCCACGTCTACCAGCTTGCAAACACTGCGGTGGCTTCTGTAAACCACAACCAAGTGCTGTACACTTCTGTCAGTATTTCTTTTGTACCACCAGGCTCTTGCTTTAGCGGTATCTGCAGTTTGTTTGGCAGTTCTGTGGCACACGTTGCCCTGAAGCCTCATTCTTATTCCAAAGCAGCACTCAGAGGAGCTCTCCACCCGGCAGGCAGAGGTTCAGGTCTGAGCTCTCCACCTCTTTTTTGTGAAAAAGGAGCTGCTTTGACTCTGACAGAATATTTTCTTCTCCCTTAAGCCATCAGGGCTTGGTTGTGCCTGGTTCTGTGGGAGGTCAGTGTGTTCTCCTCGAGCAGACTTTGTACCCCCTGAGGAGCCCCACAGCTGGCTTCCCTTTGGCGGCAGAATCCCAACTTGACCACCCCTTTTCTGTTCACATTGAGGCAGAAAATTTCTTCCTTGGTGTCCTGATGCTCCTCAGCACATTCAGGTTTTCCCACTGCTGTGTGCCGTTTTCCAGGCTCTGCTAGCAGAGCTGCCTGTACAAATGCCTCTTTTCATTTCAACCTATTTTCCCTGGCACCAGAGCAGCAGAAGCCTCCCCAGGCCGCAGGCTTTGCTAGCATGGCTCGCCAGGAAGGCTGAGAATTCATCTTTGCTGGGAACTACAGCTCCCAGAAGACATCTCATCCTCCCCAGACCAGGAAACGAGGCCTGCTGGCTCCGCCACATCTTTCAAAAGGCTTCCTCCTTGCTAGACAGCAGTGAGTGACAGAAGGGAAGAGGCCTTGTGGCGTTGTGTGGGCCTGCACGCTGCTCCTCCTCCTCTTCGGCCTTCAGACACCGCAGCGTGTGGTGCGACCCCAGTTCATCAGGAACTGTCCTGGGCAGGATTTTAGGAGGAAGGACGTAACTTCAGGGCTCTAAGCAGTCTCCTTGCAGTTCCACGTGATGTGACTCAGCACCGCGCTCCGTTCCTTAACAAGGCTGTGCTGCTAATTAAAAGCAGCCCTTCTCCCGCCTCCCGCTGTGAGCGCCGCCTCACGGATAGCGGCACCGCCCTGAACAAACTCATTTGCGTGTTTGCCGCGATCTCCTGAAGTCATCTCTGGTACTGAAATCAGAAGTCAAGGCTGTGCCTTTCACAATTATCTTTGTAAAACCCTGTTTCCAAAGCGCTGATCGCTCAGGGCTGCGGCTGAAGTCAGGAGGAGCCTCCTGAAAGTCGGCTACCAGAGAATGTTGTCTGTGAGCTGAAAGGTCCCGGTCTGGCATCTGCAGAGCAGAGAGCTCAGGACTGGTTTCCAGCAAATCAAAGGAATTGGGTAACGAGCAGTGTTGTCTCCCCAGTGGGGATTTTGGTTCCAAAAGTGAAAAATCAGTCTGGCATTTCAAGCATACGGCACTTTTCCCTGTCTGAGGCCAGTCAAAACAAGGCAGCCAGGGCTTAAGCTGTTCAGTGACGGAACAGCTTACCGAATGAGCACTGACCTTCACCTGAGCACTCGCTCCGGTACAAGGACTAACGCGAACACGGCAGACCAGAGCCTGCTGTGATGTTCTGACGTGCTCTGGCTCTGCTGGGCATCCCTTGCACCTCTCCCGGGAAGCCTCAGCCTCCGAGGCCGCTGCTGATGGAGCTACAGGAGGACGGGGCACTGCGGGTCCGCAGCAGAAACCCACCCTGAGCCACCACAGCCTGACAAAAGGCACCGTCAGAAGCTGGAGGGTGGAAAGGAAAAGCGATTCAGAATGAAGAAGAGAAAGCTTTTCAAGAACTTCACATCAACCACTTCTGAAGAGCTTGTAAGAAATACCCCTGCTTGCCAAGAGCGTATCTGTGAAAGGTACCAGCACCTCCTCCGCTTGTGATATTTCTTTGTCTCTCACAGGAGGAAAATAATGAAGCACAATTACTGTAGAAAGCAATCAGATAATGCTTGTTTCTAATTGCCGCTGGCAGGGAAGCCTCATTGTGTTTGAATTTCAGCGAAGCAAATGTTAGGTGGTGAGGTTGCCCCTAACACCACACAAATCTTCCGTACCTCTTCCCTGAAAAGCTGCAATTTCAGCGAACGTCACGTGCAATGCTGAGCGTGTACATGAAATAATTAGCCAGCAGGCTGTACCTAGCTGTGCCCTTCCACTTCCTCTCCCCAGCTCGTTCTTCGAAAGCCTCCTGGGACTGCACGGTCACGGCTTGCCTGGCACCAGGCAGGCACCAGAAGCAGCAGGAAAAAAAAATAAATAAAATTGAAGTGACCCCGTCAGAACGTTTTTAGCAAATTTGAAACAGGAGAGTGGTTTCATACCGGATGGGCTGTTTTGAGCCAGAGCAAGCAATAGGGCTCTCTGCAGCAGCATTGTACATTTTGTTTTCACCGCTTTGCGATAAAGTGCCCTCTATCTACTTTTAGCACACGAAAAAAAATGAACTTGTTATCCAGAGGGAGGGGAAAAAAAAAAAAAAAAAAAAAGGAAGGCCATGAGCTGCTCGCATTTTGGTGTTTCGGTGCAGTGTCGAAGTGACGCCGGCAGCAGGAAACAGCGCTGCGAGCCGCGGCGGCGGCGGGCGATGCCGCGTGGCTGGGCGGTGTATCTCGCCTCGCCGCCCGCCTTCACCCACTGCCCGCCGGCAGCTCCAGCAGCGGCCGCGTCTGCCGCTCGTGTCCTGCCCCTGAGCACGGCGTATGGTGGCCTTGCTGCTGCTCAGGAGCCAGGTGAGTGCTGGCTGGCACGGGGCCGGCAGGGTGGGCGTGAGGTTTTGTTCAGGGAAGAGGTCCCGTGCTGTCAGGAGGTTGGGCGAGGCGGCACCGCATGGGTTTGGGATGGGCAGGTTGCTCGCAGCCGCCCTCAGCTCTAAAGTCAACAGCAGCCTCACCTAGCTGCCTGTCTGAGTCCTGCACTGGGCCTGGCAGTGCTTGGCTACCGGGAGAACCTAAGGATTTGGGAACAAGTGTCTTCTGAAGCAGCTTTTTGGTCAACGTTGATGAGAAGTAGAAGTAAGTGCTGGTGCTTCGCATAAGGATCTGCCTGGGGAGACACCAATACGGATGGCAAGACTCAAAGCAAGTACCAGCCCTTCTTGTACGAGCTCCCAAATGTTCGGTGTGCTCAGCTGGAAGTCACAGCCTCCATGTCAGGAGCTGCCTCCGACCAAACACCGCGCTCATGTTGCTCATCAGCCTGTGCTGTGTGCTCCCAGCTGCACTGCTGAGGAACCCACTCTGCTTTGCCGTTGCGTTCCTGCAGGAAGGGTGGCAGAGGGTAAACCAGGGAAATTTGGCAGTCCGCATCTGCTTTCATTTAAAGATTTAATGACTGACACCTTTAAGGCTGTATGCATCTGATTGCTCTGTTAGTGTTCTTTATATATATATATATATATATATATATGTATGTATGTATGTTTGTTTCATAGTTTTCAAAAATCTATAGTGGGACACTGATTGCCAGCTGAAAGAGTGCAAAAATCTGGTGAAGTGCAAAAATTTTGAATGTTTTTCCTTTAACATTTCACATGCTATAACAGGACCTGATGAATTAGCTAGGTAAACGGGCGTTGCTGCACACTTAGGCAAATACCAGGCAGTTCAGCACATTGATCCCAACGCTCAGGTAAACACCTGTGTCCATTAGTTCCGTGAAACAGACAGCGGCTCGCTGAAGACAGCTCGCTCTGTGCTGTAGTATCTTGTTGTTGGCATCTGTGCCAAGCACGCTCTGATTTCCAGTGCTCTGGTCTTCCCAGAGGTACGGGCAGAACTGAAGGGAGGTGAGCACAGAGCCCTCGGAGTGCCCTGCTGGGTGAGTACAAACAGCAGTGCCTGCATGCACTCTGCTGGGGGTTTGCAGGCAGGCTTTGGTTTTTCCTTTCATTGCTTTTTGCACTTGTTCTTCCTTTTTCAGTTTTCATCCTGTGACAAAGCCTGTGTTTAGATCTCTTTTAGTTGGGCTGTACAAAACGACTGGGACTTTCTGTCTCTCAAAAAGAAAAGAGGAATAGAGAATCATGTTACTGTTTTTACTGGAGTGCTTGAGCAAACGGATTGCTTGAGCAAACTCGATTCTGTGGTTCTGAAACTGGAAGCAGGGCACTGGCGAGCTGGGGCTGCTGTGTGCTTTATCTTGTATTGAACTCCGGAATGGCAGAGCACTGCATTGAGCCTCTTTGCGTGTGTGCTTGCCAAAGAGTAAAATAACTTCTTTGTGACCAGCTTTATGCTTCCTGATAGATACTGAGTATAACTGAGAGAAAATAACGTGTGTTTACAGTGTGCCATATGTTGGGGTGGCATCTGCCCCAGCCAGGGTGTTGCTCCCTGGGGTTTCGGAGCAGTGGGTGCTTTGCAGCTCGGGATCCAGGACGTGCCTGCTCCTCTCCTGCTCTCAGAGGTTTTCTGGTCAGCCTGGAGCCACTGCATTTGCCTGTGCTGGCTGTGCTGCTTGGCCTGCTGTGACGCTGCCCTTGGCTTGCTGCTGCACTGGGGCCACGCTTAGGGTCACCCTCATGGCCCCCATCCAGCTCCGAATTCTTGATGCAGCCAGGCTTGGGGCTCATGTATGGGCTGCATTGCGCTGTGGCCAAGAGAGCTCCGGCCTTGCTGCTAAGCTGCCTGGCCCCAGCGTGGCTTTCAGGAGGTGCTCGCTAAATGTGTGTGCTCAGGAGCAAGGTCTGCGAGCTGCCTCCAGCTCAGCACCTCTTCCCCTCTCCCATTACAGCTCACCCTGCACTGAGTCACCCCACGATTGGGGTGAGTCAGCCCCGGGCTGCTGGGGTCACCCCATACAATAGCCCTGGCCGTGGGTCTCCGTCCCCAGGAAGGTGCAGGTGAGGTGATTCACTGCATTAGGGCAGCTTTCCAACAAGAAAATGTTGAATGGGAAAGTTTTAGAACAGGGCTGGGTTAGGAAGGGAAGCAAAGGGAAAGGGAAAAGCACCTTGTGAGGTGCTGCGGGAGAAGTGAGCGGCGGGGCAGCCCCGAGCACGGGTTCCGAGCGCTGGAGATGGGAAGCGAAATCTGCCTCGTCTGTCTGGCCACACCACCACATCTGGCTGCAGTTTGCCCAGATATTTCCGAGCACACATGCTGGGATACGCCGTCCTGGTCATCTGCTCTGACCTGCTGTGAAAGGCAAGCCACGGGATTTGGAGTCTCCTTGAGCCTTCGGAAGGAAAAACTCCAGCCTTTACTAGAGGTATTTTCAGTGATGGTGATTCTCCTTCAGCTTCTGACGATTGGCTCCACTGGCTGGATTTATTTTTTTGGCCTCTGACATTCGTGTCCTGTCCTAACAACATCCAGAGAGGGCTCATCTGACATCCAGGACCAGGTTTTCACTTCACAAGAATTACTCCAATAGCATAAGCAAAGCTCTGAGGATGCAGCAAAGCAGCAGATTGCAAAACTATGCAAAAAGCCTGATCCGTGTGATAATCAAAAATTCAAGTGAGGAGCTAATTTGGAGCGTCTTAATATTGGGAGTGAATGAAGCCAGTTTAAATAAAAATATTCCAGACACTAAACTAATGCTGCAAGGAGCTACAGGCATATGGTAATCCCGACAAAGGAGGATTTCTAAATGTAGAGCGTAACTGGGAGGCACAAAGCGAGCACCAAGCAAAAGGAGAAACATTTTTTCTCCATATTAAAACAGGCATCTATAGGAAGATAAATACGCTACAGGGATTTTTGGAGTGCCTTGTCTGTGTAGGACCATACGCAGGCAGGACAGCAATACAGAGAAGATGGCCTTTACCAAAGGTAACGAGGAAAAGAAATTCAGTAGGAACAGCGTGCAACCTAGGGAAAGAAGCATGTGATGGCTCAGAAGATGAGAATTTTGCATGTAATTAATTAAAGCAGAGGAAAAAAGAAAATAACTTGGGGAAATTTGGAGCAGGGCTGGGGCCGGAGGCAGGAGAGCAGCGCGGGGTGTGCACGCTGGGTCACGGAGGCTTTCTCGTGGCTATGCAAGAAAAGAGATTTTAACGCGATAAAACCAACTTACGTTATGCAATGACCAGCACACTTCCTACCCCGCTTTGAAACCTACTTTACAAATAAAACATTGGTGGGAAAGGAAAGAAAAAGAAAGAAAGAAACTAGCAGGAAAGGAAAAGAAACAAGCAGGAACTTCAACCGGACACGTGTTGGTTTTAACAAAGCAGGGAAAAATGACCCGCGGAGCTGGCACATCATGACACCAGGTGCGGAACAGACTGAGAACTGGGACTAAAACTGGACAAAATGCTTGCAGCAATTCCCATTACAGCACACCCGGCTGGCCCCGAGCTGAGCACAGCGCTGGGTGCAGCACAGCTGCCCCGTGCAGAGGCTGCAGAGGAAGGAAGTTTGAGGACGAGAGCCAGGGCACGGGTGGAAAAGGGAGAAGGTGCAGGAGGGAAGGGCTGGCTGCGAGGTGGGAGCTCCTGCTGGTGAGAAAAGAGGCTGGCAAGAAGTGAAAGGGGAAGGAGGAGCCCTTTGGGGTGGGCGAGTGGTGCTGTACCCTACACAGAGCTCGGGGCTAAGGGCAGCCCAGCAGGGCCTTGGGGTGTTTCTTCTGCTCAGAGATGGGCTTAAACCAGCCCCAGGGCTCAGTGCTGAGGGTGCAAAGAGGTAAGAGCTCTGGGGACACCCCGGTGCTGTGAGCGGGGCACTTGTGGTGCCGGCTGAGTCACAGGAACGGGGTTCTGACGTTGCAAGAAGAAGCCCACAAAAGTGCATACCGCTGCCTGTCACGGGGCAGCCTCGCTCCTGTCGTGGCTTGGTGCTGCAGATCCACTTTCCACGAGACAAAGGTCTGTTCTCGGGGGGTTGAATGGCCGCTCTGAGCCACTGGCGAGCTCGGGGCCAGCAGAACAGGCTCGCCTTTCTTCCCGGCAAGTACAGCGAGTGTAAGTGTGCTGCGACAGAGAGCCGAGGGAATCCCAGCTGGTGGGACACTGCTCGGTCTGTCCAGTGCTGCTCCCAGACAGCAGCAACAAAAGGGATGCTGCAGTGAGTGCCTCGCAGTGAGAGAGTGCGTACAGGGGGAGGAAACTGGATCCTGCTGCTGAAAAAAGGAGAGAGCGAGGCTCTGTGGGTGAAGAACGAGGCGGAGAGGTGCTGTTCCTTGACTAGCTTGGCTATCAGTACCGGGGGTGACAGGGGGATGCCAGGGGAAGCTGCAGCTGGAGAGGGCACTAGGGGTCACCCCTCTCTTATCTCTGTCATCTGCGTTTACTTGTGAAGGAAGATAACGAATGTGATAGAAACCAAAGCCTTTTTTTTTTTTTTTTTGTGGCTAGACAGCTTGCATCTCATTTCATCATTTTCTGCTCCAGCCCGCCTGCCTTCTGCCTGTCTGTGCCTTAAAACAAGCCGCCCTGCAGAGTCTGGAGGCTGCAGCCACGGGGGAGGCTCTGGAAGCCGGGGAGCTGCAGCAAAAAAAATCCCCCCTGCGCTGCTCCCGCTGCCGGCTCGGGCAGAGCCACACCACGGCCCTGGTGTGTCCCTGCGAGCACGGCCAGGCTGGCTGCTGGGCTGAAAGGCAGCCTTGTAGTCAGCACAGTAACTCCTGACACGTTTCGCTCTGCCTGGCCAACAACCCGGCCGTCTCTCCCTCCTTCCCCCCCCTCCAGATAAGGATCCCCGGCTTCTCACAAAGCTGCCTCTGTGTCTGCGGCAGGAGGAGGATCGGGTGCTGGGTTGTGAAGGGAAATGCAAATCCTCTTCTCCGAGTCTTTTTTTTTTTGCTTTCGTGTCTGGAAGTCACCATCGGTGTGGGCTGGGTGTATTGTCTGCGGCTGGGAACGGGGCTGTGTGAGGTGGGATGCGCGGTGCCTGGGGAGAACGAGGATTTTTTACATTTGGAGATGATTTGTGCAGGGACAGCCAGGCGCTCAGGCACGTCAGACCCGATGCACAGGTTGCACCCCAACAACCTGCCCTTTACCTACGGCTATATTTTGTAGTTGATTTTGCAAAACACGGCCCGCTTTGTCCGCAGAGAATTACGGTGTGATAGATGGTGGCATTTCATGGTGCTCAGTATCACAGAAGTCAGAAATCCGTGTGAACTCAGAGCCTGAACGGGCAAATGACCGAAGGAAAAAGCTGCTGGGGGCTGTGGAAGTGCCATGATAGCAGCTTTGGGTTTGGAAAGTCCCTGGCATGCAAATCCCTGGGGACAGGGAGAGCACTGGAGATGCTTCCCCGTAATCGTGCCCTGTTTGCACACTCACTAAGTGTGCCAACTCCCTCCTACCCATCAGCAACAATCCCCTTGGGTAGGCTCACCCGGCTGAACGTGGCCCCAGGGACACGCTCTCCTCCGAAGGTGGGGGAGTTCTCCCTATTTTAGGGCTTTACGTAACGCCCGGCTTATATAAGCCTTTGTCTGGAAGCTAAATGGGTGGAGCGTGCCCCGCTTGGATTTGTCGCTAAAGAAACACTCGTTACTTAACTCTTACCCAAGTGCTCATTACACACTTTAAGAATAGTCGGGCTGGTTCCCTTCTCGTTGCCAGTAATACTGCAGCTCCTTGACAACCCGCGGTGGGTGAATGATAACGCGGGGAATTCACCCCTGTAACCAGCCGCAGCTCAGGACCCACGAGGAGCCAGGCCACGGCTGCAGGCAGCGGCAAACCTGCATCCCCCAAGCCCTGGCCACGGGCTGCATCCTTCTTTTTCTCTCTGCCTCCTGCCAGCACAGTTCATGGTGTGTGTAGGGGTGGAAGGTGGGTCCCGTGGTGCTGCGTGGGAGCGGGGCGGCAGGAGGAGCTGTGCCCGGCCGGACTGTTTTCGGATGGACTTGTTGAGCTCCCCGGAGCCTGCCATTCATGCTGCAGCGTGGCTTTAAATAGCAAGGCGGCGTGCGTCGTAGCTCACCACCACACCATACGGAGCTGCTCTGCGCTCGCTTTCGCTCCCTCCTGCCTCCAGACGCCGTGCCGCACACGCTGACGTGCCCGGCATTCCCCCGCGCGCACCGGGAGCGCTGCGCACCGCAGCTCCGGCTTCCCAGCCCGGCCACACCGTGCCCGTGGCTGCGTGGTGCACCCCGGGGCCCCCACAGCAAGTTTCCGACTTCTTTTTTTTCCCTTTACCAATTTCATTCACGCTTCCCCCTTGAGAGGAAAAAAAAAAATACCCAAACAGCGCCAGCTTTGTTTTTGTTTCCATGGGAATTCTGCGAGAAGGGGAGGCTGTGAAAAGAAACTGAAATATCCCGGCCAAGCCTGACCATGTTGGGATGCTGAGCAGCCTCTGAGCCGTCTCAGAGCAGCTAAAGCCCAGGGCTCCTGCTGTCCCCTGGTTGTCCCCTTGCCACGGCCAGCACTGCAGTGTCAGAAAATGCGACTACAACTCCCAGGAGGCACCGTGGCAAGGCCGGCTGCCAGGGCTGAGTGCTCAAACTTCCTCCCCTGCCTCTTCCTCCGAAAGTTAGGATAAGAGCTGTTTTCCCTGGAGGATGGGGGAGGAGAAAAAAAAGGACTTGGCTGTTTTCTGCTCCGTCCCGCAGCACCTCGTGGGGACACGCTGCTGTCCTTTGAGTGCACTGCTCTGAAATGGCCACTGAAAAACACATTTTGAGTTCCTGGTTCGGCTCCTAGCGAGGCACAGTAACCCTGGTGTCCCGAAGGACCGCAGCACACATGCGGATGCTGAGAGACCACCGGGCGAGCTGGCAGAGGGGAGCAGGGTCCCTCTGGCTGGCACGTGGCCCTGAGCCCCGAGTCCCTGCCCAGCTGAGCTCAGGGCCACGAGAAGGCAGACGCCCATGGCACGGCACCGGCACCGGCACCAGCATCCCCCGTGCTTGGTGCCGGCGAGCTCTGTGCAGCTGCGGAGGAAATGCAGGGAGGAAAAAGGCTCCTCCAGGTGGTTTGCAGCCAAGAAGGACGGGCGGAAGAGTGCTTGGCTCAAGCGACTGATGGCTCTTTCCTTTGTTTGGGTGTTTTCGCCGGCTTTGACACTTTGCTGAACCAAGAAAGTGTCGGCTGCTGTGAGCGGCTCCAGCTGAAGCGTGGCCGCTCGGCTACCCCGGGCTTTGTAACACCATAAATAACCCGGCTCTGGGGATCGTACTGGTATAGCTGTGGTCATTTCACTCGGGGAAAGCACCCGGTGAGAAGAACAAGGCAGGTTAATGCCTGTATTGAGGAGGTATCTGTGTTCACCGAGTCAGAGCAGTCCCAGGCAGGGCTACTCCGAAATGGCTGAGGAGTGGGGCACCCTCCTGTGTGCCAGCCCCTGGGCAAAACTGCTTTTTGCCATAGGGTGAAGGGGAAACTGCATTTCCAGGTCCAGAATATGGCCTGGGAGGCTTGAAGAAGCAGATGGCTTCTGTCTCCTGTCACAAGCTTGCTCCCCCCTGCTCTGGGACCGGTGTTTGGCATTTTCCCAGCCTGGCGCTGCTGTCCTGCTGCTCTCCCCTCCCCTCGCTGGCCACCACGGTTGGTTGTGGTGCCAAGCAGTGAGTGAGGCTGGGGATGAGGGCCTTGTCTGAAAAAATAAATAGCAATAATCCCCATTCCTATTCCTGGGCAGTCTTTCAGCTGGAGGGTTGGGTTTGGTGGGCTCTAAGTGGTCCTTGAAAGCCTTCCTACAGATGTCTCTGCCTTACACATCCCCACTTTGGGCCAACTTGTTGGGCACCACAAGGAAAAAAATTAAAGAGAAGTAGAGACATTAATAAAATGCAGAAAAAAAAATAAAGAAAAGGTCGCCAACATTGTCACCTTTGTTTTCCAGGACCCAGCTGCATCGCTCCCTGTGTGACCTGGCACCGGCAGCTCGCGGTAGATGAGAAAAGCTGGCATCCCCTGTGACAGCAGCCAGAATCCTCAGAGAGCTGCGGGGAAGTTTCTGGAGACCAAAAATCAGGTGGGAACAGAGACCAAAGAAACCCCAGCCTCGCCTGTTCTGTGGTCGCCTGATGCCTTCGTTTCTTTGGGGTCTTTTAGGGGGCCCCCACCAAGGATGCGCTTCTGGCTCAGGGAAGGTGCTGGGAAGAGCAGCAAGGCCCTGCCGGGCACAGCTCTCCTGTCCGAGGGGTGGCTGTGGGCAGGGGGCTGCTGCGTGCTGGTGCCAGGGACGGAGGAATTTTGGTGTGGAGGTGCAAAAACGTGCACGGAGAGGGGCTGCTGTCTGCTGCTGGTCCTGCCGTGCTCACAGCGGCTGCCAGAGTAAACCTAACAGCATCGAAATTAAATGTGCATTAACTGAGCTGCTGTTTATGGATTTGCAAGGCTCGACCAGCATGCAGCCATGCCGGGTGCCCAAAGGAGGGCAGGCAGGCTCTGGCCTTACAGCAGGTAGCTGCCCTCACACACAGCTCTCTGCAGGTGCTGCATCCAGCCCTGCCTGGGCTCAGCACCCTGGCAGCAGAGAAGCCATCCTGCAGTGCTCTCGGGCACCCACCTCAGATTTCAGAGTGTGATTGTAGCCAAGGGCACGCTGTTTGAAGAAAGAGCCACAGCAAACCCTGTCTGGGCAGACGGAGCAGATGTGGGGTGGGAGGGCTCGGAAATGGTGCTGGGGAACGTGGGAATGCTTCAGTATCGCCCTGCCAGGGCACTGCCTGCAGCTGCAGTTGGGTTATTCATCCGTCTGGGTCCGAGGGGCACAGCTCAGTTCCTTGCTACTTCAATAAAACAAATCCTTTAAGGAAGAAAAGCATCACAACCGTGCTGAAGCCTTGCTGTAGGGACAGAAGTGGGAGCGCTGAGTTCTCTGGAAGAAGCCCCCGAGATGCCCCCCGTGCAGCTGCGGGGCTGGGAGCCAGGATTTGGGCAGCGTGTGGGGCTGCCCAGCGTACAGAGGGTTTCTGCGTGTCAGTGCTTCTGTGAGCACAAAGATTTGCTCTCTTTTCCTACAAAATCAGTGTTTCTGTAATTAGAGGGCTTTGTGGCTGGGAGCAGCGTGAGGAATTCAGCCCTAATGTGCACACCGATTTTTGCTTGCTCCCCACACCAAACCCAATTTCTTGGCCGTGTGGACGAGCCCCCTTCCCCTGCCCAAACTGGCTGCGAAAGGGGAAGAAGGAAGGCGAGCTTTGCATCCCCATGCTGGGGGGGAATGCCCAAGCAGCCCCCCTTCCCAATTAAGCTCTCCTTTTAATTATCCCCCCCCATGACAAGGGGTCTCTCCGCCCCGAGGTGCCAGCAGCCCCCGGCGCTGTCCCGGCGCACGGGGAGTGGTTTCCCCGCAAGTGGCCGCTATAGGCTGGGGCTGGGGCTGGGGCTGGGGCTCGCCTCGCCCCGCCCGGGGGGAGCCGGCCGTGGATTTGGGGCTGCTGGCTTTGGGGTTTTGAGGCTGCTGGGTTTGGTTTTTTTTGGGGCTGCAGCGCGGCCCCCCTCCGAGACGGGCCCCGAGTCGGGACTGGGCACCATGAGGCCACCGCTCCCCCGGGGGCACGAGGTTGGTGGGGACCGGGGGGGGACAATGAGGGGGGTTAGAGGGAGTGTTAAGGGGTAAAGGGGGTAGAGGGAGAAGGGGGTTAAGGGGTAGGGGGGGTAAAGCCGGGGGGCGCCGCCCGTGGGGGTCTCCCCGCGGCTGCAAACTTCGCTCCTGGGGCTTAGAGGGGGCTTGGTGCCGGGGGAGGGTTGCAGCGGGGGGCGGTGGGGACACGGGGCGAGACAGGGATCGGGACACGGGTCGGGACTGGTCGGGACAGGAGTCGGGACACGGCTGGGGACACGGCTGGGGACACCGTGGCTGTGCGCTCGCCTCCAGCTCCGCTGCGTGCCCGCATCGCCGCGCTCCCCCCCGGCTCGGGGCGCATCTGGAGCCGCGAAACGCCTCGGAGCGGGCCCGGGACACGGCCGAGGCCGGCCACGGCCCCCACCCCGCGGTCACGAGTGGGTTTTGGGGCCGTCGGGGCTCGTCCCGGCCGCGGTCGGGCAGCCCGAGGCCGGGGCTGGCGCCCACCGCACCGGGGGAACCACCGCGCCCTGCTCCCGGGTAGCCCGCAGGGGGGACGCCGATTCAAGGGGTTTTAGGCTCAAAAATCCCCATTTCCCCACCCCGTGCAGCTGGAGGCGTTTGGCAGCGTGTGCCCACGAGGGTGGCTCGCAGGTGACCGGGTCTTTCATCCCCAGGGATGTCCAGCCTGTCCTAAAGCTGGCAGCTCCCCGGCAGCCTCCCCATCGCCCCGCAGCACGCTTCCCCTCTGCCCAGGGTCAGCACATGTAGGGAGGGCTGAAAGGTCTCACAAAATCCACCCATGTGCACGTTTAATTGCAGCCAGATACCTAACATCCTCCTTTAGGGCTATTGAGTTGGTGTCAAGGCTCAGGTCTGGAAAAAAAACCCACCCCAGGGACTTCTCCTGGGCCCCCCGGTGCTGTTGGGGCTGCGAGGAGCCCCAGCGCCCAGCCTCGGGGACAGGGGGACACGGGCAGCTCTCGTGGCTGGGGAAGAGTTTCCCAGGCTCAGAGCCGCCACTGTAAGCTGCTGAGGAGACGGTTTTACGTATAAATAAATGGAGAACAAATTCCTAAGGCTGAGGTAGGTGATCTCTGCTGGTGAAATCACTCTGTTGTGGAGCGGCCTGAAATCACATGCCTCAGCTGGAAATTTTTACTACTTTTGCAAACAGCAAATTGTAAAGGCTTGTGTCAACTTGACTTTGTTATCCCCTGTAATTTATGAGGTGCTCTTTAGACTGCAGGTGTGTCTGCAGGAGAGGAAGGATCTGGTGTTTTACAGTGGGTCTGTTCTCAGGACGTGATTTGAGAAATGTCTGCCTTGAAAAACTCCGCAAAGAAGTGCGGTTGTGCCCCTTTTATTTGCTAAGCATGGACCGAACTTGGTTTTTTCCACTTACTCTTTCTCTGGTAATTGATTTAAAGCAAGCCAGCAAACCTTCAGGGAAGAAATACCAGGGGAAATACATTCGCTGCCAGTACGGCCACAAATTGTATTCCCGGGAAGTGGAATGGCAGAGAAAATGCCAGTCACTGATGCTCACACAGCCTCCTGGGTCAGGCTCCTCCAGGTCTGCCCAGCGAGCAGGCTGCACACAGGTGGCTTTCCAGCTCCTCATCAGCACAGCTGTTCTGAAGCAAGCCATTTGAAAGACAAGGTTGGTTTTAAAAACTGGTTAGAGTGGGAACCAGCATTGTACCGGGGACCTACATCAGTCCCCGGGAAGCAATCTGAGCTTCTCTGGGTGTTGGTTTCCTGGAGTGCCTTGTGGCAGGGGTTACCTGCTGCTTGTTGAGGCTTCTGCAGCATGAAGAGGGCAGGAGCCAGCCCTTCACGCCATTTCCTCCTATTGTCTGACAACCCGTGGTGTGTGTTCAACTTGCTCTTGCCTGTCCTGAGCTGTGAAAACTCCTGCAGGGACAGACAGAGACGCGGTCACGGCTGGGGCTGATGGAAGCCGCAGTTTCATTCTTTTCCCCTTCCCTTCCCCAAGCCTTGCCTGGCCTTTTTGCTGAAGATCAGGCTGTTTTGGTATTTTGGGGGGTGTTCAGGTGCTGCTTGCCGTGCTGTCCCTGCGCCCTGTGGTTCGTGGGATGTACGAGGGGCTGGCAGGCAGCCCGGCGGCTCTGTGTGCGCCCAGCTGCCGGGGGGCACGAGCTGGCCCCGCCGAGCTGCAGGGTGGAGATGCACGCAGACAGAAATCACGTCCTTATATATTGATTATGAATTATCTTACATATCTGCACGTCGTTTGTTTTTAACTGATAAGTGCTTGGGCACCTCTGCCCTGCTGCTTGCTGCCAGGGCCCCGTGGGCGGCTGCCAGATGCCCGTACCAGCTCCTTGTGTACGGGCACCCTGGAAAGCAGAGGGAGTGGGGGAAAAAAGCTCCGTTTCCCAGCTTGTCTCTCCAAAACACGCACCATGCTGCGCCTGTGTCTCCCACCCACTCGAGGCATGGTGTCCAGGTGGTGGGAGGCAGCCCATGCCCTTGCAGTAGGGCACACGTGCCCAGCCCCTGCCTCCCAGGGGAGCAAGGAGGAGGGAAACGCATGGGTTTGCAGATCATACATTTTTTATGTGTATATTTGTGCCTTCAGGATTCAGAGCTTTGTTTCCACGTTATAATAATCTAATTGTTAGGGTCCTGGCAGGGAGATGAGCATCACCTCCAAGGATAAAAGCGTGCGGTGTACATCCAGCTCTGGCCCATACGAGTCTGAGTTGGTGCCGATGAGGCAAAACTTCCTAAAAAGAGGTCGGGAGGAGAGGGTCATTGACCCAAGGACCTGCTGCTGCTGTGGCACCAAGCGTGCCGTGCCCATCCAGCGTGAAAACAGAGCGTGCAGCCAGGATTTATTGCCAGAAAGGGGTGCAGGTGTTTAATATCGAGATAAGATTGCTCTCTTGGGGTGGCGATCGAGTCGTGCGCTGGCTGTGTTGCCAAGAAGATGTATCAAAGAGTGGGGCTGGATGGGAACACCGCGGGTCACAGCCCCAGCAGCACCTCCCAGGTGCACATCCCATGGCTGCACGGAGCCACGTTGGGCACATGCGGCGTTTGCACCTCGCTGCTCTCCTCCTGATCGCCTTCCTGCAGCCTTTCTTCCTCAGAGCTCTCCCTTTGTGCTCCAGAAACACAGCACTGATCCTGTCGAGCCCCAGCAAATAAAATTGTGCCTTCCTCTGCTAGGATGTGCCAGCAAGGTAGCCGCTTTGCTTTAGTTATCCTTGTGTAAGGGTAGCGTCTCTTCCGCCTCCTCCTTCCCTTCTTTTTGGCAGAGGAGGTGTGGATAAAATAAGAAATTGTCCGCAGCCATAAGGAGCTGACTATCTAGGGAGAAAGCATGCGATAAAAAGGAGATGAGAACAGAGCTGGGGAGGGCAGTTCGCGGAAGAGAAGGGCGTCTGCCCCTCCGTGTGCCACCCCGAGCAGGCTGCGGGTTGGTACGGAAAGCGTCTGCGAGAGGAGGTGCGGAGCAGGGAGCTGGAGAAGATGAAAAACCTCCTTGCTATCTGCAGGTTTACCCAACAAAAAGAAGCTTTTTCCTGGGGCGTGGAGGCCTGTTTGCGTGGTGCTGACAGCCCTGAATATTCCCGGAGCAGGGAGCTACTCTTCCTGTTGGCACCTTTGGTGGTGGGACACAAACCGAGCTGTGATTTCCTTGGCTGCGTTTTCCCCGAGCCAGCTGTGAGGGGGCCTGATTCCTGTCTTATCTTTTTACTTCCACCAGTGCAAAGTGAGGCGGGGGCTTTTTGGGGTGGAATGGGACCGAGCTGCTGCTGGAGCTTTCCCTGGGCTCCCCTGGGACCGGTGCTGCCCCTGGGGGATCCTGCATGGGGGATGCAGGGCACAGCGGCACCGCGCTTCTCCCGGCCGAGCCTCACGGTGCGGAGGCACAAAAGGCAGTACCAGGCAGACAATATCCCACAGATCGGCGCCGTGACGTGCTCTGTCCAAGTCCGTGCAAGTGGATGATTCACATCCAGTTGTTGTTTCTGCCTACCCCGTGCTGTAGGAGCTTGCTTTCCGGCGCTTCTCGTCCTGCTGGCGTGTCCCGAGGCTTCCCGTGCCTCTGGCTGCGTGGCTCATGGGTACGCAGCAGTGAGTTGGCACGGGGCCGCTTCCCAGAGCTCTGCCTGGTGAAATGGGCAGATCGCTTTTTAATTGGGAAGTCTTGCTTCTGATTGTTCCCCCAGCCAGGACAAACCCTCTCGCAGACATCCATCGGCAGCCGCATCTCCTGGCGAAGCGGCGGCCCCTGGCAGCAGCAGCATCACCGTGTGCCGGGCTGATGCTGGCTGGCAGCCTCCAGGGATGCCCGTGGTAAAATTAAACCAGCAGCACTAACTGCTGGTAACTTGGGGCGAGCTGGCCGTGGCAGTGGGTTGTCACCGTGCTAACTGGCAGCCTGGCTGCTGTCTTTCATTATCTTTTCAAGTTCTCTTCATACAAACTTTGAGCGTGGCATAGAAAGGTAAAATAAATGGATAGTTGGGGTCTGCGCTGTCTCTTTATTCGAGCGAAACGTGCTCATAGGACGTGCTTGGCTCTTTGGCACGCAGGATGTGCGGCTTGGTATTTCCTGGGTGCTGCCCTGCTCTCGCAGCGAGCCCAGCCTGCACCCCTGTGCAGCCGAAGGGCTGCGGAAGCGATCTGGAGAGCAGGCATGGCGTGGGCTTTGCAGAAAGAATATTTTGGTCTCATTCCTCTTTTTCTCAATGCCTATTTCTGTAGTCCCAATGAGATGTTCTGAAGTGTGTTTTTCCATGACAGAAGTTTCCTGCAGACGGACTTGTTGCAGGGGTCCCACCCAGCTGTAAGCCTCAGCAGCGCAGAGCAGCAGATGAGTCACGGTGCCTCTTGAATTTCTGTGGTTAGACCTGATCCCACGAGGTTTTGGCAGCAGTTCTGGCAAACGAGCCATTTTGTTCCCTGGCACAAAGAACCAGCGAGATAGGAGCTGCTGTCTGAGTCCTGCTGGGCTTGGGTTTTTTTCACCCCTGAAAAAAAACCCACAAAACTATTGCTTTTCTTTCTGCCAAACAGCCTGTTTGTGTGCAGGAGGAATACAACTGCCTGCAGAAACCTTCTGAAGCTCGGCTGCTCCGGGAGGCAGCGAGGAAAAACCCGAGTTAAAATAACACAGAACCCGTGGCTCACTGTGCTGCCTGGCTCGGGCTGAGCTCCTGCATCCTAACCTCGGTGCTCCAACATCCCCTGGGATGCCTGGAGCAGCGCTGTCCTGCTCCTCGAGGGGATGAAGGTCAGGGGCAGCTCAGGCTGGGACAGGGGACAGGGGACAGGGAGGAGCTGGGGCTCGGTGGGAGCTCAGCCCTCAGCATCTCCCGGTGTGTGCTGCTGCTCCGTCTCGGGGGAGGAATTTTTTGTTCCTATTTCATTCTAAGGAAGCTGTCAGGGCTGTCAATATGTGTAAATGAGCTGCTTTGCATAAATTTGCAGATGTTTAGTTGTATTTAGGCAAGAAACAGAGGAGAGCTGCTCTGCTCCTGCTGTTCTGTTTCTGCAAGTTGCTTCTTTTAAAGAACAAAAGCTTGTTCCTTAAAATCTGTGGAATTCGCCTGTTTCTGATCTTGGTTCAACAGGTCCTGACCCAAAAGTACATGGAGTTCCCCGTGTCCTGCGTGCTGGTACCACCCTGTGTGGGGTCTGGACATCTCCCAGGGATGGGTGGCTTTGTGAAGCCCCCTGCGAAGTCCGGATGCCGCCCCTGCCCTCGGGGCTCAGCTCGCTGTCTCCTACAGCTCCCTTCGGGATTTCCCCGCCAACCTTCTTCTTCTTGTGAACTCCCAAGTTCTCAAATATTTGTTTTAGCTGTCCGGGGCGAGGGGAAATGCCGTTCTTGGGAGGCGTTAGCGTGAGCCCAGGCCTGCACATGGAGCTGTTGATGCACAGGAGGAGACGTGCGGCTGGGGAAGGGAGGCCGAGCGCTGACATTTCCCCATGCCGGTGCTCATGGCTGGCTGTGGCTTTTGGCAAGCAGCTGCTTGGGAAATGCAAACCAGGAGCAGGAGTGCCTCCATCACTGCCTCCCCGGCACCTGGCCTCGTGGGGTGTCTGGGCGCGTGGTGCCGGGTGGCCCAGGGCTGGCGGTGGGAGCTGAGGCTGCTGAGCTCCACAGCTTCAGGGGTAATGAATGAAAGTCACCGAGGCTGGGGGCCTCAGCTTGCCGTCAGATCTGAGAGTTGTGGTGCCTGCAGCTTCTTCAAAAGCTTTGCTCCAAAATGCCCTGCGAGCCGTGCCGCTGCTGGGGGTACCTTGTGTTGTGGTGCCCGTGGAAACCTCTCGTTACTTTGGGCAAGCCACTGGAAGGGACAAAAAAAACAAACCTCCCCAAACTAGCACCTTCGTGTACTTGTGTGTGCAATTTTCACTGCACCGAGCCCGCTGCTGCGTGCTGCCCGGGTTTGGCTCGTTGCAGAGGAGCTGTGCGAAGGGCTGTGCGTGCTCGCATTTCTCAGCGGTGACCCGAGCCTGCCCGGGGATGGGGACCAGCTCCGAGCCCCCGAAATTCCCCGTGGAAACGCTCTGGCAGGTGGTGGTTGCTGGGCAAGGAGGCAACCAGAATAGCCGTGAGGGCTGTGTGGGACGTCAGCCGCAGGGATGTAAACGTTGAGGTAATGCGAGTATGTCCTGCATGCGCGTGGCGTGCCCGGCTATATATATCGGAGCGGCAGAAATGCTCAGCGGCCCGGCTGCAGCTGTCCTCACCTCTGCTTATTGTCACTCCGAGAGGCCTCTGCGTGGTGCTGCCGCCCTGGCAAGCTCCTCGGTGTCAGGATTTTTGTAAAGCTGTTCTGGGCCCGTCCTCGTGCCAAGAGCCAGCGCTCTGCATCCTTTCCCCTCCCGGTTCCGCTCTCCGAAGCAGGTATTTTATCTTCGCCCCTTTTCTCCCAGCCTGGCTGCCCTGGGAAGGAGCTGCACACTGATCCCCTCGCCCCAACCCTGTGCTGCTGGGCTTGGGGTGACAGGGACAGACCCCATGGGATGGGGCACACCTGATGGCCGGCTTCCCACGGAGGTGGCACTGCCTGAGGTGGGGCTGGGTGGGACCCCCTGGACATGGCACAGGACACCCGTCCCCATCACCGCCAGCAAAAGTTGACCCAGCAGGACTGAAAGCCCCAGTGTGGCCCCAATGGTGAGACCAGGGGTTGCGAAACTCGCTGTGGGTTTGGGGTTGGGGTACATAGGGTGGTGCATCAGCGTGAGCTCATCAGCTCCTGCTCCTCTGCGAGCGCTGCCCTCTCCCTTTCATGTCGCCGTGCAGCAAAGCAAATAAAACCAGTCCTTGGGAAGGGCCGGACGCTGAGGCTGGTCCTGGGTGTGGGGAAAACCGCAGCACAGAGGGGTTTGGGGACTGCAGCAGAGGGTTAGTCACCCCGGGGATGACCGCTGCCTTACCTCACCGCTGCCCTTGACCTCCCCCTGCTCTCCTGTTGCCTTTCCCCTGGCACAAGCGCTGTGGGATGGGACGGGTGCTGCAGGAGGCAGCTCGGGGCTCTCAGCCCAGGCAGCAGGGATTTATGCAGGTGCCCACGCTCCTGATGGGCCCTCCAAACGTCCCCCTCCTGCTGCCAGCCGTGCAGGTCCCTGTCACCCCGTGGTTCCTTTGTCAGGCTCAGGGCTTGGCAGAAACCCTCGTGGAGAAGGCCGGCAGAGATCAATAACTCGCAGGCAGACGGCTGGGCTGAAGGCATCGAACGGGAAATGCTGACTGGCTCCTGCCTCCAGAGGGACTGCTGGTAAATGTAGGGGCTCCGCCTTCCGAGAGGAATTGGTTTGGAAACGGTGTTTGGAAATATTTGGGGTTTTATCAGGAATGAGCCAGAGATATGTGGTGTGGGTTGGGACCGTGCCCAAACACGCTGCTTGCTGTCGATTCCGATCCCCAGCTGAGTCCTTCTGCGGCTCCAGGAGATCTTCCCAGCAGTGCCTCAGCTCCTGTTTGGGGCTTGTCTGTGTGAGCCCAGTGGCTGGTGCTGGAGGGACCCGAGGCCGGGGTCTGGCACCTGCCAGGGAACTGGGACAGAAGGGAAGGAACCAGCGGGATGGGGCTGGGCTGCGGCGCTGGGGTTGTGCTGGGACTGCCAGCCAGCCTGGCTCCTCCTGGCACTATTTCACCATTAAAGCTAATTTTAGCTTTAAAATGCGAGAAATTGGGAAATGTTTACGTGGAAAACCTTTCACCACCAGGCAGGAGCTGCTGAGGGCATGGTGCGCAGGATTTCCTTGGCATCCAGCCTGGGCTCTAGGTGCCCGCACGGCACCTGGGCTCACAGCAGAGACGCGTGGCTCGAGTCCTTTTCCCCCATTTCCGTGCCCTATTTCAGCCCAAACCCATCCGTTTTGCAGTCACACACTCAGAGGCTCGCATGGGGAGGACAGAGCCAAGTGTGGGAAGGGTTTTTGTTCTGCTTAGCCCTTGCCAGGAGTCGCTGTGCCGGGAGGGACGGTGTGAGAACCGAGGGGAGGGCGGCTGTCGGGGCCGGGGCGCTTCTCGCCACGGGGACAGGAGCTGTGTCTTTAGGGAAGGCTGAGATATCTGTGATCCCCCAAGTAATAAACCAGTTAAAAATTGAAATAGCAAATAACAAAAAGAGAGCTCAGGGCCGTCTCCCCGTTCCCTTGTTGGCTCATTCTCCCCAGAGCTTTTCTTTACCCGTTTGCTCTGGGTTTTCCCCCTCGTTCCCCCAGCTTCGTGCTGCAGCCTCGGGCTGTGGGGATGCTGCAGGACCTCCCCTCGGAGCTGCTCCGTACCAGCCTCTGCTCCATCTGTCCTGCTGGCAGCAGCCTGCTGCACGTTTGCAGCCTGCTGGCGTGTTTTATCCAAGGTCTTTTCCTTCTTGGGTAAAGTCCCCATCCTGACACCGACATCGCACAGGTCAAGTGCTCTAACCCAGCATCGTACCTCCCCGCTGGCTGCCAGGCACTGCCTCTTGGCATGCCCCTCTGCTGCTGCGTCACACGGATGGTTCCTGACCCCCTGACACCCTCAGGCTTCCTTTTACTCCTTTTTTTTTTTCTTAACAAACTGCTGCCTGTTTTCTATCCTGGATGCCAGCAGCCAAACACGTGCGTAGCCCTTGTTTCCAGGGCACCTCATCCTATTTCTCCACCCTTCTGCAATTTGCTGCTGTTTTTTGGGTTCCCTCTCTGCCCTTTGTACGATTGCAGCCTCAAAGCTGGCAGGACCGGCAAATTTTAGATGTGGTTTCTCCAGCCCATCAGCAGTGCTGGTTGCTGCAGCCCAGAACAGCAGCTCTGCAGGACCCAGAGCTTTGCACCCTTCCTGTGCTGCCCTCCCTGCCCGGGGGTGCCCTGTGCCACCGCCTCTGCTCCTGGGCTTTGGGCTGGGCTGCAGGCAAGTGGCATTTTTCCTCTCGAGCCCATAACCTGGCTGTGATCCCCGCGGGAGAGCCTTGCTGCTGGGGCTGACTCAGCTCCAACTGCGCTTGGACTCTGCTCTAACCCAGGGCTTATCTGACCAGCTGCGAAAACAGCCTCAGCTTAATAAAAAAAAAAAAAAGGAATAATAAAAATCCTGAAGTTATGCAGCCCTGCTGTGGTCTTTAGCAAATAGCCACTTCACACGCTGGTTAATTGTTTACCCATTAACTCCGTGGGTCAATTAATGCGGTGAGAGGAGCCCGGCCGTGCCTGGCACAGCGGGGAGGGAGGGTGAGCACCCGGCCATGTGGGCACAGCACCCACAACGTGCTTGGGATGCTCTCCTCCTCGGGAGCATGCGTTAAGTTTCCTCAAAGCAAATTCTTTTCGTGATAATAATGTCAAATATGATCCATTTCCAAAGGTGAGTGCAGGTGGGAGAGGTGTGAAGCAAGACACTGCCTGACTTCCCCTCGCCCTACAGCTACACACGGCCCCGCAGCCTGTGGGATGAGTGGCTGCACCTCGTGAATCCCTGCAGCACGGTCTGTCTGTGTTTGAGCCTGCATGAAGGCTTCTTTCACACAACAAGAACTTTCCTGAACATAAACGAGTGCCCTTGCCCTCGTACTGGCTTCTGCAAAGCGCTGCCCCTCTGTCCCATCCATGTATTTTCAGCATCGCTGTCAGGCTGTGCCATTTATTGCTGAGCAGAGCAAAGTCCAAGGGGACTTTTTGTCACTTGGGTGCCCAGGAGCTGGAGCTTGGCCTCGTGAAGGGACCAGCAGCCAGGTCTGCAGCTCCACGGCTGGCTGCAGAGCCTGCAGGAGGAGGAGGAGGAGGAGGAGGACGAAGCTGCTTTGCAAATACTCACAAGCACTGCAAGTTGGCCCCAGTGTTAGTGGGCATGCTTCACGCAGGCTGTTGAGCCTCCTGAGATGAAGAAGCTGTCAGAAAGCACGAGACACAAAGATGCCAGGGGCAAGCACGTAAGGTGCCTAGGGATAGAGGAATCTGAATAATGCGAGGAGTTTGTATCAGCGGCTCAATCTCAGGAGGACAACACTTGACAAAAACGCTTAGTGATTTTCTGAGTGAGCTTCCCCTCTGTGCAAGTGGAAACGCAGCGTTGTGGGAATTGGGCCTGGGATGTGGCCAGACGTGAACGTGGTTTGTGCTTCTCCCCGTGCGCCATTGTTATCAGAGATGGCTGAAACACGCAGGGGAAATGGTGCTGAAAATTCCTCACTTTCAGCCTGAAGTCAGCATGGGAAAGTTCTTGTAACCCCCAACCACCCCCTGCAGGTTTCTGTAGCAGGAATGGGAAATATTGTGGATTTTTCACTCAAAATAGAAGTGAAGTGTCCGAGTCTGTAGGCAGTGGCAGTGGAGGAAATATTTGTTGGTGGCCTGAAGATGCCTTTGCTTTTTGGCTGTGGGTGTGCAGTGGGTGGGCAGGACAGGGAGGGTTTGGGTGGACGCAGTGCCATGATCAGGGTGATGCTGACAGCCCTGCCCCTTCCTCCTCCCCAGCCCCCCGTGGCTCCGGCTCGTGGCACTCTGAGATGTCCGTGAGGCCCGAAAACCATGCAGCTACTTCGGCGCTGAAGAGGATCGCCGCAGACATGAGCAACATCATCGAGAGCCTGGACACCCGGGAGCTCCACTTCGAGGGGGAGGAGGTGGACTCGGAGGTGCTGAATGACCCGAAAGGTGCTGGTGAGTTCTCGCCTCTGTGGGTTTGGTATCGGAGCATCTCCACGGTGCTGGCCGTGGGCTGCCCTCCGTCGGGGCGCTGTGCTAACGCTCTGTGCTCCTTGCAGCCTGCATCCCCTTCTCTGCCATCTACCACACCTGCGGATTCAAGGAGCCGGGCACGCAGACCTACCTGACGGGATGCCCTGTGCGGGTGCGCGTGTTGGAGGTGGAGCGCTTCACCTCCACGAAGAAGGTCAGAACTTAACCGAAAGACATTTTCCATGAGGCATTTCTATGGGGCTGTACTGAAATGCTGTTTGTAGCTTAATTTTTGTGTGTGCTCGCTCAGGAGGGAAGGTTTCCTGTCTGTTTTAAAACCTAACACGTGGTGAGACACAGTGATGCTTAGCGAAAACTTAACGAGGACTCTTCAGGCAGGCAGCTGCAGGAGGACTTCATTGTGTTGTTTGCCCACGCAGGTGCCAAGCCCCAACGTGTACACCATCGAGCTGACCCACGGGGAGTTCACATGGCAGGTGAAAAGGAAGTTCAAGCACTTCCAGGAGTTCCACAGGGAGCTGCTGCGGTACAAAGCCTTCGTGCGCATCCCCATCCCTACCAGGAGGTGAGTGCAAAAGAAAATGCCATCTCCTTTCTCCCAGTAGGATGTTGGTGAGGCTTCATGAGACCCATTTGCTCTGCTGTTAGGGGGAGAGTGCAGAGGTTCGTGGTTAACAGCCGTAACATCGTGGTGCAAGCATCTTTTGATGACTTGGGCTCCAGCTCATCGGCTTTTGAGCTGAATTTTTCTTGTAATTGAGGACGGGTTATGTTAATGCTGGTGGAGATTGTTGGCAGGATGTGGCTTTCTGCTGGCTTGGGATGGACACAGCAGGCATGGAGGGCCCCCAGCATGGGGTGGTCAGCCCTGCATGGGCTAACCCTGGTGCTGAGGGAGGCATAAGGAGAGCTGTGGGGAGAGGTGTGGGTCAGCAAGAGCCTCCTGCTGCAGGGAAATGTGGGAGAGGAGGCAGGGGAAGCTAGAACTATGAGGGGTTGTGGGCTGGGGAAACACCACATGCTAAAAAGAGGGTTTAGGTTCCCTTTACTAAGGCAGGGCAAAAGAGGACCCTGAAAAATCAAACTCTGATTTTTCTGTGTTAGGTTTTCATTTGTGGGCCACGTGGAGCACGCTGCCGCCTTTAGCGAAACCACGCTTCCTTCTTTTGCTTTCTTGACCATTCATCTCTTCATTTTTTTTGAGAGTTGCCTGGGAAAAACAAAAGCTTTGCATGGGAAGGGTTGTGTACTGTGGTGTGCGTGCACTTGCAGCATGTAGACTCGACACTGGGGCTTGTTCTTCCTTGCAGCCACACGGTGAGACGACAATCCATCAAAAGGGGAGAGCCGAGGCAGATGCCGAGCCTGCCGCACACGGCGGAGAGCACGGTGCGTGAGGAGCACTTCTCCAGCCGCAGGGTAAGTGCCCACTGCCCAATAAAAACACTTTTATTACCATAGAAGACTTTATTTTGACAAACTTAGGCCTTGACAAGCCTGGCTTTGACCCCAAATCCTCCTCCATGCCACGAGGAGGAGGATGCTCCCAGGGTTAACACGGGCGAAGGCTCCTCCGCAGTTGAGGAACACCACGATGCCCACAGCACTGGTTCCCCTGCTCCCAGCTGCTCCAATTTAAAGATAGAAGAGGCAGCTCGTAGAGTCGGGTTGCATGGATGGAGGCAGCCCCTCCACCATCAAAATCCGAGTGATTTCAGTCCCGTCCCCCCCTGAAAGAGGAGATGCCGATCAGGCTCTCGACGCTGAAATGGGTAATTTTAGCCGAGGCACACGTGTTCCGTGTAACTCCATCAGATGTTAACAGATGGGCCCCTCTGTGACGAGGGTGGATATCTTCCTACCTCCTCACTGCAGCTTCACCGCTTGCAGAGGCGAGCCTGCAGAAACGTGTTCCTTCACCCTGTGCTTATCGTTCCCCTTCCTGCTGGCGGCTCCCCCCTGGGCTTTCTGCCACTGCCATCTCCAGCCCCGAGAGGTTTTGTCTTGTGGCTGCGCGGTGCAGATAACCCTCCCTGTGTGCTGGCATCGCTGCTGGACAGGAAGTTTTAGGAGAGAGACGTTGGTTGAAAAGAGGAAGAAAAAGGTTTTCTAGATTTTCTTTTTCATTTTTTATTTTTAATCTTGCTTTTCCCTTTTGCCAAGGGCACGCACATCGCTCCGGCACGCCTGGGAAGGTCGCGTGCTGTGATGCTGGTGCTGTGAAGCATGGAAACCCCACTGGTGTTTCCTTTTGGTTGGTTTCATGCCGCACGGGACTCTGCCCAGCTTCCCAGGCCCATGCAGTGTAATCTCTTCTTTGTCCAGCTCCCACAAGGTCTCTCTCCTGTGATGGTTTCTCCTCTCCCCCATGTCATCCCATTTGGTTAAATAACTGCTCTCAGTTGCAGCCAAGGCTGTGTTTTCCCATGAAGCTAATCCCTGCAGGCCAGAAACACCAGGGACTGTTTTTATGTTCAAAATTGCTCTGAAACTTGGGCTCAGTTGAGAAAATTGACCTCTGAAATTGCTGTGCAAAGCAGCAGGTCAGCTGATGGAAGGTATGAGCCCGTGTCTGCGAACAATAAACAACCTGTAATCAAGTTGTTTATGCTGCCGAGCCCTGATCTTCAGTGAGCACACGGGAATGCATTTATTTATCTATTCAAGCTGAAAAGTGGGTCTGATTTCCTGATAGCTTCCTGATGCCAGACAGTTGGATTCTTTTATCTCAAAAATTCCTGCATTCCACCTAATGCTTCGATGTTTGAATTGCAGAAGCAGCTGGAAGACTACTTGACAAAGATCCTGAAAATGCCAATGTACAGGAACTACCACGGAACAGTAAGTAGAAATTAGTTTCCTTCAATGGCAACACAATATTCTCCTTCTTTTCAAATGTAGCTGGTTGAAAGAACACCTGCAGCTTTATCAGAAACACTCCACAGCCATTGTGCAAGTGTTTTGGCTCGGCTGATTTCTGCCACGTGCATGCAATATGATGAAAACCAGAGGAAAAGAGTGAAAAGGTGACTGAGAGGTCACTTACAGCACAGGGAAAACCTCCTGAAGGCAGGAGGCAGTTCAGGCCAGAAAGCTGATTGCATGTGTAAAATATAGAGGGTTTCTGCTTAATTCTGGGAAGAGTTTAAGATGATAAGCTCAAGTTTTAAATACTTAAATAATACAAGTCCAAGCTGGAGGGGTGGTTATTTCTTAAGTCTGAGCTGTGTGTGTGGCCCTGGGGGCAAGTTTCTCTCTGGTTTCTGTTCTGTGGGGTTTCAGTGGACCTGATGCTGTGGTTCTGAGCGATACCCATGCGCCTCCGTGGTTGTTTTGTCCCTTCCAAAGAGAAATGGCAGCTGGCTTACGGCCCCAGAACGGTTGTCTTTCTGAAATGGGAGATATCAAATCCAACTCGTGGGCTATTATGAGCAAAAATGCTTTATTTGAAAGTCTCATTTTCAAATGTTTCTTCAGTCGTCCCCACCTGTCAGCTGCAGCTGTAGCATTGCCCTGGGATGACCATTTATTTCCCCTTTCTTGGCTGCACAGTGACTGTGTCACTCGTCCTTTGCATCACCAGCAAAGCCTGGGACATTTCTGAACGAGGTGAAAACTGAGAACCCTTGGTTGTAAAACAAGATAGAAATACAGATGAGATTTAGGACACCTGAAGCGACCGGTTCTTCCCATTTCTATGTGTCTGCTGGGCAGAAATTCTGCTCTTTAAGCCTTTTTGCAGGATTTGAGTCGTGTCAGGACCTGGTGCAGCTGGGAGCTGCGCCCCAGTGTTGCGTGGCTGCTGTCGCAGAGCGGAGCACTGTTGGGTACCCAGGGCAAGGAGCTCGCCCAGCACCATCCTGCGTGTTCTGTGCAGCCAGGAGAGGTCTGTGCCCGTGGGCTGAGAGGAGCTGCTGATTCCCGAGGGGTTCCTCTGGGGACAGGCAGCAGGGTTTCAGCTCAGAGCAGCCAGGAGCTGTTCGCTCCGCACGCCGCAAATAGTCAGCCTTTGTTCTCGAGGCAACGTTGGGATAACTTGGCAATTTTGATCAGCAGCATATGCGGAGCGGGGGAGAGTTGTTCTACACTATTTAGCCGTCTTGGCGGATGAGGCAGGCGGCGCTTGTACGGATATTTTGCAGAATTTCTGCGAATGGCTGCTCGTGTAAAAACACGGGGGATCTGCTGCCCTGGCTGGGGCTGGAGGCGGCGTGCCACGGGGAGGATGAGCCGTGCTCGCCTGGGCAGCTGTGGGGCCGTCCCCTCTCCTGTGCTGAATCGCCCTTCTGTCCCCACCCCAGAGCCAGATGTCCCTTTGCACATCAATTCCCCGTTTATTGTTGGCTTTTGTTGGGTTTGGCTGCAGCAGAGCGCTCAGTGAGAACTTTGCTGCTAACGGCAGCGGGTCCTGCACCGGGAGAAAGCGCAGGGAGCAAAATGTTTCCTTTACAAGAGAACAAACCCCGCTGTTCTCTGCCTCGACCCTGAACTGAAGATTTCTGGCATTTTCCTTGGAACCGTGCTTGTCCTCCTTAGAGCAAAATGAGCACTTTGCTCTCCCTGTGGTCAGAGGAGTCTTTTGCCTGGCCGCTGACAAATGCTGCCACTGTTTTGGTCTTGGAGCACAATTTGACTCCTGGAAGTTCATCTTTTCTTAAAGTCCTAAATTCTTTGTAATTCAGACATGGAGCTGCAATGGCAAGCTGTGGGCAGCATGTTGTGTACCTCAAGTAAAGAGCCCGCTTGGGTTAATCACATCTCCTCGGAGACGTTTTTACATCCAGCATGCACCAATTTAATTGATTCTCTTCTTGCTTCTTTTATTTTGTGTTTGTGGTTTGTTCCTCACTGCTTTATAAACTGCTTCTCCAAGGATGTGCCGTACCCTGGGGGAGTTTTGGCCTGTGGGTCAGGCTCACAGGGGTTTTTCAAAAAAAAACAGCCTGGAGCTGCTGAATTCTGCCTGAAAAGCAGACACTTGCACAAAAGTTTAGCTTAAATAAATCAGATGTGCTTGGCATTGGTGGCTGAACGCGGTGGCTGCTCCACCTTGCAGCTGGCTCTCCACCTTTCGCAGCCTGTCTTTCTGCAGCTGGTCACTTGTGCCCATTTATTTCTTGTATTACTGCAGCGATGCCATTGAAGCTGCGTTCTCTGGGCCCTCATACCTCACATACCCTGCTGCAGCTGGCTGAGAGCAGCGGGGGCACTGAGCTGTGCGCGAGGTGAGAGCACCTCGCTGCTCTGCCTTCCCCTCGGGGTTCTTCAGTCAGTTACGAGCACCTCAATTTAACAGTAAAAATAGCTGATGCGGTCATAAGAAATCATCTCATCAGGTATTTTCCACTGCACTGAGGAATTTTCCTTGTAACTGATGAGATTTTTTATTTTTTTTGAACCAAGCCTGACCTGCTTGATACTGTTCTGCACAGAAATAACCGTGGAGCACGGGTAACTGCACGGATAGAGGGCACCAGGAGGAAGGGGGCTGTGCAGGAGGACTGTGGAAGGGGGTGCTTGGTGTTCCTCGCCCAGCGTGTCACCTAGGGTGTCACCCTAATGGCCATTTCAAGGTCTCATGGGCTGAAGAGCAGGTTTCTGTGCTGCCAGCCCACCTTCCTTCCCTTTTCATGGGGCAGTGCATCTGTTTCTGCAAGTCCTTTCTCCTCCTGGCTCTTCTTCTGCTCCTGCAAGGGCTGCTCTTTCGGCGCTCCTAGGGCTGCTGCCAGCTTTCTGCTCACCGCCAATGTTTTCAAAGAGTTTTGACGTTTGTGTGCTTTGGTGTCTGTGTGCCCGGTATGAGAGAGGTGTCCAGTTTTCTGATTTGTCTCAAGGCAAGTGCCAGCGGCTTTCTGAAGAAGTGGAAATGAGATCCAGGGGAAGGAGCCGGCCTGAAAATTTGCTTAAGACCTCTTGTAAGAGGCCGTGGGATGCGCTGTGTTTCCACACACTGTCTTTCTCCTGAGTGTCGCTGCAGAAAGGGACGAGTCGTGCACAGGTCACACCTGGTGCTTTCCCAGGACACATGGTGACAGCGAGGTTGGTGGGGAAGCCGTGGAATGACTTCTTGTAGCCGCTGCCTTGAAACAGGCCTGAAGCACCAGAGAGTGAGGCATGAATTTGGCTCTGCTGAGAAGAGATCACTTGGTGACCTTGAGCCGCTTGGAGGAGCACAGCAGATCCTTGGTCCTTCTCCGTGCCCGTGTGGATGTGGTGGGAAGGATGGGGAGGCCCAGGGGCACCAGAGGGTGAGGAGAAAGAGGGATTTTCTGTCCTTCTGCTGCTTCCGTGGGGCAGCGGTGGTTGTGCAGGGAAGGGAGGCTGAGCCAGGATAGACTGGGCCTGCAGGACAGGCCTTATCCCAGATTATCTGATATTCTGTGTTAGACTTAGTGTTTTCAAACCCCTCCAAGACTTGTGGGCCCACCCCGTGTCATTCCCGGGGTGTTGGTGTCTGAGCTGCTGCATGGCGCGGGTGGGCACGGCCTGGAGCTGCCCTGCGGCCACCTCCCGTCCCACTTGGGGTCAGGGCCATGGGTCGGGTGCTGGGCTTCGCTCCCGGCAGGCCTGGTCGCCAAAAAATGCGGTTAGAGGGTTCCCATGGGCTCGCTGCCTGGCGCCTGGCCAAAGGGGAGAGCAGCTCCTGCCCTCGCCCTGCCCTGCCCTTGGATGATTTTACACAGTAATGGATTAAACAAAATCCCAGGGGTGCAGGCAGGCCCCCGCCATGCAGATTGGAGGAGGATATCGGTAAATGTGGGGTGCCTGGGGGCGATCCTCCCCCCTTAGCAGGGCCAGGGCTAACAAGGGGCAGACCGACAGGAATGTCCTGCTCTGCCAAGCAAAGCGTGCTTGGCCGAAATTGCCTGGCGTCCTATTTTTAGAGCTAATCGTGGTGTGCTTTCTCTCCAGCTTTGCTTATCTTTACGTTCCTCTGCAAGCTCTGCTGAGGCAGGAGGAGCCGGGAGCAGACAGGCAATCCGAATCTGGGGTTGTGCTGGTGAACCTGGTGAACGCCCCCGTGGTGCCTGGTGGTGGGAGTTGGGACTTGAAGGGAATAGACCTCCCACCCCCAAGATGTGTGCTTGTTCCCTTTGTGGTTTTCTGTGTGGTTTGCAGGAGGAAGGAGAGGATTCAGGCCAAATAGCTAAGTTCACACAGACCCCAAACAGCATCAAACTTGATTCTTTTCATTCAGAAATACCACTGGGTCCCTAGGGCAAGTGGGATCTTGCTTGCCCTGGTTGCCTTTAATGCATTCTCCAAAGCACATTCAAAAAACAACAAGCAAATAATTTTCTTGGTCTCCCTGAAGCTGCTTAAGTTACAGAGAGTAACTCCTGCTCGGGCTCTGCCCTGTGTTCTCTCTTGGCGATAAGGCTCTGTGATGAAGCACACAGTTTGTGGATTTTGGAGTACGAAAGATGAAGGAATCTTTTTTTCTTTCCCCAGATGGAGTTCATTGGAGTAAGTCAGCTGTCGTTCATCCATGACCTGGGACCAAAGGGCATGTGAGTTGTGAGCTATTTTTTTCCAAATTATGGTTTGCCAAGAGCACGGCTTTATAAATAAATAGTGTTCACACTGATAGTTTTCCTTTCTCACTGATAACTGGGGAATATTTTACCATCTGGATATAAAAATGTATTAATGCTCAGATGGAAACGCTACAACTTTGGGAAACCGCCTTGGGAGCAGGCTGCTCTGCACAGCAGGGGCTGCAGCTCCCCAGCTGGGTCCTGGGGATTCTCCCCTGCCCTCCTGTAACCTATTGACCCGCTTGTTTGTGCTGCAAAGCACAAGAAATGGAGCCCTATGCTTCTTAAATCCGCATCACTTCCTTTTGGGGAGTTATTTTTGCTCTTGTTCCGGCTTTTAGGGCAGAGGCAGACTGCTCGGGCATGGCTGGAGATGGTAGGAGCCATCCCTTGTGGGGGCTGGAGGGATGCGGTGGGCATCCACCACCCGAGAGCTGCTCCTGCTCCTCCGGGGGACTGTGCCACCCCTCCTGACTGTGCTCCTGTCCCTGCAGGGAAGGTATGGTCATGAAGCGCTCCGGGGGCCACCGCATACCAGGCCTGAACTGCTGTGGCCAGGGAAGGATGTGCTACCGCTGGTCCAAGAGGTACTGCTGCTGCCGGGCCTGAGGGGCAGTGTGCCGCGTGCTCCTCTGGCACACGAACCTGCCTGGGGTCTTCTCCCCAAAAGACCGTGAGAGAGATTCTTGCCATTTTAGAAAAGCTACAGCTTTTCCTGTGCTTTGCTTCTCTGCATTACTGATATGGGCAAGGCTTTGCTCTTGAAAACCCAAAGAGTACACACCCACCTTTTAGTGATTTGTCTGTGAGAGCTTCCCCACATCATCACCTGTGTTTGGGTTTCAGCATTGTGGAACCACGATGGGCTGGGGTTAGCTTATCTTAAACAATGCCAGATCTTTCCCAACAAAACCTTACTGCATTCTTGTGAAGAAAAGGTCCTTTTTTTTTCTTTTTTTTGGCAGTATTTCCAGTATTTCTTCATGCAGTTTTACAGAAGTTATCTGTAGTGATTTCACAAGGAGGTGAGGATTTGACCTTCTTCCAGGTCAAATCATTAAGTTGGCTCCATTTTTCTCTCCTTTACGGGGAAAAAAACAAACCTTTCCAGTTAACTCTTTGTTCTGTTACACAGAGATCACGATTCAGGGGAGCTGTAGCACATTAAATTTTGCCATGAATCTCGTTTCTCCTTTAGAGCCTACAAATGGGACGAGGGCTGTGTTTGGAGCGGGACTGTCCCTCGGCTGTGCACAGAGTAACACAAGAGGACACTGAATCCTCTCCCGCGGCCTGTGGGGGCTGGCAGGGTGTGGGCATCAATAAATAAACAGGGGACAGTTACACTGCCCAGGCAGGGTTATTGAAGTGAGGAACTTTAGGAAAAACTTGCTTTTATGTCTGACTTGTACAAGTAATTTCCTGATTTCTCAATTAGAGAGTACACCCTCAGATACATCCTCTACGTTTTGTTGGGTAGGAGGAGGAAAATAGTGAAAAGCACCAGGGAACACAGAAAGGGAAATGCTTGAAGCTGTGCTCAGCAGGGGTTTGGGAGTGAAGTTATGGGCCACGAGGGGATAGAGGGGGAGGGCGTTTTGGCACCGTGTGTGAGGTCGTGCTGGGACAGCTCAGGGCACTGAGAGAAAAGGAAAATAATGGGGTCTGGAATTAGCCAAGGAGCTGGGACTTCTCAAAGGTAGGAGCTCTCCCACGTTCTGCAGTTGGGGCTGTTGCTGTGCCTGCTGGTGAGCGCGCACAGAACTGGGTCTCCTGGTGGAGACCTGTGTGGGACAGAGGGGGCCGGTTACCCCAGCTACGCGGCAGGGAGAGAAAAATTTAGAAATGCCACTCACCGCAAAAACATGTTTTTCCCAGAGCTGCCTTCAGGCAACGGTATTTCTGTAAAAGCTGCCGGTCATCTCCCATCACATGCTTCTAGCAGGGGGCCTGTTGCTTGGCAATAAAAGCTGTCCAAAATGCCTCGTTCACGTATTCTGATAGGAGTGAGAGCGATCCTGGCTTCATAAGTAACACTGGAAATGTCAAATAGTTCCTGCATTGCCTTGAGGGATGTACAGCCTGAATGTGAATTTGGGAAGCAAGGAGCCCTCCTTTCACCTTGCTGGGCTCCTGGCTGGGAAGTCTACCTGTGAGCAGGGAGATTGGGTGTGTTAACTGTGAGTTTTCAAAGGCTTCTGCACGAAGCAGTTGTGCAGTCACTAAAAATCCTTTATTGGAGCCAGACTTGTTGCCTGAGTTCATAACATGGGCACTGGGCTTTACAGCTTCCCTTAGGAGGTCAGAGCCCCGGTAAGAAATGTTACCCTTCACTTACATGCCTTCCTCTCCCTGCTGAATGCTTTGTGCTCGTTTGGCCAGAAATACTTTATCCCTTCCTTGGGTTTTTGTGGCTGGTGCCTGACGGCCAGCAGGAGGGACCAGACGCTCACCTCCCTCTGCCCCACAGGTGGCTGGTGGTGAAGGACTCCTTCCTGCTCTACATGAAGCCGGACTCGGGCGCCATTGCCTTCGTGCTGCTGGTGGATAAGGAGTTCAACATCAAGATAGGCCAGAAGGAAACAGAAACCAAGTATGGCTTGCAGATCGACAATCTCTCGAGGTAAGAAGTCCAGACCTTGTTTGCTTTGCTTTTGCTGTTTTAACAAAGAGTTGGTGGTGCCTGTCCTGGGGTTGGCAAGGTTTGTACCTGCTGGTCGTTTCCATGCCTTAAAGAGGGATTTGGTGCCTCAGCTTCACAGCCTGTCCCCAGGTTTTACTCGGGCCTGAGGGCATGGTGCACGTGGAGCTGCACAGTCTGGTTTTTCAGCAATTACTTAGGGTAATTTTCTAGGTCCTCTGTTCCTTTATGCTCCAAGCAAAGATGCATTGCATTATATCCCAGCTAGAGAATTGTACAAAAGATATGCTAGGTGGGATAAAGAGCTATTTAATGTTTTAATGGTAGCATCCAGAATAAATTCATCATGGAAAAAATACATAATTAGCCACGTCCAACTTCCCTACATGTTAAGCTGGCGCTATTCATTTAAATCTGTTTTTTTATTATTACTATTATTGTCAGCATGATGCTGTGATATTCCCTCGGAGCAGATAAGTGCCAATGTATTTTTTTGCAAACAAAACATGAAAGCAAAGTCTCTTGCTGCTCCTTTTAGCTTGATAAAACGTGACCAATACAGGTGTGCTTAGCAGCATGCTTGGACAGCAAGAAGCTGCCCTGTTAAATGTCCGTGGCTGCAGCACCTGCCCCATATGTCATTGGTTTTACAGGTCGCTGATTCTGAAGTGCACCAGCTACCGGCATGCCCAGTGGTGGAGGCAGGGAATAGACGAATTCATTCGGAAGCACGGCAAGGACTTCCTCACCGAGCACCGCTTCGGGTCGTACGCGGCCGTGCAGGAGAACACGCTGGCCAAGTGGTGAGACGTGGGGGCGAGCTGCTGAGCGTATCGCGGTGCCCACTTGTGCATCGAGTGAAACCCAAGGGAAATTGTGTGGTTGGCAGAAGTACCAAGTGGCACTTAATAATCTGCTATTGTGCTGCTCCGTTAAGCTAATAGCAGCCTGAAATTCCCCCCGCATGTTGTCTTAATTCCTGAAATTAGGTTTGTGTTTGGTTTTGGGAAGAGAACGTAAGTGGCATTAGCACAGAACCCTGTTGGTCTTCAGCTGTGAACTTTCTGTTTGATTACTGTGGAGAGGAAAATAAATCCCCGTGCTTTGCATGTTTTTACAGGTATGTGAATGCTAAGAGTTACTTTGAAGATGTCGCAAATGCCATGGAAGCTGCTAAAGAAGAGATCTTCATCACAGATTGGTGGTACGTACTTAGATATTTGGATTTTGCCCAGCTGTCTCCCTTGGGACGCTCCCGGCAGTGCTGCAGTGCTGGGAGGCCTTACAGTATGGCAGCTAGCCGTGCGGCCAGATGGTTTGGCAGCACACCCAAACATCTCGTCGGGTTGTATTCAAAGGCCTTTTCAGGAGGGTTGGCAGCAAAAGCACATGCTTGAAATCAACAGCTTGCAAGGAAAGGCCTGAAATTTCATGGAGGCACCTCCAGGTGCAAGTGTTGTGGTGCCTGTGGCTTCACCAGGCATGCACGGCGCTGTATGCCCAAGGGACAAGGATGTCTTTCAGGGTGTAAGGGAACACGGACACTCAGATACCCCTGATGAGGGCAGTGCTCCTCTCATGTTATCCTGCAGAGGACCCTCCTTTCTGCTCCTCGCTGTTTTGGGCAGCTTTGCACCAGGGATGAGAGCAACTGGGCTGGGTGCAGTTTTGCTCTGCTCTTAGCTGGGCTGGTAACGGAGAGGGATTTCTGTAGTCCCTTCCCCGAGCTGTGCGGCTGCTGGAGGACCTGGCTCTGCCCACTTCTTCCCTAGTGATTCAGTCTGTTTATGCAGTGCTCTGGTTCCTGTTTGAGGCAGAAAAAGCGTGCTCGCACAGCCTCGGGGTAGGGCCATTTGGCCAGCATCAGTTGCTGCTGCCTGTGCCTTGCCTTTGTGGTGGGTCAGGGGAGCCAGCCCGGCCCCTGGGGAGCTGCTCAGGCGTCCTCCCCAGCCGTGGGCACCTCACTGTGCTCCTCCTCTAACTGAAAGATGACCCTCTTGCCACTCATCTGCTGCCTGTGGGAAGTGGGGGATTAGTTCTGAGGTGGCAGTCATGAGAAAACCAAACACAGTGTTGGCGTTGGCTGGACTAAACGTCCCTAACATGACCACAGATAAACCCAGTGCTCCTCTTGCTCCTGTGCAACACTGTGTAGCAAGGCAAGAGCACTGCATTTCAGACCTTTTGTCTCTTAACATTTTATTCAGCAGCAGTCAGTTGTTAACGTACCGTGGAACTGCAAAACTGACCTGAAACTTGGAGGTTAAGATAAAAATGCTGTTGCCAGAAGCATGCTTTTAGGATGTAGCAATGTGCTTTAATCAAGCACAGGTTCCTGTGCTCCGCACAGAAGTGGTGAAATTTTGTTGCCTCCCTTTGCAGGAGTTAGACAGGAATGCTGAATTCTTCCTTGTAACCCTCAAAGCTATGAATCACCAAAATGTCTTGTTGCAATACCATATTGCTTTGTCTTTAGGCAGAAAGGAAAATTCAGCACGGATGTATGCTACTCAGATAGCCTAAGTTATCAGGAGAGCTGAAATCACACTTTTATTTGTGTTTTATATCTAGACATTTCTTTCTAATCTCCCTTGTGTGTTTTTTTTTCTTTGTGTTTTTCTTTCGTAGATAGGGTGCAAGTTTCCCTGTTGGCACATCACTGCAAAATTTGGTCCCCTGGGTTATTGAATACTAAGATGAATGTGCTGGACGTGTCCCCTGTCCCTGTAATGCTCTGTTATTAAAAAACAAAGAGCGTGATATTGGAGAGTGCATCACTGTGGGACATGAGCCTTCACATCCCCTTAGATAAACTTTCTGATTTCTTTACTTCCCAAGCTGGTCATCTAGGCCAGGGCTTTGTTTGCAGACTACACACGCTGAGTTTTTCCACCCCTGTATTTTCTTAGGCTGAGCCCAGAGATCTTCATGAAGCGGCCCGTTGTTGAAGGGAATCACTGGCGGCTGGACTGCATCCTCAAGCGCAAAGCAGTAAGTGAGCTCAGCCCCTGCACCCCCCCGGGGGAAGGTCCTGCTGGGACTGGGGTGTTTGCACCATTTGTTTGGGTTTGGAAGAGCTCCGAGGCAGGAGGGTAGATCCTCTGATTGCTCCTTCCTGCCCTCAAGCTCGTGTTGCTTCAGCTTTGCATTGTGGCTGCTCCAGCTGCTGGCAGGGTTGGAGAGCTGGTGGTGCTCGGTGCTTTCCTTGTGGCACACGTAACTCGGAGGTACGGGGAGGTCTCAGGACTCCCTGCTGGTTCTTGGTAGGTAGTTTGCACATTGCGGAGCTGTGCAGATCCTGTGTGTCCTACAAGGAGGAAGATTGGCTGTGCCTGCCCTACCTGCCCCTCCTCACATGGCAGCTCTGGCCGTGAGGGTCTTGGTGCATTGCTGTGGAGAAGGGACGTCAGGAAAGAGCTTCAGCAAAGCACATGGCTTGATTAGGATGAATGCTGTTTTGCAAAAAGGTGTACAGACACAAATGGCATCACACTCCCCAGAGCTGGACGGTGGTGTTGAGCTTCTAAGGGAGGAGGTGATAAACATGACTCAGAGCCTGCTATTTGCACTGCTCTGTTATCCTACTTAATGCATGCTTGTGTACAGTAAGCAAAGGCTTGTATAAACTGGAATTCTTGATAAGACAAATAATTCTTTTTTTGTTGCTCTGCTTTTATTTGTCCTCTGCTGTTCTTCCTGGGTAGATCAGTTCAGACCTGCTGCTGACCTGGTGCCTTTCCTGGCACTCCCTCTAAGGGTTCCTGTGCAAAGCTCTGTGTGCTCACACCCCTTTTTTGTGGAGCACTTGGAGACATGGGGAGAAAAATAAAACCAGGCTTAACTGTGGTTGCTTACTTCTTTATTTTTTTAACTCCCGTTATCATCTCTTATTTGTTGTTGGCTGTGCTCTGCTTTCAAAGAGCACATCTGGATGGAGACTGCAAAGAACATGTTTTATGGAGCCGAATGAGCCAGGCAGAAAAGATCAGTGTGAGGTGTCTGTGAGCATTTCTGCTGCTCACCCAGCCCATGGTCAGACTGCTGCTGGAGCTGGTAGTTTGCCCCACAAGAGCAGTGAGTCAGAAAGGGAGGCACAGCCAGGGAAGATTCTTGAATGTTGCTGTGTAAAAGGGCAGGAGTCCAGGTGGACGTGCTCAAATAGTCCTTGACTCCCTCCCCTCCCCACCCAGTCATCCTTCCAGGCCTCACCCATCCCCTGTTCCTAGAAAAACATAGGGGTTTGTGCCTGACATGAGCTGATTTGGAAGTAGACTTATTTTTTGGCAAATGAAACGTGGCCACGGGGCATGCTCGCTGGAAGAATTTGGCTTTGTGCGTCGTGTCAACGTGGATTTTCCTGTGGCTATAAATACCTTGTAAGAGTCAGGAGTGTCTCAAGCTTAGCTCCTGGAAATGCTTACCTGCTCCTTTCGACTCAGCAGGGCGGTCAGCAGGCTGCTGTCTAGGCAGGGATGAGGCTGTCTGTCTTTTATGCATATGTGGTGCTCCCTGGGACAGCAGAATATCAGCCGCACTTTGGAGACTGCCCGAGCTCTCAGGAGCAGCTTTGTGGGAACAGGAACTTAAAAGGCTGTGGAAAGGTTTGACCCTTAGTTTAAACTGGCAAACTCCAAGGTTTGAAGCTCTCCTGCATTATAGCAGGTGAAGCTGTCCCAGCGTGTGACCACCATCTGCCGAGGGCTGGGAAGTACTTGGCAGCTCTGCCCGTGCTTCAGCATAGCTGCGTCCTTAGAAACCCTCACGCGGATCCCATCAGAGTCACAAAAATCACCAGCCTTTGAGTCCTGCTTGCTGTATTCCAGGAACTTGCTCAGCCCTGCCAGCAGAAAGAGCTCAATCACTGGCGTCCCCTCGGCTGCATCTCCTTTGGGAGGGCAATGTCCGTGGGATGCCCTGCTGCTAGCACCCCGCGCGTGCTGCTAACTGCGGGCAAACCTCGGGGCAGCACGAAGCAGCAGAAAACTGGATGTCAGTGGGTACCTGCAATACGTGGCGTGAATCACGTTTGCCAAATTTTGCCTCAAAGGGCGGCTAAAAGTAGCTGCTGTAAGCAAAAGCGATTGGGAGGCTTTGGCGTGGCTCAGCCCTGCACATGAGTCAGTGCTGAGCCCTCCTCTGGAGCTGAGCGGCTTTTCCTGAGCCGTGCAGGCCCCTGCCTGCCGTGGGCTCTCGGGGTGGATCTGCAGGAATGCAAGCAGCAGTGAGTGACCTCGGTCTGCCTTGCTGCCTGCAGGAGCAGCGTGCCCACTGCCTCTGCCTCTCCTCACCTGGGAAATGGGCTGTGCCGCTGAAATATCTGCATGCCAGTGTTTCTTCTTGATTTCCGACAGCAACAGGGAGTGAAGATTTTTGTCATGCTGTACAAGGAGGTGGAGCTTGCCCTGGGGATCAACAGCGAGTACAGCAAGCGGACGCTCATGCATCTCCATCCAAACATCAAGGTAACTGCATGCCCTGTGTGCGGGACATCAGCATCCGACTGTGCTTCGCAGCTAGTTTGGGTGTGAATTGGATGAGCAGAGGTTCCCACCGTTACAGGCAGTCAAGAAATACCCATACCATGATTACCACGTCTGAGCATGGCAACTTCGTTACTTTGGGTTATAATTGAACATAAAACTGCTTAGTTTACAAGTGCCAAGGCAGCTGTTCATGTAATTCGTGAGAAACTGATTTCATAGGACGGGTTTATGGGGTTACATCAAATGGAAAATGATGATGTGAGAATGTTGCCTCATCAGCACTCCTGTTTGTGCGTAGATGACGAGAGTCAACACGGGGTGTTTACACTGCTGTCATAAATGCCCATCATTGCCCTGCGATGTGCTGTCACGCTGCTGCTCTGCCACCGAGCAGAAAACAAACTGGCACATGAGCCAGCAGCTAAGGCTGGGTCCCGTGCCTTTAAATTAGAGACATATACGTTGTAATAAGATATATTACGCACAAGGGTGATGAACAAACTGCTAAAATAATCGATTGATTATCACTTGGTCGGTTGTCACAGCAAAGCTTTAACTCGCCATCATCTTCCCAGCCAAACAGGAAAGTGCTGCAGGGAGGGCAGTGCTGGCTGCCCGGCAGCTTTGGGAGCAGGCCGGTGAATGCAGCGCCTTCCGCAGGATGTCAGTCCGATGGTTCTCTGCTGGCATTAAAAATAAAGCTACGTGCTGCTTGCTTAGATAGAGAAGTGGCTTTGTCATAAACAAATGTCAAAAGAATGTCATAAACAAATGTCAAACAACTTGCTGATTTGAAAAAAAAAAAAGTGACTTCTCATTTCTCTTGCGTAGCAGCAACAACCAAAGAAGTGAGTCAGATCGCCAATATGTTGTTTTCTTTCCTATCAGGTTCTGTATTTGGAAGCTCAGCTCTTACGGCTGTGCCAAGAGCATTCTGTTACTTGTAGAAACACATTTCTTGACAACGATGCTTTTACGAACGCAGCGATGCTGCTGTAAATGTGACCTATCCCAACAGCGTTGCTGCAGGGGGATACCCCGTTTAGGATTCCCAGCAGCCTGTGTGGATGCTTCTCTCAAATGTCCAGTGCTCTCCTGCTGCCCCGAGCAGCCGAACACGCGGGGCAGCGCTCTGGCAGGAGGCACGGCTGGGCAGTGGCGCTGAGCGTGGGTGCTGCTCCTGTCCACAGGTGATGAGACACCCAGACCACGTGTCCTCCTCCGTGTACCTCTGGGCCCACCACGAGAAGCTCGTCATCGTCGACCAGTCGGTGGCGTTCGTGGGCGGCATCGACCTGGCGTACGGCCGCTGGGACGACGACGAGCACCGCCTGACCGACGTGGGCAGCGTCAAGAGGATGGGGGCAGCGAAGTCGGTGTCGACGGCCAACCTGGCAGTAAGTGAGCTGCGTCCAGCCCGAGGCTGTGCTGACACCTGCCTGACAAAGGGCTGCTGGTGGGGATGAGCACGCTGCGTCCACTTCAAAGCCCAGGGATGGGTTGGGGAGGATGAAGGAGGAGTAGTCGTGGGAAGAAGGGAACGTCTGAGCACCGAGTGACTCCTCGGGGTAGGTCCTGCCCGGCCCCTGCTAGGGCATGGAGATAGGAAATGCAGCTAGGGCTGGGTTTCCTGTGGAGCGTGGAGCAGCACTCACAGTTTGGAGGCTGTGCTTTTATTAAAGCCTCGCTAAAAATGTACTTTAGACACTCAGAGTGCTCTGAACTTTGGGCCCTCAGCATTTGCCTTACTTGCTGAGCTTTTCTGCTAACCTGGGTATTTATGTAACCAAATCTCTCCTAAAAAATACATAAATAAATAAAGAGGTCTCAGTGTGTGAGAATTACAAAGGGAGTAGTAACCTGAGTAAGTTTATGGGTGATTGATTGAGGAATACACTGCCAGTATTAGTGGGTTTTCCTGCTCGGTGGCTCCTTGTACAGACCCTCTCCTCCAAAGGCATTCCTAGCTCCCACCACAGCAGATTTTGCCACAGAGCAAAATTTGGCTGATAGTTGTTTCTGAGCATTTCTATGAATGATGACCTGCAATAAAAGGGAATGTGCTTGTGCATCACCTGCAGCAACGTCCTGTGTCTTTTAAGTCCACAGCGGAGTCGTCTGAACACATCGCCCTGCAGTCCCAAGCCCCGTCCCCAGAAAGCCATTTGTCCCCGAGGAATGCTGATGATGTCCCAGACTCGTCAAGAATGAAAGGGATAGGAAAATCCAAGAAGTTTTCGAGGTTCAGTATTTACAAGCATCTCCACAAGCATGGCATGCACCACGCTGACAGCGTCAGCAGCATAGACAGTGAATCAAGTAAGTGCTGTTTTTCATCTCAGCTTTACCCAAACGACATATATAAAGCGTGTGCGGAGGTGGGTGGGTGGGCGTACGTGCAGACTCACATAATTTCTAGGGTAATATGTTCTTTGTAAAGAAGAAAAGCTGATGAATTCTTTAGCTATCAGAATAATAACTGTGTTTAGTCAATATGTAAATTTGTGTCACTGCAAAATATACAAAAAAAGTTTTAGGTGGATTTGCATCTAGCAGTTGCCATGAGCTGCCAGGTGACGGGATGCGGTGTGCGTGATACCTAACGTTTGTAATGCTGGAAGATTTTTGTTCCTGCAAGGGAGAATTGAGTCTTTTGTTTTCCAGTTTGTATTTATTATGAAAACTGAAGCATTTTCTGAGTATGATTATCCCCTCTCATTGGCTAGTGTTACGTAGGTTTAAATCATTCACTTAAATTATTCCCAATTTACCTACTTGATAGAGATGAGAGACTATTCAACCATTGAATGTTGGAATGCAGCTTTAATTCCCCACATAAAAAGTGGATATTCAAAGCTAAAATGTGAAGGGTCAGAGTGACGTTCATTCCCTCATGGAGTCCTTCCTGAAATCTGCTGCTGGAAGTCCTTCACTCCTGAAGCTGTAAATGCTCCAGGTGGGAACTCATCTGAGTTTTCGTCAATCCCAGCAGTGCTTTCTCCTTCCCCTGGCTGGAGGAGGCTTTGCTGGAGCCCAGTTTGGGTTGTTTGGTTGCTCAGGATGTATACCGAGGTAGCAAAGTCATTGCTGTGTGTTCGGTTTAAAACCAGCTGGGTCTTGAACTTGGTTCTTTGCATGTTGTCACTTGTACTTTCAGCAAACTGACAGCTCATTTGGACTTCTGTCATGCAAGGTGTCATAAGGCAGGAGCAGGACGCGGTGTAGCAGAAGTGGATGTGCATTTTTGCCATAAATAGAGCATCTTGACTTTCTGCAGGTTACTGTAACCCCCCTAGGAGTCAACCGAATTTAATCCAGAGTTTAAAGCCCCACCTGAGAATGTTCCATCACCACACTGAGTCCAAACAGGGGCTCACTGAGCCTCAGGAGGGTAAGTGGAGGAAGGCAGAGGTGCAGCCCCCTTCAGGCTTTAGCTGCTGATGTTTCTGCATTGTAGCTACGGTGAGAGTTAGGTTGGGTGCCAGGATCAGGCTGTGCTGCTTGATGTTCTCGTCCTCATCACCCCTCCAAGGACATCCTCACAGAAATGTCTTCTCCAGGTGCTTAAAAACCTGCAGCATAATACAAAAAAAAATAAAAAATCATGTAAAATAATTAATTTTTAAAGGTTGCAATAATATCAGGGAACAGCTGAGAAATCAGCTCTGATTCTGGAATATGATTTTTTCAGCAGCTCTCTTCCCATAAAGGAAGGGGCTTGCTACTGGAATTGGGAACTTCTGCACTGGATATTTCCAAGTGAGCCTCAGGCAGGAGGGCAAACCCAGAGAGAGGAAACAGCAAGGTGGCAGCTGCCAGACCTATGCTTGGATGAAGAAGACTTGAGCCCCCGTTCTGGCTCTTACTGAAGCCAGTGAAAGCATCCTTGGTTGAGAAAGGAGTTGGTAGTCAGGAGCACTGACCTGTTCTGATCTCTGGTCTCTGGACTGATGACAAAAGGTGCTGTTAAAGGGCTTTCCAAATGCAGTACCCCATCCAGACACTGTTGAGTTTCAGTACAGAATGAGGAGCAGCTCTTCAACATTTTCCTCTTAATATCTCCCTGTAAGGCCTGAGCTGCCAATTATCAAATGGTTATCACAAGGCAGTGGCACGTAGCAAGGAACAGATGCCTTTGCTTCCCCTGGAAGTGGAGTGCAGTCCCCACTGCGGTCACCTCATGGTCATTCACGAGTCGAAGAGCAGTCAGCGAAGCTCAGGACGTGAAGCACACCTTGCCTCGGCAGCATGCCCCATCCATCCCATCGGAGCGTGCAGGGGCAGCGATTCCCCAGCTCCACCTGGACTCTCACTGCACTCGTGCTTCCCGCGGCGGCCGTGGTGCTTGCCTGCTGCATGGCCTTCCTGGCATGGCTCTGCTCGGCTCGCCAGCAATTGTGACAGCGCTGGCAGGGCTCGCTTTGTGTGCCCCGGGCTTGCTGCATGCCGAAAGGGGTTTGCTGTGGTTACTGGTGATGGGGGTGGGTGGGGAGAAGACTTCTGCAATGGGCATGTTACTGTGGAATTGTGGCAGCAGTGCCTGATGCATTAGGTGATGCCTACACCCCACTGTAGAGTCAAACTCATAAACCATCTAGCAGAAAAGTTGGAGTTAACATTGTAAAACAGATTAGGTAGATGATATTCATGACATTATTGTACGCAGAGCCACTAAGGTCAGTCACAGCTGTGCGTGGACTCCCCCACGGTAACATTTAGGTGGAAACACAAATAATTACGGGGTAATTTTTAGGTCCAATGTAGACAGAATTCAGCACTTTGGTTCCAAACTCAGATATATACAGCCTGTCCTGACCGTATAACAAATATTTAAACAGAAGAAGAAACACTAAAATGCATCTTTGAAAGCAACAGAAAGACTAGGGAGAAAATGGCCTCAGCTGACCGGGTCCCACCGGTGCTTTTCTGTGGGTCTGTCACCAGTGCTGGGCGAGGGACAGCCATGACTTTGGAGCGTGTGTTTCTGTTTTGTTTGCCCGTGGCAGATAAAGGATCCATCCGCAGCTTGAAGACGGGTGTTGGCGAGCTGCTCGGGGAAACCAGGTTCTGGCACGGCAAAGACTACTGCAACTTCGTCTTTAAAGACTGGGTTCAGCTGGACAAACCTTTTGCTGGTAAGTGCCTCTGGAAGTGATGAGACCGTTTGGGTTTGGCTGCTGGGAAGCAGCAGCAAAGCTCCCATGGAAAGGGCCAGCTCTGCTCTTACGGTCCCTGGCCATGCCTGTGGGTGACTGCACGGTGCCTCCAGATCAATCTGCACAGCCCCTGGTGCCCCATCCCAGAGGGCTTGAGTTTGAGGAAGGTGATGCTGCAGTTTTCCCTGTTCATGCCCTTTGTCTGAAGAGATCCCGATGTGTTTTCCTGTCCTGCAGACTTCATTGACAGATACACCACCCCCAGGATGCCCTGGCACGACATCTCCTCCGTGGTGCACGGCAAGGCGGCGCGCGACGTGGCCCGGCACTTCATCCAGCGCTGGAACTTCACCAAGGTGGGGAGGGGGCATCGCTGCTGGCAGCATGGCATGTGCCTTGTCCACCTCCACAGGCATGCTTGCTTTGTCTTGTGTGTTACTGTGCTGTGCTTCGATCTCTTCAAGGAGTTTTGCTTTTCTTTTTCCCCCCCGGCAGATCATGAAGCCCAAATACCGATCCCTGTCCTACCCGTTCCTGTTGCCAAAGACTCAGCAAACTGCCAACGAGTTGAAGTACCAGGTGCCTGAGGCTTTTCATGCCACGGTCCAGGTGGGTACTGATGGCCTCCTGCTCATCTCCCCCTAGGAGAGCTCTATCTGTCTTTCCAGAAGGAGGTGTCACCACTTAAAATTATCAAATGAACTTAAAATTATAAAATGAAAAACTCCTGCTTAATTTAGCTCACAGCATAGGTGGTCACGTCCTCAGTTATGATAAAATAACACAACTCTTTAAAAAGAGAGGCGTTAATTCATGCCTCTGTCTTTGGGGATAAGAGGGCCAAACAGCATGTGGCACTCAAGTTTTGGAAGCACCATGACTTTTAGAGCTGTGTAGTTTTCTGGTTTGTTTTCTGCTGCTCTTCTTCTAATGGCCACGTTTGGTTTTGTGTTCTGGGTGGGCTGGTGAGTCGGGCTGGCCACTGAGTGTTTGTCCCAGATTTTCTCAGATATATCTGCCAGACCCCCAATGCCTTGTCCTGACGGGTGGTGGTCAGTTAAAGCCCAGGATTAAGAGGAGTCTCACGGCTGTTGCTTTCTGCGTTGAACTTCATCTGCATTTTGTTATGTAGCCCCTAAGTCCTGTGGGTCCTCTGCACACTCAGTCCAGTCTTGTTTGACAGTTCCTTACAGTCAGGAGCAAAGAGCTATATTTAAAAGCTATTAGCTGTGTTTTGGTGCAAATATTGAATACAAGCGTTAACCAACAGAAACTCGTTGAGGAACAGAAAGCCAAAACAGTTAATGCTGAAGCAGCAAGGCAATGGGGTGCCTCTGCATGAAATAAAATGGCTCAGACCAAAACCAGGAAAAACACATGCCTCTGCTGTTCGTAAGGAGTGGTCCACCCAGATGACAGCAGCGCTTGGGGAAGCTTGGTGGAACAAGACGCATTTTTCCGAGGCTGTGGGCTGCCAGGGCATTGTCTGTGCCTCACCACGTGGTGTGAGGGGTGGCCAGCACGGGAGTGTGTCATCCTTGTCTCATGCAAACGGGTTTGAGCATTTTACATCAAACGCCAAACCAATGTTTGCAGCTTGTTGGGAAATGGTCTCGCTCCGGGCATCATCATGTGGCTGCAGTACCTCCCTGGCTGTGTCCGTGACACCAGCTTCTTTGGGAACTTGGCTCTCATGGAAGCAAGGGGGCTCGTTTCCCCAGAGCACACACTTGAACCTCAAGATAAGCCTCAACTTTTAAATGATTTGCCCCAAAGTTAGACCCTACTGATTGCAAAGCAGTTCCCAGAGGAGAATCCACCCTGAGCACAGCCCCAGGTCTGCCTTTCCTTGGGCTCCGTGCTGCAGGGCTGCTGGCTGAGTGCATCAGCCCGTGGTGGAGGAGGAGGAGACGTGCATCGAGCCCCCGGTGCCGACACGGGGACTGCTGCCTGCCCTGGGTGCTGCCTGGCGGTGCACATCCTCGCCGCGACGTTTTGGGGCACAACGAGTGACTGGCAGTTCCAGGAAATTACGGGCTGCTCTCAGTGATGCTGCAAATAGAGAAAAGAGAACGGGTTTGTCTTGTGAATTATTAATCTGAAACTACCTTGCTCATTTCTAATTTATGCCCCATTGCAGCTTTTAGAGGCCCCTCAGGGTCCTGATATTGAATCCTTTGTTCAGACACCAGCCAAACCCACGTTCTCTCTGCCTTGGTGCAGGGTAGGGGCTGTACAGGCAAGTGTCAGACCAGAAGTTACTGCCCGCAGTGTCCCTGGGTGTGGGGCGTCTGTGGAATATCTGCCTGAGGGTTTTCTTGTTTCTGAGCCTGTCTGCAAATCTGTCTTCAATTGTGGGCAGATCAGAGGCAGAGAGAACACAAAGGATCTGTGGGGATTGCACTGGTACTGCTGGACTGTGCCACCGACCTGTCATCGACAGGCTCTGACCTCCTTGTGCCATCTGGCTTTGCTCTCCTTTGCAGAGAGGAGCAGAAAAGCGCATTTTAGGGAGGGTTTTCAGAAGGCAGGGCGAGCAGGATCGGTGCTGGCAGGGCTCCCGTGTGGGCAGAGGGGCTGAGCACCTCATCCCCTTGTGTCTGAACTCTGGGGTTTTGCTCACAATAGCGCTGCGATTGCACACGGGTTTTGCAAGACTCAAGAAGCCAGCTGCCAAAGGCAGTGCCGGTTTGTTCCCTTCTCGATTTCCATTCCAGCCCTTGCAGTTATCAGCCAAAGATAGCGCTGCAAAGACATGGCGTGGTGAGGCAATATCCAGCTCGTGATGTAAATGCAGTGAGGATTTAGTGCCCTGTCCGTGACCAAAGCCCACCACACCTCTTTGAAGTCTTGCATTGTCCAGGATTTATGCATTAGCCCAGAGCAAGCTGAAAATTTATTGCTCTTGTGTCAGTTAGAGGAGCTGGAGATGACAAATCCAGCACAGCACTTGGCACTGCTGTGTGAGACATCGGTGAGAGGAGAGGGAGGAGAATGGAGCTCTCAGTGCTGGGGCTGTGAGCAGCTCATGATGTTTCCTCCTGAGCAAAGCAGTGCAGGTTTAAAGCAGTTCATTTAAAGCTCTCCCTTAGGAAAGGACGGGTCTCCACGAGTGAGAGATGCACTGACCCTGCTGTGCCCGGCCTTCCCTGCTGCGTCACTGCCCCGGCTGTTAGGGAAATAAATTACCTTCAGCTGGGCTCCAGCCAGCAGCACACCTGTGGTGGTGGAGGGAGACCACAAAGTAATAGCAGGGCTCCAGGCAAAAGTGTCAAACAGAGCAAACCCAAAGCTGGAGCTGGACATGGGGAAGGAAGAGAAATCCACTGGAGGGATTTCCAGGAAAAAACGAGGCTGATCCCCAAAAAAGGACAGTTTTTTCACATACTGACACACATTTCACAGGTCCACACCGTTCGGATCTTGACTGAGCTGCTGGGCTGCCCTAATGGCTGTTCCACAGTATTTTAAGGCTATTGTTCCCCTGCTTTTATCTTGACAACATTTAAAGACTGAGGCTAATCAAGACTAATTATTTTCCCTGAACACTACCGACATGTAATTAAAAACTACGCTTTCATCTTGGAGACCGTGGCTCAGGGCATGCCCTCGCTGCTGCTGGTTGGGCTGCAGGAGGCAGCTGTGGGGCAGGGGCTGAACGTGGCCGAGGGCACGAGCAAATGAGCTGGCACATGTTGGGTTGGCACTATTGCAGGAGGAGAACGTGCCCTGGGACCTTGCAGTATCTGCTTTCGAAGTGGATTTCCAGCACAAATAAATAAATGAGTTTGGGCAGCTGGACAATGAGTGTTCAGAGTCACATCGTCACCAAGTGGGTGGCTGTTGCAAGAATTTGGTAGGGGAAATAAATGGCCTCAGGTGCACACGACGAAGATGTGGTCGGCATGATCAGGCTGGCTGAATAATTGTGTGCAGTATTATTAGGAATTATTATGGTGGGAAAAGGCATTGACCCGGCTGGAGACCTCAGCTTTAAAACCAGCTGAAGAAGAGAGGTCACCGAGTGGATGTGCACCCCTAAACCTGGAAATTCAGATGGTTTTAAAAAGCTTATTGTAACACCTTAAACAGGAGCAAGTCTTCTGGGCTAGTTCTAATTCACGCAGAGCTGCTTTGTTGGCAGAGGGGAGTAAAGCAGCAACATGACAGGGCACCTCTGTTTCTATCAAAACATTATTAAGCATTAGTTCTATTTTTAAGCTTCCTTTTCATGTATTACAAATGCAATAAAAATGGTCAGTGTCGCACATTTTGCTTTATTTAGTGAGATCCTGAGAGGCAGCAGTGCCTCTGATGTAATACAGTTGCGATGCTGCTCTGTCCGGGCTGGGGCTGAGGCGAAGGTGTTGGTCTCTTGCTTTGCAGGTGATCCGCTCTGCTGCTGACTGGTCGGCTGGCATTAAATACCACGAGGAGTCCATCCACAATGCTTACGTCAGCGTGATCGAGAACAGCAAGCACTACATCTACATAGAGGTGAGTGGAAAGGGGGGAAAGCAGCAGCAGCCTGACGCTCTGAGCAGGGCTTGCAGGTACCAGGAGGGTGGTACTTCTTTTGAGGGTTGGTCTTCTCTGAATTGTGAGCCCTGTGGATATTAATACACAACGTGCTCTGAATTTTGGGGAGCGTTTCTACCAACTTCAGACAAAGCTGATGCATACGTACCCTGGCAGCACACCTCTCCTTCACAAACCTCTTTGCAAAGCTGCCAGCAACTTCTGTGGCCTGTGCAGCAGTCGTCCTGCCTCCTCCATGGCCCCTGTGCACGCCCAAGCCCCCATGCATGGGGCTGCTCCTGCATCCCTGCAGCTGCAGGAGTCTCCTGTGCTGGAGAGACTCTCAGCCTCAGCTGACCAGAGACACTGATTGTCCTCTTTCCTTATTTTTTTTTATTATGCTGTTGTTAGGTTGCTCTTTATATGAACTCTCTGAACAGAGTGATCAGTAAGGACCAATTCATTCCCCAAGCAAGCACAGACACACACATCATCTAATTAAAAAAAATATCATCTGTTCAGACAACGCACGGCTATCTTTGCTTGCTCTTTGTCTGAAAGTATGCAAATATTTATTTTGTGCATATCTGGCATTATCTGACAGTAGTTTTGCCTGCTTTTCCTGCAGAACCAGTTCTTTATTAGCTGTGCTGATGACAAAGTTGTCTGGAACAAGGTTGGCGATGCGATTGCTCAGAGGATTCTTAAAGCACACAGGTAACCTCTTCTTAACAACACAGTGGAAGCCTGCCGGATGCATTTCTGCAGTGTGGTTCAAAATAACATCGTAATGGACACCACACTATGATCGTTTTTCCAACACACAACCCGTGTGGGCAGACATCGACTTGCTTTTGCAGCAGTGAGATTCTTCGGTGGTTTCTGTGCTACCGTGCTACCAGGAAGCTTTTGGGTTTTGCCTTACCCTGCTGCACATACATGTGTTTTGAGCGATGTAATTTGTTTGAAAAGCAAGGCCTTCGTGCTCTGCAAAGGTCACACCTTGCTGCAGAGCAAACCGGCCGTGGATTGCATGGTAGGGCAAGTTAGTGGGTGAGGAGGTTGAACGGGGACGTGTGGGATGTGCCACTTCTTTAAGTTATCTGTAGAGAGGATTGCTTTAAAACTGGGGAAGCAAACACATGTCGAGGGTTTTACTGCAGGGTTCAGCTGTTGTTGGAACCACTTTTTCTGGTAAGTGCTGGAGGATATTTACAACCTGCAGCCACTGCAAGGGGACTGCAGCTTGTTCCTGGATGGACCAAACCCAGCGGTGTGTTAGGCACTCCTGGTGCATGAGAATGCCTAACCCCGTGCTGAATGAATACCACAGACAGCAGCTTGTCTTGGCTTTGATCCTGGGCAGCCTTGCTTAAGGTTGCTCTTCTGGAGCCTGTCTTTAAGATATGTTTATGTTGTAGTCTAAAACTGTGTCCTGGTCTTGCTGGGCCGATGCACAGAAAGCTCCCTAAACTCCTTTCTTTTCCCTCTCACGTGCTGCTGTGCCGTGCAATGAGCATTTTTTCCATGTGGTAGCTGTGCAGAGCTCTGTGGGGCCTGCTTTCTCAGAGCTGCTCTCTGGAGTCTCAGAGATTGTGCTCTTTGGTGCTAGTGCTTGGAAATTTCCACCTGGGTAAAGGATGTTTAATGCTGCAGTAAGTTTTTTTTAGTCAAGCTTATACTTTTCTTCCTCTTGTAGACTAAATATTTTGTAATGATGCAATTAATAACGTTCTTTTCTGGGCTTCCTCTTTTTTTTTTTTTTAATGGGTGGATCTTTAATTTCTCTAACAAACCCCGGGCTTAGACAGACGAGCAGCTTTGTGGGGAAGGCTGCAGACAGCTGCGGTCCCACAGCCATTTGTGTGGGGAAAGCTGCCTCACCTGGGCCCAGGAGCACCACTGAACGAAGCCCTGCTTGTGGGACACCCAGCTGCGGGGAAGTGCTGGGGAAATGCAATAAAATTCCCCTTGTGTTGTCGGGCCGGAGGCCTGGAGGCTGCGTGAGCGCCCGGCGGGCCCTGCTCGCCACCTGGCGGCCTCCACGGGGCCTCTGTGGGTGCAGCCCCGCTGCCAGCACCCACCGGCACCCCTCTGGTGTTCCTGACACCTGACGGTGTTTCTGGCACCTAAACACCAGCATGGAGCGGGCACCTTGGGTCGGGTGTTGGCTTCCTGCTCCCTTACAGCTTCTCCAGTGGCCTCGGACAGAAACCAAGCCAGTCAACACAGAGAAAGTGAGACCGGGCGGTACCAGTTGCAGGCTAATATTTTCCCCAACCTGTCCCTTCAGGGAAAACAAGCGCTTCCGAGTGTATGTGGTGATCCCGCTGCTGCCTGGCTTTGAAGGCGACATCTCGACGGGAGGGGGCAACGCGCTGCAGGCCATCATGCACTTCAACTACAGGTACACACGCTGCTGGGCACACCGGGGACACCCCTGGCCCTTCCCTGTGATGCGGACAGCACGTTGCTCGTCCCAGCATCGCAGGCTGCCCTCTACCCCTACACAAAACCCCAATTCCTGACCCATTACCTGCTCAGGCTGTAGCAGCCCTGCTTCAGAAGGCAGCGATGCTTCCCAGTTCCTATGCTGATGGTACCAACTCCTTTAGGAAGCCAGCAGTCCTTGATACGTTACCATTTGTGTGGAAGGAGTGTGCGCTCTGTGAGCACCATGTTTCTTGTGCTTGCATGGGGTATTTCAAAAGCATCTGTGTTTGCAATTTACCTCCCTGGGTTCTGCTTCAGCATATGCCGCTGCCTCGAGGCACAGTGGCGCTCACGGCTGCCTACCTTCTTTCCAGGACCATGTGCCGAGGAGAAAACTCGATCCTGGGCCAGCTGAAAGCAGAGGGTAAGAGCTGTGTTCCTCTCTGGTGTGCTCACAGGCTGCTGCTGTTGGATAGAGGCATCCGGAGCCTGTAGCTGAGATCCTCCCGTTACAGAATTGGGTAACCTGCAGCAGCCGGGAGTGCTGCTACCCCAAGTGATGGGGAGAGGCACACTGAAAGCCTCGCTGCCTCCTGCAAAACATAAATGGGGCAGCGAGGTCCTAGCTGCAGCTCCTGGCAAGGCACAGCTTGTTGTTTGTCCTGGTGCACGCTGGTGTAGCCGAGGGGTCAGGTTTGGGTTGAGGCATCGCGCCGGTGGGCAGCACTGCATGTGATGGGCTGGCAAGCGACCTCAGCCTCTGCAGCACCCCAGTGCAGAGCTTCCTGAGGTCGTGTGAGCCTTGGCTGGCTTTCAGACCTTGGATTTGGATGCAGCCCCGAGCCGGAGGAGGGAATGACCCCAGGGAGGAGCACGGTGCAGTTGCAGCTGCTCAGGATGCTGTTAGTTGGAAAACGTCCCGAGCTGGGCCACACTGCTGGGAGCAGCGAGCCCGCAGCTGTACCCTGCCCCAGCACATCCCGGCCTGGTTTTGCTGAGGACAGAGCTGCCTGATGGCTGCTCTGCTTCCTGGCTGCTTTCTCCCCATGTGGGCACCCTCCTGGATGTGCTCTGCTGGGAAGCAGCACCGTGAAAAATGGGGATCGCAAATGCAAGAGGCATCCGTAATGCTCGTTAGTTGTGGTGCTCTGTGTAAATCAGCACTGCAGACAATTACACCAGGACATGTTTTCCATACTGTGCGTGGGCAAAACACCTGCTTAGAACCTCCTTCCTGCAGACCCTGCGGAAAACCAGTCGCAGAGTCCAGTTATTTGAAGGTGCTCGTATCAACTGGGAGATCTTGCATGCTGCACGAGGGAGACTTGGGTTACTTCTCACCGAAGGGGTGTATCGGAGCAGATCAGAGAGCCCACAGGTGTTTTTGAAAGTCTGTTTTTAAACAAACATACCTCCAATACCTGCTTACGTGCTTTTGTAACACAAGTTGCTAAAAGGACTATGCCCTGTTCAAACAGTGCTTTACACCACGAGGATCTTTTTCTGCTCTCCTTCCCCCTCTCACATCCCGTTGCTGTTGTTCTCTCTCGTTCTCAGTTGGAGATAAGTGGATCAACTACATTTCATTCTGTGGACTCCGAACATACGCAGAGTTGGAAGGAAAACTGGTCACCGAGCTCATCTACGTTCACAGCAAGCTGCTTATTGCTGATGACAACACAGTCATCATCGGTGAGTGGGGCGCTTGCGGGAGGGCCTTGCACCGCTCTGTCCTCCGGGGTTTTTCCCTTAGCCACGTGCCCGGCGTGGGCTGCGATGCCGTGTGCTTTCCTGTGTTGTGAGTTCTTCCTTGTGAAACATCTAACTGTTAAAAAACAAACTCATAAATTCATCAGGAGGGTGGTAGGTAGGAGGGAGAAAAGGATTTGGAAAGCTGTCATTTAATTTGTTTTTCTAGACTGGCTTTACATCCCCGCGTAGCAGTTCAGAGAATCCCAGCGCAGGGAATATTGTCCATCTGTCTTGTATCAAACCCTGCTCTAGCAGGAGGACTTGTGAGACTTGTCATCTGTTCCTTAAAGAACAGAATGTGCTGTGAAATTTGGACGGTTTGGACAACATGTGTCATTTATCAGCTCCGTTTCCTAAGAATGGGGAAATAGGTTCTAGCAAGTACTAGCTAGCGCTTCGTGGCTCTGTTACCAGATTTATTATGGGACCATGAAGCAAAGACAGGCTTGGGCCTCGAATTGCACATTGCAGTAGAAAGGCAGAACTGGAGTCTGTTTCTTTAACAGAACCCTTTCCGATCTGTTATCTCAGCAACCAGAACTTTGCCAGAGAACAATCCCACAGCAGATTTTGCAAGAATTGAAATACTCCCCTCGTTCAAAGCAGCAGCTCAGCCCTTGTCTCGGATGCCCCGTGGTGAGGTTTGCTCCTCTGTTACCCTCCCAGGGGTCAGCTCACACCTCTGGTACGCCCAGCATCCTGCGGGTGGGTTTGTTACTGGAGCAGGAGCAATGCTGCTGTCAGTGTGCTGGCCCAGGGGCCTGAGACAGCTCCAGCTCCTTTCTTCTCTTCTCCAGGCCTGCGGGCTGATTTTTTTTACCACACGTGTATCTGTGCCATCTGATGAGGTGATGGGGAGCCAGTGTGACTGCATTTACACCTAAAAAAGAGGTGGAGGTGCACAGAAAGAAAGCTTGGGAGAGGCTGTCGGGAGGTTAGAGCACTGAGGGAGCTTGGCTGGCGTTTCTTCTGGCAGTGCTAACTCCCCGTGAGAACACTCAGTCACAGGGAAGGCCAAATGGCTGACTGGTGTCTGGGGGTCTCTTGAGGAGTTCAAGGCCGTGTCCGGACGCTTTTTTTGTTCGGTCATTTCCGTGGGTGACTGACCTGCTGGCTCCTGCCTAGAGAGGCAGATGGGCTTCCAGGCCCCTGACTGCCGGTGCTTTACTGCTTTGTCAGTGAGTAAGATCTCAAATCCCCCCAAATTCCTGCCTTCCAAATGCAAATAGGAAACTTCCCCTCCTTACATCACGAAAGACCAGGGGATTTACACAGAGAGCCCGTTGTGCATCAGTGAACTTGTCGTCCAAACCCAGGCCTTTGCAAGCTGTGATATCCTTCAGCAAAAGTATTTGGGAAGTTACAGAGAAATTCAGCTTTTGAAAATGTTGACTTTGTCTTGGCTGTGATTTAACCTTCTTCCAAGCCTGAAGCCTGCAAAAATGTGGTCTTGCCTTTCCCCACATCCTGTTCCAGCAAGGAAGCCCTCGGGTCGGGGTGAGCTCTGGCGTCCCTTACTGCCAGAGCTCCTGCCCTGTGCAGCCTGATGCTTGTGAAGCAGTTGTGTTGATTTTCTCTCCTCTCAAAAATCAGTGGAATTAACTCAGAATTAACTCAGTCCAGCCCTCTACCTTTGCCTGGCACAGGAGGGGCTGTAACCTTGGTGCTGTCCTCGTGCTTTATTGCTTACATTAGAAGTGCTGGGATGGGAAAGCAGCTAAATTAGGCAATATTTAATGAAGTCACAGCCGTGCCCCCGTGGAGACGAAGGGTGCGGGTGCTGGGGGGCAGTGGGGAGCATGGAGGAGGGTCTCACGTGGCACTGAGGCGTCACCGTCGGTTGTTCCCCACCCCCAGGCTCTGCCAACATCAACGACCGCAGCATGCTGGGCAAGCGGGACAGCGAGATGGCCATCATCGTGCAGGACACCGAGACCGTGCCCTCGGTGATGGACGGGGAGCAGTACAGCGCCGGGAAGTTCGCGCAGTCCCTGCGCCTGCGCTGCTTCAGGTGGGGCGCGAGCACCAGGCAGGGCGTGCTCAGGCTCACGCCTGGCCGAAGCCTTTAAAGCCAAGGGAGCTGCTGCTGCCTCTGCTGCAGCATCGCCAGGCTGGGATCTAGCCTGGGGTTCTGCTGCTGTGTTCTGGAGTTGGGCTTTCTCCTGCCGTTCTGTCCTTGGCTCGGCAGTTTGACTTACACATCGTTTTGCTCAGGGATTTCTCTGGGAGAGCTCATAAACAAGACAGTGATGTTTTGCCTCCAGATCCTGTTTTCACACTGCCTCGGTTTTGGGTGGTGGCGTCTCTTCCTAATGGAAGTTTGTTCGCTCAGAGCAACCATCTGGCTGACAACACGGCTGGTTTTTCATTAAGACCTTTTCCTCCTCCCCCCCTTCCCCTGTTTCCCATCTGGACAGTTACTGCACAGAAAGAGAGGAGAAAAATCAGGCAGCGTTAAGGCTGAGAGGCCGTGGCAGCGGGAAGGTGTGCCAGGAGCACGCGGGGCTGCCTTTTGGCAAGTCCCGAGGATACTTTTCCTTTCTGGGCATGTCTCAAGACAGGGAGTGCCCGGAGCTTTGGCTTGGGCAGGCATCAGTCCCTCCCTCTTCTCTTCTCAGGGTTGTCCTCGGCGGCTCTGATCAAAATCCAGACCACCAGGATCCTGTCTGTGAGCGATTCTTCAAGGAGGTGTGGATCTCCACGGCAGCTCGCAACGCCACCATCTTCGATAAGGTGACGCCTTGTCCCCTCGCGGCCGGGAGGGCCAGGGCAGCAGGTCCAGCTCCTGGGGTCGGTCAAATGAACAAGCAGGGTCGGTGAAATGCTGTAGCTGGGAACAAGAAACCGGACTGCGTGCATCCTTGCATCACCCAGCTGTACTTCCTTACTTCTAGCTGGCAAGAGCGTAACTGGAGGAAAACCAAATTTTACTTCTGGTTTTTAATGACCTTTTGCAGTGATGAGAGAAAGCCCTGGGCTTTCCTCTCTGCATGCTCCAAGCATGCCACAGATGGCAGCAGTACCACCGAGGCACCTCGTCCCTCCTCGCTCTCCAGGCTGTTAATTTAGTTGCTTTCTTCTGGGGAAATACTTGTTGGATGTTTTGGTCTCTTTTGGAAAGTCCGCACCGCAGTGTGCCCTGCACTGACCTGTCCCTTCTTTCTGTTTCGCTCAGGTGTTTCGATGCCTGCCCAGTGACCAGGTGAATAATTTAGCCCAGCTGCGTGACTTCATCAACAAACCCAAACTAGCGACTGATGATCCTGCAAAAGCAGCAGAAGAATTAAAGAAGATCCGTGGGTTTCTGGTGCAATTCCCCTTCCGCTTCCTGAAGGAGGAATACCTGCTGCCCTCCGTCGGAACAAAGGAGTCCATGGTACCCATGGAGGTGTGGACTTAAGAAGATGCAGACTGCTTTGCGTTTTCGAGTCTGGGTCTTTAGAGACAAGTTGATGAACAATAGGTGATTTCTGAAAGCTGTTTGTTGCGAAGGGCGGCAAAAAAGACCTCCACCAAGCTCTGTGCCTTTCTGAAGGATTTTGGTGGAGGAACTGCAAGCAAATCAACACTAGCAAAGGAGAGGAGAGGAAAGACTTGGAAATTATGGAAAAAAAAAAAAAAGAAGTTTCTTGTCTGCAGGAGTTACTTCTAAGACACGTTCTGAGCACCTTAAGGATGCAGGCCACTTCCTGGGATAGGAACCCCATCCCAACTGCTGTTGTTACCACTGCCAACTGTGTGCTGTGGTTGCGTATGTCCCGTGATCGTGCTGTGGCTGCGCAGGAGTCGTGGGCTGCGTCTGCTTCAGGCTTTCAGGTACCCGTGCATGGGCTCGCCGGAGCCCCGCACCTCACCTCGTGCGCTGCCAGAGCCCTGGTGCAGCTCTCCACCAAGTGCTGCTGGTGCTGCCGTGGGCTGTCCAACCATCTCAGCTTGCCAAGCGTAGACATTTCACGTCTTAGATGGAAACTCACGAGCAATCTTTTATCAGAATCGGTATTTTAGTGTCTCCTCCCCTCAGGTGGGGAGGAAATACTGTTTTTAGCACCGCTAGAGCAATCAGCATGTCTTACACGTCGCATGGCACCGTGTGGGCCTTGGCAAAGGGCAGCCTCGGTGGAGCGAGCTGAAGGTGCTGGGAGTCAGTGGCATTTTCTGGCCTTTACAGAAAGGCAGCACGTCGGTGTGTTTAAACTGTGCCTGAAGGCTTTCTTCAAGAGGGAACTGAGTTTGAAAGTAAAATTGTAGATCTCTGGAGCTGAAGGAGGATGAGGCGCTGAGTGCGGTAGGGAACAGAGACTCAGAAGCCAGCATGGGCCATGCTGAGCTCTGTGCTCTGGGCCCTTTCCTCATGCATTTGTTTGCCATTCCACAGGTAGGCTTTTCTTTCCATTCCTTTCCCTCCCCATTCACAAGGAGGGAAAGGCCACGGAGCTAGGGGTGAAGCCTCAGGCCTGCTGTGCTCACCCTGAGCTGACACATCACTTCTAGACTGGTGAACGCAAGGGGAAGGGAGCATTTGGCAAAACCTCATCTCTGATCTACTTTGTTATTACCCCAGCCACGATCTTGAGCCCAGTCATGCAGGGTGTCTTCTCAATACAGGTGGAACTCGGTTTCCAAGCTTTTTTGCACCTCACAGTGTAGCGAAGCAGCAATTTCATTAGGCATCCCCAGGCAAAACACTACAGTCTTGGGCCAGGACGTGGCTTGGTGGGTGCCACCCTGGGCCTTTGCGCTGTCCTCGGTCCCACAGTGAGCTCTGCCTCCCAGTTTCATGTTCAGCACCTGCTGCAGTGCTGGGAGAGGCACTCCCCAGTGGCACCACGTCAAACACTACGAGAGCAGGCTGCTAGAAATGCCTAACGGGAGCCTGACCTGCAGAAGTGGGAGCTGAGCTCCTGTGCTGTGTGTGCAGCCAAGGACTGCCTTCGCTAGCGGGGCTCGGGTGAGGTCTGACCTGTGTTCCTCCGGGTGCCCAGCCCTCCTTAGCCAAAAGCCCAGCTGATCTGCCATTTAGTTCAGTTCATAATCAACTTTTTTTTTTTTCTATTTTGATTCTGCCACCAGTCTCACCTGTTTTTAACTGGAGAAGAATCACTCTGGTCATCCAGCTGTCCTCAAAACATAGCTGGCACCGCATTTTAGCTGATTGTCTCTTCTATCTTCAGAAACCTAAATAGGCACCGAGTAATTCTGCATGCTGCATCGCCTGCGTAAGCAACAAACAGCCATGTTCCTCCAGGCAGCCCAAGTTTTAGCCACTTCCTCCAGTTCCCACTTTTTTATGCTTGTGTTTTGTAGACGCAATTGCGAATGATTCCTTTCTGTTTGGTGAATCTGTGGCCTGGTTAGCCTGTTGGGAGTGCATGGGCAGCAGTTTGTGTGATAATCTTTGATCCGAGGGACTGATGCTTTTGGCCAGCATGCTGCTAGCAGATAAGTACATTCCCTTGATTTTTTTCCCTTAAAAAAAATCAACCTGGGGTTGCCCCCTGCAGAGCCAGAGCAATATGCCATGCCTGGACCATTTGCAATCAGTGGAGATCAAAGGTGTCTTGTTATTTCACATCAGCGCTTGTTCAGAGCTTTTATCTCTTGATGTGTTTTTAACTGGTTTAGTTTGAACAAAGCTGCTAACTTCAAACAATTATAGCCTGTCAGAAGCATTGTAAGTCACACAGGTCTGTAGTCATAGTTGAAAAGGAAGCATTCAACCCCCCCACCCGTACACGTGAACCTTGCAGTATGAGGCTCCTGTCAGCTTCTAAGTGCTCTTATTGTCCCCGTCCCCATATTAGCAAAGTTCCTTATAATTGTTAAATTATACTTAGATTGTCTTCTAAGGTGGCAGCAAGCTACTGGGGCTTCGTCACTCCAGTGGTGTTAATGGAGTGCAGCTCCACATGCCCTGGGCAGCTGATGGCACTGCGGCGATGTCCAGTGGATGCTCGGCTCCGCGCCCTCGTGCTCAGAGCTGGCAGCGCCCCGTCTGTCCTCTGCAGCCCTCCTCGGAGAGCCAGAAGAGCTCTGTTTCTTATATTAAGAAGCCTGTGAGTTTTAACACCTTGAGAGAGTTGATTTCTGCAGCTGAACAATCACTACTTGTCAGTCCTTAATGCCAGAGGGGTTTTGCTTTTCATACCTTCCGACTGCAGAGGGTGGCTCGCAGCCACACAGTACTGTAACGAGTGACATGGGTTCAAGCACTAGCAAGCCTGGAAACACGACGTGTTTCTTGTGGCGTTTGTTCCTTAGAACTGTATGAAATGAGAGATGTTTTCCCAGGCTTTGGCTTTATTTTGTAGTTGAACCTGAGTACAACACTTCCTTTTTTTTTTAATTTATTCCTTAATATATGCCACTTCAGAACTCACACTCGATATCGTACCTTGGTTTTTAATGTTTTTAAATATTCTCATATTTTAAAATAGAGATGCTGTTGTATAAATGTTGGACTGGATAAATGTTTCACTGTGGACTCGATGCATGGTTTAAAACTGAGGGATAAATGTCATCATATGTTAAGAATTTTACTAAAAATAATTTGTCAGACAACTCGAGTGCTTCAGCTCCTGGTCTCAGCCTCGGCGTGCTGCTGCTGGACGTGCGTGGACATCTGTGGCCCGACCTTATTTGCAGCTGACTGATGTGCTAACAGAGTCCCCAAGCTAGCGAGTGCGTTTGGCAGCTCTTATCCCAAGCAGGTACGTTTTGGTGTGCCTGGTGGCATTACAGCAGGACATCACTGTTCCCAGTGGAAGTGCTCAGCGCAACCAGAAGAGGAGCAGCCCAAGCTGGCCGGTGCTGCTCAGCCACCCAGCCTCCCACCCAGGGCAGCCACCACTGAGTTCACCCGACCTGATATCGCCTTTGCTGGATTAAACCCCAAACACTCCGTTTTCAGTTCTTCTGATCAGGTTTCACCAAACAATTTTGCAATCCTGGTGCTGTCCCTGGAGGAGACCTCAGCGTGGGTTCTGCCTAGCTAACAATAAGTTCCGGTACCTTTGTTCCTTCCAAGGAAACAGCCACGCACAATCAAACGCTGACTTGTTTTGCTGTTATTTCAGTGTAGCAGTTGCTCTGTGCACCCATAGCTAGGACTCCCTGGGTTTGCAATCCGTGCACAGCAGCCGCATTTATGGACTGTGGAAAGCCGTCCGAACGGGCCTGTAGCTGAACGCCTCTGCCTTCTCCTCCTGCCCAAATCTGAGTCCGCCAGCTGCCGAGCTGCTGCTCTGCCTGCCCAGCGCGAGGGACGCGGTCTGTGGGATGTGCTGGAGGCCGAGGCGAGGAGAGCAAGAGGCCTCTAAAGCAGGCAGATGGTCGAGGCTGGCATCTCTTGGGTGGCTGCAGGACTTGAATGCCCACACATGTTTTGGGGTGCTCGTGCTGCAAATCGGCTCAAGTCGGCAATCCCTGTTGCACAGCTGAGATCCTGCTGAAACCAGGAGCTTTGCAAAACTGGGGTTTAAACCAGGAGCGTAACGCCGTGGTGGTGAATCAAGTTAAACGTGCAGAATTAAGGTAAATCCAAGTGGAACACACACTGAAACTGTATCAGACCACTGAATGCAACCATCCTCTTCGGGTTTCCTTTTTTTTCTTTTTCCTGCCTGCTTTCTTGTTGTATTTTCAAACCTTTGGGATTATTCTGGTTTTAGTCTCCAATTGTGTTTTCATAAAATGTCCTAGATGTAAATAATTAACTTACCTGACTTTTTCCTGACACTCGGGAAAAGAGAAAAACAGTGACAGAAGTCACAGTTCTGGGATTGTTGTTTATTTTCTAAATCGTGTCTCTAGCAAAACTAATCACCAAAATGAGAGCTTCCACTTCAGGTGTGAGTGCAGGTCTCCGTGCGTCTCTGCCTTCCAATGGTGCCGTTGTGAACACTGACTATCCCTTCTGTGAAGGCTGCTGGAATTGAGTTTTGTACCCTTGTTTCTGCTGATGATTGCTTTCCTTTCCACTTGGTTTGTATTTGGTAAATGAATGTGTATCAGCGGACTGAAAATACAACAGACCATCATGTGTCAAAGCACTCGGCTGCAGTCTCGTTCCTGCTTGTTTAGGGAATGCGGCCACATCTGGCTGGGGGGGGCAGGTTCTGTCCTTGCCTGGCACTGGCGGCGCTGCCCCAGCTGGTGAGCAGCAAGAGCTGATGAGAAAAGGGCCCAGCATCCCCAGAAAAAAATAAAATAAAATAAAATAAAATAAAATAAAATAAAATAAAATAAAATAGGGCTGGGCAGAGTCATTGGGTTTTTTCCAGAAGAGAGAAATTGCTGAAGTAGAACAGCACAGAAATAAAATTGGACTTCTTGAAATAAGTAAATAAATAATCCTGTTTTAATAATCCAGAGGCATTATGAAAGGCCCAGACAGAAACAGTCCGTCTCCAAAATAGAATTAACTTGCCACTGTCCCTTTTAACTTTCAGTAAAGGAAATTCAACATTGAGAGAGGAAAAAGCAGATTACTGTTGACCTCCAGGGGGAAAAGAGATGAATAAAGCATCAGTGGCATTTCCAAGCTCTCCTGCAAACTGAAAACATGTTAACTTCTCTGTTTCTTAGGTTTCTTCTCCCTCTTCAGATGCCACAGGGCACCTGGCACGGGGCTGGGCCCGGCAGTCGCTGCTAGCAGCAGCCACCAAAAAGCCGTGTTGTCTCCGTTCTTATCTCAGTGTGAAGTTGGCATACGACCAGGTGTAGCTTTGAAGTGAGAGGGTTTAGGACCTCGTACGGCTTTATGACGAGGATCCAGTGTGACGTGGGGGCCCTAGAGGTGTGAGGGAGAGCTGAAATTAGGCACCACTGCTGCTTTTGCTGTTTTCTGTCTCACACACAGGCATGCCATGTTTTCACTGGGCATGACTTCATCCCCATCCATTAGCCCATTAAAAATACAGGTAAAAGGCAGCTTACGGGCTACAGCTGGCATAAATTGCAAAGGGGAGGCTCAGGTGCACTGCCTCCACTGAGGGCAGTGGCAAAATTCCCTTTGACTTCCCTACAGCCACAGAGTGTGCTTGATGAAAGACTCACAAAGCCTCTAATTTGATCGCTCCTCGCTGAGCAGAAATGCAGCCCACGCATGCCTCGAACAAAAAGAGCAATCACTGCTACATTTAATAGACACACGCTTTCCAGGACAGCTTTCTCCAGCCGCTTGTGCCAAGACCGTTCCTGCCTCTCCCCACAGGTAAGCCTCTGCAGCCAACGTGCCCACAGACATCCCGAGCCAGAGAGGGACAGGAAGAAATCCTGCCCTCTGCACCAAGCAGGTCTGCTCCTTGGGCCCTCGTTAGCCATCTATTTGTGCACTGAGCTCTCAATAAGTCGTCAACTTTTTGATTAGTGTCAGCCTTTTGCATGTGTGAAATCTCCAGTACCTCTTGGTTATTTTTGTAGAGGACGAAAGCAGGGAAGGAAGAAATAAAAGGTTTTGTCAGACAGGTCCAAAGGCACCTAAAAAAACAGGTTTCTTCTCCCTGCTAAAAATCAATCTGTTTTTGTTTCTCTGCAATTGTGCCAGCTCTTCAGGTTCTCAAGTACATCTCTGAAGCACTGGTGCAGTGGAGCGAAGGCTTTAAGAGCCCGAATCCCAACAGCAGTGTGAGTGAAATGCTCAATTTTTATTTTTTTTTTATTGGAAAAATTAAAAGTGACAGTTTCCAAATTGGTTCCACTGCTCTGATTGATTACTCAGAATATTTAGCTCAAAATGATTATGGTAAGACTTTCTGCTGAGCCTCATGGCCGGGGTGGAAATTAAGTTGGAGAGAGGAGTGGGGGGGAAAGTTCTGAAAAAAGAAGAAATTATTCTGCAAGGGAAATAGCTTATACCCAGGATCAATGGTGAGTAATCTCTCCATATTCAGCCTGATCTCGATAATTAAACATCCTGTTACCACTTGAGGACAAAGGAGGGGAAGACAGCATTATCAGGCCCTGACAGGTTTCTGTTATCTGGAGCTCAGCAGTGCCCGGAGGAAGCGAGGAGCGGGGCACGTGCTGCTGGTGGCCTTTCCCTGTGGCGTGTCCCTGCTGGGAGAGCTGCTCTGGGCCAAGCTGGGTGGCTGGATAAGGGCAAGGAGGGCCGGATCCTGCGGGGTGGATGGGTTTGGGGTCCTGGGTGAGGGTACAGCTAGGAGGGCAGTGGGGGCACAAGGGAAGCTCTGGCAAGAGCTATCCCCATCTCTTCAGCTGGAGGAACCACCAGGGCCACATCCGTGGCTGCACCAGATCTTTGGCACCCAAGGGTGCTCTGCACCAGGTCACGGTTCCTGAACTGAGTGATCATCCAGCCAGAGACCAATCCTCCAGCCCCCTCCTGCTCTGCTCCGGCTGTGCTGCCTTTGGTGTTTATCGCATTCCTCTGGTTTATCTCACCAAACAGACAGAAGAGTATTTCTGTTCTCTTTGCTGGGCTGGCATCCTGATTTCCTTCTCTACCAGCCCAGCGTACGTGGAGAGACCCCAGCCAGGCCTTGCAGGCTGGAATGTGAGTGTGGTGTGTCCCCAGCACCAATGTAAAGTGCATCTTCATGAGGGGACTCGGTGTAATCACCCAGCATCTTTTAATTTTGCCTTGAAAGATGGTTTGAGACTTCACATTTTCTTCATGTTTTAGGATCACGTTTTAGACGTGTTTCCCTTTCACATAGATGGATGGCTAATGGAATCGAACACAAAGCTGTGTAACCTCAGAAACATGAAGTAGCTACCGTATATGGAATTCATTTTAAGCACAACAATGGCTGTTTTTGTGTGGAAAAGCCCGGTTTGGGCCAGTAGCAGACGCGGAAGCGAGAAACTCTGGAAAGGACGGCAGCTATCGCCACAGGGCCGGCCCAGTGCGGCAGTCGGAGGCTGCTTGTGAAGACCACCACGTTTGTTAGCCCCCAGCCTGCCCGAGGAGGCTGTGCTGGAGCCCTGCGGAGCGAGGCCTGCAGGGGGTGCTGCGGCCTAACGCAGCCGCGGCCTCGCGCAGCGCCGCAGCCCGGGGCCTGCCCCTGCCCCCCGGGGGCCGCAGCCCGGAGCCTCCCGGCCCCCCGAGTGCTGCCTCCGCCTTGCCCAAAATACACCCAAAATACACCCAAAATACATCCCCCTGCCGGGAGTGCATCCGCCTTAGGTCTCGGGCAGCTCGCTGCGGTGTATATATCCGGGTGTTTCCTTGCAGGCCGTGTCTGTGTGGTATCAGTTGTGCTTGCAGACCGATGCCCGGCTGCAGGGTGGTCGCATTGTGCACAGCCACACACCCCAGGGATGTCTCCTGACATCCAGATGGGTACAGGCCGGGGTGGCTGAGCAGCCAGCGCCTGTACGGAATAATGAATCGGTCACTGAAGCCTCCACGGCGGCTCCAAGCTCTTGGGTTGCATGTGAGTGTGTCGAACTGCGCTAGCTACTTATTACCCTAAGAAAGCCTGAATCACCCGAATCACTCCAAATTTGGTTTCCACTGTGTCTGTATACTTTGTGTCTCACCATTTCATTATTATTATTTTTACTGTAACAGAAAGATTTACACAGAAATCACTTAAAATGCCTCAGCAGGAGCAGTCTCCCCGAGCCAAGACATACTGCTTCAGAGACTTTTTTTTTTTTTTTTTTTTTTTTTTTTTTTCCCCCAGTACAATCAAAATCCAGTTGTCAGTGTCCTCATGGATCCAGTCCTGAGACAAGTCTCAGACCAGCACCTGCTCCCAGTATGTTACTGGTGAGGACAGCAGCCACAGCAGCAGAGCTGTTAGGCATTTCCTTCCCGGGTCCCAGCACCCTGCGATGCTCAGGGACCCAGAAGCACATCATTTCTCTGCCCTGGAAATCTGACAGCCTTATATAGGGCAGAGCAGACTGTGAAAATGGAGGTGATATTCATCCTCATGATGGGCAAGAATCTCATGTGCAGGTTTTTTTTTTTTTTTAACTGATCATTTTCCTGTCCGCTGTCAAATCCCCGTAGGAAAGCCGTGTGTTGCTGTGTCACATGAAGGACATGCCTCGCATACGGAGAAGATGAAATTCTGGGAGGGGAGCAGCAGACAGAGGAGCAGAGAGCCCAGGGGCCGTGCTGACCTTCCTGGGGACGAAGAGCTGGGGCTGCAGTGCCAGGGACAGCGGTGTGGCACTCACTCTCCTGCTCCCTGAGCTGGGGCGCTGCCACCAGCATAAACCACCCTCCTGCCTGGCTCTGCTGTTTCAGGAAATTAGTCCGGTGCATGGCATGATGTCAAACACTTCCCTGAGGTCCGGATACGTTTTATTCACTGTTTGATCATTGTCTGCCGGCTCAGAAGACCGGAGCATATTTGTTAGCTAAGGATTTCCTTTTAGGGAACTGGCGGCTGATTACACTGGCTGTGTCTGACGGCATGTAAGCTAAGCTGTCACCCACATTTCCAATGTTTTACTGCTGGTAGGGCTACAGCAGGGCTGTAATTGAGGCGAGGTGTGGAGGCACGGGTCTCCTGCGACCATGCAGATCACATCTGCTGCATCTCCAGGTCCTCTGAATTTACCTTTGGTTTCTTTAATCCTCCCAGGGATCATATTCTCAGACTTGCTTTCCTAAGGCAAAGATCTTCAGTTGCTTATCTCTTCTTAAGTAAGAACTAAAGGTCATGTATAGATATGTGGTTCCGGGATCTGCAAAAATGCTGAATGTAGTGAGATTTATGAGATGAATGAAGTGAACTGGCTCCGTTGCCCTGCCATGGTGACACACGCTTGGAAGAACCCTGCCTCTTGCACAGGACATCATGTTCTCCTTTTGTTCCTTATAAGTCTGCAAAAAGAAGTTAATGTAGGGCTTAATGGTACACAGCCTCTTGCTAGATTTCTGATTTCAGCCATTTCCCTGTCCAGGTGTGTTAGCAGGTGTCCAGCATCTTGGTGATCAAACTGAAAAAAAAAAAAAAAAAAAAAACATTTCCAGCACTACCTGAAGTAATGCCATTTTTACCCTCTAAGTTTCTTTCTCTCTGATTAAACAGTTGTTGCTTTTCTTGGTTTTACTGTGTTTAACCTCAACATCGGTATTAGGCTGATGTGCTCCTTATGTTCCTAGATTCCTTAGTCTGTCAGGACCTGAAACAGCATACAGGCAATACTGGTAAAGGTGAGCACAGCTGTTTTGCATGCCTGGAAGAAGCTGTTGTCTTACAGGTTTTTTTCATTATCTTTATTAGTCAATTTTAGGTCAGCTGCATCTTGACTCTTACACTAGATCATGTTAGAGACAGAAAAGACAAAACAAAGGCTGAAAGAGAGCCTGCGTGTTTCAGGAGCCCAAGTGCTATTTCCCAAAAGCAATGTGTGTTTTTAGCACTCAAAGTGCCATCAACTAGCAGGTGAACTAGCTCTCAATGCTCTGTTTTGCAGAGGAAAAGCCTAATTCCCCTTCAGCAAACAGCCTGTGCCAGCTACACCACTTGCAAAACTCATACTTTGCTGTGTATGTCACTGAGGTGCTTCTGAGAGCATGATTGCTCTTAAATCACCAAATCCACCACCTGCCTATGTAGCGGATAGTGGATTTTCTGTTTGAATATGTCCACCTTGCTTCTTAATTTATTGTGTAAAGAACTGAAATCTTCTTTAGCAGTGAAGTAATCCAGAGATATTTTGCATAGAGCATGCATCTTGGCGGGGTGCTGTGGATCAGAAGGGTTTATCTCCGTGGAGGCGTACGCAGCTCGCTGCTGTCTTAAGGCTTGAGGATTTCACCAGTGGGCTCACCTCACCTACTGACCACCTGCCCCGAGACCTCTGATGCTGCTGCTTGCAGCAAATCCACATCACCCTTAGCTGTGTCTCACTCTGCCTCATCCATCTCTGTGTCCCCTCCCTGTGACAGCCTGGATCTGTGCCCTCAGCGGTCACCCTGCACGTCACGGTGGATTTGGTCCGTTCCCCCTTCATCAGTCAAGGCACACGCAGAGATTGCTACCTGGTTATTTTATTGATGTATCAGTTGTTTTACAGGAACACCTTTGACTTTATTTTGTGCTGGGCTGTCATTTATGCCAGGTAAGGAAAATTGCACGTTTTCAGCACTCAGGACTCTTTCTCTTCCAGATATTGCTTCCCCGTGTTCAGTGCATTGTGTATATGCTATTAAAAGTCAAGTGGTGTATAACGGATGTCAGGGAGTGAATCAGCTGGGGAAATACCCTCAGTTTCCCCCAGATGCTGCTGCAGCCTCCTCTCCAACCTTTCTTCATGGTGGCTGATTTTTACAGCCCTTTTGATGGGCACCACTTACCATCAAAACAGGCTTCATCTCATCCAACAGACAGAGGCACAAAGCTCTCTCCTGCCTTTGCCACTGCCCCAAGCCTTTCAGCTGGCTTCTCTGCAGAGGCTGGTTTGGAAAAGCCCCAGTAGCCATGCAGCATATAGACAAATGTCGTGCTAACAACTGGTATCAAGGGTATGGTCCCACCTCCAGACTCTGCTATCAGACGCAGAAATATCAGATAAAGCAGGAACTTGAGTAATGCAGATTAAATTTGACCTGACCTTTTCAGTAAACAGAGGAATGGAGAAGCTCCTGATGACTTGGTGCCTTGCTTCCCCAGAGACTTGTTCTAGGCACAGCTGGAGCAGTGCCTGGGCTGTGTGGACAAAGAAATCTCTCTCCAGTTGCTGTCATCTGTGGTGTGCTTCTCCCCACTCATCACCGCCTGCTTTCAAAGGCTGCGGTACTGCCGGTGCCAGGAGCTGCAAACCGAGCAGCACAAACTTCTGAAACCCTGAGATTAATTAAGTATATACCATCACTTTTAAAAATCTCTCCTTTAATATGCTGTCTGCTTTGAGCCTGTAGGGGCCAGAATTTCAAAGGAAATTTTCCAGCTCTTCCTTCCCACTCCAACGCTCATGCACAGGGGAAATGGGGCCGTCCGCGTCTGTGTCGTTTGGTGTCGATCCGCCTTCCCTGGGAAGGCTTTTCTCAGTGCCCCAGTTTCCTCCTGCTATCTAGTTCTCAGCTGATGGCTTCCTTGTGGTAACACATTTGTAGGGCCCAGGCTGTGAGCTCAGATGCGTGCAAGGGATTCCCCCTGTCAGAGTGGAGACAAACCTGCTCCTTCCTGCTCTCCTAGCTGAAGACGGAGTCGTTCCACTGAGCATGCAGCACACCTTTCATACACGCTCATTTTCAAAACCACCTCATTTCCTGCCCGATGTTTTGGTACTTTTCCATTTCTCAGAAATCACGCGCTAACGCTAAAATCACTTTGTTCAAAGTGGTTTTGTTCTTTTGTTCTGTATAACTCTGGGCTGACCTGAGCGTCGGCCTTGCTTTTCACACCCTGGCTGTGGCTTCATTTCCAGGTCTCTTCCACCTTCGCCTTGGTTTTGCCCCCTGTTATCACCTGATCAAGGACTCTTTTTCCTGCTGTCATTGTTTGGAGTCCTGTTTGTCTTTCTTTGTGGCTTTCTGGAGGTATTTCTCGGCGGGGTGGTGTAATCTTCGAGGCCCTGAGGGATCAGCCATCCTTTCATGCCATGTTTGTGGCTGCATTAACTGCGTTAGTCACTAGGCCACATGGCGGAGGTGAGGAGATGTCATGGCCATCCTGGCCAGTCTCCTGACTGGTTCCTCACCCCTTTGGAGACTTTTCCATCTGTAGGTGGTGTTAATGACTTCAGCCGGGGCCTGTAGGAGTGAAGGCTCCTCCATACTGCGGGCTGGGGAAGGCCTTCAGAGGGCCACAAAGCAGATGTTGAAGGCCGCCGGCAGCTTTTTTTCAGTCAGTACATCTGAAGTCTGTGGGATCTCCTGGGCCTGACGGCAGCCTGAAGACACTCTCCTGTTTTGCAGAAGACGTTTGTGTATAGGGGACAGACTCAAGTGGCTCCTTTCTGACAGGGCGCAGTGGTATTTGTGGGAGCCCTGATGGTGATGTTGTTTCAGCAAGTCAGAATGTCAGATGTCTTTGAAATTCTCCATCCATTTCACAAGAGCACAGCATGTCTTGCCTGTAGTGAACATTTGGGTTATATTTTTTAAGCTTTTCCTTGTTGTGACAGGACCTAGAAACCCTTTTTTTTTTCTTTTTTTCTTTTTTTCTTTTTTTTAAAGCCATTTTCATCTACTTCCAGGAGGAATGCTTTCATAGACTGCCACATCTCCGTGAAGGCATGAGGAAGTAAACACTTCTGAGAGAAAACTCCACATAAAGACAACAGCAATTGGCTCAGCCCCTGTCTTCCTACTCAGACACCACCACGTTAAGCACTACTCAGACGATTACTTTAAGTTGCTTTAAGCACCTCTGGTTGTTTTCTGACTGGTTTCTGCTTTGGTTATTGACTACGAGTGGGAAGCCTGAAATATCAGACCTGGAAAGTTTGTTCTGTGGCTTAACCTTTTTTTTTTTTTTTTTTTTTTTTTATATGTAAAAGACTTTTACTTTTTGTGAGGTAAAAAATTCAATATTCAATGTATTCAATGTGCTTGCAGAAAGGCAGCAGCATATTGCCATTGTGGCTCTACCCCCTCTGCAAAACACTTCTCACAAGCCGTGTGGAAGACACCAAGCATTAAAAAGGAATGAAAATCAGGAAAAATAAACACACCGAGGAGGATTTGGACCCAGATTGGCTCCGACCCGCAGGTGCACACATGCTGTCAGGTTCCTGAGCACCCTACACACTTGTCTGCAGCAGAGGCCCAGTGGAACCTCCGCCTGTGCTGACTGCGATGTGCAGCTCCAGCTTTGTAAGCCCTTCACTGAGAGATGTCGAACCCTACCCACACCTCAGGACAGATTATCATTAAGAAAAAAACCTCACTGATCCTGAAATGTGTCTTAATTAACTCCCAGCAATTTGCATCTGACAAAAGATGGAGCCAGTTTCTCTTGTTTGACGGATCTGTGCTTAGTGCCAGATGGGGGTGGCTTCAGGTCAGGTGTTTCCCAGGCCTGGGGCTGCCTTTGGTCTGCAAGACGAGCCAAGATAGGAAAGAGAGAGCCTAAATACCGCTCGTCTTAGGGTAGCTCAGATCTAGATGGATCAGCATAAATAACCATGTCAGGAGGCTATGGCTATTTGGGTTATTTTTATCAAAATAACTTTGATAAAGGGGACTTGGAACCAGAGCAGATGTTCCACCCTGTGGGCAGGGCTGCAGTCGTGGTGCCTGAGAGCAGTGATGCTCCTGGGTTCACGGGTGGGCTCTGGGGCACGTCCCTGCTGAGCTGGGGGTCCGTGCTGCCTCGTGCTGCAGGCTGTACATACAGATGCAATCCTCAAGATCTCGGCAAAAAAAAGGAGAAATTGTGGGACTACAGGAACATGGTTTGCTAGGGGCAAGGCTGCATTAGGTTTTCCGCAAGCAGTGCAAAAATGGGATTTCTCTTCACTTCTGCACTACCTAAAAATCGCACCTTTGTATTGAAATTTCAGTATTCTTGTAAATAACGCAGCTGGCCTGGTGGCTGGGGGCTGCCAGGCTCCTGCCCCTGGGTGGGCACAGCCCTCAAGGGCCAGCAAAGGCAACTGCAGGGGAAGGGGCATAAAAGAAAGACTGCGCTGGTCCTCAGTGCTGCGTATTTTGGGGAAGAACAGCTTGGGTGTGCTGTGAGAGCACTGAGCTCCTGGAAGTGTACCATCTACTGCCTCTTGATCTGCAGTGCCCCAGGACTTTGCTATTTAAATGCACAGTGCTGTTCCCTGGATATGAATCTGTGGAGGTAGATTTTTTTTGTTGTTATTGTTTTGTTTTTTTTTTTTTTTTTTTTTTTTTTTTCCATAGAGCCTTTGCTCTTTTTCCATTTACTCCCTCATTGCAGTGATTACAGGGCTTTGTAGTTGAACAATGCTTAACCGAGGGAGCGATTAACAATTTACAGTGCGTTTTTTTTTTTTTATTATATATATATCTATAGGAAAAATCCTGGTAGCAAGGTTCACACATGAAGTCCTGCCCAGCTCCAAGGATGCAACAGAAAAACATTTCCTTCTGCCAGAGGAACCTGTATCAGCAGAAGACGAGCAATCAGGAAATGATAATGAATCAGTTAAAGAGCATTTGGGAAGATCAATAGATGCAGGTAGGACACATGTAGCCATTCATTTCTGAGTTTCTTATAATGCAGCTGCATGTTATCAAGTTAGCTTAAAATCCAATTATTATGCATTTCACAGTATTAATTTTCCAACGTCCTCCCTTTGGTTTGGGCAGAGCCCTCTAACTACTGCTTTACATGGGCAGACATTGGGGTAACACAGCTTGGATTTAGGGAATCAGTAAATTTATGCTGTCAGTGCTCACAGAATTATTGGGAACATGTGACCCACACAGGATGGTGGAATACATCACACGATGGGGCCCCAAACGGGTTCCAGACAAGTTTTCCTGTTTGCTTCTTTCCCTTTTTTCCCCTCTAAACCTCTAGAGAAGGTTCCAAAACCTGAAGCACGCGAAGCTCCTGCTAATGGGACAAGGCCTTACATGTCATTTAGATTGACTAATTTTACATGTAACCCCACGATACAATTAACAGCAGTGGCACTGCCAGATGATTAAATCTGGTTTTATGCAGAGGTCAAATGAACTGGATAGCTTATACACGAGCCGATGCCCTTTAATGAACAAATCAAACCCCCTGGCCTGACATTAGCCCTCCACTGCCAACAGCAGAGCGTTGGTTCATTACGGTGCTCGTCGCTCACCGGAGCTGACCAAGGCTGCCCTGGCTCCTGCTCCGTGAGATGTGCAGGAGATGCAGCAGGGACCAGCCGCAGCTCTGGGGAGCTGTGCTGGGCAGAAGCACGATTTCATGTCGCACTGACTCACACCCAAAACATTTCAGGCTGATTCAACTGAGCGCTCGTTTTCGAATGAAAAGTCACGTGGTGACTCCAGTTGCAAGGTTTTGTTTAGATGCTCCTGACACAAAGAGGGTGTAGAGAGAGGCAGACGTACACCTCCTTGTGAGATGAAGTAACACCTCGGGAACTCCATTTTCTACAGAAAAAGCTTCCTGCAGCCCGGGGACGTGGCCCTCCCTGGGCCTTTCCATTGGCCTCCGGCTATCACTCACCCTGTGTCTTAAGTTACTGTTACAGAAGGGTTCTCTGTGTTTTTGCCATCTTGACAGGCAGAGGATAGATTGTAATTAAATCGCAGCTTAGCTTGGGGCTTCATGTGCATGCATAGGATCAGGCCAATCTGTCTATTTGCAGGACTGGAGGATACATTATTTTTTAAAAATCCTCACTTGTTTCACAAATTATACCTTGTATGCACGGATGGGAAGCACATTAGAGAACGGCAGCATCCTCCCTCATCCTGTTCTTTGCATTTCTCTTCAGAACAATGAAGGCAGTAGGAAGTCCCACACTGCTTTGTTAGAGTTCCAGAGCAGTTTTGCTTTCAGCTTCACAACTGGGAGCAAAGCATTGCGACATCCAGGTCTGACAGACACAGGCAGCATCTGGTTTAAAAAAAAGCCATGACAGCACCACCAAAGATTCAGGGGGGTGCTCAGAGGCAATGTGACGGCCCTCTGTTTTTTAAATGAGTGTTTATTTTATTCAGTTTACCATTTTGATCAAATCTGGCTTTTTAAATGTGGGGACTAACAGTGGTGTGAGACACCCAGGGGTCACAATTTATGTACTGGAAAGAGGGGTTGAAGCCAGGCGTGCTGCTGGTGCTGCACCTTTGCTCCCCACTGCTTCTCCACCAAACCCACCCCATCCTGCCGGGAGAGCAGCCCTGAGAGCCGAAATGCTGCCGGGCTGCTCCCAGCCCGTATCAGCGGTGCCACCATCAGCGCTAACGAGGATAACGAGACGTTGATGCAGCTCCTGCACCGCCAGCGGCCTCGGCTCCCTTTTGTCCCTCTGTCCCTCGCAGCCCGTGGAGCAGAGCTGGCTGCAGGATGATTTATTCTTATTTTTTAATTCACAAAGCGCATCTCCAGCCCCAAAAGCGTAAGAAAACCCCATCCGCCTGCCAGTTGACTCATGTGTAGGGTTTCCGCTTCCCAGATCTGCATATTGTGAGATCCTGACACAAGCCTGTGAGAGTTGCTGCCGTGAGTGCAGCTTCCATACGGTGCGCTCAAAGGCAACAGATTTTTTTATACGTATATATTTATACGTGGCACCTGGCTTGGCAGAAACCGCATCCGAAAAAGGGGAAGCGAGGAAAACAGGGGAAGCCGGCTACTGCTGCATTTAGGGGGAGGGGGGGGGGGGTTGGCCCCTTCTGAAGGCTTTATGGACGTGGTGTGGGTGCTGAGCGAGGGGCTGGGGGCTCTGCCGATGCTCTGTGCCCCCCTGAGGTGCCCGTGGGGCTGTGACACGACCCCTGCCTCCTGTGGGGCCACAACACGACCACCCCATGAGGCACCCTGAGGGGCCGCCCCTCGCCTTCCCCATCCCTTCCAACGCGTGACACCCCCCAAAAAGCCTTCCTAGGCTTCCATAACCCCCCCCCCCCCCAACCCCCAAACCCCCTCCTGGCTGTCGCTGCCCTCCCGGCCCCCTCAGCCCCACACGCGGGGCCGGGGCTCGCCCGCCCCCTGCCCGCCCCCGGCCGCCGCCTTCCCCGTGCCTCAGGGGCGGCTCCGGCGGCGCGCTGGGCCGGGAGGCGGCCATGCCGAGCACCGCCGCCGCCGGAGCCGCAAGCGGAGCCGGAGCCAGCCCTGCCCGCCGCCACCCCTGAGGCGAGAGGGGTGAGGGAGAGAGAGAAAAAAGGGGCGAGGGGCGGCTTCTCCCTCGCCGGCTCCCCGCATGAGGGGAGGCGTTAAATAGCGCCAGCGCCGCGGCGGCCGCCACTGCCAGCTCGGGGGCGGCGGGGCCGCCTCGCCGGCGGCGGCGGCAGCGGCAGAGGCTGAGGAGAGAGGAGAGGAAAGGAGAGGAAAGGAGAGGAGAGGGAAGATGGCGAGCGACTCGCCCGCACGGAGCCTGGACGAGATCGACCTCTCGGCGCTGCGGGTGAGGCGCGGGGAGGCGGTGGGGGGGTGGGAGGGGGGGTGTGAGGGCTGTGGGGCTGTGTGTGTGTGTGTGTGTGTGTGTGTGAATGTGCATGCAGGCACCCCTGCGGGGATCTGTGTGCATGCGGATGCCCTGCACGGGTAGAAATGTGCATGCATAAGCTCCTCTGTGTGTGTATGTGCACGCACATAGCCCTGCTGGTATAGAAATGTGCATGCAGAACCCCTGTGTGTGTGTATGTGCGTGCACGTATCCCTGCCTGTACAGAAATGTGCATGCACAAACCCCTGCCCATATAGAAATGTGTGCGTACACACAGGCACGGACAGAAATGTGTGTGCAAATAGCCCTGCACATACATAACTGTGTGTGCACATCCCCTGCGTGTGTATAATTGTGTGTGCACATCCCCTGCACATACAGAAATGTCTGCATATCCCTTTGCCCCTACCTAAATGTGTGCCTGTCCCCCTGCCCGCACACAAATGCGTGCATATCTCCCACACGTATGTAATAAATGCATGTGTACGGCCCTGCACGTACACAGCACGGCCGTGAGTGTGCACATGCAGACGTGTGTGTGTGTATCCGCCTGTGCGTGCACCCGCACACACATGTCGGGCTGGATGTGTGTACGCAAGCGTGTGTACGCGTCCCCATGGCTCTGTGGCTGCGCCTACACCCGGGGTGTGTGCTGTGCCCCCCGTGCCGCCTGTCCCCCAAGGCTGGGTGGCAAAGGGGGGTGCTGTGGGGTGCTATGGGGACGCAGGGCTGCTTGGGGTGGGGGCACCGCAGTGCTCTGGGCAGCCTGGCCCCCCCTTTTATCCCCCTTCCCCGCTAGCGGGGCTGGCAGCGCGGCGTCTGGCTGCGCTCGGGTAATAAATCATGTCTCAGGCGTGCACGCGCGGACACACGGGCACAGACGGAGCCGGGGGCTGCTCAGGGCTGCTCCCCACGCCCCGCTTTTCCCCGGCACCCACCCGCCGTGCCCTGCCTCCTCCCCAACCCCCTTGGAGATATCTTCCTGCTTTGCCCCCTTTCCTCTTCATCCCTTCGCTCTTGAGAGCAGCGAGCTGGTATCGAGGAGGGGGAGTCGTCAGGAGGAGCTGCAGTGGGGCTGCTTCCCTCAACCTGCTGCCATAGATAAATAAATAAAATTAAGCAGAATCCACTGAAGACTAGCACAAGTGTATTTTTAGAAATATTATTTGCTTCAGTGCAAAAAAAAAAAAAAAAAAAAGCCTATCTTTATTCACTTGCCCTACTTTCTTCCTGGCGAGTTTCTGGTTGATTAATAGTGTAAATGATTGCTCAGCAGTACACAGCGCAGGCGAGGCTGGAGCAGGGGGGGACCATGCACAACCTGCAGACCCAGAGCTCTCCTTTCCCTTGCTAGGTGGAGGTGTTTTAGGAGGAAGGGTGCTGAAGGCAGTGGGGTTACTCCAGGAAAGCAGGGTCCTTTAGGGAGGGAAGGGGGCCCTCTTCTCCCCCACCCCCTGAAATTCAGATTTTGTTTCATTTTCAAGCGTTGGTGCTGGGAACTCTTCTTGAACCAGGCTGCTAGCTCTTTTTAAAACTGTCCCCACGTGCTTGGTTCTTGGGTTTTGTGGCTTGTTAATCGCAATGTTCTTGAGACACAGTCTGGGTTTTGGTTTTGGGCCAGAAGTAAATGTTCTCCCTCCAGCCCTGAGAGCCACCAGCAACGCCCAGCCTGCGGGGGGTGACCCGGGACAAGGGACGTGAAGCAGGGGCTGGTGGCACTGCTGCAGGTTGTTCCCCTGCCTGGCCCTGTGCAGAGCAGCTCGCTGGCACTGCCGCCGAGGCTGGCAGGGCTTCGCGGGGAGGCTCTTTCTGCAGGAAATGGATTTTTTTCGAGTCCCATTATAAAATTGGAATTAGGAAAAGTTGGCCACGTCCAAGGCGCAGAGGAGCAGCATCCTGATGGGGAGGGCTTTCCTTTAAATTATGAGAGATGTGTTGGTTTATAAGTGAGACAAGAATAGGGGCTCAATTTGCCAAGGAATAGATCTTCTTCTAAACTAAGCTCCTTTAGCACTTGGAATAATTGTTAAAGGTCATAAATCCAGCAGATAGGGCAAGAAGCGTGAATCATTCCACCGGGTCTGAATCAGAAATCAATAGTAAATTTGCTGCCTGAGCACAAAACATGGCAGCGAGGAGTAATTCCACACGCCTCGCGAAATTTCATTTGTTAGAAAATAAGAGAAGTGTCACGCTGCTGCCGTAGGTGAGCCCGGACGGAGGGGACGTTGCTCCTGCGCCTACGTGTGTGAGGGTGCGAGCTGGCTGCCGGAGCTGCCGGGAGCAGGTAGTGACTCAAAATCTGGCGGGGGGGGATGATTCGTTCTGAGCAGCGGGGAAAGGAAACGCTCGGGCTGCTTATCTCGGAGTTTGAGTCACCAAAACGTTCCAGGAGGCTGGCTTTTATCAACAACCAGCAAAGGCAGATGCAGAGAGGTGGACCTCTGCCTGCCACTTTGCCCCGTCCCGTGCCCTGCCTGCCTCGCCTCTCTCGGGGTGTGTTCCCGGGGCTCTGGCACAGCGTGGCTTGGCTCTGGGGCAGGATTTGTAGGGGTAACAAAAACCAGCATGCACTCGTGCCTCTGCCACACCAGAGTTTATCGTGGCCGTGCCACCACGCTCCTCCGCAGCGGTGCATCTGCTCCGCGAGCGCGCTGCCGGCTCGGCCAGGAACAAAGCCCCGAGCTCTGATTAAAATGCGTGGCCTGGTGCATCTAGCAAGCGCACTTCTGGCTCACTGCTGCCTTCTTTGCGACACGTTTCTATCAATCATTTTCCACCCTGCTCATTGCCATGGTATCCGAGTGTCCCCAGGTCAGCGCGGAGAAGCGAGCGTGCAAGGAAGGGCAGGGCGAAGCCTGCAGCGTCACAAGGATGCTCTTAAAATAGAGGTCTGCCGCTGGTGCCGCTGGTAATGAGCACTGCTAATGTTGCAGAAAACTGTAATTTAAAATGATGAGGCCATTGAACAGGTAGTGCTGCATATTATCCTGACAAGGGGATAAGATAAACGGCGTTATAATGTTCTTTTGTCCGGGCTGGGAGGTATCTTTGCTAGCCCACTCAGCACGTTTAATAGCCGAATGCCCTGGCATTGCTATTAGCAGAATAATGATTAACATGGGGATTGGCACAGGCTGTTGATGGCCGTGTTTGAGAACAGATTTTTGGAAGAAAGAGGGGACGTGTGTGAGTGGCGATGCAGTGGGCCATGCTCTCTGGTGAACGCACAGCTGAGCACGCCGGGAGAGCAGTCAGAAGGACGAGGCTGGGCTTTTGGGCTCTCCTTTTTTTTTTTTTTTTTTAAGTGTGTGTCTCGGTGAATGCTGTCATCTCTTGCCGAAGCCCGTGGCCTTGATCCTGCTAAAATATCCAGGTCAATAGCTTTTCCTCCGCCACGTCCGCTCCCAGACGGCTGACGTGCTGGGGATGGCTGCGGGCACTTCTGCAGCAGCAGCAGGAGGAGGCCTTTGGGTGCTCGCCTGGAGCTGGCCCTCTCCTCTGCCAGGCTGCAGGAACAGCCCCCTAAAAGGGGCTTAGGTGGTAAGGGGATAAAGGGAAAGCCTTTGTCAGTGAGCTGATGGCCCCATGGGGTGGGACCAGCCAGGGGCAAGAGCCCACAGCTCACAGCTGTGCCTTGGGATGGCTCACCTGGGCTTGGCTGAGGGTTTCCTACTTAACAAGCACCCTTTTGGGGGGAAGGAGCAATTGCTTTCTTCCTGTACCTGGTTGTTGCTTTGGTTTGGGCTCATTAACAAAACCCAAGGCTTTGTTGTTTACTTTCGCAAAGTGCTGAGTGTGCACTCTCGGGAAACTGGATCCTAAAATCGTTAGTTGTTTTGGAAAGGGCTGGCCTTTAGTGCTCAGGCTTGGAGAGGAGACAGCGCAGAATTAAGGAGCCGGTGGGTATTAGCTGTTGCTGGGAAGACTTGGACGAAACCCAAAAATGTCACTGCTGTTCCTTTAGCTTTGCTTTGTATAGAAGTGAATTTTCAGTGGCCATTTGTTTGCATTAGCCGATCATTGTCAAGGAAGATAAAAGCTCTCATATTAAAAACAAAGCAAACAAACAAACAACAACAAAAAAAAAGCCCCAATATGCTGGCACTGTCCTGTTTCCAGGACTTCATCGGGTTATGGAATATTTCAGAATCATTAAAGATTTAGGAGAAGTTCTAATGGGGCGTAAGCACTGCGAGCCGCTACTCGGGAGCATTATCTTTGCAGCATTCTGTTGGATTTCTTCTTCCAACGCCTTTTGAAAACATGTAGCTCCACAGATCTGAAGCAGCTTTCGCAAAGGTCACCTTCTTCCTAAATAGAAAGAGGAACAAATTTTACTAGAGATGGTTTCTGGAGATTAAGAAAGGCGTGTCTGCGGTGCCTCGTACATGATATGCTATGTGCAAGATCTGGCACCGATCTTCAACAAACGTTTATTTCTATCTATGTATCTATAAATAGATGTCTATGTATAGCTGGGACTCCTGAGGTTAGACTCTCTCGGAGGTCTTCCATTGTGGACTTCATCAGGGCCTGTATAAGCTCTGGGCGCTGGGGATGTCCATGTTCTTTGGGAATTTTGAGTCCTCCTCCCCTTCTTTTTTTTTAACGTAAGACCTTGGTAGCACAACACCACACTCTGGATAATCACTGAAGGAGTGGAGATGTCCAGCTGCAAGCCCTTCTGCATCTCATTGCCATTCCTCAAGCCAGTATTTTGGTCGTGGTGCAAATGCTATTTTCTGCCCATGATGCAATTCCTTGTGTGTGTGTATTCACAGGAAGTTAAAGTAAAACCAAAGCTGGCTTCTGCCTCATCTTCTTGCACGAGGCTGATTTTTATTTTTCCCCATCCCGTGGAGCTGTGCAGCTCAGATGTTGCTCTTCTGCAGCTCTCCACGTCCAGCACTGGCACGGTGACAGGTTGGTTCCTCTGCCTGCTCTTTGGAGCTCTTCCACCACAGGCAAGTGGATAAGTGGCTGGTGTTTTTAAAGGCTCTGTTCTCACGAGTGTTTGTGTCCTGGTCGGTTACCAAAATTAATAATTCGGGCTGCTTAAGCATGAACTCAGAGCAATATGATCCATGGCAGGCTGATGAATGTGGGCATTTCGTTGGGTCAAGGTTTGAGGCAGTGAAGAGACAGGTATTTGGTTGGTGTGTGCATGTCTAAAATGCAAATTTGATTTCTATTCCATGCAAAAACGAGTGTTTAGAGCAGGCTTTCATCCCTGCTATGTGAAGGTAACTTTTATCTGCCAGACTCGTGGTAAGGGTATTGCACCAGGCTCGGCAGGGACCAGGGCTGGGGGCCAGGGGCTTTGCCTGGCTTTTCCTTTCCCCGGGTGGCTTCAGCTCTGCTCGGCGGGGCCTCTCTTCCCTGGTGGCCTCCATCACACAAGGCTTGCTCGTGCTCAGGCACCTCAGTTACCTCCCAGGCAGCCCTTACAGCCATCTGTAGGCCACGGGTCAAAAACCACTGGCCCAAGTCATCGCTAGCTCCATAAGTGAGGGGCTGTATTTACCATCTGTAAAGCAGCAGCGCTGATTTCCTTCCCCCATCCCCTTTTGTCACTTTGGACTGTGGCTGTACATGGAAAGCACTGGGCTGCCTGCTCTGTTCTCTGGAAAACCATTTATACAAACGAGGCTTGATGTTGTGCGTGTAAATTGCTTGTGATTTCTGATGGAGGATTGCCTAACGAACACAGCCCTGGGAAAAAGGAGACGCCCCTGTGCCCATATTCCCTCTCTGTGGTTGTCTCAAGAGGAATCCTGTGCGGGCTGTGACCCCTTCCTACACGCTGAGGATGCTCCCCCCAAAGGCGTGGTATTGAAGGAGAGGCAAAGCAAGCGAGGTCGGAAAACATTGGCGAGAGGCTTAATCAGACCTCGGTCCCATCCCTCTGCACGCCTGATTTTATTTTGTAACGGCAAACGCTCGGAGGACAGCAAGCCATTTCCCTTTGATCTGGAATGTTGCTTCCCCGTGTTAATTTTCTGCCGTGCTTGCCAGAAGTTCAAGGTTGCGGGTTGGTGCTGAATTATGGATGACTGCAATCAGGCAGCCAGCGCTGGAGTATCCAGATGCAACGTGCGTAGCCGGGAACCAGCGTTTCCTCCTGCAATCGGTGAGCAAACACCGCATTTACTGCCCCGCTCAGCTGAGTTACCATGAATTCAGGAGGAGGTACGCACTTTGTTCTGCTGCTGATAAGCAGGCCTGCCACAAAAAGCCTATCAGCATTAATGGCTTCGTGCAGACACCACCCTCTTGCCTGTGACCGAGACCTGGGCGATTCACGTGCTCCCATCCTTCCTACGGAGGTACCGAAAGCTGCCACGGCCCCTGGCAAGTGCAGGAGCTGCTCTGTGCAGCAGCCTGTGAGCAATGAGCTACTCCACGGAGTAAAGGCTGAGCAGGCTGAGTCTAACATCCTCTTTGTTTTACACGCTGTCACTGCAGCAGGGGTGGGTGGATGTGTTTCTGTTCGTGTGAACGCACGTGTGGTTTTCAGCTCTGGAGTGCATGAAACCTTTTGTTACAGCTCTCGCCTGCTTCCTCCAGCAATGTCATTTCAGAGTACGAAAAGAAATAAATTGTTTAGCTCTTCCGAAAACAACACTTTTTAGAAGCCAAGGATGTCGCAGAGGATGTATATTCCTTTATAAACTAACAAAGAATCCAGAATTTAATTTAGGCGGCTGACACTTCCCCCCCTGCTCCCCCGCCTTTTAAAAATTCTCTTTGCTCCTAATTTTGAAACTCAGCAGGAAAAAGCCTCCTGCCAGCTGAGTCATGTGTTCAGGGCATGACAGAAGTGACTGTTTGGGACCGTGCCCTTAATCTGCTGGATGGAGGCTTTAGGATGCATTTGAGGCAGTAGAGCCTTTGCCGAGGAAGAGATCGCACAGCTTGAATCTAATAAAATGTGTCTAATAACTGCTGTAGCATGCTACAGAAATACAAGAGATCAAAGCTGCAGAGGCATTTATTTTCATAATTTGTGGGTCAGATCCTTGCAGGACTAATTGGGTGCTGTTTGATGTCCAGGCAACAATAGAAATCTCCCTGTAAATCAGAATATATTTGCCTTTTCCTTTCTCTTTCGTATGCAAGCATAAAAGCTTAATATGATTTAGAGATAAACTGGCAAAAGAGAGGTTGCAGATCTCCTTCCTGTCTTGCTGCCATGGTTTTCTGAGTATTGCACTGTCCCTGTCCCAGCTCCTCACTGAAAACGAGGTACCAGCCAAAAGTCCTGGCTCCCCAGATGCCAAGTGCCAGGCGTTGGGGGCTGATGTTGGTAATGGCAGAAGTGAAGTATTCCTGAAGTGTCGTCCCCTTTAGGATGCCCAGTTTTTCCCCAGCTTACAGAAGCTGACCAAAAATGAATAAGGAGCTGGGTTCTTGGGGCTAAAAGCAGCCAGATTTGGGGTGAAGGAAGGAGCATGGGAAAAGGAAAGGGGGATTTATAGAGGAGAAAAGAAATGGCGCTGAGAAGTCACTGTCTCTAGCAGAGCAAGTGAAATAAATTAGCTGCTGATCTTTCTTCTGCGGAGCCCAGGTGATGCTCAAGGCCAGCAAGTTTCCCTAGGGTCACAGGTGTGGCCACACGGCTTGGAGATGGATGAGGTGAGGGAGTTTTCCTGTTTTTACCGTGCAAGAGGAAAGCACAGAGCCTCTCCGCCGCGTGGGCTGGGAGTGCTGCTCTTCCTAAGGCAAGGTTGTCGTTCCCAGCGCTTTGGGTGTTGCTTAATTAGCCATGGGCCTCTACTCAAATGAGAAACCTGGCTGGAAAGGAAGGGCACTGCGCTCAAACCGTTGTGTTTTCTGTTTTATCCTCCTGCTAAATATTCATGGCAGGCGTTCCTGGGGGACTTCTTTTGTGCGCCTGCAAAATGCGTCTGTTTTGGGGGGAAAGAAATATGGGCATGCAAAACTGTTCCTGGAGTAAAACCAGAGGCCAAGGCAACAAAATTAAAAGGGTTTTAAATGCACTTTTTGGCTCTGCAGACGGGCTGTCTTTGCTGCAATAAATCTCCAGCCTTTGCGTATTGATTAGCCTCAGTAAATACCGTGATGACGCTGCCCTTCCTATTGCTATTCTGTGGGGATCGGTGTGTTGGTGTGTCTGAAGAGGCTGTAATAGCTAAATGGGATTCCAGTAGCGGGAGCACTTTACAAATGGTCTCCAAAGTGAATCTCCCAGCCGGTGCGACCATCCCTGCTCCCTGTTTGAATGTTTTGCTGCTATAAATATCAACGCAGAGTGCTCCACTGGTGACCAGGCTGGTAATGGCTGTGTTTTCTAATGGACAAACTGTGTTTTTTCTGAGCCAAGTGCCCTGAAGTGGCTGTGCCTGGCCCTGGCAGGGATGCTGAGGAATCTCCTGCCTTCTGATGCCCTGGCTGGGGAGCTCTGGTGGGCAAATGGGGTGTGTGTAGGGGGCAGGAATGGAGGGGAAGGGCTGGAGTTTCCTGTAAGCTGAAGAACTGATTCAAAATCCAGCAAAATGTTGTAGAGTGTACTGTAGGCAGTGATGTGTGGCACCCCAGCCGCTGGGCCAACATTGTCTTCTTATGAAATTGTGGTGATACAGTGCGAAAAGAACAGCAATGTGGAAGGCCTGACAACCTGTTACACCCGTGGAGCGGTGCTGGGAGGAGGGATGGAGAGCTGCTTGCTTTAGACACCAGGTGCCGTAGCAGAAAAGCCACCCAGAAGACTTCCCATTTGCAAGCCCAGGTTTCGTCACCACGCCGCAGTGGAAGAGCTCCTCCAGACATAGTTTGGGCTATGGGGTGAGAACCCAAGCTGCTCCTCAGCCAGGAGATGGAAAGATAGGATGGAGAAAGTGTACAATTAGCATAACAATGCACCTTTAATTCAACTTGAAGGAAATAATTGAAGTCGCTGCTGCTTGTGGTGGTGACCTCTGCCAAGATGACTCATGCTGCAATATAATCTGAGTCACTTGTAACGATGGCCCGTTCAAGGAGAAAGTGCCAAATCCCCCTAACTCCTTCCCTGGGTGATGTAAAAGCCAGGCCAAAGACGAGCCTTCAGGATATTGTTTAAAAGGCGCTGCTACTTCGAGCGTTGAAGCGCTGGGCTCTCGGGGAGCCCTGGCGTGAACAGGAAAAGGCCTTGAGGAGAAACGCTGCTGCTCCTGTGGCCTCTGTTTGAAAGAGCCCCGTGACACACTTCTCCTCCCTGCCTTCCACGTAAATGCCGTGTTGCCAAAGGGTGGCAGCCCAGCTGGCTGTCCTTCGTGCCAAGGGCAGCCCGGGGGTGGGAGGAGGTGTGTGGGTGTTCGCTTGTGCCACGAGCACCAAAAGCCTTGGGCGCCTTTGCGAGGTCTGCCTGGCAAGGGCTTAGTGCCAGGATGGAGGGCGGCGTGGTGGCAAGGCCTGGAGGCCTGAGGGTGGAGAGAAACAAAATCCTAAATGTGGGAGAGGAGAGGCCAAGAGCTGGCCACCAGCGGTCGCGTCCTCGCCTGCAGCCAGGTACAGCCTCGCCGTGGCCTCCCCTCTGCCATCTGCCAGATGGGTGCAGGATGAGTTTATGGCCACGAGCAATCCGAAGTACTTGCTGTTAATCATTTGCTAGCTGACTTCAACAATTCCTTGCCTTGGACTCTTGCTTTTCCTCAATAAATAAGCTTTTACAAGTCGCAGAAGAAAGCGAGAGCCTTGCAGCAAGGTGGTGTGGCCCTGGGCAGGAGCTCACCGGGAAGCCATGGCCTTGGGAGGCCTTTCCTCAGGCTCTGCCTTCTCCTCTTCACATGGTGGGGCACCTTGCTCCTGGAAAGGGTTTCTAGCCCGTCAAAAGCCTGGTGGTTTTGTCTGATTTTTGTCGAAGCTTTCAGTGAGGCCCTGAGGAGACGAGAAGGGCTGGGCCTGCCCGAAGGAGGAAGGCTGCGTCCCCAGGTGCTGCTGTCAGGGCGGTCGGAGCATTCAGGAAGCATCCAAAGAACACTGAATGTGCAAGTGGTTGCGTAGTAGAAAATTGTTATCTCGTGCCTTGGCAACAGATCTCCCTGATAAGAGGGAGGAACCTGAAAGGAAGCTGCCAGCGCAGTGGCACCCAGGTCTCCCTTCTGTCTTGCTCCTTTGGTGACTGGCGTCCCCTTCTTTAACGAGGCCCCACCACTAGCCTGGTGGTCCTGCTGCTGTGGCAGCTCTTGGGAGCTGTCGTTGTACCATCCTCATCAACTACAGATGATTCAGTTGTCATCTGCATCAATTATCTACCTCATGGATAGGTAGACTATCGTGCCCCCCTCCCCTCTAAAATAAAACAAAAATAAAAAAAATTAAGCAGTGTGGTGAACGTGGGAGACCTGGCCCAAGTTCAGTGCCAGGGTCACTTTCCTGAGAGCCTTTCCCATGAAGTTGTAGTTTGGTTTTGCCACTTCATGTGATCTCTTCCATGCTCTTGCTTTAAAGCAAAGAGCTGGCACGAGCGCCGGCCGGCAGAGGAAACATCCTGGAGAGAAGATGCAGGAGCATTACTCATTACCAGACCCGAGTAAAACTGCTCCCAGCTAATCTGGCTGCCTAAAAATAGAAGGAGCGGGGGGGGAGGGACTGTCTTCTGTCTTGGTTTGCCCTTGGTTTCCGTGACATTTTGCTGCCCTCTATGATGTGTTGTGTTGGGGAGGCCGGGTGTGCAGGTCACGCCGGTGCAGTGCCTGTGAGCATGTTCATGGCTAAAACCACGGGAGAGGCAGGCCTAGGAGCTCGCTGGGGTTGAGCAGTTAACTCGGCGTGCAGTTATCTTGAGGTTTACTCGTTCAGGTTCACAGCCTGTGTCTCGGTGTGATCTCAAAGCCTCCCCTGGGTGGGTCTGGAGGAGCGATGTGGCTGGAAGCAAGGCGTGGGCTGGGCCTCGGCTCATCCCTGCCCATCCATCGCGTGTGCGCCTCGCCAGGGCCGTGCTGGAGGCCGCAGCATCTGCTTTGCAGTATCTAGAAAGGAAAAAACAAAATCGCTCGGGAAACCTAATTACTCTGTTATCAAGCATTTAAAATGCAAGTTTCATAACTGCCTTGTGATAGCCTCGATTATGCTCCTTTTCGGTATTATGCAAGCAGCTCACCTTGTGATTATGAAATAGTGAGATGTGCTTTCTAATACTCACCCTGTGTTTCTCAATGAGTTCATGAAGCCTCTTCTGCTTTCCATTAATTATGGAACAATAGGACATTTTTCTTTTCCCTTTTAAAAGGAGCTGAGCCCTTTGTTTTATTTTTCCCAAGTTCCTGGGCCAGCAGCTCCACTGAGACCTTGCTGTTCCCTGCGGTTAGACCAGAGCGGACGTATCTCCTGTCCTTCGCTGCGCCGTCCCCCACTCGGGGGGAAATAGGACGTTTGTGGGTCCATCTAGGAGGTCCTGCTGCTCTGGAGCAGTCCCAGCTAGTGCAGGGGCTGTGGCTGGCACCAGTGCTGCTGGTGTGAGCTGAGGCAAGTGGGAAAAGTGGGAGCGGGTCAGGGTGGGGTGACTTTTTCCTCCCCAGAAGACCTGAAATATTACTCTGCTTGCTCATAGCCAGTTATTTTCCAACTGGAAGTTTCTATTAATACCAGAAGAAGCCCTTTCTGCGTTCTAGTGCCCCACAAAGACTGCAAGGCACTGAGGCAGGGCAGAGCAGGAGCCTTCTTGTGTGCAAGGCCGTGGGAGCTGAGGCTCTGGTCTTCATCTTCAGGAGCATCTGTGCCGGGTCTGGATTTACCCTATCTCCACATCCAGCTGTTGTAGGATAATAGTGATTTTTTTTTTTCTTTCCTGTAGAGGGAAAGAATTAATTTTTTTCCCTAAGCACAGATGGGGAGTGCAGCGCTGCTCAGTTTGCCTGAGAGCACCGAAGAGGATGTCTCCAGGCTCAGCGGCCGGTGCTGCAGCTCTGCTTGGCTTTACATCCACATCCGGAGAGGCATAACTCTTTGCAGATGCTAATGAGGAGTTTACAGATAAGATCCCCTGTGAGGAAAGGAATGCAAGGATAGTCTTCTACCAGGGGAAATCAAGGTGAGGGGGGGGGGTCAAGCATCTTGTCTACATTCACTTACAGGCGCTGCAGCCCTGGCAGAGCAGGGAGTAGAAGTCAGACCTTCTGGCCTCTCATCCTGTGTTGTAGTCATTAAACTATGCTCTCCTAAGATTAGATAAGGTGTGTTTTCAGTGCCGGCAAGAGTTGATGAGCAAATTCCTTCAATAAATGCTTTTCTTGTAGGTTTGCCAACACAGAATGAGCTTTGGGACACTAGGGAACGGAAAAAACTTGCAGGTGTCAATTCTCAGGGAGGAAATCAGGTGGGAAGATAACCAACAGGTCAGAGTTCTTGAAAGAACCAGCAAAAATGAATTTGTGACCAAGACTAGTGCACCAAAACGGGTAGCACCAGTCATATAGAGGAACATAAGACCGGTGCTGGGACTTGGAGTGAGGGTGATGTGAAGCCAGCTCTTATGTCCTGAGCAGCCGTGACAGGGGACCAAGGTGCAGCCCTGTTACCGACAGCAAGTTCAGTGCATGGAGAGCACCTGATGGACTCGGTGAGGACAAAACACGGAGAAGAGAGCTGCATGAAAGGGGCAGAAGTGGGGTCTTGGGCACTAACCCACAAGGCATTTGTCGTACTGCTTGTTTTACTGCCCGACGGAGTGCGTCGCTGCTGCTGCCCTTGCACGGGTTTGATTTCTGGTTATTGGCACCCTTATCTGGTTCTGTAACCATTAGCTCTGCATCTTGCCCACGTGGAAAGCTGTAGGTTACTTCATCCGATAAGGCTTCTCTTATCAGCTCTGACGTTTATTGTGCAGAATTCAAATTATTCAAGGAACTGTAAAAGAGGGGATGGAGCCTGGGAATTACAGGTTAAAAGTTGTTCCTCTTTCAGCACAGAGCAGTGAGATTTACACGGAGAGCAAAGAATCACTACCTTTGTCAAGCCAGGACTGAGCTCTTGATTGTGCATCATGTCTAGAAAAAAAAAAGCACATTTCCTTTCCTTCCTTACTTTGTGCAACATCATCAAAACGCTCCTTTTGGCCTTTTAAACTCATCGAGGTGCTTGTGAAAGATTCAGAAATGCTCCGGCTGTGTTTGCGTCCCCATCGGTGGGCTGCATCCTTTCTGTGTGGCTTTGGGCTCGCTTCCTCCGTACTGAGTGACTTGCACTCCCTGCGAGCTCTGCTTCAAAGGGTATGCTGCCCTCTGGGAGCATGTATTTAAATGATAGGTAAGGATTTAAATGATCTTGAGGCTGATTATCGGAGCCTGCTGCTTTTTTAGTCATTAGCACCTCCGCACAGGAAGAGCAGGGCTCCATGAGACCTGGATGGGGGTGGCCAAGTGATGCTCAAGCGTGATCCTGCCATGGAGTTGTCCAGCAGAAACGAAGCTGGCTTTGAGAAACCACCTTGAATGTTGCCCTGTGCAGTAACAGTGCCACTGCAGGATGATTTCTGAGCCTTCCTCGTGGCTGAGGAGAGGTCCCACGTGCTCTCCTTGCTCGGTGTGTCGAGGTCTGGCTGAGGTCTGGACTGAATAACAAGGAATTACCACGACCAACATTGTGCTGGTAAAAAAAAAAAAAAAGTTAATAGAGGTGAATAATGGCACAAGTTACATGGGAATCAACATTTTCCTCCTTGGAGGCTGTAGATGTAATCCACTTAATATTCTGTGGAACACGAGATTAATTTTCTCCAGAATAATATATGTGAGGGCTTTTCTCCCCAGTTCGCTGGCAGAGGCGTTGCCGCATTGCTGCAGCTGCGGGCAGGGAATCAGGGGGAAAGGATGTGCAGGGATCCAGAGGCAGCGAAATGTGGCTGGAGGAGACTGAGCTCCTCGCTCTGCTCCTCTCCCGAGCACCTGGGCACAGGGCTGGTGCCTGCTGCATGTGGAGACCAGCCCCAGCCGTCACTTCTCCTCCTTGTACCTGTGCCGTGGTTGAGGCTCGCAGAGCTGCTCCACGTTGCAGAAGTTCCTTTAAAATAATGACGAGCCCAAAGCCCTGGTCTTCTTCTTGCACGGGATGGAAAGAATGCGGGGACTTGCCAAGCCTAAGGAGGAGTAGATAGAGGAGAAATAAATAACTCAAACTGATTTATTTTCAGTTGATTAATCTGATGCGTTTGTAGTTTTCTAAAACAAAACTTAGCCCTGGAGGTTTTTGCAAATCAAATCACAACAACAGCAATTAATTTAGAAGCAATGGGGAGTGTTTCCCACCCCGTTGCGCATCCCGACACCCACGTGATGAAACTCCCTGCTTATGGGCCCAGTCCTGCTCAGGGATGTGCAGCTGTCCCCTGCGGGACCCGAACTGATCCCATAAAGCAGAAAGGGGTGCTTGGGTGCATGGGGTGCCACGGTGACTTGTGGAGCAAACCCAGCTCAGACCCGTGTGAGAGGTCCTGCTGCCCTGACTGGGCTGAGGCACTGCTGCAGTACCCCCGGCACGTGAACTGCAGGGCAGTCCCTGCTCCCCACCCCGTTCAGTAATGGGATTTAGGAGAAAAAGCAGCTCCCAGAGCCTACAGGAGCGTTTTACAGCACCAGCCACTGCGAAACACAGCAGCTTTGCTCTGGGAAAGACTTTACGACCTGGCAAAAAATTATTGTGAATCATTTCGGCGCGTGTGGCTGTCAGGCAGCTCTCCAGGCATGTGGCAGGCAGGATCTTGCTCCTCTCGCTGCGGGACCTCGTTCCCCCCAGTCTGAGGGAGGGTCTGTCAAGCTCATGCTGCCGGGCTCCCCGGTGAGGCTGGCATTACTCAGCGGAGCCTGTGAAATGTAGGGAAAGGGTGCGAAGCCTCCCTCCCCCTCCCCTGCACCCTGTTAGCTCCCGAGTGAGGAAGCTCTTTCTAGATTCGAGGCGTGTGACTTAGCATATCCTTGGCGTTTCTGATTTCTGAGTAACTTTGCCGGTTTGTCAAGACAGTTCTGTGACAGACGTGTCCATAGCGTGTGTTTGGGGAGCCCGTGGAGCATCGCTGTGTTTTTTACGGTCTGCTGGCTGCCTCTTGCAGAGCGCTGCAGCTAGCGGGATGCTAACGAACGGGATGTGATCTGCGCCCTGCTTTGTCCTTCTCTGAAACAAAATGGGAGAGGCGTTCTCCCACGTTGAGGTCTTCTTCTGGCCGCAAGGAAGGAGCAAGGCTGCCTTGCCTTGGCGAAGGCAATCGCAGATGTCCGAGCTCGGTGGCCTCCCCTGGAGGCTGCTATCTCCAGGCTCAGAAGGTGCAGGCTGCCTCCTGAGCTGCCACCGCTGCAGGCATCCCCAGGCAAACCCACAGACAGGACCAGCTGTTAGAAATGCTGAATTTTGGCCTGCCTACAAAAGAGGGCTCTGCTCTTGGTGCTGGGCTTGGCGGTGACCTCGCTTTTCAGATGTGCCTCTAGGAGCGGTGCGTTGAGAGGCTGCAGCTCCTGGAACAGCAGCTCGGGTAAGTAATTAAAGCAGCTCCTCTGAGGTCCCCCAAACCTTTGACAGCATTTACTGGCAGGTAGCAATTTCAGCTGGATGCAAACATTTGCTGGCCGAGGTGAAACTCTTTATTTCTCAGAGGGGTGAGATCTAAACAGTTAGGAATAATATCTTATTGGGCTGAAACTGCGGATGAGTGACTTCCAGCGTGGAGCGTGTCCAGCTGCTGGGCTCTAATTGATCTCTCGCATCCTAAGAAGTGTGGCACAATGCTAGCGGTGACTTCAGATCTTCTGGGGACTACGAATACGATTTATAATTGGCTCTGTAGCTTTTTAGAGACTCTGAGCTTAGCCAGGCCTTTTATATATTGTCCTGCTGAAGTTGTGTGCTCGAATGAGGCGTGTGTTGAATCGGTGCCGGTGCTGGGGCCGCATTCATCCGGCGCGGCGCTGGAAACGTCGGGGTTCGCTCGGCAGCGCTGCCTCTGCGCTGATGGGCTCACAGCTCCTCTACAAAACAGCCCCCCTGAGCTGGAGGAGGGCTTGTCGCATGGCTGCCAGTGATTGTGGAGGCCTTCCCGAGGAGCCACGGGATGTGCCAGAAAGGGTTTTGAAGTGAGAGAGGATCCAACTCGGTTTAGGTCTGGGGAGAGTCAAGCTTCAAACGCGTCCTCCCGAAGGAAGGCTGGCTTCACGCCTGTCAGCGCAGGCCCTGCTGTCCCTTACTGGCATCTCTGGGCTGTGGGACCCATCCCCTACAGCAGCACAAACACCTTGTCTGGCTCTGGAGCCTCCTTGTTTTGTCTACTGGCTGCTTCTCCTTCCTGGTAGGAAGGAGAAATTGGGTGAGAAGAACTCCGATTTTGGGTGTGCAGGTGCTCGGCTGTAAGCAGGACATCTGGCAGAGGTCAGGATATCGTAGCTTCGGTCATTTGGACCCGGTGGAAGCATGTGGGACTGGCTGGAGGGGTTTGTGTGTGTGTAGGTGGATTTTTCCTGCTCTGCCTTCAGTAGAGCTGTTGGCTGCACTTCTGGTTGTTAGCTACAAACCCACGCTTACGCCCTAAATTGAAGGGGTAGGAGCTGAAGGCGTGATCCAGCTGTAGTGACCGCAATGCCCAACGTGGTCATTAGCTCTTTGTTAATTCTGCTGTCGCCAGCTGTTCGGAGGCTGGACATTTTGGAAGGGAAGCAGGGCTGGGGCTCTCAGCAAGAAGCCAGAGAGAGGAGGGTGGGAGGCCTGGGAGAGCTCGAGTGTGGGTTGGGGGGTGCAAAGCACGGCCGTGACCCTTCTGCCATGCAGGAGCGTTGTTCCTTGCCTAATATCTTCGGTTGAGATGTGGTGCTGGGTGTTTGGGGGTGGGGGAGGACAAACTGCTGCTTCCAAACGAAAACAAAACCCTCAGCGAGCTCCTCGCTGCTCTCCAAGCAGAGCAGCTCGAGTGGGCAGGGGGTGGATGGCACTGGTGGTGGCTCGGTTTGTGAGCCTCGGGAGGGGTGGGCGAGGGAGGGGAGAGGCACCGAGCGGGGAGGAGCCGTGAGATGAAGCACCCAGCAGGCCGGCGTGGTTCTGCTTCATTTCTTGGCTTATGACCAAAGCCAAATATCCCCCAAAATACCTGAGCAGCCCGTTGAATGTTTTTTTTTGTACTGCTTTTCTTACTGGGCAGGCGTCGGGGTACGTCTGTGTGGGGAGGGCAGTGCTCGCAGCTCAGAAAGGTACCATCAGCCTCTTTCTCTGGAAGTTCCCAGTAACTCGATATTTTATTGCCTCGGCCTTTGCCTCGCTGCTTTGCTTGCTGCCTGCAGCTATATAAGCAATCCTCTCCTGGCTGCTGCCCATCGTCACATTGCTCACAAGGTTGTTAGCTAGGAGAGCCTTGGAGACGGAGGCAACTGGTTTATTATTAAAAAGAAACTCTGTCCTCAAGTACTCCTCCAAACCCTCCATTTCGCTCTAAACCGCATGCCTTTTGGGATGGCTTCCCCAGGGGGCTCGGGACCTTGTTCTGTCAGATCATCCAAGTGCTTCAGTGCCTGCAAAATGAGCGCGGGAATGAGGTTTTTTGAGGGAACACCAGCTGACTTGAGATTTTTCTGGCCCTGTTGTTGGGGAGATGTGCGTGGCTGCCTGAAACTTCGGGCTTTGCCAACGTGCAGCCCGTTGGCTCACAGTGCAGCCTGGACGTGGGGTTTTGGGAAGTGCAGCCTGTGCAGGTGCCCCGTGTGTGGGCTAAAGCAAGTTGCATCAGCGACCTGGAGCCTGGGAATGCTGGCCGGCTGCTAACCCCTGATGGTGCATTGCTTCCAGTCACACCGAGCCTTTTTCTTCTCTAGGGTTACAACATTTGCTTAATGACTGGTTATCTCCACGCTTTTTGGCTGGAAGTTGTCATTAGCCGCTCAGAATTGGGGGAATGAGTGCACGGTGATTACAGAGGCTCTGATCTCTCATTTCCCCTCCCGTGCATTCACAGCAACAGTGCTTTAATTGGTGTGCCCCTCGGTTCCCCACCACCATCTCTCCCCTTTCTCCTCACATAACCCTTGCTGCTAAATACCTTCAGTGCGGCTGCAGGAGGGGAGAAAAATTCGGCTCCTGCAAGGAGAGGAGGCGAGCTGGGCATGCAGACTGCAGGCAAACGCTTCCATCCTTCCCCTCGTGTATGTGGGCATCTGCCTGGCGGTATTTAGGGACATTTCGTGATGGACATTGCCACGGATGAGCACCTGCAGCCCTCAGCTGGTGTGGTCACTGCTGTTGGAGGTCTCCTGGTGCCTCCTGTGCATTTTGGGCTCGCCGAAATTCGGCGGTGCAGGCAGCGGTGCCGTCCCGCGGGGTCTGCGCCAAGCGGAGCCATTTCAGTGAGGAGAAGGAGCTGCTGGGAGCCCAGCTGCTGCTTGCCTCGCACCGATAAGGCCTTCCCAAAGGCTGCGTGTGCTGCTGCCGGAGCTGGGAGGCGTTCTGCTTTATCAGCTGTGTGCAGAAGTCCCTTTCCTGACACGGTGAGGGTTTTCAGTGCGTTGTTTATGCAAATACCGGGGGCGTTTTTTCGTGGTGTTGCTGGAGAAGACTGCTCTCGCCTTGCTCCGTGTCTCACACCGTTTTTAGCCGCTCAGACTTGGATACCACCGATTTCCCTGGGGTGTTGGGGTCCCCAAAGCACAGCCCCGAGCCGTGCTGGGCACTGCCCTGCCTTTGTGCCCCCTCCTTTGTCAGGAGGGACCAGCTCCTGCTCTGTGTGTACACGGCTCTCAGCAGAGCTCTGTGAACGCAGCCCGTTGTCTGCCTGAAGCTCACGTAGGGCTGAAAATTGCTCCTGGGTTTGTCCTAAACGCTGGTCCTCCTCGATTTTAATCAGCCCATCTTCTGCCAGTAGCCCTGAATGATCAGCCACGTTGTGTCTAGCTCTTCCTGTTATTTCTGAGCTGATTTTTTACTAAAATAAAAATAAATAGCAGAATAAAGGAATGCACAGCCTCTGTGAGCACAGGGGGTGGAAGTGGGGCACGATACCTTGGGGCAGGGGCAGCGTGAGCAGAGAGCCCCGGGGCCGCTGCCAGCAGCCGCGCTGCTCCGGATCTGCAGCCCAGGCTATATTTGGGCCGAGATTCCTCCTGCCTGCCCGGGGCTGGTCCCCAGCCAGACCTCTGTGCTCTGGGTTTCTTTTCTCCAGCTAGTTTCAAAGCCCCCTCTGAGCACCCCACCCTGCTTGCCTGCCTCCCGTGCCCATCCCCTGGGATCTCGCAGCGGTGTCCGCGTCCCCCAGCCGTGGGGACAGCCCCCAGCATCCCTGAAGGCGCAGAGCTCATCCCTGTGCTGAGCCAGCTCAGCGGAAAGAAGGATTTCTCCCTGCCCTGACCTCTGCCTGGGCTGCCTTGGGTAGGAGCTAGCGACATGCTGCTCCTGGGCAGGGGCTGTGTGGGAGCTGCGGGGGTGACAGCAGCGCGAGGAGCAGCAGCAGCAGCGCGGGGAGGAGCGAGCACCCTTCTCTCCCTCCTCTCCCTCCTCGTTCCCGGCGTGTTGCTAGGGCTGTGCTCGAATCCTGCCCGGCCCCGTGGCTCGGCGAGCAGCCCCGTTACCTTGACAATGCTTCCCCGTGGAAATGGGGGAAGGAAGGAAGAAGCGTGGTGCTGCTGCTGCTGGTGGTGGTGGGGTGGGACGTCTGCAGCCGTGCTGCAAACGAGCTGGGGTAAACCTGGAGGAGCTGGGTGAAGCCAGGTGGCCCCGCAGGGCAGCAGGGGGGACTCCTGGGGCTGAGGTTTGGGAATTGGTCGGAAACGGTGTCAGACAAAATGGTTCTCGTTATCAGAAATGGCCAGCTGCTTCCCGGGATGCGCTTCTCCAAGCCTCCTGATCATCTGCCCTAGGCACAGCTTTCTTCTCTCTTAATCTCCCAGTGAATATTCAAAAATAGATATACTTGTAGCACTTGAAAAGCCTCTTTCAGAGTTGTTTCAGCACTGCAGAGAATAACCCTAAGGAAAGAAATTCAAGAAATAAACAGCAGCTGCTGCCATCCCTCCCCTCCTCCTCACCCAGTTGGTTCAGACTCGGCGCACCGCCGCTTCCCTTTCCCCATCCACTGTTGGGGAGAGCTGCCCTTGGTCAGCTCAAGGTGGTGGATGGCGTTTTTGGGCCGTTTTTATATGGTTTTGCCTGTCTCCCCAGGGATGCTCCTGAAGGCTGCTCTTCCTCCTCCTGGGGCAGAGCCGCTAACGCGCTGCCCGCATCCTGTCAGGCCGCAGGTACCCGGCTCCCTGGGACATCGAGGCATTTCATAGCAGAAGTGATTCAAAACCCCCCAGAGCCTCCGAGTGCCTGCAGCTTGGTGGCTTTTGGTGGCCCAAATGTCCTTGAGGCCAGGCAAGGAGCAAGCAGGGAGGGGGGAGAGCCACGTGCCCACCTGGTTCTCAGGGGAGCGCACGGACCCAGATGAAGTGAGCGTGGGGAGAGGAGGAGGAGCAGAGGAGCATAAATGGAGCTGCTGGATGGGGAAAACCCAGCGAGGGGAGAAAATAGCAGCGCCGGTTTATTCTTTCCCCACCCTCCCTCGTACCTCACAGCGAATGTTGGCTTCGGGCAGTGTCGCTGCGTGCGCTCCTACGTGTGCATGTGTGTGACAGCAGGGCAGAGGGGTGTGCGGGGCGGAGGGGTGTGCTCTGGTGCCAGCTTCCAGGTCTGGGTGTCCCGTTATTTATCAGAGAGGCCAGAAAGTTAATGGCCAGGATGCGCCAGGCCTCAGGGCAAGCAACACAAATGCTGCTGGGACACGGCCCTGCAGGGCTGGCTCACCACACGGGGTGGATTAACGCCCCTGCTCCATGTGATTGTGGTGCTTCCAATCCCTGGGCTGTCAGAGGACTTTAAAATGATCAAAACGTTTGTCAGAAAATGTTGGTCTTTCTCTTTAGAGAAAGCTTGTTTTTGAGGAGTTAGAAGTGCAGTGCATTAAATGCTTGTTCTTCCTTTTCTCCTAGGATCCTGCAGGAATCTTTGAGCTGGTGGAGCTTGTTGGCAATGGCACCTATGGGCAAGTCTATAAGGTAAGGCTACGCCGGTGTCTGGAGTGATCCTGGTCGCCTTGGCCGTGTGCTGGACGTGGAGCATCCCATTGCACCGGCCTCGTTAGGTCCCAGCAGTATCAGGCCTGACAAAAACCTCGCTGGGCTTTGCCTTTTTGTCACGTGCTCCAGCTCTGCGCAGCACGTGGAGCTCCTACAACAGCAATTTGTACTACTTCTGAAGCTGTCACTAAAAACAGATTGCTTTCTTTGCCTCTTCCCCCCCCCCAGTTGCTTTTTATGGATTCTGTGATGAGGGAGGGAGCGGGGAGCCTGGGGTTTCGTAGATAAATCTCTCCAGCAGAGCTGTATCGTGGTCCAGGAGCCTGCTCAGGCTGCTGCTCTGCCGGTACCATGGGGCTGGAGCACGCAGGCTGGCTGCCGCTCGCTGCTCGGCAGAAACCTGCTGCTGGAGGAGACCCACGGCGCTCAGCGGGTTTGCTTTCAAGCTCCTGCAAACGTCTGGCAGCAGCTCTCCAAACAGGAGTACAAAGGAGACCGTGGAGAACAAAATTATAAACCCATGAGCTTCTTCCTGCAACGTTTAAAGTGTCCTTCCTTTGCTAAAGCATGGCGCCTGTCCCCATCACCCCTCAGCTTGAAGGAATTCCAGAATCTGTAATCGTGGGGGTCTTTTGTTGTGGATGACTCTTGTGGCATTAGGAGGGGTCGAATTATTTTGGAGTCTGGCCTTATCTGTGCTTAATGCATGGTGTAAACATGTTTCTTGGCAAGGTGCACGTGGAATTTGCTGAGTATTCCAGGTCTGCTGGCAGATAGCAACCCCATGGGCCCCATTCTCCAAAGATCTGTGCGTGTGGGCACTGGATCTGTATTTACATTGCACTTGTGCCTGTGTGCACACAGAGATCCCGTTTGCCTGTCTTGCCCATGTTCTGACAATAGAAGGGAATACCTCCACGTGCTCCGCCTCGGTCAGCGGGAAGGCTCAGCCCTTGCCTGTCACACAGTGAGAGACAGCGAGCTGGCCCTAACGAAGAGGAGAAAAGGGTGCTTGGGAAGGCACCTGTCAGGAGCTGTTTGTTCTGATCCTGCTCTCCCCATCCTCCCACTGCCGCGGGCTAATTCCATCAATTCCACGCTGGAAGGACTGAAGTGAACCGAGGGTGAACCGCAACTTCGGGGATTGAAGATGTGTGAATTTCTGAACTGGAAGAAGGTGAAAACCAAACAGAACGCCCCCCCTCCAGCCCCCTTCTTACCAAGGGCATATTCCAGGAGCCTTCCCCTCAGTGCTTGCCCCGGGGCTGTGTTCCCCTGAGGGTGCTGGTGTTGGTGCTGGTGTTGGTGCTGGTTTTCGTGGTGCCATTGTTGGCTCTCGGGCACGGAGGCCAGCCCCGGGAGCTGGGTTCAGCCCTGTTTTTCTTCTCAGCCGCTAAAATAATGGCAGGGGGTGACCTAATTTTAACTTCGGCGTATTTCTAACAATCAGTGGAAACTATGCGCCGTTAATGGCCTTTAGAAAGTGTCATGTTTTTGTGGAAAGCAGAAAAGGGAAATAAACTATCTAATGTTTGCTCTGCTCCTCGCACAGCCCCGCTGCGCGTGTTTCCTGTTGCAGTGGTTTGTTTGGTGCCTGTGTGTGTGATCGTAAAGGGGGGGGAGAACCATCCAGAAGCACTCAGCTGTAGGCTTTTGGGGAGGTGATATATTCCGTGTTTCTTCTTCTCCTTCTTGTACAAAGAAAATCCTCCTTTTCGCTGTTTTTAATGTGCCGGGGTAATCAGATTGTCCCGGTGTGATTCACTCGCTGGCAGTGCCAGGCAGGATGGTGGCTGGGGGGGGAGCTGCTGTCCAAACCCAATTAGTAAGCGTTGAGGTAGGAATTCAGGCTAAGGCTGAGCTCAGATTCTCTTAAATTGAAGTCTTGGAGTTGTATCCACTTTATAAACAGAAGAAGACTTTGACAGAAAGCATACAGAACTGTTTATGGTGTCCCACCCTGAAACCTAGCATGGAAATAAGATCTCTGCGATTCTTTTCCTCCAGATACCACCGCTGTATTTATCTCTGAAAGCAAAACAGATGGATCGCTTTTCAAGACGCTTAGACCTTCTGGCTCCCTTCTAAAAACACGTTTGAGGCTCCCTTACCTAGGAGCAAAAGGTCTCCAAGCAGTCACATCCCCTGGCCAGCTTGGAGGCCAACAGCAGGGCTGATTGGGGTCCCCGGTGCTTGAAGGACACGGTGTGGAGGTGCACAGCTCAAGGTCGTACATGGGTGCGACCTGAAGGCTGGGGAAGTCCTCGTCAGGACCTGTCCTTCTTTCCCCACTGGCCACAAGCAGCAGTAGCTGCAGAGGGAACGATCCTTGCTCTGCGAGCTCTTGTTGAAGAGCTTGGCTTTTATTTTAACGAGGGACCGCGCCGGTGATGGTTTATCTCGCTAATTGAATTGGAAGCTGTTCTTTATTTCCTAATAATCCTGCGTCAACTGGTACGGGTTGTAAATTGTCTTTGATAAACAGCTGAGGTCTTGCTAGCTCCAGTGCAAGGCGTTGTTGTGCTGTGGGATTTTTGCGTTCCTGGATTTTTCTGAATGCTCAAAGAAATGGCTAACAGAAACATGGTGCTTTGGGCTTCAGGAGTTGAGCCGCTGCCTTGCTGTTTTTAGCAGGTAGCTGCTGACTGGAAACAAAACTCTAAATGCAGAAGTCGCGGAGACTTCTGATAACTCTTCAGAGCATTATTGGAAGTGTGAGGGAAGGCTTTTCATGTGGCAGAGTATCATTATTGCCGTTCATCTCTGCTTTGCATTAGAGAGCAAGCAAAAAGGCCTTGCATACTGAGCATACCTTAGGCTGCCTGAATAAATCTCACCGTCGGGGTTGCAACTGCTGGCGTGCCAACCACCGATGGACACGTGAGCTGAAAGGGAAATACCACCAGATTCCTCACAGACACCCTCCCAGCGGCTTGGTGCAAGACCGGAGGAAGACATTCAGCGGGCTGGTTATCGTGTGCTGAATGTGTCACAAAATAACGGGATCCTCCCATGTTTTTAGGCAGCTGTTTTGGTCACTCTGGGAGTCCCCTGTGCAGCAGGGTGGGAGCAAACTCGTGCTCAGCATCACTCAGGTACCCAGCATCACCACGGCAGGGTTTTGATGTGAGTCTTCTTAATATTAAACCAAAACAATCAGTAGGTCAGTCAGATGGTAACCATTGCTCTCCTCTCACATACAGATGAGCAGGGAGGTGAGTGATGCCAGGACTGCGTGCTCCATGCAGCTTCCCAACCCCAGCAGGAGGACAGCATGTGCTGACACCAAGCATGCTGGCTTTGCTGGGTGCGCCGGGGATGCGGCTCTCCGTTTGCAGCTTTATTTTACAGGGCACAAGATTCAGCACCACGGGCCGGCTCCATAACTGCACAATAACTATTGATTGCTTAATTAGCTGGGAAATGCCACCTAATTGCTAAGCAGTTCCACTGCATCGTTCAGGGCACGTGGGACTCGTGGCCGTGGTCCCTGTGCACGCTCCTCCGCTGCCGTGGCTGGCAGAGGGAGCAGCGTGGGGGACACCGTGGGGTGCCACCAGCTTTTAGGCCCAGGCTAGGTGGCTATTTGACCCACATGGGGCAAAATGATGAGGAAATGCATCCCAAAGTCTTCTGTCAGTTATTTTATTTATTACTCAACTTGTGTTTGCCGGGACGGATTCATCTGGAGGTGAACCCCCAGTTCGGCCCAGTAGATGAAGAAGTTGAGGTTCAGGGGTATGAGAAAATGACTGAAATGTTTGGGATTCAAAAAGCCACGTGTGGCTGTCTCCTGGTGATGGTGCCCCTGAGCCTGCAGATGCCAAAAGAGCTGGGATAACATGGTCCTGGTGCTGGTGGTGTGCTTCTGTGGTACCCAGCGTGTCCCCAGCTCTGCGTGCTCCCTGGGCACTGCTGTGCGTCCCCCTGCTGAATGAGTGGCTGGTGGATATGCCAAGGAAAGGCAAAGATTTTTTTTTCTCTTCTTCTATGCTTTTAGGAGGGGAGGTGTAAGAGAAGAACTTACTTGCTCCGCGTTCAGCCTGCCCATGGTCTGGCTCAGCCCTGGTGGGAACAGAGACTCTGCAGGTTCCCAGGTCATTACTAGCAGTTCAAATAATTAGCTTGAGTGGAGAATGACATTAATTGTTTTTAATAATCAGTTGTTTTATTGTCTCTCTTTCTGAAAGACCGATGGTCAATAGTTTGGTAATTAATCACCGTTGCTTCTAGCCCGGTGGAAGAAGTTTCCACGCTGCACAAAATGATCGTTTCCTGCGGATTGTTGCTGTAAAGAATTAACCTGAGCTGTGTACACAGCTTCCATGGCTGAGGGCCCACCGCTGGGACTTGCTCGAGAGCCCGTGCTGCGTGCACGCGAGCTGCAGGCGCTGCTCCTGGGCTGGCTGCTGCCCCTCTCCTCTGGGTGCCCCGCAGCACCGACACCCCCAGTCCTGGGCTGCTGGGGAACACGGAGCCCTGAGCTCCCCGCACTTCTGGCCCACAGCAGCCAGCTGATGGGTTTGGGTGGCCTTATTAAGCGTTTGCCTTTTCCCATCTTCTCGTAGCACCTGGTTCCTTTCATTAAACTTGAGCCAGGGGTGTTCATCCCGCTCTGGATCCCCCGCTTGGGGTCACTTGGTGGTTCCAGCCGGCCCCCCGAGGCAGCTCCGCGTCCTCAAGGTCACACAGGGGCTGTGTGACTGAGCACAGAGTGACAAGCTGCTGGATAATCCCTCGGTGCCACGAGCACAGCGTTACAGACATGTATTGAGCCACTGCTGCTGCCGGGCTGGCTGCCTGTGTTGGGGAGCCCACTGGGGTCTCCCCTTTTTATGGGTCCCTGGCTTGCGGGATGGTTTTTGTGTTTCAGTCGTTCTTACTGCGCTGTGGGAAGGGGCTGGGCTGGCACGCTGATGTATGGTAACGCGTGCTGGCTTAATCAGAGGGTACAAAACAGTGACCTCGATTTATCAGCTTCCCTGTGATGGTAGATTATCTTCGGAAGAGAGACTCCTTCCCTTGCTGCCTCGAATCGTGCGTGTATTTCTGAAACGGGGCCTGCTTTTGGCCACACAGGCAAGGAAGTCTTGACTGGAAAACGCTTAAAATGATGTTTCACTTAGGGGAAGGAGGAAAAAAAAAAAAAAAAGGCTTTGTTACCAGAGCAACTGGTACATCTTGTGCTGCTTCGCTTCGCCGAACCACACAGAGCACCCTCCGCCCGCCCGCCCTCCCCGCAGGAGCCAGCCCCCACACACCTACACACCAATATGTCACGGGAACTTCTCGCCGGCTGAATAATGAAGGGAAAGGTGCTTCTTACGCTGCGGCCGCTTCCAAAAGGTGATTCAAAATGCCCCTGTGTTAATTTATCATCCCCCTCTTTCGTCTCCATCCCCTCCGCAGCCCGTGCCGGGGCAGGGCGGGCGCAGTGCCCGTGGCTCTGGCCGCTCTCCTGGCGCTGCTGCACGCTCAGCACTGCGCAGCCTCGCCAGGAGAGAAGATATCTGCAGTGGCACGGGGGAAAAAAGCTCCCTTTGAAGACGCCGAGCCAAGCCAGTGGCGCTGCAGGACGTGGTGGCTGGCCCCGCGGGGCTGGTCGGGTGCCAGGCGTGGGCACAGGGAGAAGGGGAGCCCTTTGCTTGTCTCACTGGGCTTAGAGGATGCTTTGAGCTCTTACCAAGCGCCGTTTGGCCACAGGAATGCCCAGGCTTGGGGCTGTTTGCTTTGGGGATGTCCCTACAGCCAGGTGCTCAGAAAACAGGCAGCCTTTTGGAGCTGGGGGCATGCCCTGCGCAAGCCTGGCTCTGCTGTTCGGGGGCTGCAGCTTCCCAAGCTGAGGCTTGCAGAGCTCTGGTCACTGACACCACAGAGCGGGTTGTTACAGCAGCACGGCCAGCGGGTGAGGTTTGGTTGCTGCAAGGCCTGGGTGGATTATAAAATAATTTCCTGTTAGAATGTGCTGAGCTGATGGTAACCCTGGGCTGCAGAGGGGCGAATGAGGAAGATCTCGCTGGTGCGTGCTGGCGGTGGTTGTTGACCCGTTCGTGATATTTAACGAGCACCAGGTTGGTGGATTAAGCCTGATGCAGTGTCCGGGGAACCTTGTGCTGAGCCCTGCAGGTACTAACTTCTCCACTGGCCTTTGCTGAATCGCTTCTCTCTCTTCTGCCCTGCCTGTCCCCAGCTGTCCCCTGGGACCAGGAGCAGTGCGGGTGCTCTGCAGGTAGCAGAAGCTGCTTACAGGGAGGTGCTGTGCCAGGGGCAGCTGGTGGTGCTGCACTGCAAGCACAGGCTCAGGCAGGAGGCTGGTTCAGGGGGAGCCGATGCAGCAGCCACAGCACCAACCAAGCAGCCAGATCGCCAATTTGGCTGCTGCTGGCAAAACACATGGTGCCACCATCTCCGTTAACAGAAAACTCCTCCACACAGCATAAAGAAACACTGAAAAGTGCAAAGCAGGATCCCGGGGGCTGGGTCTTGTACCTGAGGCTTTCACAGTGGCCAGTGTTTGTTTTCAATGTTTCTTGCTTGTCCTTTTTTGCACCTTTTCCAACGTGGATGCAGCCCAATTTGGGGCTGGTGCTGAAGGCCTGGAGCAGAGCAGCGCTGGAGGGGAGGTGGTTGGAGCTCAGCATCTCCTGGGCACCCCTCGTTAGCTCGTTGCAGGGCTCTCGAGATCTGCTGTTTGTGCTGAGGTTTACCTGGGAAGCCCTTTACGCTCATTACCTCAAGATGGAAAGCGCCAAGCAAACACAGCCCGCTTCCAAATGTTGTGAAGGTTTTTTTTTTTCCTCCCTCACATAAGAATGGCAGATTGGTGTAATATTTTTTTTGCTGTTTAGGTCTTTTTAAGCTCTTAGGTTTGAATTTGCCTGTGGAAGAGTGTGGCTGGGAGCTGGCTCCATCCCCACGTCTCCAGCAAAGGCTTTGCCTTCACTCCTGTCCCTGTCCCCATCCTGCCTCGCTCGTCGGCGTGGGCAGCTGAGGAAGAGGAGGAGGAAGAGGTCAGGGCTTCCTTCTAAGACTTTCTTATCCCCACTGGGCTGCAGTAGAGGTGTCTCCTCTGCTCTGCTGGTGCAGGCTGTGCCCTGCAGCGTAACCCATGTGCTGTGCCCCATCTGGGTGCCGGGTACCCCCCCTCGCCCTCTGCAGCCCCATCTCTTTTACAGGGGAGCTTGCAACTCGTGGCAGCGAGTTTCCAACACAAATAACCTTCTGCATATTATTATTATTATTTTAATCTACTTTAAAACTGGATCTGAGAGCAAACGGCAGCTGAAATGACCTGTGTGTGCGGGGGCAGAGAGAGGGCAGGGAGCTAATCCCACACAGCACGCTCAAACTGGGAGCTGCTGGGGGCAGAGACTCGCATAAAGGGCAGAGAATTGGATTTTAGCTCCCCAGAGGTAATTTTTCCGAGCTGCCCACAGCCCCGCTCTGGAAGCCGTGTGGGTTTTGTTACCTCTCCATGGGTGTTAAAGACCAGGAGGCAGAAGGACCTTCCCCAGGCAGCGTGCCGGAGCTCAGCCTTCGCCCCAGCCCCGTGCTCCTGCTCCATCACATCACCACGGGTGTTTTCTGCAGCGAGTGCTGGCTGGGATCTCTCTTTTAATAAGTCTAGCTATTGAATTCCAAATAAACAAAGAGTGTTAGCTCGTTACAGTGCTTCTACTCCCTTGAGAAGTGGTTATTAACAGGGTCAGCGCGAAGAAATGTATTTTATGGTTGTCTTCGTAGTGTCTAGATCAGACGAGAGCAGGCTTAAACAGCGCGGCTGCTGCGTTAAAAACATTCGCTCGTGGATGCCTCCTCGTTAGTTAAAAGGTGGGATTTGTTCCTTGCAGGTTGCCACTGTGTTTTCGTTGAAAGTTGGGGTGGTTCCTCCAGCTGGGCACAGCCATGGGGTGTCTGCAGGATGGGATGGGATGGGATGGGATGGGATGGGATGGGATGGGATGGGAGCCTCTGATGCTGAGCTCTCATCCAGGTCCTCCTCTAAAATCCCTGTTGTAATGGCAGATAGTGGTTGCTGTGCCGGATGGAGGGCTGGAAAGGAAAGCCTGGAGCTTGTTCCAAGGCCTCTCCTTCTCCCTGTGTATTTAGCACTGATTTTATCCTGGGGCTGTGAGTTCCCTGAATGGGTGGCTGCAGCCTTGCACAGGATTTGTGATGGGCCCAGGGCTGCTGGGTCGTGCCGGCTCAGTGTCTTGTGTGGCTCTGCTGGTTTGCATTTAAAGAAAATCATGATTTTTTTCAGGGGCTGTTGCTGAGGATGGGATGAGTGTGTTAGCCTCAATGACAATGAAAGCAAATCTAAGCAGACTTTTTTTTTTTCTCTTAACTTTAAACTTGACATGATGGATTCGTCCCTGGAGAGTCGGGAGTGAGGCATGGCTGGGGTGAGCAGTCCTGCACTTACATCAGCCGTGAATTACGCCGGTTTGCATCACACCGAGGAGCGAAAGGAAAAGTGATTTATTGCAATGGGAAGCTCGTGGTCACACTCCCATTTTATCACGGATTACTCAGGTCTCTCCATGTTTTCCAGCACTGCCGTCCATGATCAGTCCTACTAGGTGTAATCCTAGTGTTTTGCTGCTTCTGAATGATAAAGAAAAAAAAATCCTCTGAAGCCAGGTGGGGACCTGAAGCCTTCACCAGTGGCGTGGCTTTCTGGTGGTGGCAGCATCACCTTCTGAAAAGATGGGGTGTTTCTACTCCAGCACATCTTTCACTTGATAAGCCTTTATGCTAATACTTCCCTTGGTGTTGCAATTTGTCCCTGAGCAAAGCCATTAGTTGGGAACACGCCGCCTCATTAAGTGGCTAACTTGAGCATTCAGCAGCCTCCAGCCGACCTCCTCCCTCGCAGCCTGGCAGATGAAAACCTCCTCAGTTTGAAGCTCTTACGGACAACATGAAAGGCTGGAACCACGTCTTCGTGTCTTATGGCAGGAGGAATCCACGTGTCATCAGCAATCAGCGTTTAAGAGAAATTGCAAATGCAGCTGGACTCGTTCGTTAGAGACATTGTTCTTACGGCAGAGCTGGCGGGGCCGCGGGTGCCGGGTGGGAATGCCTTCATGTCCTGTGCTTTGCAGATCTTCTCTTGCTTCAATTCGGCAGGGCCAGGATGGAGGCCAAAGCCTTTCTTCTGTACACAGCCTATTAGCAGGGAGGCAGCCGCGTCAGCAGAATTGCCGCGAAGAGCCTGCTCCGGCTGAACTGTGAATGGTGTGTCCGAACGGCGACAAGGCGAGCCCAGGGGGTGCTTTGCAAGGGGAAATGGAAATCTCCTGTTGGAGGAGCGGGCTTCTGAAACAGAGCACAAGATTGCACTTCGGGACTTTTCACAAATATTCCTTGCCATGGTCATGGAACTGCCTAAACTGCAGAAAACCTGCTCTGTGGCGCTGAAGGGCAGCATCCCGTGGGTGAGCCCTACCACTTGCACAGGAGATGCATCTGCTTTGAGTCCTGTAGCAGCCAAGCAGCAAGCTGGCCCCTCGAAAGCCGGCTGAGCATGCTCTGGTGGTGGTTTTTTGTTTGTTTTCTAATTGACAGGGAGCAATCTGTAGGGATGGAGACCCTGGTGCATGTGCAGTGTGTTCGGAGTACTCCAAGCTGCTTGGGCAGGCTGTAGTGGGAAGGAGCAGGCACGGTGGTGGTGTAGGGGAACCTTGTCTGTAGGGTTAAGCAACAGCAGCAGCATTTGGGCCCGAGGTCTACTCTGTCCTTGCAGTGCTGGCACCCAGGGCATTTCTGCACGCCGGCTGCCATGCATTAAGTGGATTTCCATGCGTGCTGCTACGCTCACATGCCGGATTGTGCAGGGCATGGGGGTTTCACATTACAGGTTTTTGCTTGGGGAGGGACACCAGGGGTCCAGGAGAGGTTTTCTTCAAGTGGTGTGTTTCTCATCAAGCTGGCTGGCTTGGGCTCTATGAATTATTTCAATTCAGGTTTGCTGCAGAGTGCCCCCCACACGTGGGTTTGCCTGGGTTAGCACGCCCAGCACGCAGAGTAGTGCCGTGCATCCAGGCTGCAGCCCTTCTGCTTCATGGCTAACCCGTGGTTTTATTTTTATTTATTCATTGCATCTGCCTAGATTAGCTGAAACTTGGCACGGCCAAGGAAAATTGGTTCCTCTTTGAGTGCCTCAATGCCTTGAGTGTTGGTTTTTGTTCCCTTATTGGTGACCATTCACAACCTATTTTGGAAGGCACTTGAGAAGGAATCAGCTAATTATATCATTTAATAAAAGATGTGAGAATGCCAATTTAGGGAGCGCCGGCAGTGTGGAGAAGCTGGGCCTGAAGAATGTGATTTGTGTTGCATGGGAAATATTAATCACGGCAGCTCCCGGGAGACAGGTCTGCCAGGAGGGTGGTGATGTTGGATGCACTGCTCATCTCTCTGAAATTAGGCTGTGCACAAGAACCAATAAAAGCAGAACCAAAGATTTCTAGCAGAAGGGATCAATAACTCGGAAGCATTTAAATTCAAAATTAGAAAAATGGGAGCGGTTATGGGCAGGGAGAGCGTATTAATAACGGCAAACAAGTATTTGTTACTGCTGGTGTGCAATAAGATAATTTAAGAGAAATGCTCCGAGTGCCTTTTGTCGCAGATAAAACCTTTTGTTAGATTCCCAAGCAAAATGGAGCTCGCGACTTTCAATTTCAGGGCTCTCAGATGATCAAAATACCGTGGGGCAGTCTGATCATATAATACCTTGCCGGAATGAGGTCATCAATAACTTTTGCCTGGGTGTGATTTACACAGTTGTCAGTGTCTGAATTGCCATAATACGTCTCTGCCTGGGAAAAATGCTGCATTTGGAGGAAAAAAAAAACACCACCACAAAGCAGCAGCTCTCTGGGTAGCTGGTTCTCTGCTAATAATGGATACAGAAGAGTGATTATTTGTGATCCATTCAAATAGAAATGCTCAGCGTCTAAAACTAGAGGCATGGAAGCTGTTACAAGGTCAAGCAGTGTCCTTTAAGGAGAAATAGGTGGTGAATACTGTCAGCTGCAGATAACGCATCTGCAACATCGTGGAAAGTGCATCTGAAATGAAGATTAAAGGTGCTCTGCACTCATACGGAGCTGGGGGCTGGGCGGAGAGAAGATAGAGGCAAAGTCAGAAAAAAAAGAGGATTAGCTTTTGGTGGGTGACAGGCGATAACTCTTGCAAGGAGGAGATTTAAGCACCAAAGAGCTCAGTAACCTGGGGAATTATTCCAGGTTTCTGTAGCCGCCTCCAGCTGATGATCTTCAGCAGCTCTAAATCCTTTGCACCTCTCACCCCATGCACGTGTGCTCATGGTGTCTCCTGCTGCCCCGAATTGCAGGCCCTGGTCATCCACGCTCGCAGCCTGCTCTAATTTTAGATGCCCCAGTTTAAGTAGAGGCAGAAAAGGAGCTGACCTTCAGCTGTGCTGCCAGGCCTCTTCCTTCTGCTGACATACCCCGCGGGTCAGGGCGCTGAGAGCTTCTGAGAATGAAGTCCTCATGTCTTGGCAGATGTTTGCAAGTGTCTGCCGCAGTAATGGGGGCAGAGAGCTTTGCTGGAGATCCTGCAGTGAGTTCCTAAGAGAAACTGGATCTCTTAGCTGGTGGATAGGAGCCAAAAGTTGCATTTCTTAATATTGTGAAGAGGGAGATACTGGAAGCGCTGTCAGTCCCACCGTGCTGAGAAATGCCAGTTTGTGAAAATACATTTTGGCAGCCCCTCTGAGGAGAAGGACTCGACCCCTTATAGCCACGGAAGTAGCTTCAGATGTGGAAAGCTGTCTTCATATTCCCAACTGAGAGTGACCCCAAAGGACAATACCTCCCCTGAAGCAGAGCAGGGGAGGTCCATGTACACATCAGGACCTGGCGCTTCTCCTCTGCCTAGGGAAATCACCGCAACCAAGCAAAATCTGCGGCTTTCCATTCAAATTGGGCTCCTCGATGCAAATCTCTGTCTTGCAAAAACATCCAAGGAGCCTAGGGTTTCTTCCATGGAAGACAAATATGTTTGCAGATCTCAAGTGTTCTGGGAGCTGCGGGCGGTGTGCTGGGGTTGCTCGTGCATAGGCTCTCCTCCTATGTGGCAAGACACGAGCTGGTGCTGGAGTCCTCAGGTCTGTAAACCCCCGGGCGGCTGGAGACCTCACTGGTGCCTGGTACAGAGCTGACCTTTCATTTTGCTAGCAGAAAATGATGATTAACCTTGAGCTCAGCAGACTGCACTTAAGATTGTGCACCCTAGCTGTTGGATAAAAATAGACACAGAAGCTGGAAGGGGGGAATATCGCATCTTTTAAAGATTATCTGTGTGCTATTAATGTACCAGTCACCAGGCCTGATGCTGAGCTTGTGGAAGCTTTACCTGCAGAAAAATACAGGATATGGAGTACAACGACCTCCCAGGTGTTCATCCTTCTGGTACGGAGCAAACCTCGCCTTCTCCAGCTGCTGCCCCACTCAAACCAGTTTTATCAAAGGAGCACAGTGGCTGTTTATAGCCTAAAGCAAGCAGCAGAAGAACAAGCTACTATGGTTTTCAGGATTCTGGTGCAAAATTCTTTCTGGATTTCCTGGCACTTAGTTATTAATGAGACATTTGTGCTGTTTGCTTAAAAACCTCCCAGCAGCTAGCACATGTGCGCTATGCAAATTATTTTGGGTCTGGTTAAATACTGTTTTTCTAGGAAGGGAAATAACTGACATTAGTAGAGGAAAAATAAGTAATGTTAACCCTCTGTAGGTCCTTCCCTCATTAATTATTTTGGCTGTTTGGCTCTCGCAGCAGAATTGCGTGCTTTGCTGTTGTTAGCAGGCTGGAGGAGTTCGACGGCGATTTGGGACCTCTGCTTGAATAGTCACGTACCCCAAGTGCATACTTTGGGTGGCAGTGGTCCAGGAATCTGCCAACGTCCTAATTAACACACTTTTTCAATGGACAATATTAATATTCATACTATTATACTGTAAAATGAGTAATTTGAATAGACAGAGTGTCGTGCACTCTCTTGATCTCTTGTGGATTAACCTACAAAAGGCCATTGGCACTCGTTCTTACAGGCCTTAATGGGTACGAAGGCTTCTCATAAAACTGCACGAAGCTGAGGCGCCTAAAAACGGGTAGCAAATACAGTGCATTGGGTAGGGCCGTTGATGTTTTGTTAGAGCAGCCACCGGGCTGTGAAGGAAAATGTTTGTAATAGATGAGCACCTCAGGATGATGGAGGAGGGAGGCGGCTCTCCGGGGTGACGGCTCCCACAACATCCATCTAACTGATGTCAGCCGAGCTGCAGTAATGGAGAGGTTCCCCAGCTGGGCCGGGGCTTAGAGGAGAGCAGTGCGGAAAGGGAGAAAGCAAATATATGTTTGACTGGAAAACAAAGGACTTGGAAGGCCGGTCATGTTTTATTGATGCCCACCATTAGGGGCCACCACAAGATGTACTGCCGATCCTAGCGAAAGGAATGGAAGCGCAGCAAAGACCATGAAAGAAAGCAGATTCCCCAGGAGGAGAAAGCAGAGGCACTGCTGATGTAGAAAACGATGTATTTAACAGACAGGCTAAGGGATGTGAGGATTGCAGGGTATGTTCAGGTAAGCAGCTGCTAATTTACTGAAGTATCCAGATGACTGCATTCACCTGGGATCCATGTCCCACGCACAAACCGTCCTTTAACAGGCTCCTTCCATCTCCCCCAAGATCTAGTTGACCTTGAGTCCCCAAGGAAGGAGGAGCTGGCTTCAGGGTCCATATTAAGGAGAAACAGCTACTGAAAAAAGAAGCCTCAGCACGTCTTCAGTTCAGCATTCAGGATTGAGGAGGCACGGCCTTCGCCCCCCTGTCTGGGGGGAGCGAGCTTTCCAGTGCTCCACCCTCTAAAGAAATCTTGGTGCTGCAAATATGGGGTAGTGCCAAGGAGAGAGGCCCTTTTGGTGGCAAGATCTGTGTGGTCAGTGCAAGGTTTGAGGTGTTACAGACATCGGTTTGCCTTAAGCAGCAGAGGCTGGAGAAGCCTACTTGAATGCAGGATAGGGGGACGCTAACAAATGTTATTTTGCTCAAAACCCCTCAGTTTGGGCTCAGCTGAGGAATTAAATCACATTTAACAGAATCAGGGGGATACTTTTAAGAAGTGATCAGAGCAAGCTGCTGCTTCAAACCTGGTCCTGAAGATCGATCTTGTGCCACAGGGATCTGGGGGAGCTGTGGTGCCTTGGGAGGAATGCCTTGAACCTGCTCGCGTCCTCCACGGGATGTGTTTGTGTTCCCACAGCTACCAGCTGGAGAGCCACAGCAGGGGCATTTAGTCTTGCTGGCTCTGTGAGCTTGATTTAATAAAAAAATCTATAATAATTAAGGTGAAATGACAAGAAAAAGAATGTCTTAAACCCGTGCCAGAGGTTAGTGCACAAAGGAACCCACTAGCGAGGTTTGAGACATCAGGCAGGCTTTGGCTGGGAGATAATGGAAAAATTAGAGGCTTTTAGAGCCTGGGTCAGTGTCATGAATCAAACACTAAAACCTGCTGCTTTACTGTAGCTCTACAAGAACTATCAAGCCTCCTTAAAGGAGTTCCTACGACCAAGTGAGTGGAAAATAACGAGGCCTTGTGACATCCTGGGGCTGCAGCCCCAGTGGCCGTGGGGCAGCATCCCCGCCAGCTTTCGCTCCCCATCCCCTTGAGCAGCAGAAACTTCAGCTAGCAGAGAAACCGCAAGCTGAAAAAGGGAGGGGAAAGAGAAAAATTTATTTATATATTTTTTTCTAAAGAAAAGGGAGGGCTTGATAAATGGGAGGCAGGAGGGCAGGGGCAGCGCTGGCGCAGTGCCGTGACTCATGCTGCTCCTCTCCTGACGTGCACGCAGCGCTGCAGCATCGCCGCTGCTGTTTGGTCAGGTCCGAGCCCCTGCAGAGATGTTCTCCTCTGTGGGGCCTGGGGGTGACAGCGGTGGTGCTGAGGAGGGTGCCCGGAGCCGGGCAGGACAAACCCTACTGCTGCTCGTGCCGCCCGTCCTTGTTGCCAGTTTGTAGAAGCACTGACGCTGTGCTTGCTGCATTTACGCTTCCCTCTTTTGAGAAGTGCTTTTGTTGTAACTGACTATTTTTGTGTTCCTTTTGGAAAAAGTCCCAAAGAAGGCCTTAAAATAGAGAAATCGGATAGATATAAGTATTTTTGAGGGAAGCTGGGGAAGTATTCTGCAGCCTGTTCCACGGCCTCTTCACAATTCCTGTGAGGTGACAAGCAACTTCCTTGTGAATAATCCCCAGCTACATTCAAAATATGGGTGGTACACAGCCGTGTAGCTGCATACTATGAAGTCTTAATCGTGCTGGCTGCTGGCACCCAGGGGTGTTTGTGTCCATCACAACACCAAGGCACGAGGCAGGACTTCTTGCTTTCATTTTATCTCCTATCTGACAGGGCTGGTGTTGGCCGGGCCAGGCTTGAAGGTCAAGTTTCAGCTCCAGCTGAGCACTGCACGCTGTTTTATTCAGCCGAGCTTTCCAGGGTTTACTGCTTCAGTCTCCAGGCTCAACCTGGTTTGAAAGTTTCCATGGAAATGATTTTTCCCCTGTTTGCAGGAAGGACATTTTCTCCAAGATCCTTTGCTTTGATAATGGGGGAAGAAAGCTCTTACAACCCCCCATTCAATATGATGGTTTCCTGGTATCCCGGCAGAAAGAACATGACATTTTATTTTATATTTATTTTTTGTTTGCTTTGCTTTTAATCTCGTCCCGGGGTGTGTGTATACTTGCAATAACAATCTTGGAGATGTGCACTGGTCTTGTGCTTCGTTCTCCATTCCGGGGCTCTGCTTTCTTTGTTTGTAATGTTTTCTCCGTAGCGGGAGCTGCTTGTTTCCCTGCCGGCTCCTGAGGACAGATAACAAGAGCTCTTCCAATCTCCCCTTTCTCAACAAAATGCCTTTCCCTGCCTCTGCCCGGTGGCCTGAGGCCAAGGACTTGTGCTCCCCGAGCAATGTGGGAGCGCCCTTTGTGGGCCTGCTGATGGGCAAGGCCTGCTGAGGTGACCGGGCCCTCGTCTGCTAGGCCGCGACTCGAAAGCACAAAAATGAGCTGCTTATTTCCTAACTGCTGATATTTTGGCAGACTTCTTCCTTCCTGAGAGGCCTGCAAGCAACTTCTGTCCTGCTGCAGAGCAGCCAGGGAGCAGCATGGGTGCAAGGGCTGTGTTTCAGCCAGGTCACTGCAGTGGCTTGGGAGAGAAGCCTGGTACGGGCCCTGCCTTGAGCACTACCCCAGTGTTAGGGTTGGCCTGTCAAGATTATCAAAACACGTATTTATTTTGAACAGAACAAGCTATCTGCTTGCAGCCACTGTTAACTTGAGCTCCCTGCACTTTTAGGAATTTGGGGCTGTGGTGAGGCACCCAGCTTGGGATTCCCTCAGGAATGAGACCACCTCTACCACATGCGTTGTGGTTATTTAATGACTGCTAGCACCATGTCATCCGTGTTAGTGATTTACATGCTCCTAAGTGTATGGACAGCCCTTCTGAAATCAGGTGGGGCTGCTTGGGTGTCTAAGGGTAAACGCTGTGGGAGTTTTTGTGCCTATGAGCCTGATTCAAGCTGTTCTCCTCTTTATTTTACTGAAGGTTTGTTTGGCTGCCACATGGCCAGGAGACGAAATGACAGGTTTTTCTCTAACAAGACTGCATAGGTGCATAAGGCAGGGATGAACATATGGAGAAGAAGGCATCCTCCTCTTTTGGGCAGCTGGTGGGGTCTGGGTGGGTTCTGGCCATGGTGGTGGTGGAGCAGACGCTGCCATCGATGCTGCTACGGGGACGGGGAGGTGGTGCTGGAGGGGAAGCAGAAAATCCTGCAGTGTTTTGTGTAAGAATCACTCCCCATTGCTGCTCCAGCACCAGTTGAGTGTGATGGAGAACAGAAAGCCAGCAGATTATTTCAAATTCCTTTTTTTCTCTGGAGACCAGAGGGGGGAGGAAAGTCATTTTCAAGCCGTCAGGGCTGTATAAATTACCGAAGAGCAGTCGGCTAGGAGGGAGCACGGCGTGGGAAGGCAGAGGGGTTACTTCTGCCAGCACAGCTGCCCCCGTGCTGGGGTCCTGCTTCTCCTCCTTGCACCAAGCTGGGGTGCGTGGTGGCTGGGTGACCGCTGAATTGTGATGGGGACCATCACCCCCATCCCTGCCCAGCTCTGGGGGGATGGAGCAGGCTTGGGAAGACAGCAAGGCTGCGTTACCTAAAGCAATTAACTTCCTTCATTCGGATCTTCCTTTGGCTCTGGGCTGGCATTTGCATTCATGGCCTTTTCTTCCCAGGTTGCTGCGAGATTTGTGCCGATGGGTCCCTTTTGGAGAATGCCTATAGCAGAAATGTGTTTTGTTATCCCTTGGAGCTGAAAGCCATAAAGAACAGAGTGACTTTAATGAACAGACCTTGCAGAATCACCACCTTGAAGCTCTAGCTGCTCATGTGAATCAAAACCTGCTGAAAGTAGGTCATATAGTAAAAATGAATTAGGTTTACTTCACATTTTATTGACTCTGCCAGTTTTTCATTCATAGAGTCTTGTAGTCAGGAATATATCCTGCCTTTTTAATGCTAGGCTTGGGTAGAAAGGGCAAATGCTGTTCTTTATTCTCGCCCTTTTAGCCTACGTGATTGAGGTTGTCAAAGATGTGATGGATGCACTTTCTCTTTGCCCTGTTTATTATTTTATTCTTCTTCATTAGAGAACTGCTTAAACAATAACCAAGTTCCCATATTATGTTCACAAATGGGAATTCAGGCCAGTCCAAAACATTGACGCAAAACCTAAATTCTTCTTACAACTTCCATGAAGGATCCAAGTGGTGTCGTGGTGACTGTGCAAGCAGGTGGATTGCCCTGCAGTGCCCCTCATTTACGTGATTCACTTCGATTACCCAGGAAGAAGCACAAATAAAAACCATTTGTATGCTTGTTTTATAGGTGTGGGCTCCTGCACGCAGAGGAGGAGCAGGGACCCAGCTGTGCTGAGGCATTTGTGGAGGCTGTAGCAGGAATGCAGCAGCCTGTTGCAGTCCTGGGAGTCAGGCTGGAGTTTGCTGTTTGTATCTGGGTTGCATTTATCGAGCCAGCAGTAGTTTGGCCCCCTCTTGTTAGTTTTGGCAGCGTGGGACTCCGGCAGCAGCGTGTTGCTTCCCAGAAACCCCTGAGGATGGGGCAGGGGGAAGCTGGTGGCTTCGGGTGCTGAATAGCCAAGTATTTGGGAAGGTGGGAGCAACACTGCGTTCATGTTACTGGAACAGCCGGGGGCAGTGATGTGGGGGTTCTCGGCCGATCCATGCTGAATGCCCTCGCTGTCCCGGAGCCGTTGATGTGGCACACCTGGCTGGGCGCAGTCCTGCTGTGGAGGTTTGTGCCTCGGAGGCTTCAGATAACCTCCGTGCTGTGGTTTCGTCCCCCCTCCCCTTGGTAAGTGCAGCCAAACACATTTTTTTATTTTTTTTTTCCCCTTAGAGCTTAGGTTTGGAGGCCTTTGCAGCACTCAGCAAACACCACGGCTTGTGGACAGTTGTGCACGGTGTGGGACCGGAGCTGGGGGTAGCAGCTCCTGGCTGCCGGGGGCTTCTGGGCTTGGTGCAAGTCCTTCCAACTCAATAGCCCCAGTGAGGGCAGAGCGCAGCCCCTCTGCTTTGTAGCCACACAATCCTAAGAATTGTTTTATTTGTAACACGAAATGCTCATTACCAAGTCTGTCTGACGTGGAGCACAGCAGCCCAAGGCCAGTGGGTAACGTGGGTGGGATAACCACATGCATGTGGCTGTGAGACCCCAGAATGAGTCAGCGTGGCAGATGTTAGATGGCTTCAGAAGGACTTCCACGAGGTGAGCTAACAGGACACACACGCACACCCCTGGTGTCACAGAAATATCGTGGATACATCACCACCAGAACGAGCACACGCGTTCCTGAAAGGAAAACCAGGCTGACCAAGGGGGCTGCTGTGATGGCAAACAAACCCCGGAGATGTGCGGTGTCCCGGTGCGTGTCACAGTGGGGCTGTTGCTCCTCAGCTGGGGCTGGGGGCAGATGTGCCCGGTCCGAGGCAGGAGGTCTGGCGAGGCTCTGCAGCAGCAGGCACGTGAATCGGAGCGTGGCTTCAGGTCGTGCTAGGAGGGGGAGTGAGAGCCCCAGCACAGTAACTCATTCTTCAAGAGGCTTGGCCAGCATCCAGGACGTCACGCAGTGAACCTCGGCGAGCAGGAGGGATGGGTTGGAGCAGCAGAGGCTGCTGATGAATGGGGGCAGCGAGGACAAAGACTCTGTGCTTGATGCCCATCACCGGCAGCGCTCGGGGCTGGCTGTGCTGCTCGTTCCTATCCCTTTTTGTAAGGTTAGGATTCATTTCCACGCTGTAGGGTTGACAGCGGAGGGCTTTAATGACACAGTGGGTGTTATAACCCGGAGGTAGGTCTCCGCCTCCACTGCTGGTGCGGTGGCTGGGTGCCTCCTGGGCCTCTGAACCGGGAATTAAATCCAGTAATTAGGATTCAGGAGCGTAAACAAGGGGGCACAGCTCCGTCAGCTTGTTGGACCATTCGGTTATAGCTTGCAGCAACTTCTTTCAACACAACTTGTTGCGTGGAGGGAGGATGTCCTTCTGCTGGGGGTAAAGAAGGAAGAGGAAACCGGGGGCTAAACGTCCATCGTCCTGCAGCTGGGGGCTCAGTTTGTAAAACGAGAGCTGCAGGAGCTCTCACCACGAGCAGGAGGATGGTACCACGTGTCCTGGTGCTTGGTGTGAAGCTTTTGAGCAGCAGCAGGTCTGCTGCGCTTCCATCAGGCCCTGCGGGTGCTCGCTCTCACCTGATGGGCTTTGTTTCCCAGCAGAGCTTGTCTGCCTTTGGTCTGTGGTTTTAGGATCTTGTGGTCCTCCTCTGCCACATTCTGCTGCTGGCTGGGGCTGGGCGTCCTCCTGGCGTTTCTGCCGGTCTGGAGCTGTCTGGTCGCAGCTTTAGCAAGAAGCTGGGAGGAAGAGAAGGGTGGAAAAGAAGGAAGAAAAGTTGGGGGATCCTGTGATGTGGTGTGTGCATGTGCTGTTCTTCATTGAAAACTTGTGCATAATGACACAGACTGGAGATTTTATCTTGTGTTTAGGATTTCTAACGTAGCTAAAACAGCAAATCTGTGAGTAAGGGTAGCTTCTCTAATGATTGATGATTTTTTTTGTCCTGCCTTCCTGCCTCATCTGCCTGCTGTGGATGGTACATACTTTACGAGGGAACAAAATCCCCACTGATAAATTAGGATGTGTTTTGCAACCTCCTCTTTGCAGCTACAGCTAACTGCTTTGATCTCAGCTGCGGACCTTTAGCCAACAACAGAATATAAATCCTCCCTACCTACAGCTTCATAATTTGAAGAAATACAGCCTGCAACTGTCTGGGTAGGAAGTGAGAGTCCTCGCTGGTACCTCTGTGCCAGGGTGCCTGGGGAAGGCACAGCAGTGTACCAGTAGCCTCTGTGCTTTTAATTACAGCTGGAGCAGCCCCACACTACCAAAATCACAGCTGGAAAAAATTAAACTGCTTTATCGTGGGTAATACAATGTGACCTACAGACGGAGGCCTGTAAGCAAACCACTCTTCTGCTCAAGAAAAGACCTTCATTGAGTATTATGTGCGTAATAAATCTTTCATTTTCTCTTAAGAAACAGTAATTACAGACGCTTCAGCTGTGGTGGGTATCTGCTGCGGACAATAAACGTCTGTCCTTCAGCACATCATCAGCATCTCGGTGATGGATGCTCGCGTGGACTGCAGCGGAGAGATAATATAAAATGTTGTCAGCAGCCTGTACTGGCAGCCCTTGCTCTGAGCCTTGGGAGCACAGATTGGGATGGTGCTCCGTGTATCGAGGAACGCATCTTGTTTGTCACACTTCCTTTTTTTTTAACAGTTTCAGGGTATTTTTGCTGTCTGGCTGCTGGCTACTAGCAGGGAGCTCCAAGGAGATAAGCTTCACTCTTCAGCAGGTACAAAGCTGCCTCAGCACTCCCACCAAAGACGGATGACCCCTTCTGTTGCTTCGCCAGCAAAATCTGAGCAAGAAACCCCAAGGGGATCAGTGGGAGCTGTAATCCAGTTGCACCGCCTGGAACTGGGTCATGGGAAGGGGAGGCAATGGGAGCCCGGAGCAATGCGAGGTCACGATCGGCTGCCCTTCGCCTTCAACTCTAATGGGCACCAACTGTCCTAAAACACTTGGGGATTGTTACATGTAACAGAAGAGGAGATGAAAAAGGAATTGTCTTGAATGTACATCTTCAGTAGGGCTACGGTGGGTAATAATGGGTGTGCGTGGAAGCAGCCAGGTGCCAGGGAAATCAGCCCAGTGTAGCTGTCTGTAGTCGTGGCTGAGAGCTGACCTGCTGCACGTGTTGTAGAAGGGCTTCTGGTGCTGGGTGGCTACCATCTGAACATACAGCCTTGGAGGGGTTCTTTTTATTTTTTATCACTCCCATTCATGCAGCTGGTGCTTGAACTGTGAGCTTTGTGAGGATTCTCTCTCCCAGGACACAGCAGTTCTGCCACGGCATCGCTTCACTTCCAAAAATTGTCTTGGGGGTTAGTTCCTGATAGAAACTGTTGTGATAAGCTGGTCTTGAGCAGAAACAGAAAAATAATTGCGATAAGGTCTGGACGAAAAAGGAAATGTTGCCAAAACCTCACCAAGTGCAGGTTTTAAAAATACACTTCTTCAGCATGGGTTTGTTGGCCACCAGGCTCCAGTGATGGTGGAGAACAAAGCACAAAGCACACGCACAGGGTTCTTCGGCTGTAACAGTGGATTCTTTAAAAAATATATATATTTCTGGACTCAAAATGCATCTAATCTTTACCTCCTTAACATATACCTTTGAGACAGACGTAAAAGCGGAAAGGATTGCAGAGAACTCCCTCTTTCAAGCAAGCCACTCCTGCAGATGTGCCTCCTGGGCCCAGCCGTGTCCCTGCAGGAGCCCTGCCTGGCCTGGGAGGATTGGGGGCAGCTCCAGCAACTGCTCGCTGAGCTGGACTCCACGCCTGGATTTAGCGCTGAGGAAGATAAAAGGATAAGGGGATGGAGCTAGGTGAACTTGGCAGCTATTCTTAATTCTCAGACTGGTTCTTGAGAAAGCGTTTCTTGAAAAGAATTACAGCCTCGTTTTGATGGCTGGAGATCTGAATTTCCTGACAGCTCTCACATTTTTTCCCTCCTGTCTCAGTGCTCTATAGCCCCGGGTGAGCTGGGTTGCACTGGCGAGAGGTGCCTGCAGCCTGGAGAGGTGAAAGTTGTGTCTCGCAGGAGGCTGGGGTTGATCTGATTGCGCTGTAGTCTTATTAATTACAGCACCCCTTTGATTCACTTACAAGGCAGACCGAGTTGGGGTCAGGGTATCAGGTTGTGTGCTGCCTGCCGGGGCTGCCAGCTCCTAGCACGGGCTTTTCCATGCAGGGTTCCTGTGCCTGAGACTTGAAACCATCCTGATAAACGTGTCAGGGATATGCGGGCCTCCAGCAGTGCCGCTGGGGGCTCTGCCAGGCTCTTACCTGTGGGTCTGGAGCTTTAAAAAGACCCCAGTCGGGCAAGCAGATGCTGTGCTTTGACCCTGTGCTTTCTGTTATTCACCTTGCCCTCAATGAAAGCAGCCACACCAAGAGTGTGGTGGTGTGCGGTGCCCTTCCTCTGCGCGTCTGCTGGAGCTGGAGTTGCCGAGGCACCATTTCCTCGCTGTTAGCTTAAATCCCAGGGAGAGCCGCGTTGCTCCCCGCAAATAAGTGTAAGTGACTCGCTGAGATGAGATCCTAAATAATTTACTCCTGGCGGAGCGCTCTGTGTGCTCTGCGAGGCAGGGGGAAGGAGGGAAGTGGGGCATTGCTGCACGGCGGCACGTTAAAGAACAACATCTCTGATTCTGTGTCGGTGAGACGAACAGATCTGGCAGGTTGTCTTCATTTTTCTTCTACCTCGTGGCCAGTGACTGCTCTGCTCCGTGTCCCATTATCCAGTGTTTTTCTTCTGTCTGGAGCAGAATCTGGCCTTGCCTTTGTGGCTGGGGACAGAGGAGCTCCTGGCATTTCCTGAGCTGATTCATTTTGTGCCACGCTGATGCGTTTAGGCTGACTGGGCTGCAGTGGTTTGGTAACGAACTGGGCATCCTTCTGAAAGGGCTTTCAGTAGTGAGTCCTTGTGACTCTTTTTTTCGCCATTTAAGCAATTGAACAACAGTCTTGAGAAGCCTTTGTGGAAAACTGAGCTTTTGGGGTTTCCTTGCTGCAGGGCGTAGTCAGATAACTGAATATCAGGGCTGCCCTGATACACCGTGGCTCTGGTGCTCAACGCTTCACCCGCTAATTAAACAGCAGATCTTAACTAATCTTCGCAAGCCCCCTCCCCTTCTGAGGCAGCTCAGGGAGCGCTGCTATCCCCGGTCACAGAGGGGGAATTTGAGGTAATGAGGTTAACGGGCCGCCTGAGGCCGCGGGAAGGAGCTAATTCAGAGCGGGGCTCCCAGCCGGGCAGCTTCTGGCACACGCGTGTCAGCAGCCCTGACCCCGATGCCAGCAGCGTGCGGAAGGTGATCACAGGCTTTGATTTGCAAGAAACAGACGGACAGAAGGGACCAGGAGTGGGATAGCTGCTCTTACAGCCCCCTGAAGGAGGGAGCCATCCCTTCCTTGCCACTGGTGGTAGCAGCGGGGCCGGGCTGTACCTGTACTGCGGCAGCAGATGGAGAAGTCGTGGGCAGAAGATGAGGCTCCTAGATGGAAGAATGCCTCCTGGAATTCAGACACAGTCACTGCTATAGCAGAGCATTACAATTTGATAGCCCTTGTTTTTATTGGTTTTATTTTATTTTTGTCCTCACTGCAGTGGTTTGTGCACAGCTTTTGCTGCCCACGGCTGTGCCGCGGCAGACAGGGCAGCTCAGGGAGCTGGAGTTTGAGCTGGAGGTGCCAAGGGTGGCTTTCTGAGGGACGGCATCCAAACGGGAAGGCCAGGAGGAGGAGGAGGAGAGCCTCTCTCCTAACATATGGATTGTATGGGGCCCAAACCCACAGCTGGCAGCACCCACAGTGTGCGTGTTGGCAACCAGCGTGGCCCCAAAACGGAGAAAAATGGTTACGGGCTGAGGTTCACAGTGGGATTGCAGGTTTCGTCCCCTCCTTGCCATGCCTGGGACTGAGACCAGGCAAAGGCGGTGATGCTCGGCCCCAAACAGGCCCAAATCACCCCAAAGTGGGGTTTCCAGGTGGCATCTGCCCTGTGGGCAGTGCCTGTCCCCTCTGCCTCGCAGCAGGGCCGCGGCAGTCCGCCGGGCGTGCTGAGCACGGAGCATCTCAGCCGCTCCTTTCAGGGTTTATTATTTTTAGACAGAGCAGAATATGGGAATGTGCTGAGCCGGCTCCTGAGCCCTGCCAAAAAAAGAACATCCTTCAGGCCTCGTGTAACTTCCAGCCCTGTCTCACCGCACAAGAGATCCACCTGGAGCCGGTAAGTGCGTCGGGCACACGAGGCTCCTGTGCCACAGCCCTTGGGAATGAAAGGTATTTCAGGAGTATTAGAGGAGCTCTGTCAGAGCAAACACCAGGCTTAAAAAATAAAGCAGATGTTTTACACCCTGAAAAATGTGCAAGTCAGAGCTACTTCGCATTGTTCACGGCCAAATTCCGCCAGCTGTGTTTGCATTGGGGTGCTCAGCACTTCGCTGGGCACCGCACAAATCTGTGGATGAGCTGGCCGAGGACACAGTGTCATGCCCAAAGCAGCTCCTGGTGTTTCTGCTCGCAGTGTCCACTCGCCCCTGCAACCCAGCAGCAGCTCGGAGCAGCGATGGCAAAGAGCTGGCTTGCTGTGAGGAATTTGAGGCTTTCCCAGGAGAGGGGCCGTGCGTGACGCACACCTCCAGCTATGCCGCTCTGTGCTCGGCTCCCACAGCCCGCAGATAAAATCCTGGCTCGGGGTAAAGACAGGCACCAGAAGCGTACCCGGGAGTTATCTCAGGTGACGGTATTGCCGTGATGAAGTACCCTACAAGGGCGTTATCACATCATTTTGCTCCGTTATGAGGCAGCGACAGAGGGCTGTGTCGGGGTGCAGCATTTTTGTACAGCACAGTGAGCTCGGTGGGAGATAATTTGTTCTTTCCCAGACTGATAAGTGGCACTGAAAGTTTTAAAGTTGTAAAATTAGGAGTAAATTTAAAATGCCTGGAATAGAGGTGGCTTTCCTATGTAATATTTGTAGTACATAGTAAGCAAAGTACTTGGAAGCTGTGCTTGTAGCCGTGATGAGGCGTGGGCAGAAGAAAAGCCAGGTTTGGAGAGAGGGAAAGTCTCCTGCTGCAACAACTGGTAGAGCTGGGAAGGCTTTCTGGGTACTAGGGCACGCTCGCTCCTTTCCTCAGTCCTGAAAAAGATGAGGAAAATACTTGAAGCAGGGCAGAAAATGCTGCCAGCAGAGTGCTGCCTGCCTCAGATAGGCTCCGTGCCAGGACGGCGGGGCTGTTAGGGGGAACGGATCCCCTCCTGCAGCATCCCCCACCTCGGGGCAGGACTGAGGGATTTAATCTACCCCCATAAGGACATCAGAGGGCCTTGGGTCACCACCGAGGTCACTGGGAAGGTGTTGGTGGGTGCTGGGACAGCATGGGGACAGTGGTGCTGGTGGCCCCGCGCTGCTCCCGCCCAGGACGACTTGCAGGTGGCCCTGGGAGGGGAGCGCTGGCTCTGTGAGCTCGGCTTTCTCCTTGGCTATCAGCGTTTCGCTTCCAGGAGGGAATGCTTTCTGCCAGAAGAATGTTCCCAGCTCTATTTTTTTTCCACTGGCTTTATGGAAACACTGCGCCTTTCTTCTCCTGGCTCCCCAGATGGTGCCTGCCCTTGCTGCACGGACTGAATTCCCACTGAGTCACCCAGCGGCTGGTCAAGCGCTCTTGGTCAGGACTGGTTTACATTAGAAAAAAAAAATGAATACACTTTCATGCAGATTAAACGTTTATTTTCCATGAAGAGGCCTGGCTTTGCTCTCACTTAGCTGCTTGGAGCACGTGCCTCTTGAACCCAGGGCACACAAGTGCCACCCCGCTGACCCCTGTCCTCGTGGGCTGGGTGCACCCAGCCTGAGCTCCCCAACCTCACTGCCCATGGCTTTTTAGTGAAATGCTTCAGGATTTGCCTTTTTACCTTTTGTTGTTGCTGAAAGGAACATTTGTGGGGTGGTTTTGGTTTTTTTCCAACCCATCTTTACTCGGTACAAGGCTGGAATTGAGCATGAAGGCCAATTTCCCAAGGAGGTGAGGCTGCTGCACCCTCCACGTCGGTGGGTGAGCCCCTCCCCTGCCCCAGGGCACAGAGATCTCCAGGCTGAGCCCAGCCAGGTGTGACAAGGAGCAGAGGTCTCAGGGTGGGTACTGCCAGCAGCTTTCCCAAAGCCAGGTAATCAGAATAAATGAGACCCTCGTTACCGTTGCTGATGAGGGAACAGCTGCAAACACTAAACTCAATTAGATTATTGAACATCAAAGAATTAATATTTATGAGTCACGGAAAATAGGTTTCATAAACCGTGCTGCTTGCCTCTCTTTACCTTTCTAATCAACAAAACAGCTCTTTTCTGAAAGGTGCTGAAAGGGCCCCGCTCGCACCACTTATTTAACGGTTTGTAGTGAGCCTTGATGGGAAAGTGACCTAGTTCAGGTCCCCAGGGGCTGCTGCAATAAAAACGGTTCTGAGCAAAATGCTCTTATCGCCATATGGCAGTTTCAGGCATTGCAGACGGACGCGGTCTGCGAGCGTTTTGTCCAGAAATGGTGAGCTTTCGCTTAAATAAATACATAGAGCAAAGCGAGAGGAGATGTTTCCATTCTTAGTGTTCTTCCCCGTGAACTGGCTGCAAAATAACTCGGTTGCTAGAGCAGGGAGGTAGCAGCGAGCTCTTCCCCGGCCGTGGTTTGTTCTGCAGCCTGCCCTGGATAATGTGCTTTGGGGAGCTGAAAGCCTCCGATGTAATAGAATCGGTTCTGCAGGTGCAGAGCACTTACTTTTTCCTTATAAGCCCAAGCCGAGATTTAATTGCTGCTCTTCAGAAGTGCAAAACAAGAGAATGTAATAATTAGAGCTGTCAGGGTGTCCTTTCTTTTATGCTGATGCTGACATTAGCGGGTTTAAAGCCTATTTTTAACCTCTGCAGCATTGAAGGCTTTGCTGTGTATTTTCAGTCTGAGTTTGTTTGTTTCGAACTTTGCAAATTGGAAGTAACCTAAACTGGAAGGGGTGAGGCTGGGCGGGGGCAAGAGGAATAACTGGATCGAAAGAGGAAGGAAGGAGGAAAAATGAAGCAAATTAAATGCAAAATATGCCCATAAATTGTTTCCACTTCACTGTGGATTTTTTTTCTTTTTATGGGCCTGCAAAATCCTCTCTAACTGGATGCTAAAAAATCTCAAGACACAGAGCACTGAGAGCCTGGTAAGATAAATATTGTGCTTAACGTAGCTTCAGAGAATGCCCTGGATGCTGCGGGCAGCAAGAGGACCATTTTTCTGCTTAAATAGCTCCAATTTTAGCAAAGTTCAGCCCGTGACCCCTCGGGGGGTTAGCCTGATGAGCCAGCATCTGTAATAGGAGTGATGGAAACAAGGTAGGATGTGCCATGCTGATTCAGCTCTTAGAAATACATGTAGTAAATGTGTCTGTGTACCAAAGGGTATCACAGATAGCCGTACGGAGGAGCTCTGTGCTTGCTCCTCTAAGGGCTGGGGTTTGGGTTTGCCGCAGAGGGAAGTTCAGGGCCCTTTGTCGTAGAACACAAGGTGGTGTTTCTGGCAGGATTATTTTTTCTTTTCCAAATGTGTTTTTTTTTTAAAGTTTCTCGGCACGGGGCTCTGGTTCTTCACTCGCCCTGCTGGTTCCTTGCGTTGTGCTGCTGTTCCTGGCCCTTTTCTTCTGCAAGTTTTTGACGGCCAAAATATGGATTTCTAATCCTAAAATTACAACCTGCCCTTTCACGGCGCTAAATCAGTTAGTTAATCCCCAAATAGTTCCCCAGCTCCTTGTTAGTCACTTTGCGCGATTAAACTCTCGGCCAAACCTTTATCCAGGCATTAAAGCGTGAATATTGAATACTCCTGCTGCTCTAAGCCAGCTCTGAACCTGGGAACCCCAAGCGTGGAAGGAGCAGTGTTTTCATGAGCCTGCTGCTCTTGTCTTGTCCCTCACCTCTAACATCCCATGGCGGGGTCTTGGGTTGGTGATATCTGTGGGCTTAGGAGGGTGAAGTAGAGCAGAGTTTGCTGGATTTGGGTCTCTGACCATGTCCTGAGCCACCCCCCAAAATGTGCACTTTTACACGTGGCGATCCCAACTTTCCTCATACATGGGTGAAAATGAGACATCGGTGCTGTAAACCCGACCTGAGAGCAGAATTGGGGGCAGAAAGTTCTTCCCTTGAGGCTGGCCAAGGGGAGATCCATCATTTCTAACCATAGCTACCTCAGAGCTAGGCTCTCCCCAACAAACTCGGCTCCTGAGCCATCCCACGAGCTGTTTCTAGAAGCTCTCAAGTTGCAGTTTTTTGGAAGAGCAAACCAGGACCGTGCTATTCACCTGCCTTATATTTTTCTCCCCCAGCATTTCTGCAAGCACCAGCACTGATAAACCTGGGTTTCTTTGTATTTATGTCCCTCGGTTGATCGAGTACTCCCCTAATTAAATTCAGATTCTCTCACTGCAGTAACAAGCGAGTTCCCTGAAAAATGGGAATCTTTACATTTGGGTATATGGTGAGAGGAGGGGGTTGTGTGACACCCGTGCCGAGTACCACACACGTTATTTCATACCCAGGAGGTGTTCTCAGCCCACCTTTTTGCCCTTTATTGGGAGTGCATCTATTCTTTTACAGGACAGGATGATTTGCAGCCTTGGATTGGCCGTTTGTCCATTTGCCATTCCCTACGTTAGGCGTGCTGCCGCCTTGCTGAATCACCCCATGTTCCTGTGCATGCTTTTAGCTGCTTTTTGCTATTCTCATTTTCATTTCTTTTGTGCCCGGGTGCCACAACAGGAGAAGCAGGGGTGGGGAGAGGAGGAATTTGCTCCGTGAGGGTTTCGTGCTCTGGCTGGGGCAGCCTTGCAGAGCCCCCCGTGCCTGTCCTTGGGGCACGTCCCTCTCCTCCGTGGGACCCCACAGCCCAGCCCACGGTGCCGGCGGGGAGCTGCAGGGGGGAGGAAACGGGAAAAGCTGAGCGCAAGAAGGGGAGGAAGATGGAAAGAATGAAAATAAACAGGAGGGGGGAAACTAGGAGCAAAAAAGGGGGACGGGGCAGGAAGGCAGCAAGGAATGGGAGGAAGTGGGGGCTCGCGGGGCTTCGAGAGCCGGAGAAAAGCAGCTGTCAGTGCTACGCTGCAGGAAGCCCGAACTGGTATTTTTAGGGACTTTATATAAATAATGGGTCTGGGGGAGGAGGGAGAGGAGCGACTGCTCTTCCTACCGTCTGCTCCACGAGGCTTTGTGTCGCCTCTGGTTTTCTTCCTCCCAGCCTCGTGACGTGCTGAGCGGGGAAGAGGCACTCGCAGCCCCAGCCCCATAGTGCCAGCCGTGTGTCTCGGGGTGCCACCTGGGTGTCTTGGGGTGCCACCTGTCCCAGGGAGCCACCCTGGGCTGCTGGCGATGAGGAGGGCCAGCAGCAGGGCCTGTCTCCTGGAGAACTGCTTTGTTCACTCACTTGTTCAACAGCAGCTCTCCAAGCCAGCAGGCTGGTGACGCGGGGCCAGGCTGGCTTTCTGCAGGAAGGTTGTGCTGTAGGTTTCTAACTCAGTGTTTGCACTTTACGAGGCACTCATCTCTCTAATAAACCAAACTTAGCTTGGTTTGCGTGGAATTGTTCAGGAAACGTGGAGCTTCCCTTGTTTGGAAGGACAAGGCTGTGTTTTTGACCTATTCGTTAAGCTTTCAGAGGGAGAAATGGTTTCGCGTTTCCTCGAAGTGGTTTCTGGCTGCCCAAGAGTTTCAGGGGAGACAAAGATCTGCTTTTGTGTTGTCACATCAGGTGTCTTTCATTCCTGCTTCCTGACGTGGTGTGCAGCAGAACTGGGACACGTTTACATTAACGCACAGCGCTGTGCTTTGCTGATGCTTTGTCGAGGCAGGTTTTAGAGGCACTTACTGAAGGCTCTTCCCCTGTCCCCATCTGCACGTGACACAGGCCTGTGAGGGTGACCCTCATTTATCATCAGCGTAAGCCTTTTCGGGAGGGCCGGGCCCAGCATTTCAGAACAGCTGAGAACCACACGAGGCTGCTGCATGCCCCAAGCATGGGTAAGGAGCTCTCCCCAGGCTGCAGATGCTGCTGCAAGCTCCTGCTCCCACCAACTCTCCTCCACGACCACAAAACCCACCTCCCCGTCAGCCTTTCCTGCGGGAGGCAGCCTGGCTTGGCTCAGGGGAGCTCAGCAGCAGTGACTGATCTCTCCAGGCAGCTCTGCAGCGACACGGAGGCGCTTTGTTCCCCCTCTATTGCCATTTATCTGCAGGGATTTGTTTGCTGCATCCCATGCCTGGTCTGTCCACGTTTCTGCTTTGAGATCCTGGAGGGACCAGGGAAGACACTGCAGCAGTTTTGGGGAGTGCGTGCAGGGCAGAGAGCAGCTCAATTATTGCCATCTCTGCTTCTTCTTGATCCGAAAGATACCGGGAGCCGCAGCCTTCAGGGAATTCTTCAGCTCATCTCTGACTGCAGGAATTTGGGAACCTGGAGGAGGGAAACAAAATGTGAAGAGCTTAAAAAAGAAAAGAAGAGAAAAAAGAGAGAGACTTGCAGCATCTGTACCTGAGCCAATTCGGAGATTGGCGTGTCAGAAGTTTTGATGAGGGCTCATTCTTTTGTCTGGCATTGCTCATGTGCCTCCTTTGTTCGAAGTGCCGGCGCTCACAGCTTGTAGGCAGCGCGATGAGCTGGGACTCCTGCATCATCTCCTCTGCTGCCGGCACTGCCAGGGACTGCACTGCTCGGCCACATCGCTGCTGAGAGTGTTAACCACAGCGATGCCCGTGTCGTTAGGTAGCCTGGAAGGGTTTGTGGTGGCCTTGTGGTGGGCCGGAGTTTCACCCGGGTCAGCCTGCCCGAAAGGCACCCCGATGTCTGTCCTGGGGGAGCCTTGAAAGCCGGATCCTATAGGAACGGTGATGGTGGCACAGCCCTCTGCGGGTCAGGATGCTGTCAGGGTACCCACAAAGTGGCCCCGAGTTTGCTGTGGTGTTAATCTAGCCCATTTGCTGTTGTCTCCACTTGGCAGAGAAGTCTCCCTCCTGGTTTCTGCTCTTTTAAGGATGATCCACTGTGCTTTGCATGTTAAAAATGCATGTTCCTATTCATTATGAACTCCTCTTCGGGGTGCAAAAGTGGAGTCTTGTAGAGGAGCTGCTGTGTTCAGCAGCAGTTTGTGCTCGTCTCTGTGCTCCGTGCTGGGGAGCTTCTGAAACAGCTTCTGCCAGCAGAAACTGGGGTCCTGCAAGAAGGGGGGGCAGGAGCAGGGCTTGAAGAGTCACCCTTCACGTGGGTGTGGAGCCAAACTTCCTCGAGACCCAGGAGCATCAGAAGGCAGAGGCCAGATTTGGGGCCAGCCCCGTTATTGTAGCAGCCACAAGAAGCTGCTCGCTGTTCGGCACGAAGGGTTGGGCTGTCCCTCTGCATTCCCCATCTCTGTGCCTTCAGCTCTGCTTTTCCAACCCATTTTGCAGGCGGAGGCACTCAGAAGGTTTCTCTGGAGCTGCTGCGGGTCAGCCGGTGACCGAGGTGGGGGGAGCCAAGTGGCTTTGGTTCCCCTTGCACGCAGGGCTGCAGTGCGGTCCTCACCAGCTCCTGGGTGAAAATCCTCTCTCTGTAGGGCCGGGGCTCTGCTGCTGTGCCCACAGAGGGGGCAACCAGAGCTCAGGGGTCTGCTCTGGATAACTTCATTTCATTTTTTGCCCTGCATATTCCTGCCAGCGTTCTGGAATCGCTGAGGAGCCGGCGTGGCTCTGCGGGGCCAGGTCTGCAGCCTGCAGTGCCGTGAGTCATCTCCTACACAAGAGCGGTTTTTAATTACAATTTCCAGCGCACTTTTTAAGCAGTCGTGTGGAAGCGCTGTGCAGGAGCGTTTGAGTCACAAACGTAAAGCAATTGTGTCCTTTGCCGTAAGGCTGTGGGGAAGACCAGAGGCTGTAAGAGAAATTTCAGAGTTTGTCCCGTGCCGTTGTTTGTGAGCGTGGCTGGGAGCAGAGTGCTGCCATGCGAGGGGGAACCCCTTTTATCCCCAAATGTGCTTGCACACCATCTCCTGGGCCTGGTTTGGGAAGCTTTTTGCAACTGCCATCAGGCACTGTTGCAAAACCCCCTGCAGAGCCTCACAGGGCACATTTCCCCTCATCCCATAGGATTTATGGCCCTGTGGTGTGTTAAAATACACCTTGACTTCAGGCTCTAACACAAAGGGCATTTATACAGCCTGTTAAAGGCATCAAACTGCCCCCAGCTGCGGCTGTGGGGAGCAATGGGCAGCTTCATTTTTGTGGGAGCACGCAGCGAGGGCTTTCCCCACTCCTGCCGTGGGTTGGCTTTTAGGGAGCTCTTGCTTACGGATGCCCCAGCCCCGGCACACCGAGCAGCAAAACTAACTGTGGGCTTGTCCTGCAGCCAGCTCCCACTGCTGGGAAAGGTCCTGAATTTTTAATCCGAGTCTGTCTCTAACACACTGGCTGCTTTTAGTGCTCGGCCGGCATCGATCCTGCTGGAGAAGGGTTAAAAGCTTGCAGCGGCTGCTGGCGGGGCGGCATGTGGTCCTGGGGGTGCTTATGGAGCAGTATTTTATCGCTCTCTTTGCCTCAGCACGGCTGAATCGGCCACTCGGTGCTTTGGGCTTGGCTCCTTCCTGATCCACCCACAGCACAGCGAGAGCTGCGCACAGTTTGGATGAGCTGAGGGTCCCCGTGAGGGCGTTCAGGTTTCCACCCCAATCTTCCTCCAGCCCAGTACCCGGCTGTCACCCTCTGCCCATGCTCTGGAGCTGTCTGTCTGCCTTGGTTTGCTTAGCAGCGAGAAAAATCCCTGCCCTCAGATGGTTTTTTAATAACTAGATGCCCTCCTGCTTTCATCGCCAGACGTGGGCAGTGGCTGCAGTGCCTCAAGTCCCTTAACTACCCGTGGCTGTGCCGGTGCTGCTCGCCCAGCACCGAAGGCCGCAGGGGCACTCAGGGCTTTCTGGCTTCCTCCCACTCCTTCCTCAGCTGTTTTATCCCCGTGCAATCCCCGGGATGGGTTTAACCTCCCAGCGCTAATCCCAGGTCCTCCTCCTCTCCTTGCTACCAGACCTCCGCTGGAGTTGGGCGCATGTGCCTGGGGGTCTCTTTGCTTTGCGGGGTCCTCTCTTGCCAGCTCCTTTCCTAGCAAACCCCCCGCACGCTGCTCTCCCTTTTGCAGAGCTGCTTCTGCTGCTGTTTGCGGAGAAACGGGGACCTCTGAGCCGTGGCTGTGCAGGGAGGAGTTCGTTTTGTGGCTCTGTCTGGGTAGGCAGGAAAAGGCCGCGGTCTGGCTGTGTGATTTGGTAACAGAAGGGCTTTGCCTGGCGGTGCAAAGGTAGGAAATTCCTGCTGCAGGGGGAAAAGTGAGGCTTGGGAAGAGAAGCTGGAGAAGCAGCGCAGTTTAATCTGCTGATCAGCTCTGTTGATCCCAACCTGCGGGCTGGCTCAGAAGGTAAGCCACAGTGGGGCTGGTTGGCAGCCGAGGCAGAAAATCCCTTCCTTATCCCAAACAAAGCAGTGAACGCGTGTGTGACATACGGAAAGGAAGTACGGGGATGAAGGGTCTGAATGTCATTTTGGGGGCTCCCTTCTCCAGTAAGATGTTCTACATTTTCCTTCCCTGACTTGCGTGAAGTAGCCAGAGGGCACAGAGCTCTTGCTGTAGAGTGGTGTTAGCATGGATATCACATACATGGCTTTAGCCAGGGCTTAAATAATAAATTTGCTCTTAAATCAGAGCACAGGCACTGCAAAATGTTTATTGACTGCTGGCAGTAAGTGACCCGCAGTGGGCCAGGATGGACTGTGAGTTGTCACAGCTGCTCAGGGCAGACAAAAGCTCCGGAGGCAACTCTGGCTGAAAGGGAGCGTGCTGCCCAGCTGCCTTGAAGTGCGTGAGATTGCAAATTGCTATTTGAGCTGACACGGATAGAAATGTGCAACGTGGGGTCTGCAGCATCTTGGGTTACAGGGTCCTTGCGCTTAGGAGAGCACCTCAGCCCTTGGCAGCACTGGATGTGGGTTCCTTCTGTCATTCTCCCACATATTTTCCTAGCACTGAGATCTAAGGCACCCCAAGAGAGATACATGAAAGCTCCTGTGGCATTTTATCCTAAGCCCTGTGAAACCTAAGTACCGCTACCAGCTTGCAGGTGGGGGTGAAACTGGTGAGAGCCTCGTTCAGCTGCCTTGCTGCTCTGCTGGGGCACCTGGGTGTCAGAGCTGGCGAGAGCCAGGGTGGGACACAGGAGCTCGTCCTGGGTCACTGCAGAGGTTTTAAAAGAAATACAGAGAAACAGAGGGGATGGGAAAGCTGGAAGGGAAAGCAGGCTGGGCTGCTCAGGCAGCTTGGGTAATTCATGTGGACGTGGCCATGGCCATTTTATGCCACTGGCAATTCGAGCACGAAATGCAATGGAAGTCCTTCATGGAAAACCACCCACAGCCATCGAGTTAAACTTCCTGGATTAAATGGTCAGCGGCAATCACCGAGAATAGATTTGGGCTTGCCTTCTCAGTCGGTTTTCCTTGCAGAGGGACAGCTAAAAGGTGCGATCGGTGTTGTGTGAGGAGTTACCTGCTGGTGTCTGCACCGCTCTGTCATGGTGGCTGCATGCAGGGGGACATCAGATGCTCCTGGTGCTCGGAGAGCCTGGTCCTCTCACTGCGGGCAGGGTGCCCGGCTCATTTCTGTGGGTTTTCTGCATTCTGCCTCCCAGGCTGAGCCGTCAGCACCGGCCAGCTGTGAAATCACTCGTGGGTCACAGTCCAAAGAGACATCCTTTAGCAGAGCCGGAGCGGTGGCAGAATATTTTACAGTGCTCTCCTGCAGGTACTGGCTGCGAGCTGTCATCCGGCCCTCTCTCATCTCTGCTGGGTGCAGGGGAATTGGGAGCACGAGAATTAGTTCTGTGCATGAAGGGCTGTCTGCACATAATTGCCACTGCCTGCAGTATCATTAACTCTTAAAAAAAAATAAAAAATCATAGTCAGGGATGTCAGTCAGCTTTCAGAACTGCTTCCTGAGCGTTACCTGGCTCCCCTATATCCCCTGCTATGGGTCTGGCTGTCCGTGCCCCGAGCACTCCGGCTCTCAGGGGTGCCTCTCCTCGCCTTGTTGTTGGTTGAAAATCCACCTTGCACTTTACATGCCACCTCCAAAATTGGATCTTGCTACTATGAAACTAGAACCGGAGCCAAGCAGATGGCACTGAAGAGGTGTTTCAAGAAACCACATTTCTGTCAGCATGTGTGGGGTTTTCTCTGCAAGGGCCATTTTTTTTCCCCCTCAGCCATGCGAAAGCATTACTGATCTGGGGCCTGGATTAAAGAGCAGGTAAAAAGAACACAGAGCTGTTCATTTATAAGAATCTATGTGTGTGTTTACCTGCAGCTTTAGATTGCTTTCCACATTAACATTTTGGACACTTTGGTGCCCCTGGGCCCTGTGGAAATTCCTCCCTCCGGTGGCTCCCAGGAGGTGGGAATAGCACAGGCTGTGCTGGCACCCTGGGTAACTAACGAGCAGCCTGGTAATTACAGGAAAGGGCACAGAAAGCTGCCAGCTGCCTTGGGACATCCATCCCTGCTGGCTAAATCCTGGACACATCGTGGTGCCCTGCTACTTGTCAGGCTGTGAGGCTGGAGGAAGGCCCCAGCCATGGCCTGGCCCTTTGGGGGCGGCCGTGTCCTTCCCAGGCCGCCCTCCAGATCCCGGGATCCTGAGGGGATCCTGAGGGGATCCAGGTGGTCCTGGCACACGCCAGAGCCCTGTGGGAAGCCCTCTGCCCTCCGTGGTTCAGCATTTCCCAGCTGGAAGGAGCAATCCGGTGCTGCGCTCGGAGCCGCGGCCTGCACACAAGGGCGCCTTGCGGGTCTCTTAAATGGAGATTTAATTCTAGTTCTGAATGCCGCGGCGCTGAACAGGCACCGATACGAAACAGAAGCACAGTGGGGGTGTTACAGGGTGGTAATAACATGGCTGTCATGAACTAATGTTGCTGGGAACAGGCTGTGCTGCCGTCTTCCAGCCGCCAAAGTGTGTGCTCCCAGCACGGGGAGAGGCGCAGGAGCGGGGGGCAAGGGGCGGGCTGTGTGCTGTGGGGAGCTGAAGGCCTGGGGGGGCTGCGAGGGCTCCAGTGATAGCTGAATCCATCCCTGCCCTCCTCCCTTCCTCAGATGCTCCTTGGGTTTGCTGGAAAAGCTCCTGCTGCCTCCTGTGTGGGACCAGCTCTTTTTTCTGTACTGCTCTTTGCTAGGAACATCTCTCCTTATTCCTTCGCTACTCCTTAAACCTGATTTCTGGGCATTCGCTTCTTTGCTGCTGAACAAAGCACCACCTCTGCTCTCAAAGCAATCATCTCTGCTCCTGTCTGCTCCAGGCTGTTACTCTCAGGCACCTCACCTTCCAGCCCAGCCCTGCTCTTGGTGGGGCTTTGCTGTCCTTGAGGTGAGTGGGGTTTGTTCTGGGCCCTGGCAAAGCCCTGCAAGATGCAGGAACACCCTGCGGTCTGCTCCACTGCAAAGTGTGCAAGGTGTCTTTTGACCATGAAGTGCAGCTCTTCAAACCCTACAGCTTCAAGCACTTGTGGACGATCTGAGGCTGATGTAGGACCTCCGATGGTCATGGCTCTATCCATGGAGGAGGGAAATGTCGCAGTTCTCCCTGAGCCAGAGGAAGGGCTGGTGTTTCCAGTCCCCTTTGCTTGAACAAGAGAAGGGATGGCACAAATGCAAACTTTGGGCTAAGGGATGTGTTTCGTTACCGCCTTGCTCACCTATGTGCTAGAGAGAGTGTTATTTTTAGAGGTGAATAATATGCTAATTTAACAATTTAGCTTGGTAATCTAATAATCCTGCCTCCTTTACTTAACGTCAGCCCTATTGTGGAACCGCTGTAATGGAATTGCAGCTCTCCCAGCTGCACGGCCCCGATCAGAGCCTGAATTGATACAGCGGGATTAGAAATACTTCAGCCCAAAGGTCGGCTTTGTTCGGTCAACACAGAGCATTGGCTTGGCCTTGTGCAATTAAAGACGTCTGGGCCAGGAAAGGATTTATGCCTCTCCAAGGGACAGCTCTGGTTGTTCGATCCAACCTGAAGTATTAATAAAAATGCCCAGCATCAGGGAGCAAAAAAAATAATCCACTCTGTTTTTGTTTCTCTGTGATTTTTTTGAACATTTTCCAGGATTTTACTACTTAAAAGGTTGGAAAAGATGACAAATGTGAGGGAGGATCGGATATGAGTAAAACTTGCTCAGTCCTGCTCAGTGAAAGTCTTCTGCTCTCCGAAAGCACCCCGTGGGGAGGGCAGCAGCTTGGCTGGAGGGAAGGATTTGTGCTCAAGCTTGCTGCAGGAGAAGCCTGGGCAATAGAGGAAGAGCTCTGGAGAACCCCTTTGCCAGCAAATAATATGTAGAGTGATTACATGCACTTTTTCATCTTTTTCATGCTTTTTCCATAATGGTGTCAAAATGTTTGAGATTTGTTACTTCTCATCTGCAGCTCGGACTCATGAAAGCGATTTCAGGAGGTTGAATTTCCCCCAAGTTCAAAGGAATTGCATCATGTTAGTTGTGACCTTTAATGCCTTGGGTCGACAGGGTTGCTCTGAAGCTCTGAAAGCTGTTTGTGAAACCAAGCAATGATGCAGAGGTGGAAATCCATGAAATTGAAGGGAAATGCAGTGTCATTGTGGCTGCCTGTGTCACGGTCATGCTGGTTCTCTCAAAAAGGGCAGCCAGCACGAGCTCTCACTGAAAATGGCAGAAGTTTTTCTGGGGTGTTTTGTCACAGGGCGGTGATACGGAGCCCCGTTCTGGCCCGGGTGCAAGAGCTGGTCCCAAATCCACAGGGTGGTTGTGAGCCCACTCGGGCTTGAAATTCCCCTGCAAGTAGCTGAGGCTAAAGTGCAAGCAAGAGCAATAGGGTTTGGGCCGTGATTGCTCTGATTAATTAAACAGATATTTTGCTTTTGTTAAAATAAACACGTCCCATCCTATTACATGACTCATTTCTCTTATGCTGACCTGATATTTAGACTATCTGATGCTTTAATTACTTTCTCAAAGACGTGGATGTATTTCAGATAAGTTTTAGGAGATGTGCAAGCCAAGTGCAAAGCTGAGTGCATAGTTTATAAAAACAGCTTCTTTTAGGGAGTGATGAATTTTCATACTGGGAAAAGCCTGTTTTTCCATACATGAGTATTTTAACCCCTTTAAACTTTATGGAGTTTTTGTTTTGTTTTGTTTTTTGTTTTGTTTTGTTTTCTGCGCTCCCTTGATATCCTTTCCAATGGGAAACTGAGAAGTCTATAAGCGTGCCTCTACTCCGTAAAAGCCAAGTGCGAGTCACGCTGGGTGCTATAAAATGGTCTAATTTAATGCAGGCTGACAGTTCAGATGCACATCCAGCACTTTGTAATTTCATTGTGAAGCGTACTCCAGTGTTTGTCAACACGGGTGTATTTTAGCGGTGCTGACGCTTAAGTGAATTTACTGAATATAGACCCACAGTGCTATAAAACAGAAGCAATGATTCTTGCAGATATCATCCCATAAACGGAGAACCTGCTCTCTAAATTTCCCCTTTATACTTAGCTGGGGAGCTCTGCAAGTGCCCTGTAAAACTGCTGCCTTGCTCCCTGCCTCCGTGTGTGGGGTCAGAGCGCGAGGGTGCTGCAGGGTGAGATGTGCCCGGCCCCGTGGGATCTGCACGAGCTGCTGCAGGAATCTCTGTTGGAAGATGAGCTTCTTGGGCAAACTAGAAATTGGTAGGAGTGGGAGCAGAGACCCGTGTGAAATTCAGGCTCATAGTGGGAGTGCTCCACTGCAGAAGGGCTTGAATGTAGAAACAGAGTCCAGGAAGCTGCGAGTGCCCTCCTGCTGTCCCAGCAAACCCCCTCGCAGTGTGCCTGCAGAAGCAGGGCTAAGGAAGGGCTGCCACAGGTGGTAAATGGTGTGGGAACGTAGGAAATTTAACTGGTGCTGTTTCACCTGGCAAAAACTCAGGTGTCCCACACCCTCACAGTTGCAGGAGTGTCATTTTGCTGAGACTCCTGTACAAAACGGGGTTTTCCTGGGCTCTCCTTCCTCAGCTGTGAGGGTGACTCCGCGGTCTGTTCCCGGCAAGGCTGTCGCCATCAGAATTTCTGAAGCTCCCTGTAACAGCACCCAAATGCCTCTTATTTTAACGTTTCCATGTAACGGGACTAATGGCATTGTAAAATGGCTGGATAGGAAGTGTTTGCCTTCAGAGCATTAAGCCTGCAACATGGGTACTCCATTAAATGCCTGCTGCGGGGATTATGCACGCACGGGGGTTTGGAGGCAGGGAGGGGACATCTGGAGCAGAAGGAAGCAGGAGCTTCACCTTTCACGAGAGAGCCACAATTCTCTTTGTGTCCTGCTGGTTTCAGCAGCTGGAGGTTCGTATATTTGGTTGGACAAATAGGAGCAGACAGTGGAAGTTAAGTAGCGTGGGGTAAATCTCTGGGCACAGAACGGCAGGTGAAATTCATGCTCATGCGAGCAAACTGCAAAAATCATCCTCTTTCTGTCCTTAAAGCTATGGGCTCAAATTTTGGGCCAGGATAGATGGTTACTGCGTACAAAGGCTGTTATTTAGGCCAGGGAGCTAACCTGCTGAGCCTGCCTTGGCAGCTTTGGTGCCTCCTTTTTCCCTTTGGAAAACTGGGCTGGCTTGGGGGGCTCCCCCCTGCCGTGCGTGCAAGACCTCCGATGGACACTGTCGCAGGGAGGTGCCCTGGGGAGCACCTCTGCCAGGTTATGCAGGCATCCTGAATGCTCGAGGATAAAAGGCATCATCGTGTGTCACAGCAAGTGGTGTTCCTCTGTTGGGTTGAGGAGCTCCTGGAGCCCCAGCAGTCACAGCAGCCTCTGCTGTTTGCCCGCACACAGGTAAACCTCTCCCGTGGACTTGGAGCAAGCCCTGCCTGCTGGAGTGCTCTCCAGGTAAATATTTCTATTTGGTAAATAGAAGCCTGAGTGCATCAGATGGGCGTTTAAAGGCGTTTAGCTATGCTCTCGTAACATGCTGGTCCATTACGTTTTACGGAGTGTGAGGGCCACAACCTCTGAAGAAGTGCTCCTGGTGCCTGCTTCGCTCACAGAAATTAGTCTTAATACTTGACACTATCGAGTTAGTGATAGTTGATATAACATTTTGAAAGCAATTAGGAGCACGGATTTATGCTCAGATGGATTTTAATTAAAAACCATTGCAGCTTTCAAGTTCACACTTGAATAATCTTGAGGATGAAATGTGGGTTTATGCCCAAGTGAACCTTGACAGCAAAGCCAGAGAGGTGAAAAACGCCTTAGGAGCTCCTATTTCCTCCTATTTGTTTTACAGCATCCCAGTCATCATGGTGTCTGTAGCACAGTGCTGAATTTATGGAGATGAAAGCAGATCTAGCTGTTCAGCCAGGATGTAACACAGCCAGATGCCAAACCTGCTGTGGGGACAGGAGCAGGGAGGTGTTGGAGAGCCTCTGGGAGCTGTACCCGCAGGTGACCAGCAGTTGTCCTTCAAACCTTGGGGTGCCAGCGGTGCTTACTGTGAACTGCCAACGTGGGGCAGTGGAAATCTCTTCTCCTTCCTCCTCTTGAACTTCTGGGGACTCGGTTGCTGCCCTCAGTGGGAGAGGAGCTGGAGGTTGGTCGGCCTGTGCTGATGTCCAGAGGAGAAGCAGCTCACCCGGCACCAGCAAGTGGCTGCTGGCAGTTGGCAGGAGCCACCCCAGGGTGTCCCCAGCCTCAGAGGAACAGCTCTGGGCACAGAGAGCTGTAGGACAGGCAGGGTGCTGCCTGCTCCATCGGTGTGCTCCCTGCTGCTGCCAGCTCCTTCCTGGCATAAGAAATCCCAACCTCAGTTTTGTATCTCCCTGAGAAACTTGCATTTTCAGCCCCAGAAAAGCCAGTTCCTTCGTCTTCTTTTTTATTTTTTTGAAAGGTAAAAAAGAAAAGGCGTTTTTGTACCAGCTCCAACATCTATCCGCTCCGGATGACCCTCCAGAGGCGTGATGAGCCACTGTAGACACTTATGTGCAGAATTAAAAAGCTTCAACCAAGCGGGGGTGGGAGGGTCATCTGGAAGCGTTTGAGTATAAAGCCTACGATAAATAATATTCCAGGAGATAATGCTGTGGAAAAATCCAGAACAATGCAGGAAGACAAAGGAGACAAGAAGCAAACTGTTACAGATTGCTGAGGAGCAGATCCCTCCTGTCCGTGCGCAGACGGGGTTGGAGGGCCCTCAGCATACCTGATGGCAGCAGGCAGGAGGTGGGGAGGGTGTGGGGAGGACAGGCAGCTGCAGCAATTGCTGAACCACTCTGCTTGGACTTGATTTACTCCTGTCACCCCAATAATGGTGGAGGTGGTGTGGTCTGAGTGCTCGGAGTGAGTGGTGGGTTTGGGTACCCCTGCTGAGGAGGATGGTGCTTGTCCTAAAGGCTTTGCCTCTGGACACGCTCTCCTGTGGCTCCAGGGGGAGCTCCCAAGCACGGAGGCGCCAAAATCACAGACAGATTTTCAAAACTGAAAGAGTTTCTCTTCAATGTCAGCATCTGCAGTCTTTACCCGCCGTTTTAACCCACATCCTTGCTTTTGGGGAGCAGAACCAACCTCAGGAGCACATGGGTGTAGTGCAATTGGGCTCGCTTGGGTGGTTTGTAAGAGGGGTCTCTGCTCCAGCATTGCTTTAAACGAAAATGTCAGTGAGTTTTGATCAGTGGCTGGAGAGGTAAAAACCACGTTATTACAGAAGCTTTCTGGCGCTTTTCTTGGTCAACCTTGCTATCCCAGTCCCCGTTCGCAGCTTCATTACAGCAGTGCAGAGTTCACGCTGGCCAATTTAGCACTTGCCACACGTTAATTATAAATCTCAACCTGCCTTGGCTTCGGGAGCAATGGCACGCGTTGCTGAGAGCAGCCTGGCAGCGCCGCTCAGCCCGGTTACTTTGGAAACAAAGCACAGAGGCAGCAAGCCCCAATCCTGCCGGGGCAGGGATGCTGGGGCTCGTGGTGCTGCCTTTTGGGCACATGTGCCTGCTTCTGCACGGCCAACGCGCAGGATGTGGTTGGTGATTAATGCTGTCAAAAGGGCTTGTTGCTGGCATGAAATCTTTTAATACGTACAGTTCTCATGCTAATTTTATTCCCCTATTGTATCTATCGCTTTCATTTTCAGTGTCTCTCTCTAGCCTGTCTGTGCTGTTTGCATCCGAATTACAACACCAGAGAATGCCTGCAGTTGTATGAAAATGAACTGGGTTTCTAAATTCAGTGAAACCATCATATGTAGCAAGAAACTATCAGTGCTGAACACCGAGTATCTCACATTGAAGGCAAAGATTAATTGGTAACGAAGGGCCAAGTGCTCGTGCTGTGCAGAATGCGGCAGGGGAAGGTGGAAGAGGAGCTCAGCCCTGGCCCCTCAGTCTGTTCTTCTGCGGGGTCACCGCAGAGGCACCTCGGCATGTGCAGCTGGAACGAGAAACGCCCTGCAGAGATGGAGCTAAACAACCCATCCCTGCAGACAAACTGCATGAAAAAGCAAAGCTTTGTTACCAGTTCCCAGGCTAAACGCGCTCCGCTTTGCCTGAGTTTTGCATGAGTAAGTGTCCCTCATGGTTTACATTAACATAAATTTCAAAGTGTTTTATTTTGTTTTAGTAAATGTTTGCACAATATTAAGTTCTTACCTTCATCTGTAAATATTTGGGAGGTGTGCGGGGCGTTGGTAGAGGGATGGGGCTGGGAGCTGGGGCATCCCCGTGTCTATTCTGAGCGCTGCTGTTGGCTGGCTGGGTGACCCTGCGTGCTCGAGCCTCGCAGTTTCACAGCTTCAGCATTTACCAATCTGTGAAATAAAAAGGATGGCACCTGCTCTACTGGCAGGGCTGCTTGCAGAACTGAGCTTATTGATGTTTATAACAGCCTGTGTAGGATCTCTGGGAGAAGGGCGGTGTGGGCACCCGCGGTGGTGGGGTTTTTGCTCGAGGTACCCTGGCAGCGAGGAGCATCTGCACCCAAAACACCCGCACTGCCCAAGGGGTGCTGTAAGGTCAGCCCCTGCTGGGTCATCAGCAAGGGCCTAGATGGCCTGGGCTGCTTTTTCAGTGGCTTCTCTGCTGGTCTCTCCATGTTATTTTTATTTACCCTCACTTTCAGTTCTTTTTTAAGATTGAAGCTCACACTGCAAAGTCACTGGCAGACGCTGATTCATCTTGAATTTGGGTTTAGCAGGCAGCGTCAGCCCTATAGCTACAACCTCGCTACTATCCCACTGCAAAATGAAAGAGGGACTGTGCTGTCAGTCATGCAGACACCGCAGACAGGAGGGAGTTGCAGTCAGTGCCACCCCGGGTGTGTGCTGGAGCCACATGGTGACCTCCAGCAGGGAACATGCACCTGGAAGGAGAAAACCCAGTGGAGAACCAGTGTTTGCAGCTGCAGCCCCAGTGCTGTGCTCTGGCTCCCAGTGCTACACGTCCTGCTGCCAGCAGCCTGCTTTTCCCTGCACCACATATTGTGAAGAGCACAAGCAGGGTTAACTGGGAACATAAAAGAATACAGGCAGCTTGAACAAAGCCTGGTTTTGTGCAAAGATATGAGGTAGCCCTGAGTTTAAAACATATAACAAAGAAATCCTTGGACTGTTGAACCTTATACAGATTTTTCCCTTTGTTTGGCTCATGCAGAAGCCATTAAGACCCTGTAGCACCCATTTGAGTTCAACCCTGAATTTCAGAACCGTTGACCTTAGTGCTGCTTCATGAATTGCTTCTTCATAGGGATGCTATATGATCACATGCTGTGCCTAAAGAGGTTCTGTGAGATGCATCATGGCAACACTAACATCTCTTTCTTCTGGCTGCATAGATAGGCAGAATGAAGTGTCGCTATGTCAAATGAGGCCGGGTGTGACTAGCGAATGCATGACTTGAAATGCCATGAGTTGCTTCACCTTCTCCTTCCTCCATTTTATTGAGGAGTCGATGCTCCGTGGTTGTGTTCCCTTGTCCCCTGCTGCTGCTCCGCCGGCTTTAATTAAAGATTCAGTAAGTGTGGGCGCTTCCTGGCTGAGCAAACAAGGATGGATTTAGGGAGGATTTGTTTTTGCAGATCACGCTGTCTAAATAGATGGTGTCTCTCCTTCCCATGGCTGTGTCAAAGGGATGCTTCAGCCACGGCCCTGGGTGAGGAGGCTCAAGGAGGCATGCACAGGCTGGGCTGCGTTTTCTTTTACGTTGCACGTTTTAAAATAAAGCTCTTTTCCCGTTGTTAGGACATGCGGTTGCTCAGGCCGTATAAATTGCATTATTAAATGAGTAAGGAGCCCTGCTGGGTGAAATTGGCTTCTTGGTGAAGGCAGAAATGTGGAGCAAGCGATGCTGTGCTGCTCCCCAAAATGGCTCTGCGGCTGGGCCTGGGCCTGCACTGAGCGGGCCAGGTTGCCATTTAGGAAATGTTCTTTTTTTTTCCTGTTTCTGCTGTTGGACAGCTCTGTGGCTTGTCCCCTCCCCGTGGTGTCCTTGGTGCATTAATTACAACTGTCCTGGGGCAGGAGTTGCCGTCCCTTGTGTCCTCCGTGCAGTGTCCCGCATGGCGGGGCCTTGGGGCTCTCCTGTGGTGAGGAGTGGCTGCGAACACAAGGTTGCTTCGCTCTACCACCTCACCGCCAGTCATTTTTGCATGAGGATTAATGTAGTTGAGCAGTTTCTTCCATGCTTTGCTAATTTTTCAGCAAGACTTTGTGTCCCCACACGGGGCTTCTGCTCCATGCTGGATCTCCAGCATCTCCTGGAGATGGGCCTGCCCGCCTGGGGTCACTGTGGTGGCAAAGGAGCAAATCTGAACCTAAAGATTCTCTAGCCTATTCAACGAGTCATTTTAAAAAAATAAATATTAATGGACAGTGTGTATAATAGTTTGACATCCTCTCTTGGTGTGAAATGGAGCCTTGCTGGGTGTTGGGGTTGGTCAGGTACCATGGTGGTGCCTGCAGTCAGTTCCTCCATGGTTGGTGGTGCTCATGGCCACGTCTGCTTTCCAGAGGCCTCCATACACAGGGTGTTCTTCAGCACCAAGCTGTTGTCTCTACAGTTAACTTTACGGTTAGCTGTAAAAAAAATTCAAGAGGATGTTCCCAAGACTTATTGTTTCCATTTGGAGGTTTTCAAGGATTTGTCCCGTGGGTGCGAGCAGCCGACAGGCTCAGGTTGGAAGTCCCTCGTGCCTCCAGCTGGGTGGTGGCTGTTGCGTGTCCCCAGGTCTGTGAGAGCTGAGGCTCAGCCGAGGACACGAGGGGACTGCAGTAAGCATTGTATAAATACCTCCGAGTATTTCTGTAATCACAGCTCCACTAGGCCATTTACAGCCGAGTCATGGGCTGTGCTCAGGAGAGGCCTGGAGCTCTTCTGCATGGCTGAGCATTGAAGGATGTTTCCAGCAGTTGTTTGCCAGGAAAATACAACAAGCAATGAAGGCCCCTTACTAATTAATTGTAATGGCAGGAGGAAGGGGAGGGAATTGCTTTCCCATCATGGCTGCTGTGAAGATGCTCTTGAAAAAGCAAAAAAAAATGTGTGAAAGCTGCCAGAGCCAGGAGATTGTTTAAAGATACTGCTTACTGTGAATGAAACATTGCCAGGCAAGCAAAATAAACAAACTTTTCTATTTTCTTCTGCAGGGTCGTCATGTTAAAACAGGACAGCTTGCTGCTATTAAGGTTATGGACGTCACCGGGGTAATGTATCTTCTTCCTCCTGCATTGTTGAATTGCCAGATAAGAGGGGAAGGGGACTGCATGTGATAACATGGGGGGTTGTGGAAGGCCTGAATTCCTGGGAAGCAAACACACTTTGAGATGATTTGAGATGTGCCATTAAGAGTTTGTGTTTTTAATAAATGTGGGAGAGGAAAATGAATCTGGAAGAGTTTTGAGATTAAGTATTTTTGTGCTGGAACAATGAAGCATCCTGTTCCAGCAGTGGCTCTTTTGAATGGATTAATAAAATCTAAAGAAAATTGTAGCCACACAATTCTGGATTCTTAAAATGTGTTGTGTTTTTTTTTTGAAATCCAAGTTTTTCACCAAAAACCTTCAATTCACCAAAACTATCTGCAGGTGTTGTTTTGAATAACTTTATTATGCAAGATAAAGTACTCCTTTTGTATCCTACTGATACAGAGAAAAAAATGCAGCACCCTGGTTTCAGCCTGGTTTCTCTTTTGCAACTTACATCAGACTAAGAGAACCAAGAATTTACAAATTAGCAAACAAATAACAGCATTTAGGGAAAAAAATGGCTTTACCATTTCCCTACGGCCACAGAAAAAAAAAAAAAAGTAAAATTGCTATGATCTCTAAAAGCCTAAACAGATGCATATAGGAAGGTCACATGAAAATGTTCTTTCTTGAATAAGATTTTAATGGGAAGTACCATTCATCTAGTTTTGGTAGGAAGCAGGCTGTCAGGGAATAGGCAGACCCATCAAGCACAGCGCTTTGGCGTGAATGACTGTGAGATTCCCATGAGGTCAAGTGTGAGTTTACAACAAATTTAAGCTGAAAATTCAGAATACTCCTTTGGGGCCAAAGAGGGGCTTACATTTGAGTCAACAATTAGTTTGGTAGTTTTAAACTATTGTCAGTTCAGAGGTGAGACCTCCAGGGACTCTGAAGGAATGCCACGAGCCCCAGGTCACTGCCAGGAAGCTGCTCAGAGTAGGACCGGGCTTGGGCAGGACTGGCAACGACCACAGGGAAACTGAGCAAGCCCGTGGCATGGTAGAGGACTGACTGTGTTTTATCGCTGTTGATGCTGAAGTCAGATCTAGAGCCAGATCTAGGGCTGTGTTCTCCAGCCACTGCAGGAGAAAACTCTGTTTTCTCTTAGAGAGACTGACACCACAGGGGGATGAGAAGACCTGGCCAGTGGTACCCAGGGAGCTGGTGGGTTTTGGCACTGACAGCTCCTCGTTGCCTCCAGCATGGTTGAGCATCCAGTTGCTTTTCTGAACCAGAGAGCTTCAGTAAAAAGAAAATCTCTGGGGCCTGATAAACCAGTACATTCCCTGGTTCCGCAGGCAAATGAAGACAAACTTGAGTGCCTGAAGGGAAGAGGTGCTAATGGTCTTTCAGAATAGTCCCCAGGTGTTTCTTGTAACCCTTGGGTCAGTTCCTCACCCTCTTTGGTGCTTACAGTCTCCGTGTTCTTATCAAAGATAGAATTGGAGGTCATTTATACAAGCTCCTCTCATTTTTTTTTTTCTTCCTCTTCACTCTTCTTCCCTGAATTCTCTCTGAAGAACTGTAATCATAAGTCATTTTTCATGGTAGTTTGGGAAGAAATCTGTGTTTCTGGCTTTGTTGTGTGACATCTGGTCAGGGAGCACTGGTCTTTAAGAGGAGCTGTGTCTGCCATTCAGCTGATCACCAGGTCCTCTTGTCATCTGCTGGGTTGTAAAACTGAAGGCAGGATGAAGCAAGTGGGGGGACAGAGGGGACATGCAGAGAGAAAGAAGTGACAGTCCTCCCGGTCCTTTTATAGTAACACTCATCAACATCAAGGTGCTAACTACCGCTCCACAGCCTGTGAAATTACAGCTGTGCCACGTTTTCTAGAAAAACGTCCTGGTGGGCCTCCTGACAGGTCTAAGAGCTTGTGCTGATGCATTACCGGCATAGTGCAAGTGTGGGTAAGCTTCAGAGCAATGTGGTACAAATGCAAATTATGACATGAATTAAAAAATTCAGTTTGAAAAGGTGGGCTGAGAAGATGTAATTTGTGAGGCCAAAGTCTCCAGTCCAGATTTTGTGTTCCCAGGCCTCTGGTGTCAATGACATACTGCAAAAAGTGACTGTAAAAAATAAATAAATTAAGAAGTAAAAGGAAACTGAGGGGAGAGGATGATCAGAAATGGGGTGCATGGAAGTTCACCAGTGTAGCAAAGAGAAGCTGGAGCCTGTGAAGTGCTGTCTCTTAGTGTCGCTGTTTTTTTTCTTTTCTTTTTTTCTTTTTCCCCCCCCATCATCCTAGGATGAAGAAGAAGAGATCAAACAAGAAATTAACATGTTAAAGAAGTATTCTCACCACCGAAATATCGCTACATATTATGGTGCTTTTATTAAGAAGAACCCACCGGGAATGGATGATCAGCTCTGGGTAAGTTGCTTTCTTTTCCTTGAAAATAGCTGGGTTTTAGCAAAACCACTTTCTCTGTGTTACCTGCTTACCACCACCTGTATTACACAAAATACCTTATTTTGTGTTCTGTTTCTTTTTTAAGTCATGACTTTGAAAAGGCTTTTCCTGCGCTGGGAAATGCTTCTCTGTTCTGCTGTAAAGTCATTGCAGACGAATGATTAAAACCATTTTTGTTCTGGATTGTCATTAGCAGCATCTTTGTCATAATAATCAATTGAAAACTATTGTATCCTATGAAAATAAAAAAATGCGTCAAAAACAGCTGGAAGGAGAAGGGAGCTTTGCTGGGAAGATGGAGGCTGAGAGGCTGGGTGGGGGATGCTGCCACTCCTGATTCCTGCCAGCTCTCAGCTTTGCTTCTTGTGCTCCGTGTTGCACAGAGGCAGTGCAGGGAAATGAAGAGAAGGGATGGAGCAGGGAGGGCAGGAAGGTCTGTGGCTCCTCAGCTGTGTCAGAGGTGATCGCCTTGTATTGCTGAAGGGATGGAAGCTGCTCTGCCTCCCCATAAATCCTTTCTACCTCATCCTGCTGCTTCCCTTGCCAGTGGCTTCTCAGTTACTAACTCAGCATTGCCAGTCCTTGGAGGGCAGAGCTGCAATCTGCCACCTATGACCAGAGATGAGCAGAGATAATGGGAGCCCACCTCCTCCTCCTGCCCTGGCTGCTTGCTACACAGAGCAGCCGGCACCACAGCCCGAGGCACTGCCTTCCTTCTTACCCCAAGGGCTAGAAACACAAAGCACCATTCCCTGCTCTGCTCTGAGCTCGGCTGGGCCGAGGTGGCTTGGAGCCAGCTCCTCTCCAGCCTGGCAGCAGAGCGGGTGTCCTGCCCGGGGCTGGGACACCCAAACCCACATAACTGAGCCCATGCGGCACAGATGACCTCTGTTTTACGTGTGTTGTGCAGGATTTTCGTTGCGCAGAGTACTGCAGGTGGTGGAGCTGGCTGTAGCTGAGCGCATTCAGGCCAGAGGAACCGGTGCCAGCCTTTTCTCAGGTTTGCCCAGTGCTGTACGTGTTCTCCCTTCGGTTCTGAGAAGGCAGCAATGTCCTCTTCGGTTGGAAGGAGGAGTCCTAAGGAGAAGGCTTATTTTGGCATCCAAAGCCTTTCCGTGTCCAAAGCAGACTGCTGGAGCCCAAACCTGCAGCAGTAACAGATACCCATGGCTCAGCTGGAGGCAGCGGACGTACTGCAGAAATGAAGCCTATGCTGAGGATATTAAAACGTTATGAATTAGTGTCAGCATCCAAAACCTCAGTTTTCATTCTTTTAAGAAACTGCTCCCAACATCTTCCTCTGCATCTTGATACAGTTAACACAGGTTGTTTTTCTTCAATATTTCCATATAACCCTGGCTTTGTTATAGGAAAAGGTCTGCAGTGCAGTGGCCACAGCTGATTTCCCCTGTGCCCACATGGCAGGGGGCTGTCAGGCAGGGTCACTGAGGACAAAAATGGCACCAGCAGGGCTCGGTGCCACTCAGGTACCCGAGACGTGCTGGTGTACACAGTTAGTGAGGAGACTTGGGGGCTCCAGGGGCTTTTATTGCATGGGTTTGTTGTGGGTTTTTTGTTTTTGCTGTTGTTGTTGTGGGAACTCTTGAAAAAAAACCATGTTCTTTGCAGTGGGCCTGGAATTCAGCGCAGAGAAAGCTGTCAAGCTGAGAAATGCCTTTTCAGCCCGTGAAATTCCATTTGGCTTTAGCTGTTTTATAATCGGTGTCAAAAAGAAAACCAACCCACAGCATTTCCCCTTGTGCTGCTGGAGTGCCTGGAGGAAAAAAAAAGCACCGAGTGCGTGCCAAAAGCCCGAACAGACAGCCAGGCACTGCCCGGGCTGTGCCCGGCCCCTGTGCGCAGGGGTGCAGCACCTTCCTGCTGCCTGGGTCTGGGGTTAAAACACAGCCTGAGCAGGGAAGTGGGTTTTTTAATTCAGCCCCAGTTCCGAGAGCTCTTGGCGTATGCAAATGTTAATAAAAATCATCTTTTTAAACTGATTTGCCCAGATGAGGGAATCGGGACTTCCTCTCCGAGCAGCTACCTGTCAGCTCAAATCCTGCAGCCTTTCTTAGGGGGCTAACAAAGAAACCATTGCAGGAGCTGCTCCCCTTGCTCTGAGCAGTGCTGGCATGCGAGAGCTCAGCCCGTGCGTGGTGCTGGGCTGGCGGAGGCGTTCACGAGGCAGCTCCCTGGCTGCGGAGCAGAGGAGCGCTGGTGTCGCTGTGTTAAATAGCTGTTGGTTCAGCATCTGATTGAATTAGGACTCGTGCGAACTCTATCAGTCTTGCGGAGCAGATAAAGGCTTGTTTATTTTTCATTGGCCCTTTGTTGAAATAAAGCGGTTTCTGATAATGCCCAAGTAATTCTTTTTATCGACATTCGGGAGGCTGATACGGAAATAAAAAACAGAGCGCTCTTTCAGTGGAGATTAAGATCTCGCCGAAACGCAGCGGGCTCCTGACATGAAGTATTGTCAGCGCTTCTGCCGCGTGCCTTGGTGATGAGCAGGGCTCTTGGTGCGGCTGCTCCTGAATGGAGCAGCCACTCGCCCTGAAAGACGAGCTCAGAAACCGAGTGAGTTTGCCTGAAATTAGAGAGCCGCGCAGGGCGCATTGTGCCAGACAACAATAGAGATGTGTATCGCAAATCTGATACCGCAGTTAAAAAAAAAAAAAAAAAAAACTGAAAATCTGATACGGTCGTTTAAAAGAAAAAAAGGAAAGAAAAAAGGAAGTGAAGGTCATAGGGACAGCCTTTATGGAACATTAAAAACAAACCCAAGATCTCGTTCCCATCGTGGATAAGGTGTTGGTTGGCAGTGCAAGGGGAGGGTGGGCTGCAGAAATGGGAGAAATGGCCCAGGGGATGGCGAGGAGCTCCTTACCTTGTCCCCGCTCATCCCAGAGCCGTGTTGGGCTCTGCTGCTGCTGGTGACAGCCCAGGGCAGAGCCCGGCGGTCCCCAGGGCCAGCGGTGCTGCTGCCGATGGGTCGCTTCCATGGCAACCTCGCTGTCACCGGGAGGTGGATTTGTCATGAAAAGGGAAAAAAAAGCTGCTACCAGGTGGGCTTCGGCGTAGCTGCTGGTGGCACTGGGCGTCCTGGCAGGGGGACGGCCACCCACGGCATCCTCTGCAGTGGTTGATCTGGGGCAGCTCCCTCAGGAGAAGGAACTGGGCTGATGGGTCCGTGCAGATGTTGCAAACACAAGACCACGCGCCCAGCTCCTTCCCCTGCCATCCCGAAGCGTTCAGCTGACTCAGGACGCGTGGCTGCCCTCCGGCTCCCCGAGGGACAGGATTTGCTTGTCTGGCCTCGAAGCCAGTCACGTTACCAGCGACGGAGATGGGCGAGAGCTGCTGCTGTCAGGGGGAGAGCACCGCGGCGTGGTGGGGCCGTGCTGGGCGTGCAGCCCGCTCCTGCTTAGCTCAGCGTGCCTAACGGGGGTGCTTTTTTCTGAGGAATATTTTAACCCATGAGGAATATTTTAACCGGGTTTTCTGCTGAGCTGTGAGGTGAGGGTTTCTGCATCTCAGTGCTCTGGCATTGGCTCTGTCACTGCCACGAGGTGTGGGGAAGGAGAACCTTTTACAAAGGAGCCTCCTTGTGGGGTGAGGTGGGAAGCTTTTGTGGCCGGGGCATGTGAGACTGCATCACCCCCAGTTTCTGCTTTTGCACCCAGCAGCGCTTAGGCCGGGGGACTCGTGTGATTGTTTTCACTGACTTAAAAAAAGGAAACCCAGATTGGTGGTGGGGTGAGAAGGAACACAGAAGGAACGGGCTTGCAGAGCAATGGATCAGGATGACTTCTGTGGGGCCCTCTGGAGAGGCTGGAGCTGTCTGACATTAACTGGGCTGGGCGTTAGGTACTGGAGGAGCTCGGGTTGGAGCCCTGTGGGGTGACGTGCAGTGGCAACGGGAGCAGAGGTCTTTGTGGACGATCCCAGCAGGGAGATGGTGGCGGCTGGGTTCAGAGCTGTGCAGGCTCCCTGAGTGATCCAACAGACCCAGAGATTTACAGCTGCTGCTTCTGATTTTGCCTTGCCTATGAATTTTGCTGTCACTCTGATGCGAAGAGCCAAGCAGACGCTAAATGAACTGTGTTCAAAAATACTTCCTCAATAAACGGCTGGCAGATTAAATTTCAGAAGATGATATTACCTTTATCCCATCTTGATGATAATTTTTAATTATGGTTAATAAAGATGCAATCTGCGTTTCAAGTTTATTGTCTTACCCCATCATGACTCCATCCTGTAAGAAGATTGCTAACGATGCAAGCGTGTGCTGGGCAGAGCTCTCACCTGGAGACATGGGGCTGGTGAGACAGCACCTGTGTAGGGGCAGCATTTGAAACCTTTCCTTCGTGTGTACTATTCAGTCCTAAAATCAGCTGGAACTTCTGTTCCCTTTTCTGTTCTCCTGGAAGGCTGTTTGTTGGTTTCCTACCTGAATATACCCATGAGGTGTTTGTGTAGTGATCCTCTGCCACGATCTGCCTTGTTGCTTAAATAATTCTGAAGTCATTCTGAGGATGGCCTGGTCATCATATTGCTCCTTTCTGTATCTGCTCTAATGTGCGGTTACTGTTCTTGTGGGCAAAGTCTCGCCTTGCCCAGTGGTGTGACTCCTTTCTCATCTTCCGAATTTTCTGTCTTTGGAGGCTGTGTGGTATGAACCGTAACTGGGTCTTCAGTAGCATCCGTCCTTCTGAGGATCAGCAGAAATTCGAGGATCAGAGGATCACAGGCTGTCCTGAGCTGCAAGGCACCCACACGGATCCCTGAGTCCAGCTCGTGGGTGCCCAGCAGTGACCCAGCAGTGCCAGGGGATCCCTTCCAGCTTCCCTCTCAATCCTACAGAACTTCTGGACATGGGGATTGTTCAGGCCGGTGTCTGCCAGCTTGCCATTGCGGATGGGGATGCGCTGACAGCCCCATTGTCTTTCTGCAGCTCTATCTCCTGGAGCAGAGCTTGCTGAAGTGCCTTGCTGGGAGTAACTCCCTGCCCAGCTGGCCCAGGAGGTGCTGGTGCTGCCCGCTGCTGCTGGGTGCTTTCCTAGGGGCGTTAACAGTTTAACAAGCTGAGCTGGAAACCCTCCCCCTGGGATCCTTTTTCCCTTTGTCTCTTATTTTAATCTCTCCGAGATTTCACGATTGCGGATTTCGGATATATCAGCAGGCAGCCGCATTATTCACCTCCTGGTGCAAAATTCATCTCACCTCTGTGGAAACGAGGGAGAGGATGGAGGAGCGAGTGAGTTGCCAGCTCCAGAAAGCTAATCTGGCAGATTAATGGATGCACTGGCTACTTAAATGGTGTTTGTTCCATCTTCCCTTAAGTGTTGTGATTGCAATTGCCGTGCCCTTCCTCGTCCGCAGCTCTGAGGAGTGCAGACAAGCAGGGGCGGTGTGAGTGAGCCCGTCTGGCTGCAGAGGGAGAAGACAGAGGTGCAGTGATCCTTAAAATTATTACCCAACCGCCCCCGTCCTTTCCAGCCAGCAAGGCCTCTTGCTGCAAGCCCTCAGTGCTGAGAAGCTGTGGCTGAATTCCCGTGGTGAGGGACCATCGAGTGCTGCAGGGAGAGGTCAGCCTGTGGGGTTGGAAGGAGTTTTTGGCTGGGGCAGCCATCCAGGGATTTCCTTTCAGGATTTGCTGCGGTGGTATCCCGAGTGCTCGCGTAATCAGAAACACGTGCAGGTACTGATATTCCCCGGGTGTCAGTCAGCCAAAAGGAGAAAAGACAGGAAAAGCGTCTTTGAAACGAGTTGTTCCATTAACTCCCAATCAGGGAGTAATTAGTGAGCCAGGGTTGGAGCCAAGTCGGGTGATCCAGCCTGACTGCTGCTCTCCCGCGGCTGGGTGGGACGGCTGCAGGCGCTGCAGCCTTGCCTGTGCACGGGGCAGAGCCTGGCCAGTCACGCCTCTGCTTCGTGAAGCCAGTTTCCTGACATAACAGGGACATGCGAGGAATCTTTCAGCTCTTGTTTTAGGAAGAGAAGGGAAATTTAATATCAAAACTAAAGATAGGAGCGTGGTCGAAGCGGCCTCTCAGCCAGCTAGGGTATGTTCTGCTCAAGCGTTTTGTTGATTTGGGAGGTTTATGGCAGTGCTGCCTGAATTTTGTCCTTGTTTATTTATGACAGTTTTTTAATCGCCGTGTTTGAGCAGTTTGGTTGGGAGTAAACCTTTTGTTGTGTCTTTCTCTTGGCCCATGCGTTTAATGACGCGATGTCACTTGCTGGGAAAACGCTCACTGCCATGCGGTGCGGAGCCTGAAACATGCCCAAGGAGGAACCTGGCGAGGCATGGCTTGTAAGGAGAGCAAACACCTTTTAGCAGACAAGCTGATCTGATTGGAAAACGTGGTTTCACTTTGGGAGAAGCACATGGTCAGGTCTTGGAGGAGGTTTGCTGTATATCCGCGCTGGGCTCGTGTTCCCCGCACCGTGATGTTTCCTGCACACGCTGTGATGGCCCTGGGAGGCAGACTCGCATCCGGGGCTATTTTTATGTGTTTTATTTCCCAGTTGCTCAATGACAAGATTAGGCTTGGGCCCGGGTTATATTCTTGTATTCCTGTATTTGATATTAGGAAGCTTTGTCAGTGCTACAGATGGTGGTGCCCAGCCTGATCTGAAGCAGCCCGCGCAGGAGGACTCCGGCGGTCCTCGGGGAGCCCGCACAGCCAGCTTTGCCTCCAGAAAGGTGTCTGCTTGAAAAGGTGGTCAAAGGCAGGGATCTGCTGCTAGAAAAAGTTGAAAAACCCATCTGGTTCTTAGGGTTGTGGGAAGCTTTCAAACATGTCACGTTGCTTTCACGTTTTCAGGGTTGAAAAGTTTAAATGCAAGAGGCAGAGTCTTGCTTGTCTTGGTGTTTATACGAGAGACTGGTGATAGATCGTAAGCACAAAGTAGGGCATGCAAGAGCAGGAGCTGAGATTTCAAGGCTTCCGATTGCCTCTGCTGCTTTTCAGCATTGAAGTGACTGCTGCGTCTTGTTCCCATCCTCATGGAGAGCACCGTGCCTTTCCAGCCTTCCAGCCTTTTGTTGTTCCCTCTCTTAACCGAAGCCACGTGGAATAAAGGTTGATAGGGTCGGGGTTACATGGAGGTGGCTCTGCGTAGCACTGCCACGGCCCCGCAGCTGCGATGGCAGGGTTTTAACCCTCGGGGCAGGAGCCCAGAGGATGCTCTCAGGCTAATTGTGCTAATTGCCCTTCTGCTTCTTTTGGCAGCTGGTGATGGAGTTCTGCGGTGCGGGCTCCGTCACCGACCTCATCAAGAACACGAAGGGGAACACTTTGAAGGAGGAGTGGATTGCCTACATCTGCAGAGAGATTTTACGGGTATGTGTCCGCAGGGAGCTAAATGCCATGCTGGTGGAGTGTTGCACTTGGTTCTCAGGGGACACGTGAAGCCCTTGGCTCCTCAGGCTCCGTGGCTGCCGCGCTGCCATGGACTGGAGCTGCTTCGGTGCCGGTAGGCATGAATGATTCATGTGCTTGTATGATGCATAATGAATAAGCGCTAGTTAATGCCCTTTAGCTCTCTTAGCTCCCTGACTTTTAACCCTCTTTTCTCCTTCAACAAAAATATAATTTCCTTTAATATTAATAGGGCAAAGATTTATTTACAATAGAATTATATTTTCAATTAACGGAAAGGTGAGGACTAATAAAATCTGTGGAAAGAGTCTGCATGATTAAAAAGCACCGCGTGCTTTATTAAATCCACGTGTCTCCGGCTTTAATGAGGATGCTGCAGCTTTTATACCTGCAAGATAAATGTTTGATTGGAATGTCTCAAAATGGGCCACGCTGGAGTTTCACATACTGGGAGGTGGCACCTCCAGCAAAGGCTTGCTTTCATTTTCTGCAAATGAGGTCAGATTATGTGATTGTAGTGGCTGCCCTGACATTAAAATCTAGAGCTCCACGAAGTGAGATTTTGTTCAGGAGAAGACAGAAATATCAGACACTTGAAGAAAGCGGTGGAAGAGCCATTCAAAGAAAATGAGACAAAATGACTGCTCTGACAGCTTGTCAGGCTGTCTCTGACACGGTTTCTGAGGCTCCTGCTGCTGCCCAGGGGTGACACAGCATTTCTCTTTTGACCCTGGATGCCACCATCAGCGCCGACACCACCAGTCTGATGCGCAGAAGGAGCTGGCGCTGTAGCTGATCAGTTGCTGCACGGACATTTCTTCCAGTGTCAGGAAACCACAGTTGCACGGGCTTATTTTAAATGTATGAGCTCTGTGGGCCTACTTCTTAAAATAGCTGCTGGTAGTGAGTCACAACCTAACCACTGAGTCATGTCCCAGGGCCACCATCAAGTGTCACCGCTCACTTTTAGACCCTGCAAAGTGCAAGCTCCGCTCCAATGTGGCCATGCGGCGAGTCAGTGGTTGGTGACCTGCAGGCTGGGAGGTCTGCAGAGGCTTTCAGGTCATAAAAATAGTGTTTCAGGGCGTAAAAGATTCCCACCTTTGCTGCAAGCCCCGTGGCTCGTTCTTCTTTCAGAAGTTGGGGGCCTGTTGTGAGACTTGGCCCTGCCCTGGGGAAGGATTTGTGGAAATCCAGTGAAATTTTTGCTTTGCCTCCAGTGCACGAAGGAGCCTCTAACTGGGCATAATGTGGCTAAAAATTGAGTGCAGCAGGGCTCCTCTACAGATCTAATCTGTTCCACAGTGTTGTCCCAAGGTAACGAGCAAAAACTGACTAATAACTACCAGCAGTGATAGCAGAAATTATTTTCTTCCTCAAATATGAATGTTTAATGTGAAACGTAAACCTAATGCAAAATTAGTTTTTAAAGAAATCCATATTTTATTAAGCTGGCAATATAGGTGGATGTTACTTTGGAACTGAAATAATAAATGAATGAAATAAAAAAGTAGGTTGCAAAAAGAAATTAATGAGCTAATAAAAAAGCACAACAGAAAAGCTCGTTTACCTTTAGCCTTTGAGACGGGCTTTTAATTTGAGCTATATCTCTATTAGGGATATGTACAAGTTATAATATTGGTATTTGCATGGTAGCTTTTTTGATACAAGCTTTCCTCTATATTGGAGCCCCATTTATTGGACCGATATAAGAAAGAGAATTGGTTTTTGGGTTTCTGGATGATGGCAATACAGAAAGGAGGCAAAAACATTCTGTTATTTCTGCTACACAAATGGCTCCCTAAGGCAAGGAAGCACATGGGGAAAATTATGTCTAGAAATACGGAGGAATTTGGGTTAATATGGGTTCCTGCAGAAACTGAAAGGTTGGTTTTAATCCCTGTAGAGCTGACAGCCCCTGTCCCCTGCGACAGAGAGCACCCACTGCAGCACACAGAGGCAGCCCGTGGGCACTGCACTTGCTGGGGATGTCCTCCCAGCGTGTAACACAGGGCAGGATTTTCAGCACATGCTAAACAAGTGTTCTCAGGTGCTTAACTCCAGCTGGGAATCTTTCATTTCTGGGCCATAATTGGTTGAGGAGGAACGTCAGAAAATGACATGCTTTGAACTTGGATTCCTCTAACCTTTTTCTGAATTCTCTAGGGCTTGAGTCATCTACACCAGCACAAAGTAATTCATCGAGACATTAAGGGACAGAATGTATTGCTGACAGAAAATGCAGAAGTTAAACTAGGTAAGAGTGGGTTAGAGCTCTTGGAAATTGCAAGTAGGCTTGCTGGAGAGAAGAAAAAATTGGTAAAGCCAGTAAATGACTTGGAGAAATGGGATAGATCCTAAGAGCTACTGTGTGTTTTTTCTTGTGCCAGCCTCAATAACATGACCTTGGGCGTTGATCAAGTGCCATGCAATAAACTGACAGTGATTGATGACCAAGTTCTGCATGCAAAGATCTTTTTTCAGTGGCGTTTCTGTTACAGAGGTGGCTTGAGCAACTCTGCCATCAGATAGGGGTTGAGCAATCATGACCATTTTTTCATGCCCCAGGTTGAAAATTTGCCTGTGTGCATCCCTGGATGTTCTCAAAGCCCGTTTCCCCATTGCTTTGTGGAAGTGTCCTCCAGGACCGTAATCAAATCAATTTAGTGTGACATAATCCAGATTTGTTTTCCAAGGCAACCTGTGGGAGAGAGCCTCATTTGCAAGAACTACTCTCAATTTGGTATGCAGTGTTAGTCACCCTTGAGACGACCCGTCATCCGCATGGAGCTCGTACGGATGACAGCAGATCAGCACAGATGATGTGCTGATATCCTCAGTTGTCCAGCACCCATGTTATTAAAGCTGTCTTTGTGCGCTTTAATTTATGCTAGTGATGAAAGATCCCTTACACTGGGAAAGTGAGGTGGAAACCTTGTTTTACCATGTCTCTCCTCCCTCTTCACAGCAGAATAAAAACCCAGCTTAACAGATGGCACCACCAGCTCGTTTGGCTTTATGCTGGTGAAGATTCCCCTCCAAGGGGAAATTCTCCAGGGCAAATCTCCAACCATTATGTTGTGCAAAGTGAACTTAGTGGACCATGGAGTATTCTCTCATTGATTTGATTTCATCAGTTTTTGCTTCATTTTGCAGCTCTATGCTTGACATTTCCCTATGGGCCTTTGTCCTTAGCCCTCAGTTCCTTGAGCCTTTTGCATTTCTGCCGTTTGCAGCAAGAATTTAGGTAGAAAAATGAGGCTTCTACAAACATTTGGCAGGCTTTAATTCAAATGAAAAAGCATAGAACAAAGGCTCCTGCTTATTCATGTTTCTAACCCTGTTCCTCATTAGTATGAGGAGCTGTGATTTCTTTTCATTGCCTCCTGGCAAGGAGGAAAAGACATCGGGTTTCTTACGAAACCTGGGAATCAGATGATCAGATTCATCCTTGGATGACCTCTGTTGATCTGTTGACCTCAGCAGAGATGAAACAGGAATGTCTCCAGCCATATTTTTCTCTCCTGACTATGCGCTAACGTACTTTAATGTTTTACATTCACCAGAAGAACGTTGCTCGGGTTTGTCTCTGACCTCATGGTGCCCCGTTGTCTTTCTGATCCGCAGTGGATTTTGGTGTCAGCGCCCAGCTGGACAGAACGGTGGGCAGGAGAAACACCTTCATCGGAACGCCTTACTGGATGGCCCCGGAGGTCATTGCTTGCGATGAAAACCCTGATGCCACTTATGACTTCAAGGTACTGAAACAAGCATCTTCATATTCCTTTGTACATCACTACAGATGTAGTCTGTGCAAAGTCCAGCACGTTCACTAATAAGGTACTCAAGGGATTAAAGCAGCTGAGCAACTCAGAGTTTTCTCTGTGTGCTGGCTGACTTAGCAGTGCTTGAGATGAGAGTTTGTGATCATAAACACCTTGGTATGATCTCAGATTTTATGCACTAGTACCATAAACTCGAGCAGTCAGGAATTCGGTATATTTTCGCAGCTTTGCAAAGTACATTGACAGGCAGCGTAGTCTCCTCCTGCTTTCTGGCTGTTAGATTTTGAGAAGTGAATTCAGGTCCAACGCGAATCTTTGTTGTGCTGCTCACGTCTCAAAATTTTCTGCGAGGAAGTATTTCCCCATGCTGAGAAAGGTGTCAGACTGAGGCTTCCTACCTGCTATTCTGCTTTTCAGTGCTGAATGTTTAAATACTACCATCAAACGTGCTGTATTTGCTCAATTTATTCTGCAGAGAAGTCAGGTCAGGTTTAGAAAGGGCAAAATCACATCTTTTGGCCTGCAGGCAGGTATTCACGGGGAGATCTGAAGGATGCCACACAATCAGACGCTCGGGGGTCTGACCTACTTTTCACATGTCTCTGTTGCCTGTTTAAAGTTTATTTTTGGATCGGTGGCAGCACAACATTGCTGCCGAACTCTAACGTGGCAGAGAGCGATGTGCCACATAGCAGGTCAGCGGGAGGGAGATGATTCCCACCTGCCCATTCAAACCCCAGTGAAGGCTGGTGTTTAAAGCAAGAAAATCTTACTCTGTTTTATCCCAGTTCTGCCTTAGTGCAGGTTTCTGGACACACATCTATAGGCATGTCCCTTAATTTTTGTCTTGTTTTTTTTTGAAGTGTCCAGAACTCGGTTTTCTAACTGCAAATGCCCTAAGGTTCACTGAGCAGGCCCAGAGAGTAGAGAAAAACATTAAAACCTGGGCTTTTGGAGGAGAAGCTGAAAGATACATGCAGCTGGCTATACCACTGTTTGTGCACATGCTGAGAGGTCGCTTTACAAAGTAATGTTTAAAAAGGTCTCGGTGACCTTTTGTTATGGGGCTAGGTAGCTGCTTTTTAACAGCAGGGCCTTGCAGTGTAATAGCACAACAGCCCCCCATGGCCGTACAATTTGGAGGGCAATTACTGGCCTCCCAGAGAATTTTAAAGTATCAAAAGATGCTTTGGTATTTCATAGAATCAGACTGGTTTGGGTCAGAAGGGACCTCAAAGCTCCTCCAGTCCCAACCTCCTGCCATGCAGGGCCCCCTCCCAGCAGCCCAGGCTGCCCAAACCCCACCCAGCCTGGCCTCGGGCACTGCCAGGGATGGGGCAGCCCCAGCTTCTCTGGGAAACCTGTTCCAGGGCCTCACCTCCCTCATAATGCAGAATTTCTTCCTAATGTCTCATCTAAACCTACCCTAGTTTATTTAAAGCTGTTACCCCCTGTGCTGTCACTTCACTCCCTGACCAAGAGTCCCTCCCCAGCTTCCCTGCAGGGCCCCTTTAGGCACTGGCAGGCCACTGTAAGGTGTCCCCTGATCCTTTTCTCTTTGGACTGACCAATCCCAGCTCTCCCAGCCTCTTTTCGTAGGAGCATTGCAGCCATTTCAGTGTATCAGTCAACTTTGGAACTGATGCTTTTCCTGAGAGCAGCTCTCCAGTGCCAGTTCAGACTCAGGGTTACATAAATTGTTAATGATAAGGACACGTAGAAATAGTTTAATCCGCAATTATTTAATTTTCTTTGATTAACCAATTAAAGCAGGCATTTCCTCAGCTCCCCTGATTGCTGTGCTCTGTAGCAGGGCTGAAGCCCATGCTCCAGTTGTGGAAAAGAGAGCTGCAAGTCCCGTTGTTGGGAAGGATGTGGGTTTGTGATCCTATTTTTTTTACAAGGAAGGGTGATAACTTCATAGGCAACTTTCTACCCTCACAGATCCCTGAGGTTTCTCCTCTTTCCAGAGCAACGGGGACACTCAATATGCCGATGGCTGATGCACAAGGTTGGGAGCAGAATGCCTCTGTTGTCCCTGAGGATCAAACGCTCGTAGTGGGCTGGCTGCTTTTGTCTCTGAAGTTGGCATTTACGGTTTTTCCTTGACTGGGGCCATGAAACAGAAGGCTGATTGCTGCCAACACGCTTACTGCGGGGTGTGCTCGGAGCTCGCAGGGATGTGGGAGCTGCTGGACATGAGTCTGTGCCCCAGCTCGTGTCCCTGCACCTGACGCTCTGGGTTTGAAGTGGGGGGAAAAAAATGTAAATGGCGATTTTTTAAAGGCATGCAAATCAGATGCTCAGATTTAGCCAACTGGCTTAAAATAGCGAATACAAAAGATGAGACTTATTGGGTGAAAAAAGGAATCCTCACAGGCTTAATCTGCTGGACAAAAAGCCTCTGATCTCAGTGCTTTCTCTGCCAGAAAGAGATGCCCGTGTAATCTATGGAAGGATGCAGTAAATACCTCCTCACAAAAATAAACCACTTTAAAAAAGAACAGATAGCAACCCCACGCTGCTGAAGTTATTTGTTGGCTTTTGCCCCAGACAGTCTTCCTTTTTTTCCTTAGAGATAACTTGTCAATAAGCTTAGAATCAAAAGGAAAAAGGAAAAAAAAAAAGAGCTTGCTTCCCTTCCCAAGTCAAGACAATACAAATATATTAGTGCTGCGGCTTGTTGCTGGGTGGACTGAAAAGCTTTGCAGACTCAAAAAGAAAAAAAAAATGAATTCCAGATCAGCACAAAATGCGTGCTTCCCACTGAGTTTTCTGCTTTCTCTCGGAGACTTAGGGAGGTGATAATCCCTTTCTGCGCTGCTCCAGTTTTAAGATCACTTGGCATCCTGCGTATAATGCTGGGCACCTCAATATGGAAAGACACACTAGGAATTTGGAAGGAGTTCAGCGGCAACCAAAAGGAAGGGGTCATGCGTACTGAATCATGTGGAAAGACTGAGATGATTAAGTATGCAGCACAAATCCCAGCTGGGCAGAGACAAAGAATGGATGTGACTGTCCTGTGAAAGTGCTGCGAATGAGATTGGAGAAGAGGATTTTTAGGCAGGTAGGAAGATGTGTAGCAAGAACTACTGGGACAGCATTTGTTAAGGGAAGACTTGAGTCAAAAAGGAGGAAAAATGCTTTGAAACTGCAAATCCGGGATGGCTCCCTGGGAGGGTGCATATGGGGAGCTGCTTGTGGTCCCCAGGGGTGCCTGCCCTGGCTCTGGCTGAGCTCTCGGTGCTTTGTGCTGGGAAAAGCAGCCAGTCTTGGGTGAACCAATTTGCAGGATTAGAGGCTTGAGACCGCCTGGAAAGGGCGGCTCTGACACGGAGAGAAGATTGAAGAGGGAGCGCAGGGACATGGCAGAAAGCAGGGCGAAGGCAGAACGGGATGTGGGGACTGGAGACAGAGGGAGAGGGGAGGGCAGGGTCTGTCCTGCCCCCTGACACGGACCTGCTCAGGGTGTGCTCGTTTCTCTGCGTAGTTTGGCCACTCTGCAAGAGACCTCTTTAAGCTTAGCCACATCAGCTGCATGCATGGGGCTTCCCTGTGGAACCACAGCTTCTGCCCTGGCCATCGCCCCTGGCCCTTCTTGTCTTGTTCTGCTGTGGCAAAGCCCCCTCCCTCAGCACGGCACTGCCCGTGGCTCCAGCCTTATGGCTTTCACACTGGGCTCCCGGAGAAGCCTGAAGTCGTGGCTCATTTTGGGGAGAAGACCTGCTCGGTGAGACCTGTGGCCAGAGGAGGAGCGGGGACAAAGCCATCGTTATCAGACCTGCTGGGAGAGCAGCCCCGTGCTCGTGGTCCGTGGCAGAGAGGGGAGAGAGGAAGGAGAAAGCTCCTTGGCTTTGCATTAGCCGAGTGTGCGGTGCCAGCTGGCACCTCCGCCACCCCCAGGCCTGGAGATGTGTCAGGGACTGTGCTTCAGATGAAGGCACCAAAATTAGTCTGGGTTCTGTTCCCGACGCATCGGGTGCTGAGTTATGAATCATTAGGCAGCCCTATACATGGTGTCCAAAATAATGAATTAGCCACCTTCTGCCAAAAAAACAAGTTGCAGCAGTGCCGTGAAGGAAAGTTCTCATTTCCCCTTGCCCGAGCACACGCTGCCTCTCCCTCCTCTCCTGCCACCCTTCGGGGCTCCTTACCAGCCCGAGAGGTGTAGCTGTGGGGTTTCTTTTTCTCACCTGGGGTTTCCTACAGCGTGGCCTGGTGAGGAGTGGTGCCCGCCAGGGCTTTCTGGCAGGGAGCTGGGGCTATAAATATTCCTGTTTGCAAGTGAGAAAAATAAAGGAAAAGGGATGCAAGCGGGCAATCAAAGGAGTTTTCCAAATAGCTGCGCTCTGTGCACTAATCATTCAGGAGACTCACCCAACCATGTGGGCTGAGGAAGGTTGGGAGCCGAGTAAATGAAAGTGCCCGCTTCTCCTCCCACTGGCGAAACGCTGCTTTCAAGCTTGTATTTAACGAGCAGTGCATGATTCAAGAGAGTGTCCTGAGGTATCTCAAGATACTTCATGTTTCTAATCTATCCCTGACAGCCTGCTTGCAGCGGCGCTGTAACAAATCCAGTTCTGTAGCACCCAGCTTTGAGCAGGGAGCCTACAGCCCCGCTTGTCCAGGACCTGGATTGCTGCCGTGGGCTAAAAACACCCCCGGGATCAGGACGTGGCTGTGAGGGGGATTAAAGCCTGGCCGCTGCACTGCGTCCTTGGAGCTGGATGGTCAGGTCACAGGGCATGAAATTGTGAGCTTCAGCCTTGGCTCTGCCAAAGGCTCAGGAAGGCGGCTGGGATTTGTGCACGGGGTGCTGTGTGCCAGCTCAGCCTGTTGGGAACGGGGAGATGGTCCCAGTCAGTGCAGGCCGAGTGTCCCCATCCCTGTCTGCACCCAAGCAGTAGGAGGGCACCTCTCTAGCACCAAGAAGCACCTCCAGATGAGGGCAAGGTGCTGAGAGCGAGCTGTACATAAAACTGTCACCAAAATACTTACTGAAGGTTGCGGTTTTGACCTGTTACACAACAAAGACCTCACACAGGAAACCAGCATAAGGATTTCATGCCAAACCATGCAGGTGACACTGAGCCAAGTGCTCCGGTGCTGCTTTGGGGAGATTTCACCACTTACACCCCATGGCCACCGGTAGAAGCAGCCGTGGTGCACAGTGTGCGCTGCCCAGAAGTGGGGCCACTTGGAGCTGGTCTCCCCTCTCGCCCCTTGCCACTTTCTCCATCCATGAAGCAGGAAGGTGGTTTGTCACTGGTTCACTGGGGATTTGGGGCTTCATTCTTTGGGGTGCCACAGCCACGAGGGACATTTGGGATGCTGGCATCTCCTCCGGCAGCATCCCCACCGTGGCCACTGGGAGCAGTGCCCAACAAAGTGGCTGCAGGGGTTGGCCTTGTCATCCACCAAAAACTCTGTGAAGGCATTGAAATAATCAGCAGGGCTGGGGGTCTCCTCTGAAGCCCTAACAAACAGGCAGAGCATAAAAGATGAGCTCCTGTGCTGCGGGTCTGGGGGCTGGCAGAGAAAACAGAGATCCAGCACATGGGGCTGAGCTCTGGGGTTCGCTTGGTGCTCCCTGTCGTGACAGTGCTTCACAGCATGACGTGTTTCCCTTTGCTTTGTTTTACAGAGTGACTTGTGGTCTTTGGGGATAACGGCCATTGAGATGGCGGAAGGCGCTCCCCGTAAGTAGATGCCTGGCTCTGCTTTAATTAACGCCACCTGAAACTTGCTGGGATTTGCTGAGTGGCAGCCAGCACAGGGATCTGCGTGAGAAACGCCACGCAGGGGGTTTGCTGAGCAGCCTGGGCTGGGTGAAATGGAGTTTGCAGGGTCCGAGATGTGGTAGGAGAAAGCTGCCAGATCAGCATGTCCTGGGGAATTGGAGTGGGCAGTGAGCAAAGGCACACAACCCCTGTGTGGCTCCTGCAGCATCACCTGAGCTGTATGTGACTCAGTTTCCTCCAAAAAAAATGCAGATAGTGAAGGGAGTGAAGGATGAAAGCAGTTAAAAGGCTGCTCCTCATCACTGGTATGCTTCTGGCCACCAGTGCAGCACACAGGGTTTAGCTGGCACATCCGCACCGTTCATACTACCCTAATTTTGGAGTGCCAGCTCTCTCCTTGGGAAGCCCACAGGGTCTGGGCGATGCCAGGCCCCGTTTAATGCCTCTTCTTGCTCTTTGCAGCTCTCTGTGACATGCACCCCATGCGAGCCCTCTTCCTCATCCCCCGCAACCCAGCCCCGAGGTTGAAATCAAAGAAGTGGTGAGTCTCTTTCTCGGTCTTCAGTGGTGGTAAAACAGGGGCAGGTTTGGGCCTGGGTCTCCCGTGGAGAGGTGTTTTCATCTCCATGGCTCATGACCGTGGGGTGAGGAGATAGCTGGGGAGGTAGCGAGGGAAATGCTTCTCACACTGCCCTTCCCAGCACCGAGACGGCTTTTCCAAGGCGCTTTGTACAGCTGAAAGCAGATGACACCTCGCTTGGCTCCCCTTTCTTTCCAGTAAGGTTCCGTTTGCAAGTGGAAACATGTACCCGTGCCAGAAAAACGATAGTTTATCTTGAAGGCCCAGGAATGCGGAGATTTGTACTTAGTTTGGGCTTTATTTTAAAAATTTGGAGGAAAAAGTACATCACAGTTTTGTAAAAAAGCAGGGTATGCCAATAAAAACCCTTAGGAAAAATATTCCTGAAGCCCAGCAGATGTTGTTTTGTTACTGTATGTTCTGTACCGATGGAGCTGGAGTCCTTAAAAACACTCATCCTTGGTTCGCACTCTTTGCCTGCCTCAGGTTCAGCAGCAGTTTTGTCAGGAGGGATCTGCCAGGCGTTAGAGAAACAGCACTGCCCCTTCCTCCCAGACAGGCTGCCATCAGTGAGGAGAGTTTTGCTTTATTCCCTGAAATGATGCATGTTATCTTTTTGAAAACACAAAGGAAAAGGGAGCAGAGTAGTTGGCAGGGACTGAAAAGATGGTGCCAAAGCAGTAGGTGTGCTGTTGCTGGGAGGGGAGAGGAGTCCTCTGCATCTGAGGCATGGTGCTGGAGTTTTGGGGCCAGACCCCTAAAAACTCACCTGGACTTTAGCAAGAGATGACTTCATTTTGTCAGCCACTTCCTCAGATATTCCAGTGCAAAACCAGGACAAGAGGGACCTTACCACGCTACCTCTGCCAGAGGGTGTTGAAGGTGCCCTCTCCTTGCAGTGTTTTTAGGATGCCATTAAAGCTGAGAAAACAGTTCAGACACTTGTTTTCTGCCAGATCACCAGTCTCCTACTTCATTATGCTACACGGCTACAGCACGAAATGGATTGTAAGACTTCAGTTTACTTTTCATACAAATATGCTGTTTATTCAGCAAAGCCTTTCTCAGCCTCCAGACAGAAGGCAGCTGACAAAAGCAGGCTTTGAGCAGACAATTTTCCCCATCTTCTTAAGTTAAAAACAGAACTAGGGTGGTCGTTATATTTTATTTCCCCCTCAGGTAAGTGTCTGAGATACTTTGATGCGTTTTGCAGCAGCCAGGGCATTCCCTGACACCACCTTCCCCTGCTATGCAGGTGGCTCTCTCTCAGATTTCCATGTCCTAAGCTTTGCTCCGCTGCTTGGTTGCACAGCTCGGCCCTGAGCAGTCGGCTGTTTGAGCTCAGGCTTTGCTCATGTCCTGTCCTTGACTCACTTCTCAGCCAGAGGTGTTGGGCCTGGCCAGCTTGGGAGCTCTGCAAGACCCAGGAGGAGAGGAGGTGCTTGACCAGGCTCTCACAGCGGCTCTCTAGCTGCCAGGGGTCTGTTTTTCAGAACAACAAATCACAAGAGAAAAGCAAAATGGAGAAAGGTTCAGATCACACAGCCTGCCTGCCAGCTCCTCCTTTCTGCATCCTTCCTTTTTTCTTTGGGTCTGGGTTTGTTCTTGCTTCTGTGTGCAGCAACACATGAGAGTACCCAAGGTAGGAAGCTCATCTCTTTCCTTACCTAAAAGAGGCAGTTAACAGACTGCAGCCCCTCTGAGGATAAGCCAGTGAAAGCAGCTGACAGGTAGCAGCAGCACAGGAGCTGCTCAATTGAAAATCCTAGAGAGGAAACATTTTTGTTGCTTGCTAGATCCTTGAACTTGCTTTTAAAGCACTGCTGTGCTCCTGTGAATTTAAAGACTCTTTGGTATCCTTTTCTCTTCCAATTAAAACGAGCCAGCAATGAAGCTTTATTTCCTTTTTCCTGCATTTCACAGGTAAAATCTACTTGAACTTTAGTGATGCCATTACCATAAACACTTCCTAACCCCTGCTTTATAAGAAATGACAAAACCTCTTTGTTAATGAAGTGATATTTGCACTGCAATAGCACTTTTCATCCAAGAAGCTGGAAAGCCTTTGCAAACATTGATTTAAGCTTTGCAAATCCCAGGAGCTGGAGGAGCAGCAGTGCGTGTGGCTGTGCAGATAGGCTGGCCCGCGCCGGGGGAAGCGATGAGCCGTGTGAAGGTGTCACCCTGAATCGGAGCCAGGGAGAAAGAAACCTGTTGTCTGCTGCCTTTTTGGGAAGGAATGCCAAGCACCTGCAGGCTCCCGGGGCATTTTGTGCAATGCTGAGTTGGGTTTGATTCTTGCTGCTGTAGATGGAAACTTGTCACAGCAGCTTGGCGAGGCACAAGGTTGGTTCTTGGCTCAGCCAGCTGCTGACAGAGCTGGGCTGGGCACAGAGCTGTGTCCTGCATCCCTCTGCAAATACTGCCTCGGACCCCTAGGAGATGGACAAACCCATCGTTTGCTGGAGGATATTTATTAAACTACTTCATCTTGACCATATCTGAGGGCGCACTGGGCTGTGCGCCCATAACTGGAGGCTCTCTAGGTTCAGACTGAGAGGAGAATCATTTTTAGAGGTGTGTTTTTAGAGCATCACATGGACATGCCCTTGTGGGATACACAGAGACGCTGGGTTTCTTGAGGCAAGGTGCAGAAGGAAGATTGGCTCATTAATAAAGCTGGAGGGAGGATTTAATTGGATCCAGTAGTGTATTTTATTTTTGCATCTCAATTTGTATGGATTAGCACTTAAAAGATAAATCACTTTTAGTCTGACAGCTTAAAAGTAAAATCCCTGAAAGCTTATTGTTTTATTTCTCAATGCAATTCTGTAGTATCTGTTGGCTTCTGACTTTAATTTGCACTCATTTTCCCATTTGCTAAAGCAACATGCAGCGTGGCGGCCTGTCAACATCCCTCTTGTAAATCCCTGTTCTCTTGGGCTTATGATGTGGTGAAATTAGTTCCAGCAAAACTTTCGATATGTAAAAACTTGAGACTAAGAGAAAATTGTTTATTAAAGATTTGGCTGGATTTGTTTTGGCTGAGATCGAAACTAACTGTTTGCTGGTGAGGAGGGGTCTCACCAAAGGGTCTCACATTTCCATGTGTTTTGTTGGTTACCAATGATGCCATTTGATTTTGGTCATTCCCCAGTTATGCTGATGGTTCCCAGGATCAGCAGAATGGTGTTTTCCCCTAATCACACCTGCAAAAAATATAGATAACGACATGCATGGGAAGAGTAGGAGAAGACAGGGTGATAAACGTCACTTGTGATGGTGCAGCTTTGAGACCATGCTGAGTGTCAACAGGGCAGTTGCCTGAATCCTCTCAGAAGGCTGCATCTGAGCAAGAGTAATGCAGAATCTGAACAGTGTTCTCAAATACCCACAGGTCTCTCACTTTTTAATACAAAAATCAATGTTGTTAACTGTTTTCTTCTTTTTTTTTTTTTCTTTTTTTCCCTTTATCTTCATTTTCTGTCCTGGGCCAGGTCTAAAAAGTTTCAGTCCTTCATTGAGAGCTGCCTGGTGAAGAACCACAGCCAGAGACCAACCACGGAGCAGCTGATGAAGCACCCCTTCATCAGAGACCAGCCCAACGAGAGGCAGGTCCGCATCCAGCTCAAGGACCACATCGACAGGACTAAAAAGAAGCGAGGCGAGAAAGGTCAGTGGAGGAGCTGCTCTCTGGGCAGTCACTGATTTTTGTGTGTCCTTGGAGATCCCTCGTGTAGACCAAGGTCTGTCAGTGCAGGAGAAGGATGTGGGTAGCAGGAGAAAGGTAAAAAGCACCAGGCTGCTTGCAGTCTCAGTCTGAGTTTCCCTTACTCAGGTGGCTAAATTTCTTCCCAGAAAGGTTGAGTTGAGTATGCATTGTCCTTTTGTGTGAATCCTCTTGTTACAGTTTTAAGGTCCAATTATTCTGTTTGGTTTGACTCCTCTCAGTCATAACCAGAGTTGCAATGAAAATAACTATCTGTAACAAAACAGGTGATGTTCATACAAAGGCTACAGGTGATTGTCATTACAGCTAATTGCTGTTTTTAAATCTTTTTTTCTTTTTTCCTGATGAAAAATGGTGTCTTTTTTGTCCAAGTGGTAATTTCCACGTGGCACATTTAAGCTTTGATTCATACGAATGTGTGTATAAAATGTCCGTGTGCGTATGTACATACAAACGTGTGGGAGGGAGAAACTGCTAAGCTGAATTTTCCCAGGTCCCTCGTTTAAAGTCTGTTGATCTATGTGACATTTTTGCTGCAGCAGCGACGAGCAGAGTTGTGCAAATGAACATCCAGATAAGACCCTTGCCCCAAAGCAATCCCATTGACTAGCAGTAACCTATTAAACTGAATGTTTTCAGTGAACTCTCCAGGCCCTATCAAAGCCCTCTGAAGGGAAGATCAGATAGCTGAAGAAACTTGTTAAAGTACTCTGTTGCTTGTGAGCTGAATTTTAATTTGAGAGCTCATTTGTAGAATTCAACAAATTAATATATATTGCTATTTCGCTTCTTATTGGTAGCAATATTAATTTTTCATGTGTACCTTCCAGCCCCTTGTAATAGATTTCGCTATAATCAAAACAATAAAGCAGGATCTTAGTGAAGTATTAAATGTGTTTAGTCTGGCAAATGAAGGTTGTACCCTAGAGATGGAGAGTAATTGGATAAACGCAAGCCTTTCTTTTACTATCATTCCCTTCATCTGATAAAGATGATATCCCAGTAGAAATCACAGTGTGCAGCACAACATTGCAGTTGGGCTTTTAATGTCGATGTCTTCATTGCCTGAAAAATATACGTGTTTGCATAGGAAGAGCGTGTATTTAGGGAGAGAGCAGTTCTCACCTTCGGAGCAATAGCTGATCCCCACCTTCCATTGCCTGTGGTGCACCTCACTTGCAAGAACTCTCCTGAAGAGGGTTTTTGCCGTATTGGGGTAAATCTCTATTTTATGTTTATTTTTCATCTTTGCTTTTGAGTTCATGATTGCTGGAGGCTGTTGCCCACTGCAGCCAGGACTGCAGCCCTCTTTCTGGCACGCCGAGCATGAAGGGCGCCAGGGAGACCAATAAAGCTTTCCTGGCCTTGCAGCCCCCCTAACATCAGCAAGCGGACAGAAACAATGCTGGGTATTCTTTTTCATGCCAGAAAAAAATGAGTTTTCTGTTCTCCCTCAGAGCTCTGGGGTTTTCAGCCATCAGAAAAACAAATGAGTCCAGTAAAGGGCACTGATAAGCAATTATGTTCCTAGATGAGACAGAGTACGAGTACAGTGGAAGTGAGGAGGAGGAGGAGGAGAATGACTCTGGAGAGCCCAGGTAAAGATCAACATTTTGTTTCTACCCTTGTGTCTCTTTAACTCTGTGTGAAGTTGGCTTGGATTACAGGCTCATACGAACTAGAAATGGAAAAAGGACAGTTTGATCACTGAGTCCCCTTCCCTGGCAGAACAAAGTACATTCCCCTGTTAGGTGGTGGGTGGGAATTAAGCTGATGCTACAGATCACCTCGGCTGAAAGCTTGGGAAGAAGACCCAGATACCTCGTTTGCTGTGGGATTGCAGTGGGATTGTCACAGGAATGTGGCAGGTCCCCTTGGTACCCTGCTCCCTGCTAGGCAGCCCTGCTCCATGCCGTTAGAGCTGCTGTGCTCTCAGGGGTGACATGGGAAGGCAGGGTGGGATGGGGTGGGTACCAGAGCAGGGTGCCCAAGGGATGCAGATCATCCAGGGTGCATCAGCATCATCCCTTCCTGCTGTGAAACGTAGCATGGGCTGCAGGCTTACCCCATTTACACCAGTCCTGTGCCACTCTGGTTTGCCATAGCACTCTTTTCTTTCTCCTATGATGTTTTCCCAACTGCTGATTACCTCATTAAACATATTGGCCATAATTCAGCAGAGCCAACACGGTCATATTGATGAGGAATCACACTTTTTCTTACCCTGTGTTTGCTAGTTTGGGTCTAGAAAGGTTCCTGCAGCTTTTTCTTCATGGGCTGCATGTACAGAAGGCCTCGCTTGCACACATCAGCTTGTGGGATGTAAAACTGGATGTGCAGAGCTCATTGCTCAGTTTTCATGTGCAGAATCATTTGTTCACACACAGATGGGTATGTAAAGAACTGCCCCTGGGGGTATTTAGATGTGGAAAAACGTGGGGTGAAACTAAAGAAGCTTCTTGACAGTGTGCTTCCTTATATCCAAGTGCATCTGTCTCCCTGTTTCCATGCAACTTCTCACCATGAAACCTTCCCAGTGATGCTGCAAGCACAATAGGTCTGGAACTTTCTTTCTTTTATGACATTTTTCAGTCTCATTGTAATTAGTATCAGATTATTCCATTATTTCCCTGAGATAATGTAGTATTTTAATAGCTGGCAATGATTCATGCTAAATGTGCTTTGTGAACAGCTAAATATAGTGCGTGCCACTGCAGCACAAGGGACTTTGGTGAGAAACTTACTGTAAAAGAAATCTTCAGCAAATAAATTGTCGGTGAGCTCTAAGTAGATCAAGCATGCCCTGTGGTCTGGGCCAAGCTGCCAGGACATACATCCACGCAACACCTTGTCTTCTTCAGGGCTTCTATTTAAGAAGAAAAGAAAAAAAAAAAAATAAGAAGGGGAGATGATGTGAAACTCATGCTCCACCTGGCATTGTGCCTCCTGCCCTGCCCCGATGGTTGTGGCACCCCCTTCCCTCCATCCCTGCTGTCCAAGCGTGCCCAGGTGCTTTGGGGGCGCACAGCCCTGGGAGTAAGGGTCACGACAGACGTGAAAAAGTCTTAAGGATGCGCGTGGGACCTTCTGTGGTGCTTTTCTCCCGTGCAGCTCCATCCTGAACCTGCCCGGAGAGTCAACGCTGAGACGGGACTTCCTGCGGCTGCAGCTGGCCAACAAGGAGCGCTCAGAGGCGCTGCGGCGGCAGCAGCTGGAGCAGCAGCAGCGGGAGAACGAGGAGCACAAGCGGCAGCTGCTGGCCGAGCGGCAGAAGCGGATCGAGGAGCAGAAGGAGCAGAGGAGGAGGCTAGAGGAGGTAACTGGCCCGCCTGGAGCTGCTACAGGTGGCTGGGGGAGCTGAGCAGCAGGTCCCAGTGGGTGCTTTCAGCCTGTTTGACCATGGGTTCCTGACCTTCGTGGTTGGTGAACTCGGATGTTTTGTTACACTGAACAAAGCCCCCTGCTCGTGCTTTTTGTGTACCTACCTCCAGCTGCTCTCCTCAGCACATGCAAGTGTTGCCAGCCCTTGTGGAGGTAACAGAGCTTGTTTGCTATGAGTAAACCCTTTAAATACCAAACTCAGAAGGGTTCCTGACTGAGCACAGTTAGTCCTGTATCGGTGTGATAGCTGTACTCAGTCCACATGGGCAAAACTCAGGACATAACGTCTGTCACATTCATTATCTTTATTTTTTGCTGTGATACTTGGGAAGAAGCTGAACAACTCCATTCACCCTTTCCCCACATCCATGCACCGCTTACGTCCCATTTAATCCCTATTTTCAGCCTGGGTCCTTTTAGCCCTGCCAATTACAATTTCTCTTGTGGGGGAGGAGCAGATGCCTGCCTGACTTGAGCAACGATCCCTATGTGCCCCGAAGCATAAGATTTCATTACCCTTGTCTTAACATACCAGCTACAAATACGATTGGTCATAAAATTATCCACCCCATTTAAAATCCAGCTGCAGTATTTCACTGGGTGTCTCTGGGTGTCGGTGAGTGGCACAGCCGGGCTCTGTAAAGAAGTGCTCGCTTTTGGCTTTACTCACAGTTCCTGGGTTGCAAAAGTCCACAAAACAATAAGGGGTTTTCTCTTGTTCTAAGTTTATTGATGTGGTTTTGGTCAAAGAAACCCATTGACTCACAAAAGCTCATCCCAAGCATCTGATTGAAGGAATTATGTGTTAAGGGTAATTAAATTAGCTTTCTGAAGAGGTCACCAATATGTCTGAAAAAAGTCTTGCAGTAAATGGGCTATCAGAGCACCCACCCCCTTAGTTTGACTGAGCCACAGCATCTGTTTTGTTTAATCTGGGTTTCCCTAGACTGGGTTTCTGTGGGACGGGTAATGCCCCTGGGCTGGAAGCTTAGATGGGAAGGAATTTCAGGCAGCTGACTGCACGTGATGTATGAGCAATGCACGGCCCTCTGTCAAGGTGGTCCTGCTGTGGCTGTCTTTGGGGCGAAAACCAGCACTGGCTAAGCACAGGCTGAGCGTTTTTCAGGCTGGTAAATACGTAGGTCTGTCATGTTGTCAGTGTGCAGAGCGTTCTGTGTTTGGTACGTTGCAAGTTAGGCTTTTCTTGCCTCCTGCACGGTTCACAAAACCGGCGAGATGACAAGGTTTGCACATGCACGCACCCCGAAATCCTCTGCACCAATGAATGTTTATCTAGGGACTATCGTAAGGAAGCCTGGATCTGCCATTGTCAGAGCGTGCTGGCTGGAAGCAGTACAGAAGTGGAACAACAGCAGGATAAAAGCAGACACCAGATTAGCTGAAATCCTGTAATGAATACAATACTTGCCACTGTATTAATATGTTCTCTTCACATAGAAGAAAATTGTCCTCTCTCTTTGCCTGCGCTCCTCAGGCAGGTTTTGATGGAGGACTAATCCTCTCGCTAAGCTGGCAGCTCTGCCCCAGGCTGCCGAGGCACAGCCCCAGCCTGCTCTGCCCTTTCCCCCATGTCATTGCAAGCTGAAGCCACCAAGGCCAGTATTTAAAATCAATGCCTCTGTTTCCAATGACTCTAACAGCCCCCCTGGGCTCTTTGCCCATTACCTCCTTTCCAGCTGCCTTGCAGTGTTCAGATCTAAATTGAAAGGGAGATTTCAGCTGGAGCAAAGCAGGCCACGAGAGGAAAGGTATTTCTGCTATCCTGCTGTGTTGGACAACTGGGAAGGACAGTGGGATGGTAACTGAAAGGCGTCCTCTATCTGGCCCAGCACAGAGCCACCAGCATGATCAGGTAGGATTAGGACAGAGCAGGGAGCTGCGTGCTGGCAGCTGTGGTGTCCCCAGCAGCGTGGGCATCCCCTCCACCCCGTGGCACTCACACCCCAGGGCAGCCTGTCCTTGGTCAGACTGCTCCTGCTGCTAATCCTGGCACAGACACCCAGTGATGGAAGTAGTTTGGTTTTTACGTGCTCCCCAGACATTTCGGGGCAGTGTGCGCCTGGTGGCCAGGCAGAGGCTACCAGACAGAGGCTGTCACAGCTGTGCTGAATTCAGTATCGAGGTCAGTGCCCGCAGGCACGCAGCACACTGCTGCTCTCTTGCTGTATTTCTGCTCCAGAGAGCAGCGCTGGTCCAGCTCAGGCTCATCACAGCGATACCCAAAAATGCTTCAACAGCAGCCAGGCAGATTCCTTTTGGCCTCTCTGGCTCTTCTCACAGTAGCTTTGCTGGAACACACTTGGAGCTGGTGGCTTTTGGGGTGCCTAGGTCAGCCTGTTTAATCCTGCAACACGTTACTGTGTTTATAGGAAGAGCTCTGACTCGTAGTAAAACACCACGAATGTGGTCAGGCTGACTGCGTGCGTCAGCTGGCCCCACGTGCAGAACCAAAAGCTTTGGCTTAGGAGGATGTGAAGCTCAAAAATGCGCGGAGTTGACTTGTGTTGGCAATTGGCAGACAGTCAGTGGATGCCCCGGGGTCAGGGGTGTGTGGTGAGGGTGCCGGCAGGGCTCTGTGGGGCTGCAGGGCCAAGGTTCCAGGTGCTCCCCAGCTGCCCGCTTGTGCAGACTGGGGGAGAGGCAGTTGCTCTGAATTACAGCACAATTCCTGAGCCATTTTCCAGTTAATGCAGAACGGTGAGTTAGCTTGAATGTATTCTAATCTTTCTGTATATTTATAGTCCCCTAATAGACTCTCCACGTGTTGCCAACACAGAAGGAGCCTTGCTGCAGCAGGTTTACCACCAAAACGCCAGCTGAGCTGGAGGAGTAGCACATCTCCTGGGCAGGGGCACTGGGGATACTGCGGGACAAATCTTGCAGACCCTGTAGCAACAGTGGGCAAACGTTGTCGGGGGAGGTTTCATAACCTCACTTTTATGTCGTGTTGTGGATTTTTTTTCCTTTTAAGGCAGAAAACAAAGGTCAGATCTGTACAGGGAACACACAAGGCAAATCGAAGCACCTCGCTGTTTACATGTGACATTTCATCCAGTGCGGCTACAGAGCTGGAGGGTCAGTGGATAAAAACTTGCTGCAGCTCTGCTAGATGTTAACCACCTACTGGAAATTCTTACAGAGCAGTGCAAAAGGTTTCCAGAAATTAATTACAGGTAAACTTAGGCTGGCTACAATTCTGTTTATTATTTTCTGGTGCAGATGCAGGTGTCATATAGCTTGTAGGAACATTGTCACTAGGACAACATTCTCGTAGTAACGGGGTTCTTGAGCCTCTTCCTGCACACAGTCTCAGTCATATTCCTTCGTGATGAACCCAACCCAAACCTGCAGTGGTTCAGAGCGTATCCCATCCCCGTTTGCTGTGCTAGGAAGTTCTGACCCAGTTTTTCTACCAGTGGAAAACACCTCTATGTGCTCCGGTGCTTGGTGTGTCAGGGAAGATGATGTTCCAGGCACAGTCACTCCTTCCCTGGTGGCTTAGATAAATGAGCCTGTCACAACAACACAACCACCTAGAATATTTGTTTGCATTTGTTACTTGGAATTCCCCTTCCACTTCTTTGCTGCCTCATGCTCTGCTCGGGAGCAGCCGCCGAGGTTTCCGAGAGCCGCATCTTGCGGGTGTTGGTGCCTCGCAGAGCCCCGTGGTTCGTGGGGAGGCTTTAACCCTGAACAGCTCTCCCGTTGCTGCTGTTCCTAAATACGTCTTGTACAGCAAAGAGAGCTTGCTCCTTTGAAGTCCTTGTTTCATGCTGGACCCCCAAGGGCCTTCCCACTGGGGGTTTTGCCTTCGTTTGTCTTCCCTCATCAATATTTAAAACCTGTCATTTCCTGTGCAGCACAAATAAGATCCCATTCTGGTTACAAGCATCTACATATAGCTTTACCTGCAGAGTTATATAAATGCAGCCCTAATTAATTGGTGCTCTTGCCTTGCATGAATAATAAATCTGGGTAGTGTAAATACACACGGTAGTTGCAGGCTTGGAGAAACGTGGGCAGTGTGCACTCACAGGGGGAGGGAGAGGGCAGAAAACAGGGAGGAAAGGAGGCAAGTAGAGATCTTTGAATCTTTCGTTTCAATATTCAACTGCATCTTGCAGATTTGAAGTCCTGGTTCAGACAGGGTCCCCTGCTTCAGACAGGGCTTTGAGGTGTGCAGGAGGCTGGTGCTGAGGTGTGTGCCTTTCAGGAGAAGCCAGAAACGGGCGGCGGGGTGTGCGTTTGGCTGGGAGGATGGCAGTGCTCAGCTCCCTCCTGGGAACAGCATTTTCTGTTCTCTCTTGGAGGGAGTTGGCTTTGTGTGCCTCCTGGATAAAGCCCAATCGGGTGATTTTTATCAGAGAAATAGCTGTGGCATTCAGTCCCCTGCCTCCTGCCAGCCAAGCCCAGCCCACACAACCATTATGCGTTTTATTCAGCAGCATGCTTTTTTAGCAAAAACATAAAAAATACCAAAAAAAAAAAAGCCCCTCCTCCCTCCCAAGCTAAACCAGTGCGATACAACTGCAGTTGTGAGCTCGGCTTAGGGTATATTCAACCCATGCTCCATGCTCCTTGGGGCCACCTGAATGCCTGGCAGCAGTGACCTCCACAGCATTCATCTGAGGAGGTCAGGCAGGAGCTGGTGAAGCTGGGAAATCCCGTGTGTCACCGCTACATCCCGGAGCATCTCATGTCTAGAATCGAGCCCAAAGCATAAAAACAGCCATACGACGAGGACACGCGTACGCGCGGAGTAACACATGCATCCCGTGGGTAGTGTGACAGCGCGTGTGGGACACGGCAGAGTCTGTAGCTGGCAGGTTATTTCAGGTTTGGTGCGATTCTCCTGCCCTGAGGCGAGTTAAATATGGCTGTGGATGGCACTGAAGCTGTGCTGCAGCCCTAAGGTGAGGCTGGAGGAGATCAGCAGGCACTGTGCAGGATCCCCGTGGATGTAACCTGTGGATGGAGAGGTGTGAGACAGGCGATGACTCCTCATACTGCAGTGTGGGGGTATTTCTGTTAGAATATTCATCTATGTATAGATAGCCATCTATAAATACATGGCTCCGTATCTCTATAGAGACATATCTGCAGATAGATGTCTGTGTGGATAACAGATATCAAATCCGTCTGTGTACACAGCGCGGGTTTCCTGCACAGCACGGGCGTCTTCACCTCCAGATAGCTCAGCCAGCTCCTTGGGCAGATCCTCTGCAGTCAGCTGCCTGCTCCAGACCTTCGTGTGATCAAACTACCCCGCAGCATTTAAATCCCTCCGGTTCCTTCCTTGCCCTGGTTCCGCCGCTGCATGTTGGCAGTGGCAAAAATGTCCAGATGGAAAAAAAATGGGGAGGGGGGGAAAAAGGCTGTGATTTGTGCCTCAGTGGGCTGCCTCGCAGTGAGGGCTGCGTGTGCGGTGCTGCACCCAGCGGATGAGGCACCAGATGAGGTGGTTGCAGTCCCTGGTAGCCGATATTTGCATTTGAGTGCCCTCTGCTGATGAGCTGGCTGTGGCGGTGCAGAGCAGTGGGTTTCATCCCCAGGGCAGTGCCCATGGCTTGCTCCCAAACCCCTGCTCCTAAGCAGGAGATGCCGGAGCACTTCGGGTGTCTCCAGGTCCCTGCCTTGGAGAAGATGCCAAGCAGGGAAGAAAAACCACGAGTCCTATTCTTAGTACATTCACAAAGAAGGAAGGGAGGCCCATCTCCCTCGTGTTACCCACATCAGAAGTGTGGGCCACCCCAGAGCAGGTAGTAGATGATCGCCACCCCATTTCCCTCTGTTCCCCTCATGAGGGAGCTGCAGGCCGCCATGAGGCCTCCCCTCGGCCTGCTCTGCTCGGGGCTCAACAAACCCAGGGCCCTCAGCTGCTCCTCATGCACTGTGCCCTCTAGGCCCTTCACCACCTTCATGGCCTGCAAACCAGGAGTCCCCATCCCACTTGTGTTGTGTTTAGAGGAGGTTCGGCCTGTTGCTAGCTCGTTATTTTCATCAGGGCACAAGGCGAGCAGAGGTGCGGGGGGATCGCAGTAGCACGTCCTTACAAAGCTGTATCGATTGCCGGGGAAGAGGCTGTAAATGTGTGAGCCCTTCTCATAAAAAGCAGTTTGATCTTCAAACAACTTGACTGAGAGCCTTATTTTTCTTAGCAGATAACATGACTGACGGGTAAGAATCAAGAAAAGGGAAAACCCTTGGATTTGGGGTCTTCTGTGTTAGGTTTTGGCCTCAGCCAATATAAGAGGGACACGCTGCCGCCTCAGTGGGCTGTAGCTCTCCCTGCAGCCCCCCTCAAGCCTTTTGGGTGGTTTTGGGCTGCAAGACGAGGGGATGCTCCGGCTGGCGCCGTGTGGCAGCTGACCTGTGCCTGTGCTTGTGCCCCCTGCAGCAGCAGAGGCGAGAGAAGGAGCTGCGCAAGCAGCAGGAGCGGGAGCAGCGGCGGCACTACGAGGAGCAGATGCGGCGAGAGGAGGAGCGGCGGCGCGCGGAGCACGAGCAGGTAACGAGGCAGCCTGGGGCCATTGGCCTCAACCTGCACGCCTCTCAGTCTAATAAGATAAAAGGCCCATCTTCTCATAAACACTCAGATTTCTTTGCCGCTATCACCACTTGAGAGTAAATTGCTTAATTGTCAGCGCCGCGTGTGTCGCTCCCCACTGTCCTAATTGATTTCTTTGTGGATCCACTTGTTGCCCGCAGGTTGGAGGCACTCGATGCAGGTTCTTCCCATCCTCCCGTCCTCGGGGTGGGGTTCTGTGCAGCTCCCAGTTAACATTTGCTATTTCCCAGCAGTTTTAGCTCTTTTCCCTCAGAAGGCCCTTGTAGAGCAGTGGATGTCCTGGGCTCTTCGGGCAGGGTTGGAGGGTGCCCGGGCTGATGGATCAGTGCCGGCTCTCGGGTGGGATGGATCTGGGTGCCCACCTCGTGCCCCTGACAGGCTCTTCCTCTTGGGAAACACCGTCTCTTTCACCTTCTCTCTCTTTTTCCTTTGATCCTTGCTGCCATGCCTCCAGGAGTACATCAGGCGACAGTTAGAGGAGGAGCAGAGACAGTTAGAGATCCTGCAGCAGCAGTTGTTGCAGGAGCAAGCGCTACTTCTGGTAAATGGGAGGCCCCGTCCTCGCTCGCTGCTTCCCACCCGCATGCACCCGTGACCCCGCACGCCTCCTGCCATGCCAAATGGTGGATGGCTCGTGCGTGCCGGTGGGCTGTGACGGGGACACTGCTGCCACCCCAGCCCTGCCGCCAGCATGCCAAGCCCTCGTGTCCCTGTGCCATGCACGCCTCCCCGTGTGCCCGTGCCTGTGGCAGCGGTGTGCCTCGGCCTCTGTCAGAGGCCACGGTCCAGCCCTGGTCATTGCCACGGCACTTCTGAGGCTGTCTGCAGCATGCTGGAGTGGGATGGAGCTGGGCTGGCCGGGCAAACCGTGTTTAATGTTTGTGTGAAGGTTTGTGTCTTAATTCCCTCACAGGAATGCTTGTGCTGTTTGCATTCTAGATGCTTTCTATTCATTTATTTTTTAGTTATTTTCTGAATGATGCTTTTTTTAATTCCGCTGGCTGTTACTCTCACTGTGTTTTCTTTTAATCCACAGGGATTATTATGTCTCTCTTCCTATTGAATTTATTTGGGGAAAAGCAAAACCCTCACACAAGCCCTTGCTTTTTAAAAAGGCCCTTTCAAAAACTGTTAATGATTTAGTAATTAAACCTCACAGAGCCATAGGGATTCAGGGAGCTCATACAGTTGGCTCTGCTCTGCAGCCATTGCCACAAACAACAAATTAGTCCTACAAAGTGCTCCACAGACTGGGCTTTGGCTGAGTTCTACATGAACTGGTGGTGTTTGGTACCTCATTGCATTGATCCTTTGCTCTTCTCATCCAGAAAAATCTGGGCAAAATCAATAGTGACTTATAAGCCCCGTGAGAACATTGGTTTATCTAATTGGCTTCTGGTTGGCCCTGGCCAAGGGATGTCAATGCTGACTTTCTGGTTCAGACGTGGATTTGAAGTCTCCTCTCCCCCGGCAGCTTTGCAGCAATGTCCCTCTGCAGACCAAATTTCCACATGCCTCATCTACAGACTCCCAAAACCCCAAGGTGTCTCCCACCTTTCCTGGGGAGCACCACAGCCACCAAGGGACTTTGGTGGCCACGTTAGCAAAGCGTGTCCTTGCCAGCCTCCCACAAAAGAAGGGCAGGAGGGTCCCCAGGCCCCAGAGCAGGCTGGGGTGCTTGGTAGCTCTTCCCCTGCATGGCTGCTCTGTGGCAATGGGATGCAGAGGTTTTTGTGCGGATGTCTGAGCCGTCAGCAAGTTGTTTTTCTGGTGAGGCAGTGCTACCACCCTCCATTATGTGGAAAATGGAGACAGAAATGTACCAGCTGCAAAGTGCCAGAGCTGGGATTAAAGCTCTGAATTTGTTGGCTACGTCCTCCCAACTGCCTCTCCTCTGGGACGCTTTACAGCTTCGTCTCCAGAGTCTTTAGAATTAATGAGCTTTACCAGAAAACAGCTTGTCAGATCCTTGGGCCCAATTTTCCATCCCAGCAGATAAAGCTGCGGTTTGCTGTCCTGCATATTTACACGCTTGCCAGGCTCCGTGCACCCGTGTCACTGTGCTTTCTTCTGGGCAGGAGTATAAGCGCAAGCAGCTGGAGGAGCAACGGCAAGCGGAGCGGCTGCAGCGGCAGCTCCAGCAGGAGCGGGACTACCTGGTGTCCCTGCAGCAGCAGCAGCAGCAGCAGCGGCAGGACCAGAGGCCAGCAGAGAAGAAACCACTCTACCATTACAAAGAAGGGATAAATGCCAGTGAGAAGCCAGCATGGGCCAAGGAGGTAGGCAAGAGCGAGGAGTGCGGTGGTCTGGGTGTTTCCATGAGGGGAAGTCTCCTGGAGAGATTCAGCCATAGTGAGGTACTTGTGGACACGCCAGGAAGGAGCCCAGGAGATTCCTGTCCTTGCTCTGCTTGCTGCAGAGGGGGCAGCTGCCTGCCCATGCAGAGAGGTAGCTGTGCTGGGGTTCCTTGCTGAGTGCTAATTCAGCTTTCCATAATCAAACAGGGACCAGGCAGCTTTTTCTTCCTTGCCAAGGACTTTTTATCTATAGGGGTTGCTTTTCTTTCATGATTTTCAGGAGCGCAAGCCACACTGCTGATTCTCTTTTTCTCCCCAACAAAAAGAAAGAATTGTTATAACAATTGTGAGATCTTGAATATTAATTATTGCCTGACTGAAGAGTCTTGAAAAGATGAAGACGTGCATTGTCTGCAGTGCGGTTTCAGGATCATGTTGCAAACACTTTCTTTGTCCTTAATCTCTTTGTGGTAGTTCCAGTAAGACTGGTGCCCACTCTTGTTATTAATTTTTCTGAAGTTCTTTGGGTTTAGTTGGTTTAATTTTGAAACCCTACTCCTGGGCAAAAGATCATTTAATAACCCAGCCGTTCTTCTTACTGAGCAGCACCACTGCTCTGCTGCCAAGTGTCTGGAACCCTTTGGTCCTGGCAGAGGTGGTAAACTCTGAGCATCTCTTTATTCTCCCTTTGGTTCCTCCTTCATTCCCTTCTGATTCGGTCTTCAGAGTCTTTTGGTGGCAACCAGGCACATTTCCGCAGAGCTGCAGGATCATTCTCCAGCCTTTCATGTGGAAGAAGAGGCTTGGTTGGTGGACAAGATGTTCCTGCCTAAGGCCAGATGTGCCACACAGCGCAGCACTGAGCTGCCTCTGGTAGGAGAGGCTTCCACCTGGGTGGTGCCTCTGCGGCTTTTTGTAAAACTGGGTCTGTCGTGTGTCTGCAGTAGTGTTAAGAGCGAGTAGCAGGCAGGAAAAAGGGAGTAAACTCTGCCTTTCATTGCCTAGTTTTGAATAAATCATCTAGAACATTGCTGAAGTACCTCTGTACAGTGTCATTGAAACTATAACAAAGATTTATAAAAAGGAATCTTATTCTTTATTTAGGATGAAGGAGCAAAGTGCTGGGTTTGGCTTTCAATTTCAAGCACAAAGGCCCTCTTCTTTTATTCTGTGGGAGAGTTGTCTTTTTTTGATGTACCACTTGAAGAGGGGCACTGGGAACTGTACAATGCAAATAAGAGTGTCAGAAGGCAGCCTCGTCCCCTTTGCTGAAATCCCAGGCAAGACAAGGCTTCCTGGTGTTCTGGAATGTCTCCAGCTTCCGCCAATTAGCTGTCCAAACCATTTATTCCTCACCTGTGTCATTCCGTCCAGTTTCTAACAAAATGTTCAAAGAAATGATTGTGGCATCATTATGCTCTTGGGAGCAGGTGTTTGATGTACTTGACAAAGCACCCTTGGGAACTCCCCCACACTACTCCTCTCTCCTCCAAACCCTGTTTTATCTACTTCACACGGTCCCATTTTTAGCACAATTTACCTACTTTGCTTGATCACCAAATCTGAGCTCTCCTTGTGCTCTGACCCTCTCCGTTTTTCATACGTCTCTTTTATAAACTTATTTATCCACATCATTGGTCTTCATCGAACGAGGCTTTGATGACTCCAGGACCCTGCAGACATGGGATAAAGTACTGGATTTAGCAGCTCTCTCCATTCCTGCCTCTTCTGTTCCAGACCAGCATTTGCTGATCAAAGGGATGCAGACAACCAGGCCCAACCTCTCAGTGACAAAGCACTGGCAGCTTGTTCATCTGGAGGACAGTTTGGGGCAGATACATGCCAGGCATGACCGTGTGTAAAGGAGCAGCAGGGGAACACGTTCCCTGCAGCACAGGAAGGCACTCCGGGGGCTCGGCAGTGCCTCACAGACCAGGCTGTTCTCTGCAGCAGCCTGCACACGTGAGCTCCTTCATCAGTCCCTGTGGCTTTTATAATTCTTTTGCTTTGAAGTTATGTGTTAAAATGGTAGCAGCTTTCCACTGGGAGCAGCTCAAGAGCTGCTAGGGATGTTTTCCATTTGAGGGGAATCTTGAGTTATACACGAGATGGCTGGGGCTGGAGCCATGATGAATTCCTACAGAGCTCTGCACTGCACAGTGTTGCTCTTTCCCCTTTCTGCTTCATGGTGAAATTGGTAAAGACCCACAAAGCACAACCGGAGAGTCCCAAGAGCATCGTCTGCTGAGCTGGTGAAACCAAGTGCTAGCGAGGAGATGCGGGCAGTGGGAAAACCAAGTGCCTTTCTCCTTCCCAGTACGCAGACATCCCCGTTTCATTACTCTCCTGCTGCCTCCCCGACACAAGCTTTGAAGTCCTCCGTAATCAGCCGCACGTTGTGGGCTGGCAGCCTGCCAGAGAGCTCCTGCTCCTTGTCAGTGGCATCATCTTTGGCTGTTGCTGCCCGTGCCAAGGCTGGGCTGAGAAGCAGATTACTGGACTGAGCCTGCAACCTAGCGTTCATGCAGCTGCTTCCTTCTTCATAGAGAGTTCTCCTTCCCACCTTGATCTTCTGCCTGTCCTTGCATCCACTCCTGTGGGCATCGCTGTGAGTTCTGCACAGCCTCTGGCTGCTGGTGGGCAGTGCCTGGGGGAAGCTGTGAAGCCCTCTTGGTACACAGGAGTTACCCAGCTGGTCACGGTGGGCTAGAAGAGAAAGAGTCTGTAACATAAATCTCTCACCTATTTTTTTCTCTGACTCCTGCTTGGCATCCAATAGAGGAGAAGATTCATTTTTTTATTAATATAATGGCTCTTTTGTTGCATGAATATTTACTTAACAAAGAGCTGTGATTCTTTCCAAGCTACTTGTTTCATGGCTTGCTTTTCAGCGTGACATTGCAACTAGGAGAATTAAGACATGCTAAGGGCATTTAACACATTAATGACATGAATGTCAATGTAAATGAAAATCTATGTCAGATTTCTAGTTGAGATATCAAAAATTCTGCATAGTGTATGCTGCATGAATACCAATGCACACAGTCTAATTGCAGTGGTACCCAGATTGCACATCTATCTGGGCTACCTGAAACCATTGCATTTCCATCAAGATTAGCTGAAAGCAGTGGGCTTTGCTTTTATTTCTGTATCAGTAACAGAGGTGTTGTTTTTTTCCTTCCATACACGACAAGGTGCCAGGCTCAATAAATGTAGATCAAAGCCAGCCATTTTCTGGCTGCCATGTTTATTCTTTCATTCAGATCAAACAAAAGCACCCCTTATGTTGTTTGTGGTGGTGAGGGAAAAGGGTCCCCTTGCTCAAAGACACGTTTGTGAAGAAGCAAGACCTTCTTCTCCGAAATAATCTCCTAGAAACACCTCTCTGAGGCATGCTGCCTTTTCTTGGAGCTTTATTTTTCCATTTCATATTCTGAAATGAATTATGCACATAAAAAATACAAGTAATCCTGTTGGAGTCTTTAAAATGCATTTATTGCATAATGCTGGGTAACGAGGATTCCCTAGTCATACAACACCCTGAAATATCTGAAAAGAGCTCCCTGTATGTTTGCATACCTTGGTTTTCAATTAGAAATGGCTCTTTATGGGGCTTTCTTACCTTTTAGAAGCTGGAGGTTCCTTTTAGGTTTCCTAGTGGTGTTGATCGCTTGCAGCAGTGCTCTGTGGGAGCTGAGCTGTGTGAATTTTGGTGAATTTGGAATTCTGGTGAATGTGGCAGGGCTGCAGGGACCCCTCCTGTGCCCGTTCAAAACTCACAGTACCCTGCACAGCCATGCTGTTCAAATCAAAGCTGGTGTTTTCATATAAACCATGATAGCAAAATTCAGCAAATAAGCAGGAAGGCATCCTCTCCCTGGAAGTGAGGGCGTGTGGCTCTGCAGGGTGACCCACTCTCCTCCTCTCGTGCCGCAGGTGGAGGAGCGCTCCCGACTCAACCGTCAGAGCTCCCCAGCGATGCCACACAAGGTGGCCAACAGGATTTCAGACCCCAACCTGCCTCCTCGATCAGAGTCCTTTAGTATTAGCAGCGTGCAGCCAGCCCGGACCCCACCCCTGCTCAGACCCGTGGACCCACAGGTAATGGTGCTTCCCCCAGCAGGCGTCCGCACAGCACCCAGGAGGCAGGGGGTGCTGGACAGGTAAAAGGAAAAGCAATGGGTTAAAATAGCATCTTGTTCCGTGCTTTCTCAGCCTAAAGTGTATCTGTAAGAGCAGCATCTACATTCATGAGTGGGTTCCTCCTATCACCTCCATGTATTAGAAACATCATGCTGGTTTATACCTTCCTTTGAAGCATCAGGTACTAGTTACTGCCAGAAACAAGCTGGAGGACCGAGAGGAACCGCTGGTCTGGTCCAGTGCAGCAGTCGCTCTCTTCCTCTTAGGATCTGTTTTATTAAGGGGCTAAAACTGCAGTGTCTGGGACAAAAGACCTGGGACACTTTGATGCTGGGGATCATCAGAAAGAGGTTTTGCTTTCTTTGTCACTTTAATTCAAGGTTTTGTTTTGGTTTTCCATTGAGTTAACATCAGTCACAAACACATCTGGAGAAGGCATAGATCACCATGACCGTCACAGAGGAGGGGAATCGTGATTTAAAAGTCACCCCCCGTCACAAGGTCTGTAAGTAGGCTTCCACAGAGTGTTTTTGGAGCATTGGTGCTGGCTCCGGGTCAGTCACTGGAAGTGCTCCTGCAGATCTGCAGACTCAAGCAGGCATTTCAGGAGGTACAGAGCCCTTGCTCCACATCCAGGTGGGCTTTCTGTAGGAAAATGTGTCCATTAAGTGCCATCCACATGTGGTGCGTGCCCCTGAAGGTCAACAGGACAACACCAACTTTAAACAGAATACGTACTGGAGAGCCCTTAAACATACAGCTCTTTTTTCCCAATGTATGTGCATGGTGTGTGCATCACAGCCATTGGGAAGTGGATACAGCCCCACTTCACAGACATCGCAGTAATGTCTCTGCTGGACCAAACATTTCCTGATTTCTTTTTGAGTCTGAGAATTTGTTTCAATGGCCTTTTTGGTGACCTATATTGTCAACAGCTATAAAGGCTTTTGCTTGACAATAAAATACTAATGAAAAAGCTGCTTGAAACTCAGAGACACGTGTAAATATGTACATGTACACATTTGCATGCATGCACACCCACTTATAAATGGAAACATGCATAGAAATGTAATGTCTTCTCTGAAATAAACATTACAACTCCGCTGTATCAAGGTGAGGGTCATTGTAGGGTTCTCAGAAGAAGCTCTGATTTCATGAACTCTAGTTTTGTGGATTTTTCAGATTTTCCGAAGGAGATGTCAGCATTCCTTTCACTCATTAGCCTTAGATCTGTAGCACTGATCTAAGGATTCCTAGACCTGTAGAAACTCATGCCTCGAGATAATTTTTTAAGCCATCTATGCCTCAGAATTGCTGAAGATTTTTTTTATTATTATTTATTATTTTCTTTTTTTTTAATTATTATTTTTAACAACAAAACTCCATGCCAAACATCATTAGCACAACCGTAGAGTTAGAGGTGTAGGAGCTTGACACTGAGCGCATGGTGGGCACAGCCTCGGGTGCACGGGGCGCGTGCGTGAGCTGGCCAGGGGGCACCCTGCCCTCCCTCCTCTGGTGTTGCTGTGAGTAAATGCCGTATCACAGTGCCTGTCCAGAGATGGTCAGAACTTGAAACGTGGCTCTGACTGCGGCATTGCTTGATTTTAAAGTTCTGAGCTGTGTGAGCATGATTTTTAATCGATCTTGCATTGAAGTGATACAAATCAGAAGTTCCTGAAACCAAGGCAGTGCTGATCTCAAAACAAGGGGGCTTTTAATGCATCCAAAGTGCTAATCAATATTTTTTTTTCTAAAAATCAAATTTTTAAATCTTTTTTTGATTCCCTTTTTTTCCATTTTGTACTGATAGTTCTGTTTTGACTTGGTGCTTAGATTCCACATCTGGTCACTGTGAAATCCCAAGGAAGCTCCTTGTCTGGGTCTCAGTCACTGCATGAACAGCCTGCAAAGGGGATGGCTGGGTTTCAGGAGGCTCTGACGGTGACCTCTCACCGCACTGAGATGCCAAGGCAGAACTCGGACCCCACATCAGAAAACCCTCCTCTGCCCCCTCGCATTGAAAAGTTTGACCGAAGTTCTTGGTTACGGCAGGAGGAAGACATTCCACCAAAGGTAACACTATCGCTCCTCGCTTTCAGCACGTCAAAGAGGCAATCCCAGAGCTGGTCCCCGTAGGATGGGGCCAACGCCGGTCCTCTTTGCACCTCTCCTCCGGCTCTGCGCTCAGCACCTCTGGCCAAGCGTGTCCCCGTGGCTCCACGGCCAGTACCAACCCTGGGAGCAGCTTCTGGGTGCATGCACAGCGCTGCAAAACAGTGTTGCCCTCCAGCAAAGAAGGTTCTCGAGGCCGGACATGGGCCAAAACAAATCAATTTCTCCTTTCCTTAGGAAAAAAACAAAAACAAAAACAAAAAAGCAACAACCTTCTGTTTAAATAGAATTATAGGAACATAAAATTTGTCATGCTCAATAAGACGTGTTCTTTTAGTTCAGTTTCGTGCCTCCAGTTGCGATCAATATTTGATGGAAGACTTGTAAGGGCTCCAGCAGCTCTATACCTTCATTGACGTTATGGCAGCATCTGGCAGTACCTCTTTAATTAAGACTCTTCTGGACCACTATTTCAATTGCATTGTTTATACACCTCCAGTTTGGATGAATTATAACTTGGCCATTAAAATTCCCCTTATAGTTAATCAGCTCTCAGCCTGGGAGGATTTTTCGAGAGACAAAAATTATTACAAATTGATTAGTTACAGTGAGGCAGATAATATTTGTCTGCGATGGAGAGGCAGTTTTTCTGCGTGTTAACAAGCAAGCAGCTTGCATTTTTCAAGTGAAAAATACCAGCTAGCAGGTAAGCCTCTCCGTGCAGGGGACCCGTTGTGGTGTGTCACTTGATGGTAGCGATATTCCCATTCTGTCTGCCACCAAGGGATAAGCTGCATCGGTGCTGAGCTCAGAGGAGAAGCAAGCTGACAGCTCCAGGAGTTGTGTGCGTGCTTTGCTCCTCAGTAGCACAGAAGGGTGGCTGACGTTTTTAACCTAATTTTGAAAAGTCTTTCCTAAAAAGTATTTCCGCTTGAGCTGAGGAAGGTACAGGCTGTGGGAAGGTCCCCACCTCGAGTGGTGTTTCACGTTTAGGGCTGGTGTTTTGGCAGTCCTACACACGAGGAGTCTGACTTCAAGTTTTACTGACTGAAACAAGGTCAATGCGTTTCTAACTGGGAACAAAAGGATTGCCATGTGAGATGGGGCCAGCTTTCTCTGGGGTCTGAGGTCTTGTTTCTGCCAGTGTTTGGGACTGGATGCTTCAGAGGAAGGTAACAGAAACTGCAGGGGTCCTGACTGCTGAGTGACCTGCCCAGAGGGGAGCTGGCTTTTCAGTGGGATCAACTGCAGCTGGTGTGCTGCACAATACAGAGCTCCTCTCTCCCCAAACCTTCTAACCTTGTCTAACGTTGCTGTGTGTCTGTCCTCCCAAAAAATGCCTAATCCTTTTTGCCGAGCCCTTGGCCTCGCTGATGGCTGGTGTTGCACGGTGAGTATCGCCGTGCCTCCCACGCCAGCCTCCGGTGCTGGGTGATTTCCCATGTGGTGCTGCAGTGGTGTCTGAGCTTCCAGGCGTGGGGATCGGTGGCCTGGCCCCATGTGCCTGGGTTTATGTGCTGTAGCAATTGTAGGCTGTGGTTTGGGTTTCTGGAAGGTACATTTGCTGTGAGCTGTCCTGCCTGGAGCATCTGGCAACCAGCAGGCTTGGCTCAGCTCAGAACAGGTTACATGGTTTGAAAGAGAGCCTTAGGTGGCTCCGTTTGGACCTTGTGTTTGTCCACCAGCCAACACTTTCTCTCTGCTGTGTCATGTCTGAACTAGAGACTCTAAAACCTCCACCATGGCTTCTGAAATGCACTTTGTTCTGAATTTTACCTTAAAAGTGCCATTTCTGGGTTTTGTTAGATGTGCACACGTATGTTCAGCATTTAGAGAGTTGCCAGGGGGCAGCAGGGCTGCGGTGCTCGTTGCTCCCTTCGGGCTCAGGCTGTGCCTTGTCAAAGCCGAGAACTTGATACTCTCTAATTGCCATAAACACTGCATCTCTCAGCGGGAAATCGGTCAGAAATCAGATCTTAGGGAAGTGCCAAAGGCTGGTCTCTCCGATGCGTGGGTGATGGTGAATGTCTCCCTTCCTTCCAGGTGCCTCAACGAACCACTTCCATATCCCCGGCGCTGGCGAGGAAGAACTCCCCGGGCAACGGCAGCGCCCTGGGACCCAGGCTGGGCTCGCAGCCCATCCGGGCAAGGTAGGAGCACCACGTGTGGCGGGCAGCAGTGATCCTGGCACGAAACTGCCCGCGTTCCTCCTGGCATCACCTGGCTGGGAGCCTGAGCAGGTCCCACCGGGCTGGTCGGGTGCCTGCAGCATGGCTGGGCTTCAGCTCTCCTTTTGGCAGCTAGTGTAAAACAAAATGTTCTGCAATGCTTTTGTTGTAGCCATGGAGAGCTGGGCTTGCATTCATTAGTATTTTATATCAGCACCAGAGGCTGTGAGTGTGTGGAGTCCCAGAGATATTCCCTTTGAACTGGCCTTAAGATGTTCCTAGGCATTGTGGGGTTTGTAGCTGTGTCTGCTGCTGTGGGGTCAAACAGGAATTTGGCCATTCTCTTTAATGAAAGCAGGTTTGGGCTCTCCAGAAATTGCCTTTTGCTTATAAAGAGACTCATGCAGTTGTAAGCCAGTGGGGAGATCTCAGTGGTACATACCACAAATGTCCTACAACTCAGCTTTTCCAGGTAATGACCAGGGAGTGTGCAGGGGGACAGGCACTGATACAGCTTGGTGAGATCCAGTTCTTCCTTAGGTGTTGATCAAGGATTAAATTCTTTTTGGCCTCCTGGGACCAATTCTCTTTCCCATTTCTCATGCTACTGATGTTAAAATGTGACAGGGAATGAGAGAGAAGTAATGACACCGTAGCTTCTTCCCCTCTTCCTCTTACCCTCACCAGGTTTAGCTCAGGTATGTTTTTGTGTGCGAGTGCATTCCCTGGGGTCACACTCGCATTTTTGAGGAGGGCTGCAGCATTGCAGCAGCAGTCTGACCTCTTCCCTGTGCGTTAAGGAAGCCCAGGACAGAGCTACCCCTGACATGTTGAAAATGAGCAGGGACATTAAGAGGCTCAGCTCAGAATGGGATTGGAAAAACGTGGCTTAGTCATGCAAGAGCTTGTCTCTGATTTGCAAAGTGGTGTAGGCAAACCTCTATAAACATCAAACAGGAGAATCTCAGGATAAACGTGTTGCATGTAGCCTTGCGTGGTGGAGCTCTCTGATTTCTTCTTCCTGTCTTGTCCTGTTAGGGAGAGGTCAAGAAGCAGACACGGGGATGGCTGTTGCCATATGCTGTGCACTGCAACCAGTTCTCAGCATATGTCTTTCTTTCCAGCTCAAAACCCACATTATGTATCAGCAAACTTGGGTATAGCAGGCAGCAACTTAAAGTAGCTGGCAGGGCTAACAGAAGGAGAAAGCATCTTTTTTGTTGTTCTTTTCTTAAATTACAGGAAAAAAAACATTCATGTCACGGATTTTTGCTCATCTTTATTGCTCATGGCTGAAGCATTTTGAAGTCTTGAAAATGTTGTTCTTTTAATTAGCTGCAGCCTGAAGGACAATTTAAAATGTGGCGTGACATTGGCCTGCACAGTCCTAGTGTGTAATGGTATTGAGAGTAAAAGGGGTAGTGTGAGACTGCGGGATTCAAGCTGAAGGTCACCTAATGTTTCCCTCAATCTCCCAGTCCTGGTCAGTACAGGTAAATACATTAGTTGCCAAAGTTTTAAAATACATTTTTTCATGGGTTAATTTAGCTAAGGACGTGCCAGCTGTACAGCATGAGCTGGAAGCCTTCAGTTTGATGAAAATTGAAAATGATTAGGAGGCTGCCCTCTCCATTAAACTAAGTAGTCGGTGAAATAATTTCACATTTCATTTCCCTCACACTAATGTACCATTTCTCCAATTTTCCTTTTTAAATACCTCTCCTATTTGCTCTTAATTCCACCCATGCACAAATGTAAATGTATTAAAAATATTCTTTCTTTTATGTCACCCTATTGGAACAACTGGGGGGGTTATTTCCAGGCACAGAAAGCTGCTGCCTTGCTCTAATCATTTTAATACCTGCCTGTGTCAATGGAAGATAACACGAGGTAGTGATTTTATATGATATTAATGCCAGAAAATGTCCAAACAATTTTGCCAACAACCCAGTGATGGCAACGGGGCGATGCACAAATTTGCACCATTCTGGGCAAATTTCAGACCATTCTCTGAACAGGTCTGAGTGATGGATGCACTGTGCACACAGCACACACCTTGTCCTTAGCGTTCAGCGCCTCTGATTGCAAAGGCATTATGCACTGTGGCAGCAAGGGTGATCTTTATGTACACGTGGTCCTAATTAGGCTTGATGGAGAACATTTTCTATACATCTTTATCAGGACTTTGAATTATAAGATCACTTAACAGAAATACCATATAAAAACAAGTTGCATAACTCTGCATGAGCATGTCTTCTGATGTCATCTCGGTGCCAAGTAAGAATTAGCTTCCTAAGGGCATCTGATACCCTGCGAGATATTAGTCACTCTTTGTGTATCAAGGACGCTTTTTATTCTAGACTTCTGTATGTTCACAGGGGGGAAAGAAATCAAGGAGCAAAATGCCTGAAGTGGATAACTTATGCGAGCTTGAAGTGAAGCCATGAAAATTGGCAAGTGCGAATAAGTGGCAAAAGTAACCTGCAGCCTTGTTGCAAATTTGAGATATGTTCTTTACAAAAATATTTCTCTGGCTAGCAGCAATTTGCAGCTTCCCGATGTTATAATGAATATTGGTGGTTAATTCAGATAGCTCCAGCATTGTACGGCTGCAGGCCGAAAGGGAGTCCTGAGCAAAGAATCTTTTCGTTTTTGCCAAATCTGGCAAAAGTAGAGAATAAAGTTGCTCTAGCCATTTTTTTCTTCATGGCTGTTGTCCAGCTCCATGAAGATGTTGGGTGCCTAATTCTGCAGAGCCTCTCAGCTCCGCTGGAATTCAGTAAGGCTTGCAGGATCAGTGGCTTCTAAGGAGAAGACTTCAGCCCTGCCTTCCCCAGCAGAAGAGGCGTCTTCTTACTGTGAAGCTGTCTGTCAGTTTGGGGAGGCCCTGAAGCCCTTGTGGCCTCAGCTGATGGTTCTCTTTGTGCCCCTGCAGCAACCCGGACCTGAGGAGGACGGAGCCCATCATCGAGAGCCCGCTGCAGAGGACCAGCAGCGGCAGCTCCTCCAGCTCCAGCACCCCCAGCTCCCAGCCCAGCTCCCAGGGCGGCTCCCAGCCAGGCTCCCAGGCTGGCTCCAGCGAGCGCAACAGAGTCAGAGGTGAGGTGGCTTTTGCTGTAAAACGTCCCTTTATAAAGCAAAGGATTCATCATTTCTGATGTTCTTCTGTGATGGACTTGCCCCCTGGAAAACAGAGATGCCAGCACTGCCTTCTGCCTGGAGCCTGCTGAAGGCACTGCTGCATGCCCCTGGCAGCACATTCAGCTCCTGTGCTCTGCTGAAATACTGCAGTGCCAAGTCATTTGTACAAAAGGAGGCAGGGGTTATGCTGCAGGATAAAAACCAAGAATACCAGCTTTGTCTTCACTGACCCAAGCTGACATCTGTGCCAGTTTCTTGGGATTGTGCTTCCACCTTGGGTGGGTGTATCTTTCTGGTTTTGTTGGGTTTTTCTTTTTGTTTTTATCTTCATTTTTGTGCAAAGCATGCGATGAGAGCAGAGGAATGAATTAGCCTGTAAGCAGCTTTCTCTAAAATGCTTTCAGACAGGAACCAGGTTTACACTGAGTGTATATTCCTAGCTGGGTTGTTTCCTATCATCACAGAGCCATTCTTCAAGATTTTCTGTTCCCTGGTTTAATCGCAGCTGGAGTTGCTAAGGCCCTGACAGCCCGTTTATCTGCATTTTTGTCACAGCTCGAGAATATAAATCCACAGAACTGAAACACATTAAAACAAATGTGGCATCCATGCTTTGAATTTTTTATGACTTGACTGTAAGATGACATGTCTGTTGTTGAAATAATCACTTCTTTAGGTAGTCAGGAAAAGTAATTTATCACCAATTGTCTTTTTCTGTTTGTTTTTGTTTTTACTAATGAGGAATCCTGTGACAAATAATGTCCTAGCGATGTCAGGTGCTGCAGAGTTTATAATTTATAACACACCCTGTTTTTTGCAGAGTGAATTTGTTTTCTTTGTAGAAAGAAGAAAGGCAGGAATGCTGGGAGCAGGCTGGGCTGGATTGTAGCTTCTGTTGCTGTATGGAGGGAGAGTTGTTGCAGTGACAGCCAGGCAGGGAGCAGCAGGAGGATTTTTCAAGACAACCAAAGCAAAGCATAGCGAAACTTTATTAGGTAGACAGAAAGTGCCAATTTGCAAGGCATCCAAGCTCGAGATGTCCTTTTCTAGTTTTTCCAGGGTTTTCCTGCTTGTAATGGGCATTGCTTGTGTGGGCAGGAGGGTGATGAAGCTCCCTCTGCCCACCCATCGCAAGGGTCTGGGAGTGGTGCTGGTAGCAGGCACTTCCCCAAGCCAACGGGCAGAGATGGCTGTGGACAGTGAAAACCCTTTGTATCCTTGACAGAGTTTTAATCACCCCCTCTCTCTGTTTCCTTTTTGCCCAGGGAACGTCAAACCTGAAGGGTCACCCGTGCTCTCCCACGAGCCCCCTAAGATCAAGCAAGAAGACAACAGAGACGTGACGCGACCAAGCCGACCTGCTGTGAGTCTTAAATTATTTCCTGCAGGAATGTTGCCAGCCGGGTTGGCCAGGTGTCCAGCCGGTGCAGTAGCACAGCCGTGGGGACCCCAAAAAAGAGGCTAGTACCACTGCTCCTCCAGCTGAGAGACTCAGAAGTGGCGGTATGACAAGAGCCTGAGGGGGGGTTGAATGCTTAAGAGAGTGCATGAGTTTGATCAGGAGCCCAGCTCTAGGGGAAAGCACTTAAGCCTGTGATTTCAAATAGAGCAGATGCTTAAGTGTTTTGCTAGACTGGGCCCGGTGTCTGCCCGTGGCACATTGTTGTGTTCCGTACTGCATGGTGCCCCTGCAGCGGCCCGCAGGGATGCTCCTGGTCGGGAAGGCTGGGTGACCAGCCCTGAGAGCCTTCACAGCTTGCACACCAGCTGGGTGGTGGCGTCTGTACACTCCTGTGTTACTACTGTTAGCAAAGGCCCAGCAAAATCTCATCCAAAGTGTTTCTTTCTGATTTAACGTTGTTGATACTTGTACTTTAAAACTGCAGAGTCGACCTAGTAACGGAATGAATTTCCACTGCTTCTCTTTTTTAATCTGTATTAATGTTTTGTTGATGTTGTTTTCTCTTTACACTCCACAGCGTTGAGCTAACAATTCTAATTTTATTTCTAACCTGCTTGCCCTTCCTCTGGCTTTTTCCTGTCCTGATCTGTTTCCTCTGATGCTGATTAATCTTCCCTTACCCACAGAGCTATAAGAAAGCTATAGATGAGGTTAGTGATATCTTTTCTCAGCGGGTCATGCCAATGTGAGGTTGACTAGCTAGAGCTTAATATCAAACTGGGTTTTCGTGGTGCTGCCATTCAAAAAGGTGATAATGCAATCCTGGGGCAGATTGGAGATTGTGTTTCGGCACCGTGAGCCTGCCTGCGGGGAGGGAAATGGAGCTGGTGGTACCTTTGGCTTGCCCATGGGCTGCGTGAAACCCACTGACAGACCACACGTGGGGGCCCTGGCAAGATGTGCATTAACGTTCACACGCAGAGCAACTCCTGCTACTGTTGCTCTGCATTTTTAAAGAGAAAGTCCAAGAGCAGAGCTTTCTTGGGTCAGCGGAGGTGATCCGGACAGACTGAACTGCACATCAGATTCTGCTCCCAGCTACAGCCCGCAGGAGCCCATTGATTTCGGTGGGCAGATCGAGCTATATTTGAAACGCAATTTAGGCCTAATTCAAATAAAGGCATTTGGCAAGTAGAGGGAAACAGAGCAGTGAATGCAGTGATTAATTCATTGTTACAAGGCACACCATCAGCTGCATCGAGGGCCAGCAGAGATGCCTTGCCTTGGTTTATACCGGCTGGGAATCTCACCCTGCAGCGTAGGTGCTATCCAGCCCCTGCAGGTGAATGTGTTTACCAAAAACAGGATAGGCAAGGACATACCTAATTACCCAGGCTGCACACAGCAACACACTTCACCACCCCAAATCGCTGCCTTGCTTGCTGGGACCAGCTCCTGCTGGGTTCGCTCAGCTCACTCCTCCACCACGTTCAGTGAGGCCGAACGCAGAGCAAGCTGGCACTGCCTGCACAGGGCACTCGCCAGCCCCAGGGAAGTGTTTGGGGCATTTTCTTCATTTTTCCCATGTTGAGGTTCTCTTCATTGTGTTTAAAAATACTGGTAGAAGGAGGAAGGGTGCCCTTGAAAGCACTGGTAGCAGCAGCCTGCTCTTTACTTTAAAAAAAGTAAATAGAAGAAGGAAAGGGGGAAGACAGCGTGCTGGTTAGTTAACTTGTGCTTTTGGATACAACACGACCGATGCTTCGTGTTTAATGGGGTGCTTTGTTAAGAAAAAAGCACATAAATCAGTGTCTGAAGAGAGGCAACGTGCATGCTAAATTCAAGTTAAATGAGCTATGTGATTTTGGAAACCAATCTAACTTGATTCCAGCAAATATTAAATCTAAAGACATCTTGGCAATTACACATAATTAAAGAGCGCTGATACTTTTAACTTCCGCATTATGCCACCTTCAGTAATAACATTCCAGACACGTGTGGAGCTACGTAGTGCTTTCTAGCTGTCAGATGGTTTTTGGTCCAAGAGCAACACGGTCGAGCCGTTTAATCCTAGGAAGTGCTCATTATCTGAGAACATGATAGCATCAAAGCATTCACCGTCCTGCGGCAAAGCCTCAGCTAGGAGCCGTGAGTTGTCTGATGATATTGGCTGGGAGTATTGTTGCTCGTATAACTTCCAAATTAGTTATTAAAAACTAATTAAGTTTATTTTTAAAATATTTGGCTATCTCTTAGCGATGACCAAGGAGGGTTGATAGGGTATGGCCGTTCGTCAGCCTGGTGGCAGGATTTCAGCACACCCATGTTTTTCAGCCCCGCAGAAGCGGCAGGCTCGGTGTGAGGCACTGCAGTTGTCACAGTGCTGCCAAATTGGAGCCTTTCTCTCTCAGCAATCTCACTCCGTTCAGGTCTGCGCTGGGCAGAGGCATCTGGAGGATATCCCTGAATCCACGCTCTGCCATGCCCAGGCTTTATGAGCAGCCCGAGGTGGTTTGCAGACATTTTTTGGGGTGCACCACCAACCCTTGCACAGGCAGGGAGCACTGCCTCCATGCACATCGTGCCTTCGAACGTGCTAGCAATGGAAGGTGCGAAAAAGAAGTAGTTTTCATGGTCCATCCCTGTGACTAGGAGGGGTTTTGTGCTAGTCCTGTAGTGCCGCAGGCATTCATGAGGCTCTTACGCAGTCTTCCCTTAAAGTCCTTTTTACACTGGTGAAGGCTTTAATCCAAATCAAAGGAAAGCGCTCGATACACGAGAGCATATTTTGTACTCTAAGCAGAGAGCATTGTTGAGCTGTTGAAATTTTCACTGATTCTTACTTAAGAAGAGAAACAATCATAACCTGGAAACTGCTACAGCATTAATTAAAGTAATTAGTTGTCCTACCTGCAGACTTGACTGTATTTCAATCCCAACATGTTGGCATAATAATAAACTCTGTAAGTACCACGTTCTCTCTTTAATCATGATAAAGAGCCTTTCCTTAGAGTTACAGAGAGCGTTTGGATTTGGAGAGGGATATGGAATACCCTTCATGGGTATCTGCTCTGAAGCATAGATTATTCCTAATTTTTTTTATTAAAAAAATGTTTTCACATGCTGGTATTTGTGGCCCTGATTGCAAAGCTTTCTGACGTCCACAGGAGTCTCTCTTCTTCATCAGTAGACTTGGAAGCACACCTTAAGAATATAAATTATAAAATTATAAAATTAAAACAGCCAAAACCTACTCTGGGTTCCCAGGGCCTCGTGGCCACGGGTGCCTGGAGCAGGGCAGGGCAGAGCTGGGAGCAGAAGGAGCGGCGCTCCGGCACAGCGCCGGCAGCGAGGACCCAACTGTGGTGCCGTGTGGTTGATGTGACAGATCCGTTCTGAGCACTCCTCATCTCCGCAGACCCAACTCAGTGCGGCTCGAGGGCAAATTTAAATGTCAATAAAGCATTTTGTTTGATTGGTGTGGAACTGGGGATAAATGATTACTCCACTTGAAGCACCAAGCGCTTCATTTTCGAGTCTAATCCGAATGACACAATGAGCTTGTTATGTCCTCAAGATTAGCCAATAACCGAAGTACAAATTGCTTGCAAAATACTACCTATTTGTGGTTAAAAATATGCTAGGTTTCCATCTCAGCAGTAGCATTTTTCCATCATTTTCTTCACGTGTCGACGGGATAGATTTTAAGAACTGACCGTAATTAATGTTGCCGTAATCGCCCCGCTGGAACGGTAAACTGGAAATGTGTGGCGTGCAGTAAAGAGAGAGTGTGGCCATGAGATGGTTGTGGAATCTAGCGTTTTTCAATGAGTTTCTTTCTCCCTAATCCTTTATCTCTGACCGAATGCACTGATGGCTACCTCGGTCACTAATATAGGGAGAAATGGTAAGACTGACAATTGCGATGCTTTGTTCGTCATGTGCATGTTTTGTGCAACAGAGTACTCTAACCCATTCTAATTAGAGCTCTCATGCTTTTTTGCCCTACTGCTTCCCCCTGCATTGCTATAAAAGCATGTAAGATAACAAAAAGTCTATTTTCTACACGGTGCCTGCAATGTTCCTTGTTTTTAAATAGCAGTGTCTATTTTCTATGACTGTCGGGTCTAAGGCCTCATCAAAGTCATGGTAAACTGAAAAATTCTTGCCAGGTTTTGGGACTGCTCCCATCTTTTTCTCGTTTCAAGGCTTTTTCCCCCTAGCTTGTAGGCTGTCACATTTCACATAAAGTGCTTAATGGTTCCCGCTGAGGGATTTTTTTTTTCTTTCTTTTACCGATTTCATTTTTATTTTATTTTTTTGATCGCGTGGCTGACTCAGAGCAATGACTCAGAAGTCTCGCTGAGCAGGGCGCTGCAGTGAGCCAGGCACCTCTCCGGGGTGCTCCTCACCGCCTCTCGGCAGCCACCTGACAGCGGAGACTCCTCACTGAAGCAGCTCTTGACTTGGGGATTGCACCACTCCATGGGAGATGCTGTCATTGCTTCCTTCCCAAATGCATTTATTACAGAATAAATACAATTCTGGGCTCTCTTTGAGAAGTTTGAAAGAGGAGAAAACCCTGCAGGAGAAATTCTCCAAGCCAATCTTTGAAATGACGTTGTTTTCCAGTTTACTATGATGGTGACTGAACTTCACCTTTTCCAACAAATATAATTTTGTCGTGTATATACATATAAGTGTGTGTATATATATGCACATACGCATTCCAAACAGAAAAAGAACAGGTTGGCTATTGATTTTTCAGTGAGCATAAATCAGTTTTGTTTTGTTTAATAAATGCTACATGCTACAAACATTGTCTTACATTTGTCTCATGTTTGTAATGACTCTGTAAAGCTATTTCTCGTTGCTCGTGCTGTTAGCATTGGCTTTTGAAGAGATGTATGTGACGTTCTCCTCACTTTAGATATAAGAGCCATCGATTTCTTGTTTTTTTGCCCCCATCCCCTTTAGGATCTGACGGCCTTAGCCAAAGAGTTGAGGGAGCTGCGCATTGAAGAAACCAATCGCCCTCTGAAGAAGGTGACAGACTACTCTTCCTCCAGCGAGGAGTCAGAAAGCAGTGAAGAAGAGGAGGAGGACGGGGAAAACGAGACGCATGATGGGACCGTGCCTGTCAGTGACATCCCGAGGCTTATGTAAGAAGCTCTTTCTTTCAGGAAAAAAACAAGAAACTGTATCGTTTGTTTATCTGGAGGAGCAGTAGCTGTGGGCATGTCCAGAGCATGTCGTTGTTCAGGGGCTGGCACAAGCAATGGTGTCATGGTTGAAAGGGATAATTTGCTCAGATGTGTCTTTTCCCTGATCAGAATTAGAAATATTTAAGCTGAATTATGTAACTGCGCATTCAGTGAAGTTGTATTCCAAGTTAATGGACCTCTTCCTGCTGCCAGGTGAGGTGGGTTTGTAGCCAGAGTGGATGTACCTCACTCCATTCACACCTTGAGTCCTGCCTGCAGACCTGTGGCCTGGTTTGTTGAAGCTCTGTCTGCTCTGTAGCTTGGTCTTGCCTCAAATCAAGCCATAATGAAGTGCAGTGTTTGGTAACCTGACCCATGCCAAAAGAGCCAAGTTTAGCACATAATAATGTGGAATTTTTGTCATTGCTTTCTGTCTTTGTCTCAGTCGCTGTGCAGGCTAAAACACTGAAACCAAGAAGTCAGCAGACCACAGTAGTGCATTTGTCTCCCCGTTATAGGTCATCAGACACTTGGGCTTTTGAATATCTCAGTAGATGAGGAAGGAGGGAAGCACAGCATCAACATACACAGCACATAACTATCTTCATGCAGGGTGACCTCAGTGAGGCATCTCCACCAGTATTTTGCTGAACCAGCTCACTGGGGGCATTTCTCGTGGCTCTGTGTGGTAGCAGGGTTTGACTCCCCTGCTCTTCTGAATTCACAGAGGAGTTGCGGGAAGGCTTTAGGAGATTTTTAGCATGTTAATGTCTTAATTTCCATTCTTTGTGCAAAATGAGGTGGATGATTAGTCAGTGGGGATGTATCTTACTTCATCCATGACTTGGCTGGGTTAGGAGCAGCAGGGAGATGTTTGGGGTCCATTTCATGCAGAGTGCTGAGCTCCAGGGTTGGAGCTTCCTCCCAGCAGACAAAGGAAATCAGAGCTCTTGAGATTTGACAGGGAAAGTCAACAGGGAGAGAGATGGTCGTGAATATGCAGCAGTGGGATGGGCAGTCACACAGGTATGAAGGGGGCCTACGGCTACTCACAGAAGAGGAGTTTAATCAGAAGTGGGACAGTTTATTCCTTTTGTCTCTGCAGATGCATTTTCTATATTTGAGGACTGTGATGGTTCCCTTAAGATCTCTCTTCTCTGGGCTAGACAAGCCAGATTTTGCTCATGTCATGGGATTTCTTGCAGGGTCACTTGCAAACTGCATGCCACTAGGATTTGGGGCTGCAGTAACTGTTCATTCACTCATTTTATTGCCTCAGAATCAACATAACCTCTTTTCCCTCAGTTTTCTTTCTAAAACAGGAATAAATTTATAGGTGCTAATGATAGGATGGAGGTGCAAGCTCGTTGCATGAAAAGTGCTGCAGAAGCATGGTGTGCTGTTATTTGATATCTGGTTTGATACGATGCAGGGAAGGATGTGCTACAGAGTGAATTCACAGTGATGGAGAACAGCCAGTGTGTATCTCTCTTAAATGCAAAGAAACAGGTGTGTCAGCAGCAGCTTCAGAACAGCTGTCAACATTTTCTGGCACCCAGGCAGGACGGGGTAATCCAGGCGTGCTTTGTCATTTGCTTTTGGTTTCATTTGGATTATGGTTAAGCAGCTTGCCTGTTCATACTGTAACATAATAAAGTCATGGTGGGAGCTCCCCACCTGCAACATGCACTCAGAAGCAATCCTAAAATTTAATATGTTTGAGAATAAAATCCAGTCTCTCTCCTAACATATGAGCACAGAAATAAAGTCAGCACCTCCCAGCACTCCAGTATCTCTGGGAACTGGGTCCCAGGGAGGAGCTTTGCAATGTTTCCATACAGAAGGTGTGCATTAAACAGACAGTTAAACTCTCAAGTGGACTGATATCAAGCCCACGCTGTGAATTGCTTCTCCAGACAATTTGCTGTGATGTTACTGTAAAAACCAGCCTCTGGTGGTTGCTATAGGAAGGCAGGGTTGCTGTTTCATAAGGCATAGCAGAGTTGGGTCAGATTGTGTCCTTGCCTGTGAGCACATCTGCCCCGAGTTTAGCTTGGCCAGATGTGGGTAGGCTGAAAAGGAGGCGGTTCAGGGACATCACTCAGTATCAGCCACGGATGGGGAATGCTTCGCTGGTGGCTGGCAGGACATGCCCCAGGCAAAAACCCCTTTGGTAAGGAGAAAGCCAAAGCCTGATTGCTGCTCAGTATTAGCTTGAGTGACAGAGGCACCCTCATTAATGCTGGCACATCACCAGCTGTAAAGTGGAGTTTTAGGAGAACCACAACCAGGTCTGCCTGTCACTGGAAGAATTATTCTTGTTTCCTGAAATCTTCTCTGAAAATGACAGTGTACATTCCTTGCCAGAGCGGGCACAGCCTCGGGATGACGATCTCTTTCTCAGAGTGTGCCTTTTTAACACAAGGAGCCTGTAATTATTTTCTACCTCTCTGTCTCTCAGTCCTTCAAGGCTAAGTCATGGGTTATGGCTACATTTTCACCTGCATAACGGTGGAAAGCTACAGAACAGAGCTTGTGTGCCTGCCCGCACCTCCTCCAAGCTCCATCCACTTCACTGTCACATCGTACCCTGACAGCTCTGCCCCGGCAATGCCTGGTGGGGTGGGACCCCTGCCCCTAGGTAGTGCCCCTGTGTGCTGGGCAGAGCTGGGATGTGGAATTTAGACCCTGTAATCTGAAAAGCCAAAGCAAGCCCTCATTAAGCTTCTGATCTGGTCTTCAAAGCAGGTGGGAAAAACCCACCCTGTGTTTGTGAGAGTTCTCTGGTAGGTTGGGTATTCCAGGCACTGCCTGTCTTTCAGGGGTCGAGTTGGTAGTACTGGGGATAATCCATTAAACGGAGCCTGATGCAGTGTTTCTGGCCACATAAATAATTTCCCCTTACATTTAAGTAGATATATTTTCTAGTTTTCCTTCCCATGATACCCTGTCTGTAAATAATACCGTATTGGAGGATTTTTCATCTAGTTCAGCTGAGGAAATGCCTGTCACTAACGCTTTTCCATTCTGTCCTCAGACCAACAGGAATTCCTGGAAGCAATGAGCCGTACAACCTGGGAATGGTGACAACCCACGGTCTAGAAACTTCCCATGCAGATACGTTTAGCAATATTTCAAGGGAAGGGACTTTAATGGTGAGGGAGGTAAGTTGTAAAACAAATATTTCCATGGAGCATCTTCAGGAGGTTTTCCCCATGTAAGCACAACAACTAACAGTGCTGTGTATCCGGAACACAAAATGACTGAGTAAATTGTGCTCATTAGTGCTCTCGTAATGCAATTTACACTCTGAGCAAATGTGACAAGTGCAAATGTTTCTCAGAACTACAAACAGCAGTGAATAGTAACGCTGGGGCATGGTGGGGTGGATGTTCAGATAAACGACTCTGCTGTAATCCCAAAATAGCTCCGAGCAACAGAAGTTGTCTTCAATTTAGAGCATTTATTTGGAGCCTGGCCCAAAGCTTCCCCAGTGCTTCCCAACCTTTACCATCATACAAATGTCAGAGGCGTTGAGCAGATGTGGTGCTTTTTGAGGCTTCTACCTGAAGCCTGTGGTTACAGGCGGCTGGTTCTGTTTGGGGAGGCAAGGTACGGCTGCTGTTGACCCCTGGACATTGCAGACTCTGCTGCTGCTGCTTTTGCAGTCAAAAGTCTTGATCCAGTGCATTTGCCAAATTCGCAGAGACCAAGTCTCCCTCAGGTTTTCCCAACCTGCACAGCTCCCAGGTGCTCAGGGAGCACAGAGCTAACAAAGGGGCATGGCTTGGGCATTGCTGATCGATGGTACTGAAGAAAAGAGGCAGGGGAAAGCATGTTCAGTTGGCTGTGGAAATTCTCCCCCAGTGTTTTTTGTTTGTTTTTTTTTTTTTTTTCCTGTAACATGCTGGTGATGCTGTTGGAAATGTAGCTGGTGTCCTGGAAAGGGCAGGAGGCTCTGCAAGGTAGTAAAATGTGCACATGCCTCCTGCTGGCATGAAGAGGAGGTGGATGGTGGAGGATAAGAAGGGAGGGGACTTCGGAGTGGGCAATCATAGAGGAGAAACCTTTAGATCAGCTGCAAAGTAGGCTTACTTGGCTTTTTATTTCTTAATTCTATTTGTATAAAATACATACAAAGGAAACAAATCAGTGTAACTTTGCAAGCAAGAAAAGTTAGCAAAGAAGTCACACAGTGTTTGCTGCCTTCCTCCGTGACTTCTGGAGCTGATGGGAAATGCACAGCTCACCCGTTCCCTCACTGTCCTTTACCTGTTTGGAGCAGAGACCCCTGAAACTTGCTCAGTCCTGTGCACATCCTTGTAGCAGCAGCAATGAGGAGGCTGAGTGGGAATACAAGTCACTGCTCTAACAGGCAGGCATTTCTGAAATGAGCTTGGGTTGCGTTGCAGCTATAAGATACGTGCCACACCAGCGAAGCAGTCCGATAAAACAGTGCTGCAGAAGGATTTAAAAGTCACAGGAAAGAAAAGCAGCAGGGAAATCTCTTTTGGCAGGAGGGAGTGTGATAGGAAACCAAGCTGCAGCCTTGTGTGGGATGTTTGCTCTTTGTCCCTGACCACAGCCGTTGCAGCCAGAGGAAGGACTCACTGAGCTCCGTGGGCTTGTCTGCCGGGCTGCCCTGGCAGGGTGACAAGGTGTTTGAAGGTTGTGGTAAGGAATGATGGAAAGAGAGATGTTGTCAGAGCTGACCGGTGAGCTGCCAAGCCTGTATCAGAGGGATTTTTCCACTAATCCCTGCAGATGGACAAGCCTCTAACAGTTTCATTAGTGCACTCCAGGTACCTGGACTCATCAAATGGCAAATGCCTCAAAACAGCGGGCAGGGATGGGAGAAGTTTCCTATCACCTGTCTTGCACGAGGTGGGGATAAAGAGAAAGGGTGAATGCGTTAGAGTAGGCGAGTGCTTGCTTGGTGTAGGCAGCTGCACTCAGTGCTCACCCGAAAACACCCCTGGAGGGAGCTTTTCTCTGCAGCCAGGGACCTGCTGCTGGTGCTGCGGGGAGCTTTGCGCTCAGAGCAAGATGTGAAGAGCTCTGCTGCTGCAGGCCAGGGTAACGCTGCCGCTGTTCACTGCTGTTTTGGGTTACAGAAACATGCAAGGAGGACTGTGTTGGCATTTGCAGTCAGGCTACTGGCCGGTGTGGCTGTGAAAGCCGTTAAGGCTGATGCTGATCACGGGGGCAGATTCTGCTGTCACCGTGGCTGGTGGCAGCGTGGGGGCAGAGCTGGCCATGGGGCTTGCACCATGGTGGCACGGGTGGAATCTGCCCGCCATTCCTTTCCTCGAAATGACACCGATCAGGCTTCTCCTTTTGCTGTAACGTGGCTAATTACTCTGTATTGACTTTGTGATTAATCCTGTCTTTATTTCTCCTGGGGCGGGGGTTGGTTTGCTGCTTGCCAGGTTGCATGGGGATGGAACCAGCAGCGAGGGTCCTCGTCCTGTGCTTGCTCAGGGAACTGGGGGACTGCAAAAAAAAACACTTGGTTTTGTTTTTCTTTTTTTTTCTTTTCTCTTCTTCTCTTTTTTTTCTCCCCTTCTCTTTTCTTCCTCATGCCTTGTGTCTCTGCAGACCTCTGGTGAAAAAAAGCGTTCTGGCCACGCAGCCAGCAATGGCTTTGCAGGCCACATCAATCTCCCTGATCTGGTGCAGCAAAGCCACTCGCCTGCGGGCACACCGACCGAGGCCCTGGGGCGAGTCTCCACGCATGCGCAAGACATGGACTCGGTGCCTGAAGTAGGTGGTGGGGGCTCCTCCTTCTCCTCTGCGCTGCTTTAAACAAGTATTAACACCTCTGTCCCAGCGAGGGCCCTTCCTGCTTCCTTCCCTGGCTTTCTTTGCTCTCCTCTCTCTTTGTTTCCAGTCCGTGTGGGTGAGTGTAGTGGAAATCAAGGGGAACCCGATGGGTTATTGGGAGACGGGTCTGTGCCTGGTGGTGGGGTTGTAAATTAGGCCTTAGCTCAAGCCCACCAGCTGGAGTTTGGCTGTGATGATGGCTTGAATGCTGCAAGCTGGTGTGAAAGTCCTCATCTTCTGGTACATGGAAATGAAGCAAAATAGGAGAGCCAGTGATGCCATTAACCTCACCTGGGCCCAGTTGCTGCTTAGGCAATATTTGAGGCTTAACGTGACCCAAAAGGTTAACACAAAACAAAGCCAAAAAAATCCGTATAGTTCTTCAGACTAGAAAAATTTGGCACACCTTGAATTTTTACCATGACTCTGTTTCCTGTCACAGCATTTTTCCCCCATAGCTTTTTTAGATGGACGTGATTGAGCACAAAGGTTGTACAAGGTCTAAAGAGTCCTAAAAATCACAAGATGTTTCACATAAGACAAGGGAATTGGTGTGCCTTGCTTACCAGAACCAGTTCTGGGAAACTGGCACAGATTTTTTTGTTTTCCCATGGAAAATCAATCCAGTTGGTGCTGAATAAGCTATTTTGTTTGTGTTTTTTTCTTTCTGTCTTGTTGGATGTACGATCACCTTATCCTCTTCCACAGAGATGATGTGCTCACTTGACAGTTCACTTTTACTAGCAGCATAAAAACAGGAATGGCTTGGGATTGTGTTGATGAAACGTGAGAACAGATGGTGCCTGAGTTGACCTCCAGGTTTTACCCATTTCCTCATTGCCTTCAGAAGTAGCGCTGGGACAGCTGAGCCTGACGTGCCACCTTCCAGAGTCACCCGGGGACTGCTCAAACACCAGCAGTTTGCAAGGCCTGGGTTTAAATAGACTCATTTATGGAATATCAACCGAGATCTTTTCCATTTCTGAAACTGCAATTTTAGGGCTGACGGAGCAAGGAGTGGGTGGAAGTGGAAGGGTTTGGATTGGGTTCTTCAGGTGACTCACGGCGCTGCGAGCAAAACTCGCAGCCTGGCAGGCAGCAGCATAAGCACCTTGCTGGGAAGTTATCCCTTGTCCTGCTTGTATAAGGTTTTCCCATTTCTGGTGGGACATCCTCACGGGTATCTCTCTGCCGGAGAGGCTGTGATGTGTCAGGACTGAGGAGGGTGGAAGGGACCGAGCACTATCGCACCCTGCAGCTTGGTGCTGTTTCTCTCAGCCAAGACAGGGGTTTGGAGTCAGCTGAACAGAACCTGGAGGAAGATGAGGGCTTAATATTTAAATAACAGGCTTGCAAGTTCTTAAAATGCCAGCTTCTTAGGAGAAGAGCAGCTGAGTCTGAGCAAAGAAGAAAAAAATGCTTGGGGCATTGGAACGAGGGATTTCTTCGTAATTCATTTGTTGGAAAGCGCCTAGCTCTCAGCTGGAAGGCATCCCTGCAAACAGTGAAGTTGCTCCCTCTCCTGAATTGTCGGTGCTTTGTGGAAAAGATACCCAGCTCAGGAAAAAATGTGTATTTGCTGGGTGTGAAAGAAGCACAGAGCTGCGAGTATATCTTGTGTGCACAGACAAATATTTTGGCCATGCAGTATACGTAAATATGGTATCTGTTCCTGCAGCCGTCTCTGCCTCGGGCTGCTAACTCCTCGCACGGGTCTCCGTTAGCATTTACTTTTTGGAAATCGTCCTGTTTCTATGGCAACGCAGGGGCTGTTGCCAGGCCATGGGATGCAGATTGGGAGGGAAGCAGGAGGCGCCGCACCGCGGGGGCAGGCGCAGTGCGGGGATGCTGGCTCACCCCAAATGTTCTCGGTGCCTCTGGGGAAGGACCAGGAGAGGCCATTTGGGGTCATTTTGTCTGTGTGCTCCTTGCGAAGCTTCAGCAAGGAGTCAGGGGGTTTCTCTCTTCCTTTTCTGGTGGCTTGGAAGCTGAGCAAGGTGCATTTCAGGGAAGGAAAATGTCCCGAGGAATCAAAGTGTGAAAGTGCTGCTGCAGTAAGGTCTGGTTTTTGCTGCTGTTAGAGCTCTGAATGTCGGTCCTTCCTACATTCCTTAAAACAAGGGATACCCTGAGCAAACACTGTCGTAAAACGAAGCTGCTCTGCAAGGGGAGGAGCTCGTGGCACTTTGACTCCCAAGGGAAGGATTTCGTTTTGTTTGGGAGAAGGTCTTGGCCTTGTGTTCTGCCTTAACAAAGCGATGGCAAAAGCAAAGCCAGCAGTGTGGTGTTGGAGTTCGTTCCTTTCCAGCTTGCCTTAGCAAACCATTGGCTCTGGCATCCCCTACGATATGTTCAGGGTCAGTTTTGCTGCCACAGAAGTGGCCTTTTCTGCAGTTGCACCTGAAGTGTTGTAGACAGTTTGAAATCCTTTACTGGAATCGCAAGGAACCCATGGCAGACACACACCTGCCGTGGGATGGAGCCTGGAATAGGGGGGATGGAGCAATGTGGCTGTGCCATTTCCTACATCATGCCCCCTGCCCCATGCTGGAGGAACAGGACAGTGGGGTTTTCCCCAGAGCCATCCTACAAATCTCTTTTGGGGCGGTCACGTTGACAGGAAAAACAACCCCTGACATCCCAGCAGGTGTGCCACGAGCATAGAGGTGTTTTACCTGCCTTCACTTTTGCCTCTGACACTGCGGCTTCCCCGCTAACCAGTCTCCGGCTGCGCTGTGCTTCCACCTGTGAGCTGAGCCCGCGGCACCGGGGCCGGGCACTGCTCCCCGTGCCCTGCACTTCTTGTTTGCTGCTGCTGCAGAGGCATTCACAAATCTGGTGTCACGTTTTCACTGGTCGCTTCTGGGGGAGGAGGATCAAATGCTCAGAGAGCTCCTAAGGGGCGCTGCAGGGTCCGGCACTGTGCGCTCACCAGGAAGTCACACACACGATGTCAGTGGTATTTCTGTGCTCTGAGCTCTCTCTCTGCTGTTTGTTTTGCAGTATGGGATGGGAAGTAGCACCAAAGCCTCTTTTACCCCTTTTGTGGACACTAGAGTGTATCAGACCTCACCTACCGATGAAGATGAAGACGAGGATGAAGAGTCATCTGCTACTGGTAGGAGGCAATGTCACCAGTTTGAGAGGGGAGGGCCTCATGGAAACCAGGTCGTGGGGCATGAATAACCCCACGGAAGCTCTCAGATTTCACTTACCCTTGTCCAAAGATTCTTCAAGTTTGTACCCTCATGTTCTCCAATTTCCATCCAACTCTTTCCCCCACACCAGTGAAATCCCATCAGAAAAGTCAGAGAGAAGACAGGGAGCAGCAGAAATCCACACATCCCTTTCTGCCCAGGCACCTGGCAGAAATGTTTCTAGCAGAGTCAGGAGGTGGCAGCTGCTTCAGAAAGCTTGCACGTGTTCAGAATTCATTGAAAATGGATGGATGAGGGCAGGCAGGCAGAGGATAGGACTGGTCATCTCAGTGGGCAGGGCAGGAGGCCAGGGGACATTACCTCTTAGGGCTTTGGTGTTGGTTCCAACCCGTGAGGAACTACTGATGTTACCTCTCGAAACTAATGGCTTGTAGCATAGTGATAACTTCCCATCAGAAGATAAAACAAGAGTTTTCTTCCTCTAATCAGTCACACCTCATTGCTTTGTTGTTTCCTTGTCAGCACTGTTCACCAGCGAGCTGCTCAGACAGGAGCAGGCCAAGCTGAACGAAGCCAGGAAGATCTCCGTGGTGAATGTGAACCCTACCAACATCCGCCCCCACAGTGACACCCCGGAGATAAGGAAGTACAAGAAGCGCTTCAACTCGGAGATACTCTGTGCTGCTTTGTGGGGTGAGCTCCTGGTCCCACTGTGCCCTCGGCAGAGCTTTTAGGGGACATGGCTAGCAATGCGACACCATTTTATGGCAGAACCAAGCTCCTGCTTCTGGTTGTCCTGCTCTCCATCCTGGGCAAGGCTAATGCCAGCTCTGTCCCTGAGGCCCTTTGGTGTAAAAGTGATGCTTCTGGTCTGGGGGATCGCTGCCCTTAGTTGTGATTGTCATGGGGTGGTGGTGAAGAATGAGCTCGGGGTGCAATCCGCTGGTGGGCAGCAGCTGTGGCTCCTTATGCCCATTGCTCTCCTTGTTTCAGGTGTAAATCTGCTGGTGGGCACAGAAAATGGCCTGATGCTGCTGGACCGAAGCGGGCAGGGGAAGGTGTACAACCTCATCAACAGACGGCGGTTCCAACAGATGGACGTGCTCGAGGGCCTGAACGTCCTTGTAACAATATCAGGTACCCCTCTCGCACCCCATCGATAACCTTCTCGTCCATATTCCCCAGTCGATATTCACACCTCAGCTGCATTCACTGCTCCCCAGCAGGGCTGCACGCAGAGCTGGGTGAGCAGAGCAGTGTTGCCAGGTTTCTCTGTCCAAAATGAGAGCCTTCCATGCCGGAGCTGAAAGGCTCATTTTGCATAGCCATATCTGAGGTGTAACCGTGCCTGGTTCTCTCTCTGTGAGCACCGATTTGTGCAAGCTGGAGTTTTCAGCCTGCAGTAAGCAGAGCCCAGCTCATACCGCATCTGCCATTGGAGTGGGAGACGAAGGCACAAGCAAAAATACAAAACCAACTATATTATTATTTCAACTTCCTTTTGTAAAGGACTTAAATTTTATCTTAGTGAAATATATTAGTGAAAATAAACACTGAAATCTCAAGGTTTTCCATGCAAGCATGTTCTGCTTGCCCTGTGTGGCATACAGAGAGGAGGAGCCTGGGGCTGTCCCTGGGGCTGCGTGCCACTCTGTTACTTCTCACTGCCTCTTATGGCCAGGTTTCCTTTGCCAACAGGAAAGAAGAACAAGCTGCGAGTGTACTATCTGTCCTGGCTGAGAAACAGGATTTTACACAACGATCCCGAAGTCGAGAAGAAGCAGGGCTGGATCACGGTTGGGGACCTGGAAGGCTGCATCCACTACAAAGTTGGTGAGTGGCTGGGGCCACCCTGCTGGGCTAGCATCAGTGGGAAAATGGCTGGAGGCATTTTCTCTGTCACTACAGCTGTGAAAATAGCATCTGGTTGGCTCTCACACTGAGAAGGTGCACTGTGTCCATAGCTCTGAGCCTGGAGAGGGTGATGCTAACTGGATGCAGAGGGCTGGTTGCCTGCCCCACAGCACTGGGCATTGGGAGTTCTTCTATCATAGCCTACGTGATAAAATGGCTTGTTGTTAAAAATCTTCTGCTTTATCTGATTAGTCACGTACTGCATATGTTACAAGCAAAAGACACTTGGAGTCTTGGAGATGTTTATTCTATAGTCTTAGATTTGATCTGATGATTTCTCTTAAAATTATGGGCAGACCACAGCCACAGATAATTTTGATATTATCTATATGTATTAGGTGGACATTTTACCACGTGGGAACCAACAGAGAGAGAGCCTTAGAAGCTGGTTCTAGAAATAAATTACTCAGTCTCAAAGCAAAAGTGAATGTTTTAAACTTTTTTTTTCTTTTAATTTTAGTGAAATATGAAAGAATCAAGTTCTTGGTGATTGCCTTAAAGAATGCTGTAGAGATCTACGCTTGGGCTCCTAAACCATATCACAAGTTTATGGCATTTAAGGTACGTTTTTCTGGTCACCAAAATACGCTCTGTAGTTGCAAATACACGAGATTCCTGTACAATGCAGAACAGAAAAGTGTCTTGCTTATGTAGTCCTCGGTGAGCTGGGTGCAGTCTCTTGAGAGCCGATGAAGAGAAGCACCCGCAGCGATTCCTGACAGACTTGCTGCAAGGTGCCAGGCCTTTCAGGTCTCAAGGACGCAAACAAAAGCACTCCTCAGAAACGTTATCATCCTTGTACTTCCCCTGGCAGCGAGTTCTGAAACTCCTGGCTGAAGAGATGTGATACGCGCTGTTTATGGCTAACAATTAGGCGTTAATTCTGGCTTTTCCTGGGAGGCTTCACAGGGGAAGTTTGCAGAAAGCTGGCCAAGTGTCCTTGAGTAAAATTAAGTTGGGGTTTTGGGTTGCTTTTCTTTTGTGTTCATTTGCCTGCTTTAACTTCTGACTAATTTTCCACGTGTAATGTGAAAACGGGCTGGCATTATTTTCCATTTTTATTTTGCAAGGTCCTCTCCCCTTCTGCAATGTGGATTCTGTTTCAAGATAGAAATTCCAGGAGAATGACCCGCTCTTTCTCTCCCTCTCTCTTTCTCTCCCTTTTCATCTACCTCAGTTTCCTTCAGTGAGACCTTTCTCCTACATAACCTGCCAACGGGTATTTTGTACTCAGTACTTTAAAGCACTTTTCCTTCTAAGCTCTGTGCAGCAGCAAGTCACAAGGGGCAGTGCCTTCTGGAGACTTTCACGCTGAGTAATCTCATTTTGCATCCTTCCAGCACAAATGGGCTTATTCAGTATTAGGTCACATTTGCTTTCTCTGAACAAAAGCCAGAATAAATGGGCTGGGTGATATGAAGAGCTCAGCAGCAGTTAAGTAGCCTGGGATCCAGCCTCCACGGGCTGCAGTTAGGATGCTGGTTGGTGCTCCTGCTGCTGCTTTTCCACTCACTAATTTTCCCTGTCAGGAGTCAGAGGGGCACTTGTGCAGGGGGCAATTCGCCCTTCTCTCTCCCTGGGGGTGTTTCACCTTCCTGCTGGAGACCTAAGCCATGGCAGGACGTACTCTGTCCCAGCTTGGTCCGTGCCAGGGAGCTGATCTCAGCATGCACCCAGCACGTTAGCTTGAACAGGATAAAGGACGTCTGATTTTAACTTGTTTTAGCTGCCCAAACTGGAGCGGTGATACCCAAGAGGGGAGGTGGGTGCTCACAGCTGTTTGCAGACTTTGCTCTTGTTACGCTGAGCAGCACCAGAACTGGGGGGTCCCTGCATGCTGGCTGAGCTGTGTGCTGATGTACAACCAGGGTCTCTGGCTCCTTCCTTCAGAGACCAAACTGTTGGGCTGGCCTTGGGCTCCTGGGGAAAAGCTGTGCTTGGCAAGGGTGAGCACCTCTCTGCTCGGATGGCTGGAGTGAGTGCGTAATACCCCTGATGTGTCTGACGTAGGAACAGAGGCAGGAATATAAATAATGACATGTTTAATAGGAAACACGGTCAAATAAATGCGATTTCAAAACTGTACCAGTCTGCTGTAGGAATCTGTTGGTTTTCCATGATACTCACTGAAAGGATTATAAAAGTCTTTTGCAGATCTCCAGCACAAACCGTTGCTTGTCGATCTCACTGTAGAAGAGGGTCAGAGACTCAAGGTTATCTTTGGATCCCACACTGGTTTCCATGTGATTGATGTAGATTCTGGGAACTCTTATGATATCTATATTCCATCTCACGTGAGTACATGGGGGAGTGCTGCTGCATGACTAACGCAGGTCCCCAGCAAGGTTTGGCCGGGCTTTTGGTGTCTCAGAAATGCTGACTGGTCAGGGGACATCCTGCCGTGGGTACGACGTTCTCCGGTGCCATCCTTACTGATAACTTGCCTAGAGAGGACGCGGAGGTGTCACCTACTTCATGGCCATCATTCACACAGGCCACTGCTGTCCTTGTGCCCAAGCAGGCAGGTGTAAGGTTGCCAGGTCCCACAGAAAGGAGAATCTTAGTCCTGACACCGCATGGAGCAGTAATGGAGCTCTTTGTAGGGCGAGATGCCCTGAGGTGGTGCAGTTTGCCCAAGCAAAGGTTGCAGGATTAGGGTAGCCCAAATCTCAGCCAGGTTGTAGGCTGAAATGCCCAACTCCCGGACAGCGGTGACTCACCACAGGTTCTCTCTCAGGTCCATAGGCTATTTCAGGAAAGAACCAGTGCTACAAAAAAATATTGTAGATAAGGATATTCTTGGTGGCTTATTTAAGCTCCATCCATGCTGTTGTACCAACCAGCATCAGAAAGGGCCTTAGGAGGAGAAATGGTGTTATTGATGGAATCCAGGAACTGCTGAGTAGAGCAACGGAGCTTCTGCAAGAGCTGGCAAGAAACCCAGGAGAAATATGGGGGCAGTTTGGGACGGTTTTGTTTTCTTACCTATGGAAGGTCAGGTGGGGGTGGAAAGGTACTGTTACTACCCTCAGGAAAGGGGAATGTTTCCTCCCTAGAGCTACCTGTAAAATTCTGGGTTTATTTGCCTTAATTTGAATAGAAGATGGATTCATCAGTCAACAGTTGCTGATTTGTGTTACTGCCAAGTGTCAGCCGTCATTCTTGGGGGCGTATATGTTGTGATCTCTCTATAATTGCTGAACCTGTTTATCCTTGATGTCTACGACAGCTTTGATGGTAGGGTAAACATGACAGTTTATTCCCCTTCAAGCTTATCTCTAAAAGCTGATGCCTGTTTGTTGAATGGAGTGAGGGTTTTGTTCTCGGTGTGGTTTTAGGTTTTGTTTTTTCTAAGGCTCTGCTCCCTTCCCCCTACCACTTTCTCCATTCAATGTAATTCTGACTTGTAGGGTTTATTTTAACTGCAGATTCAGGGCAATATTACTCCTCACGCCATTGTCATCCTGCCTAAAACAGACGGGATGGAGATGCTTGTGTGCTACGAGGACGAAGGCGTGTATGTGAACACCTACGGACGGATAACTAAAGATGTGGTGCTCCAGTGGGGAGAGATGCCTACTTCTGTGGGTAGGTCAACCCTTCCTCTTCACCTGCATAAAACACATACGACACCATCCCTGGAGGTCTTTAAAAGACGTTTAGATGTAGAGCTCAGTGATATGGTTTAGTAGAGGACAGAGGTAACAGTGTAAGATGCAGAGTCAAGGATGCTGAGTTAGAGTCATTTGGGATTTTGTTTATCAAAGGAGATTTCTCTCAGCCAGATAAGAGATGCACTAGCTAAATTTATACAGTTTGGTCCTGCACAGAAAAAGCAGATGACTTACCGAATATTTTATCCATGTTTTATCATAAGTATAAGCTGTTATATTGGTGGGATGCTGTGTTGAGTGGAAGAGGCGCTGGGTGCAGAGTGGGACCGAGACTCCACAGACTGTCAGGCAGGTCACTGTCCAGCTCCTCACCTGCAGAAAGCAGAAGCGTAACATCTTCTCTTTAAAGCACTCAGTAACTTCTGGATTAAAAGTGCTACTTACAGACTATTTAGCAGAGCTCTGTGATTCGTCTACGTAGACTTTGAGTAACAGCTGATAAGAGTTTTTGTGCCCATTGTGTAATATTTAGCTCAACACCAGTAGTAACATGTGCCAAACGCTTCCTTTTGACAGCCTACATTCATTCCAATCAAATAATGGGCTGGGGAGAGAAAGCTATTGAAATCCGGTCAGTGGAGACAGGACATTTGGACGGAGTATTTATGCACAAGCGAGCTCAAAGGTTAAAGTTTCTATGTGAAAGAAATGATAAGGTGAGTCCACTTCAAAGCTTGTATCCATGCTTTACGCTACAACCAACTACTTTTAGACTTCGGGTCTAGTTTATCTTGGGGTTAATAAGTAATTAAGCTGAAGGTCCTGTTTAATAAACAATACCCATAAACCCGGTCCCAATTAACTCTCTTCAGTGGATGTAGATCTCAGCCTGTGGTGGCAATATCAACCAAGATCTCTTCCACCTCAAAGTGATGTCTCCGTTGACTTGGCTTGAATTTCTTTCAAGTGTTGCATCAGAACGTTAATTGTTGAGGCCACCAAATAAACTGCAAAAGTTGAGAAATGGTAGCAGTAAGGTTGTGGAAGTAACCCTGATTTGAACTCGGGTACAGAGACATTAAGATGCATTTGTAGTTCTGTGATGATAAGCTATTTTTTGCACAGACCCCCATCTTTTTGTATGGACAACATTGATAAATACTGTTCTGGAGGGGCACCAGAGCTGCATGGTCAAGTTGCATGGTTGTGCAGATTACCCTTGGCTTGGGTATTACTGAGGAAGGAAGGTGTGCAGGGCATGAGGGAAGAAGAAATGCCTGGAGGATAAGGGATATCTTCATGGAAGAGGTGGTTGAATGCGGAGATCTGATCTCTGCTGGCGGTATTGCCTCGCGTCACAAGATTTCACCAGGATAAACCAGGACCATGGAGCGGGGAATTCTTCTGTAAAGAGCACAAGCTCGAAACACGTGAAGAAACTGATTGCTGTGTCGCCAGAGCAGGGTTTAATAACATGCAATAAACAAGATTTGAGGCCGCAATTAGTTTATTTAGTTGGCCTACCTGTTGCATGAAGTTACACTGGGACTCTGGATAATGTATCCTTATCTTTTAATTGAGGTATTTCGTGCGAAGTTGCCCACGAAGCTGAATTTTAGTTGTGTCCAAATACCTTTAGTTGTTTTTTTTTCTTACTTTTGAGAACTTGACTCTAGGTTTTATATTGTTCATTTAAATTGGTCTTTTTCAGTTTTGTTCCTATTGATTTTTTCCTTTTCTAATAACGCTGGGGGGGGAAAAGCACCTCAATTTTTCTAAAATGATGGAACCAGCTGACTGCTGGTGCATCTCAAATACCTCAAACAGGTGTTTCTCTTTCTGGGCAAGTGGCTAATCATGAAAGTCCTGTGAAGACTGAATGATTTTTTTGTTTCAGAAAGGACTAAGTCTTCACATACTTTAGCAGCAGAAGCTGAAGAAGTCTCCCCTTAAAATACTTGCAAATGACTTATTTTTTAAGACCTCCACTGTGGTCAAATGTTGGTGGATCCAGACGGAAGCACCAAACTGCACATTCTTCCTAGAGAGCCCTGATGGCCTTCTGTGTCTTGAAAATATTGAAGGAAAGTTTGAGTTTTCCCTGATGTAGCGTTCAGAAGTAGCTGAAATAACGTAACTAACTTCTGCAAAGAAGTGCATTTCCAACCGAGGCAGATAACTACCGTATTGACCCAAATGGTTAACGTTTAGCAGGATTATAAAGCCCTGGAAGCAGTCATATTAATGTTGCATAATAAATGATGCCATGGCAGTGCTGTGTGATAAACTTGGTATTTTTAAGGCTTTCCAAACCTTGCTCTCTGCAGAGGTGATAGCGAGGGAGGTTTTATTACGGTGTTTACTAATAAGCACTTGGGATTTGAGCCGAGCCTTGCTTGGGCTCGCTGGGCTGGCTCCTTCCAGGGCCGCGCTGCTCTGGCTGGCAGCTGCTGCCCCGGGCTGGGCTGCAGGCACAGCGAGCACCCCTCGAGTCCAGCAGCTCCCACATCTCTGCCCACGTTTCTGCTGGCACCCAGAGAAAAGAGCAGAGAGGCAGGTCTGGATGGAGCAGACTGCACGGGGTGTGGCTCAGCTCTTGCTTTCCTGGTTCACAAGACAATCAATAAACTCCTTTTTACCCTTGCCAGCATTTAACACGGGGTGTTTTTGTCTCCATCCAGGTATTTTTCGCGTCGGTGAGATCCGGAGGAAGCAGCCAAGTGTTTTTCATGACCCTCAACAGAAACTCCATGATGAACTGGTAACAGAGGAGCACTCGGCACTTACCTCCGTGGCATTATTTCTAATTTAAAGGACATTAAACACGTGGACTAACACTGTAGAGGCAGGTGCGGAGGGTCCTGCAGATCACCGCTCCCCACGCTCCCCCCGCCGGCGTGGCGCTGCCCCAGGGAGCGGCTCCGGGGGGCTCGGGCACGCGCGGCAGGGACGGGCGCTCGCGCTTGGAATAGGGACACCGCCTCCCCAGGTCTCCTGATTACGCTGTGTTATAGTGGGTTATGAGTTTTCTTCTTCTTTTTTTTTTTTTTTTTAATTTTACTTTTTCTTTGTCCCCTACTTTGTAAGAACGGGGAAAGAAACAAGTGTCAAAAAGTCTGTTTTTAATTCTGTCTGCCTGCTAGCATCAAATATATAGTATGTTGTAAAGTTACCAATTAAATCTGGTGAGAGACAGCACAATAAATGTACCTTTTATCTTTGTGATGAAGGCCATAACCGTATAGCTGGGTAATTTTAGAAATCTTTTGCCTTCACCAACATTTACATGTTGCTTTTGGCAGCAACGGCTTAACGGATTTTTAAAGAAGAGAAAAATAATAGATTTTTTTCCCCTCTTTTGGGAAATGGATTTTAAATGGCTAAGCTACTAGCCTTAGACTAATAAAAATCAGCTACCATTTTTGTCAAGTCTGTCCATCCATATTTCTATATGGATCTTCACCCAGTGCTGTGTCGTGACAGGGACAGTGGTGCCGTTTGCTGTTGCTCCGGATGCTGGCGGGAGAGGACGGCCGCCTGCCCGCCGCGGGGGCACCGGGACGGGGACGGAGGGGACCGGGCACTGCGGGGGGGCCGCGGCCTCAGACAGCTCCCGGGGGTGCCGCGGGCACCGGGCCCGATGCCGGAGGTGCCGCGAGCCGTGGGTGCTTGTCCCTGGAGGCGACGGGGACAAAGCGAGCCGCCCACCCTGCGCCTTGCTGCATCGGGCTTGTAAAGAGCTTCAAACTATATATATGTGTGTGGTTTCTTCGGCCAAGGGTCTGAATCTATACTCGTTTTCTGCCCCCTCCGCTCCCTACGAATTACCCAACATACAGTGGAAGACAACATCTGTGCCGAAATGTGTGTGTGTTTAGTTCAGGTTGAATCGTGTCCTTATAAACTCTGCTCAGTTGATTTACATTTTCAGTGCGTATCTGGGGTTTTCTTTCTCAGTAGCTGCAAGCATGGCCGCCTGTGGTATTGGGGTGTCGCATAACAAGGTCTGTGTTGCTGGTTTTTAACCTACCTCGTTTTGTTTTGGGTTTTGTTCTCTTTTTTTTTTTTCTTTTTTTTTCTTGGTTGGGTTTTTTGTTTTTGTTTTGTTTTCTTGTTTTGCTGTTGATCACAGCACTGTTACCTCCAGCGACATATAGAGAGCTTACCTGGCAATCTTGGTGTACTCAGTAACGATGGCTTTATTAAAAAATGATTAAATCAACAGGACCTGGTCAAACTCGAATCTTTATCCAGGGCAAAAAGTGTTTGCTCGCTGGGGGGTGCAGTGGCGGGGATGGGTCGGGTCGGGATGGGACCAGACACGATGCCCACAGCCACGCGGGCAGCACAGCACGGCTCAGTGCTGGTGGGGGCAGCCTCCTGGGCCACCTCGTGGGCACCGGGCACCCTCCTGCTGCTGGCCACTTGCCTCTGGTCCAGCAGAGCCCCACAAGCTGCAGTGCCGGCCCTAATACCGCGGTGCTGGAACAAACCCCGGGACAAGTCCCGTCGCAGACTGATTGCCACCAGTTCTTTGTATTTTCTCTGTGGTCGCTACCTGAAACCAGAGGGGTTTATTAAATTATGTTGCAAACTGATGCCTCTCCTTTCCTCTTTATTTTGCTCCCCTCCTTGATGTGACTGGTTCAGAATACACGGCTTTAAATTATTATTTTTTAATTGTGGGGTTTTGAGTACAGTTATGAAATAAAAAGGAATCGTTGTGTTTAAACATACGCTAGTTTGTGAATGTATTTTTTGAAACCACGGAGTCATTTGAAACAATCCTAAGAAGCCAATATTAACACAGTCCTGTTTACAGTGTGTACACGGACATAACAGATCAAAAGCATTTCTGGTGCCAACTGCAATAAAGCCCGAGCCTTCGACACGAAGCCATGCCTCTCAGATTTCTGCGAGCACCATGCAGGGTGATAAGCAGGCAGCAAGTCTCCGGGCTCCAGTGGCTTCTCAGGGCTCGGAGCCGCGATGCTGTTTTCCTGGAGGGTCTCAGGAAGCAACATTTTGGGGCAGGATGAGTGCACAGGGGCTGGGGTGTCCCAGAATGAGAAATAAAGGCTGCAGTGTGAGATGCATTTGAGCCTGTTGCAGATTTAAAGCATTTCCAAACCCCTGTCAGAGCACGATTCATGGCTCATCTCTCACTGCGGGGTGGTTTGGAGCTTGGTATTGCATACACGTATGTGGGGACGGAGGGGGAACGCTTGGAGTGGCCCTAAACGTGCCCCTGGAGCCGGGCTGGGGGCTGGCTGAGGCTGTGGGGCTGCAGTTCCTGGGCTCAGCCCTGGCCTCTTGGCCCCTTGCAGCTGGTGCAGGGATTTGGGCACTGAGGCTGCGTGCCGGGCACGGTGCAGGCAGCACTCACTGCTTCACTGCGAGACCTGGCAGAGGTTGGTTTGTTCAGCAAATCCTGCTCAGGGAGCAGGATGCTGCCGCCACCAACACATCCCAGAGGTATCTGCTGGCTGCCCACGTCCCCCTGCAGTGCTCTGGCACCGCTCTCCACCTCCAGACCCAGCCCAAGCGCTCACCTTGCAAACCGCCACGGCCGCAGGTGATGTTACCTGGATGTGCCCGAAGTCCTGCAGTGCGTAACGCTCCCGTGCAAACCTCCGGTGTGCCTCTCCCTGTCGTGCTTTTATCTGGAAATCCACAGCCCTAGGAGCTGCGTCTTCCTGGTTTACTTTTCCTGCTTCGTTTGGTTTGCTTTTCCCAAGAAAGCTGCCTCGGAGTAAGCCCAGGACCACAGCAAGGGTGTTTCGGCCACCCCAGCGCAGAGAAACCTCGCTGTCCGTGCTCTGAGCCGCTTTCAGTGATGAGAGCACGCTCAGCTCTTCAGCCTGACACAAACCTTAACCCAGGGCTTTTATCACATCCCATCGTGTTTGGCAGCACCGCTAATTGCGGTAGGCACAGCACAGTAGGCAGCGGGGACGACCAAGCGGCGCGTTACCGTGCGTGGTTCTTGCACATTATTAATTAACGCAGCGAGCAGCAGTGGGAGTGCTGCTGTGGGCAAACAACGCCGAGGGTGCACAGCGGGGTTTTTATCTGTGCATTTCGCAGGACCACCGCCCTCGTTCTCTGGCATCAGCCAGAACTGTGCCTTCAGCACTCGGGCGTGCAGCTCCTTTTCCTTCTGCTCCTGCAGCTCCTGGGGCTGCGCTGGCAGGCGCTGAGCTGACAGCCCCCTGGGGTCATGCGCTGGCTTTACACAGCAGCCCTGGGTCTACACATCAGCTCTGGATTTATACCAGCCCTGGGTTTGCACACCAAGCAGCCTTTTCCCACCTGCAAGCCAGCCTTGAGCTGCCCGCTGCAAACCTGTGCAAGGCGACACGGCCACATCCAGAGCCCAGTTCAGAAAAACACGGGCCGGGCTGTGACAGTGCCACCAGGAGCCAAAGGCGTGCTTTAACGTATTTAATTAACGTATTTAATTAAAACTTCGCCCAGGGGCACGTCTCTGGCAGTGTGCATCACAGCGCTGGGTACCCCAGCATCACCCCGCTCTCTTTGTTTGGTGTTTCCCATCATCCACACCCCACCGGTGCCCCCACTGCTCTCCTCACCTCAGGCACCCCACGCAGGGACACGTGCAAGTGTCCCAGATTCTCCAGAAGCCGGCGGGGCCGCGATCAATGCGCACAGGAATGCAGCGAACACTTTGCCCAGGTTAAAGTTTTACTCTGAGACCAGAGCAAAGATTAGTGGTCTTTTTCTCCTCGTTTTTTTTTTCCTCTTCCTCTGTAGAAGGAGCATGTAGCGCCCATGTGAAGGCTGCCTGAGCATCGGTGACTCACCCTACCTTGGCTGCGGAAGCCACCGCAGCTCACCTGGGCGCATGAATCACCTCGGGGCTGAGTCAGGTCTTGGCGTGCCAGCCCTGGCTTCTGCATCCATCGCCAGCTGATGGTGGCAGTGCCCGCGCCCACGAGACCAGCTCAGACCAGATTTTGCATCAAGGTGCAAAGTTCGGCAGGGCAACGATACCCGACAGCATCGGCAGCATCGGCAGCGCGGCGCGAGCCCCGTGGTGGGCTTCGTAACGAAAAGGGACGGCCTTGTGGTAATTTCTGGGCTCTCCTTCCCGGGCTGCAGGTGTAGGCGGTGGCTGCAGGCGTGAGCCTGCAGAGAGACCCCGCACACGTCGGGGTTTGTGCGTCCTCTGTGTGCACGACACACGCACACACCAAGCTGTTTTCAACCAGGTGCCAAGTGATGTTGAAATAAACCACTCGTTTTCTAGCATCTTTGCTACGCGTGCCGGGAAGTTTTCTTCTTGCTGAAGTTCAGCGAGACGTTTGGGGGTTCAGCAAACAAATCCCAGGTGGAAGCCAAGACGGGCGCAGAGCACCCACAGCCCGGCTGCGGCACATCCCCGAGCCCCCCGCACGCCTCGTCCCGGTGCTGCTGGCTGCCTCACCGAGCGACGGCCAAAAATTCCCCAGGTCCACCCCCTGTCTTTGGGGCCGTCCCGTTCTTTCGTTTGTCCCCCCCAAAATTTCACGGGATTGGCAGAAAGGGCTCAGGGCTGGCCAGATGGGGGATATAAGTGCTGGGACGACGGGTTTCTCATTAACCCTGGAGGTGATATAGCTCCATCTCCCGTGTCAAACCTCGTTGCTGCTCCCGCTGTCCTTCCTCCTGCACTGAGCCCTCGTCCCGCAGCCCAGGACAGAGCCGGGAGCACAGCGGAGGAGCCGAGGGATGGAAAAGAAAAGCAAAATGCAAGCGGAGAAGGTAACCACAGCCCAGCACTGCCTGTGCACTGGAATTTCCAAGGGAAACCAGCACCCAGGGGTGGTATTTATTGCCCGCTAAGAGCAAAACCAACAAAATTTTTCCCCTTAATTATCTGGCCTGTGATGTTTGTGTACAGAGCGGGGGCAAAGGGGCCAAGGGATTATTTGCTGCTATTTTTTAAGAACTTTGTCACCTTACGGGATAATTTCAACCGCGATGAAGGGAAAAGATATTTGGAACGGGATTGCTGAAAAACAAAATCTTGGCTGTTTTTTTTTTTTTGTTTTTGAGCTGCTCTGCTCCAGCAGCGCTGCTGTGCCCCTTCCTGCTGCCGGCCCCACAAAGCCCCCGGGGACCAGCAGGGCGGTGGGCTCAGGTTGCTCTGTGCGGGGCAGCACGCATCCTGCCTGCCCCCGGGGCTTCCCCTTCTCGTTGGGAGCCTGGCAGAGTGACCCCGGGGGCTCACCTGGGGGTCCTGGGGCAGGGCAGGGGCTGAGGCTGTTCTCTGCTCCCTTGGCAGCACCTGACGGGAACGCTGGTCCTCTCCGTCTTCACCGCGGTGCTGGGCTTCTTCCAGTACGGCTACAGCCTGGGCGTCATCAACGCGCCCCAAAAGGTAAGCGCCGAGCCGGGCTGCAGGGTCAGGAGCCCGGGGAGCCCCAGGGTGTCCCCATTCCCTGGTGGAAAACACCCCAAAACACAGCCGGGGGGGGGGACAGACGTGAGCCGATGGCGATTTTCCTCTTTGCAGGTGATAGAAGCCCACTATGCGCGCGTGCTGGGCATCGTCCCCATGGACAGGCTGGCCACCAACACCTCCGAGGAGGACGGCCCCATCCCCAGCACCATCCCCAGCACCGTCCCCGGCACCGTCCCCAGCACGAGGGCTTGGGGCAGCACCGAGGGGATGCTCGCGCCCCCCGAGGACCCGGCCGCCTCCCCGCACGTCCTCACCATGTTCTGGTCCCTCTCCGTGTCCGTGTTCGCCATCGGCGGCATGGTCTCCTCCTTCACCGTGGGCTGGATCGGCGACCGGCTGGGGAGGTGAGAAGCAACCCACCCCTTCCCCCCGTTTGAGGCAAAAAGGGCATCTTTCACCCCAATTTTTCCTGCGTGCCAGCCATGAGGCTCTGGTTTGCCCTCTAACGAGGAGGCTGCCGCATAGCCCCACGCACCTGAGGGGGTCTCCGTGGGGCGCCGGGGGGTTGGAGGGCTGGGAGGCACCGGCCTCGTTTCCTCAGGTATTTATGGCTCTCTGTGAGCGCAGAGCCCGGGGCTGGAAGTCCTCCACCTGCCCGCCCTGCTCCCGAGCTCTCCCCAGGCGAGTCACGGCACCCAGACCCCTCGCCAGGAATTTCAGACTTTAGACAGAGTCGGAGCCTTTCTGTTTGCCTGTTTGTTTTCCTCCAAAAAACGGTTTCCTTCCTATAGAAACGCCACTCATGCTGTTTTTCCTAATACAATGAAAAACCCCTCAAACCTCCAAAATACCGCTCCAAGCATCCCGGAGCTCTGACTTATTAAAACCCTAAATAATTTATTGGACGTTTTATTGCAACATTGAGCTCTCAGACCAGAGATCAACGAGCAGCATTTACCGATCCCACCTTTCCCTGTATGACAAAAGCAAGAGGAAGGTGTCTGGATAAGCTTTCCCCCGGCCCTATAACGAGTTTTAGGCACCCCGACTGCCCCCCCGCTGCGTGTCCCCGTCGCCCTTTCCCCGCTGGCTCCTTCCTGCGGCGGTGTGGGCGGGCTGGGGGCGCAGAGCCGAGCCGTGCTGCCTCCCTGCAGGGTGAAGGCCATGCTGGTGGTCAACGTCCTCTCCATCGTGGGCAACCTCCTCATGGGGCTGGCCAAATTGGGGCCGTCGCACATCCTCATCATCGCCGGCAGGGCCATCACGGGGCTGTACTGCGGTGAGTGCACACTGAGGGCTTCTCACCTTTTGTAACTTTATTTTTTTTTTATATTTTTTTGGGTTCCCAAGGGCTTTGGCAGGTGGCACTTTGCCTCTCCCCCCGCACACCCGTCCTCCTCAATCCGGGATGTTCCCCAGGGGCGTTTGGGCCAGCTCGGCCATAAAACCAGCTCGGTTTCCCTCGCGCCAGAAGGGAGCTGGGAGCAGCGCCTTGATGTCAAGGCTGGGTCTTGGTGGTGGCTGTCACATAACACGCTGTTAGTCACAGTGTTTGAAAGGTTCCCCGGACGACAGCACTATCTGCAGCCGGCTGCACTTAGTACAGGAGCCCCACGGGTAGGGAGGAGAAGATATCAGGCAGATAATAGGGGATTGTATCGGGATCAGCTCAGAAGTGCGGCTCGCTATCACGGGTACTGGCGTGTAAAGGCAGCGCTGCACTCTGACGGGTCAAGGAAAGCCTGGCGAGAGCTCTTTGCTCCGCAATAACTGCTCCCAGCAGCTCTGCTCCACGCCGGGCTGCCCGTGTTCACGTGCACAGCGCTGCTGGCCCCGCGGGAGGCAGGCAGGGCGGGATGTGGGATGCGGGACGTGGGCTCCGTCCTCCCTCCCGGTTTGGGGAGAGGTTTCTGCTGACCATGGAGCTGCCGTCTCGGGGTGCTGACGCCTCGTGTGCTCCCTGCAGGGCTCTCCTCTGGCCTCGTGCCCATGTACGTGAGCGAGGTCTCTCCCACCGCCCTCCGCGGAGCGCTGGGGACGCTGCACCAGCTGGCGATCGTCACGGGCATCCTCATCAGCCAGGTAAAGGAGGAGGAGGCACAGGGCAGAGAGGGCATCGCAGGGGTTGGGGATACCCCAGCTGGGAACCTGTGGGAAATCTCCTCTCAAACCCGACCCTGTTATTGCAGGTCCTGGGGCTGGACTTCCTCCTCGGCAATGACGAGATGTGGCCCCTGCTCCTGGGGCTGTCTGGCGTGGCCGCCCTGCTGCAGTTCTTCCTGCTCCTGCTGTGCCCCGAGAGCCCCCGATACCTCTACATCAAGCTGGGGAAGGTGGAGGAGGCCAAAAAGAGTAAGACACAACCTCTGGGGCTGTTTTCACCCCATCTGTGGTACTAAACACCGAGGGGAGAGCCTGGCTGAGTGCTCACAGGTGTCCCTGGGTGCAGCTGCTCCTTTCCACACTGCTCCTCTCCACCCCAGGGGTTTCATCCAGCAGGTGCAGGGTTTTCTGTTGCCACGCTTTTGTAGGAAATCCCCACGACTGCGATTACGCAGCAAACCCTGAGCAGTTCCTGCAGCAGCTCACACATCTCGCAGCGTGGCCGTGGCTGCTCCGTAATCAATGGTTCATCTTTTTTTTTTTTTCCTTGTTAGGTCTGAAAAGGCTCAGAGGAAACTGTGACCCGATGAAGGAGATTGCTGAGATGGAGAAAGAAAAGCAAGAAGCGGCGAGTGAGAAGAAAGTCTCCATCGGGCAGCTTTTCACCTCCTCGAAGTACCGGCAGGCCGTCATCGTGGCGCTGATGGTCCAGATATCCCAGCAGTTCTCGGGAATCAATGCGGTGAGCCTCCCAAAACCTTTTGTTTCTAAAGAAATCCACGTTTACCTCCTGTCCTTAACTTCCACGAGGCAGGAATCGCCTTATTCTTTGAGAGAAGGGAGGGACCAGAGTCACTCCAATGTAGCAAGAGTCTTTAAAATCCTTTTAAAGCTCAGTCCCATCAAGGTGTTTGCCTCCAACACGCCGTGCTGGGGGTCTGGTTTTCAAGATTAAACACGGAGCTGCATGGAAGACAAGTTTTCCATGTGCAAATGCCATAGTTCAGGAGGGGAATTTCAATGGGATTTTTAACTCCCTCAGGATTCTTTGAAAGTTTCAGCTTTAATTATTGTACCAAATCATTAAAATTTGAAAGATCGGTTGCCTTTAAATTGCCTCAAATCTCAGCCAAGCAAGAGCAGCTCTTCCCTCGGGAGAACAAAAAGTTCCCCCTGCCCTGTTACCTAACCCTCCGTCCCGCTGTATTTTGATAGATCTTTTACTACTCCACAAACATTTTTGAGAGAGCCGGAGTTGACCAACCCGTTTATGCAACCATTGGCGTTGGAGTGGTGAACACGGTCTTCACTGTTATCTCTGTAAGTAAATAGTTCTGCCCTAGGCTACAAAATCGGGTGAGCAGCAATTTGACTTTGAGACACGATTTTATCCCGGGGCTGGGGGGTTGCAGTTTTGCAGGGCCGACCCTGCACACGCTATGGGAAAAAAATCATTCCCTGGGCATTCCTTCATCTGGAAAACCAAGCCCTGAAACAGGGCTCATTGCCAAACAGCTCTGCTGAATGCACCATGAATGAAAGCTGCATTGCCTTGCTCGGGGAAGCTCAGGTAGCTCAGTGCTGCCCCAAAACCAAAAGTTGACTTCGAGACACATTCTGCGGGTCCGATTTCCCCGAGGAGCAGGCAGGGGCTGGAGTAAAGCCAGCAGCTCGCAATCTCTCTTATCTGTTTTCTTTCAATTTCCCACCCCTAAGCACACAGCATCTGCATGATTGATATCTGAAGGCTATTCCACGGCAATAAAATAATAGAGCAATTCTCATCAGCTCTGGGCACTACTCTGTAGCAATAAAAGGGTGGCTCCATTTTTCTTTGCCTTTCCCTCCACTTGTCTCTCTCCTGGGAGGATTAACACAATTCCAATCAGGAGATAATTATTTTTTAATGTGGTCATTAATATAGGAAGAGCAGGAAATGCTCTTTCCCTTCTGTTTCTAGAGAGCATAAGGGAGCAAAGGACTTTTGCTCACCATGAAGTGGGACTTGATGCCCTGTAGAAATACGCAGTCCTAAAAGATCTTTGCCCACCCTATGGATGGCATTGGGGTGAAACTTCTTTAGAGAAAGTCCATTGCAGATCCCATGCAGAGGAGAAACCCTGAGTGGTTACAGTGAAACAAGGCACGGAGGCTGTGCAGCCGGAGGAGGGCTGCCTCCAGCTCCGACGGTCTCTTCAGTCCCAGATCCACCCTGGGGACATTTGCTCTTTGCTTCTTTTGGCCATAAGCCCTTTAAAAATTACCTGCATCTGTCAATGAATGACAGACCCCGACCAAAAGGCAGAAGCACTGACGGCCGTGCAGGTCTTGGCAAGGGAGAAGGGAGGATGATCTGCCGCCAGCAGTGAGACCATCCCCTGGGAGCAGTTGTTATAATTGCAGAAAAAAAGATGTCTGAGGTTGAGGTAATGGCCAAAGGTGTCCTTTAGAGCAGAAGGGAAGGAGCAGGCAGCCTCAGAGGGTATCTTAGGACAAACAGATTCATTATCCTCTGGGGCTGCCTGCATCTCCCCAGTGGGTGAAGTGCTGAGTATAGATGCAGGGAAAAAATAAGCCCATAGCCAGAAATACACGTGTAGGAGAAGTTTGCTTCAGGCTGTTTGCTGCCGATGGACCTGGTGGAAGGTCCGAGAGCAGGCGGCTGACCGGCTGCGTGTTTCTGCAGGTGTTCCTGGTGGAGAAGGCAGGCAGGCGCTCCCTGTTCCTGGCTGGCCTGATGGGCATGCTGCTGAGCGCCGTGGCCATGACGGTGGGACTCGTGCTCCTGGTAAGGCTCGCTCCTCATGTTATCTCTGTGGCTTGCAAATGAGAGAAGACAAACCAGCCCTCGAGGGGAAAGCTTTGAAGCTTCTTCTCATAGAAGCGTGGAAGTCCTCAGAAGGGACAACACGGCCATAGCTGGAGCTGTCTCTGATGAGGGCAGTGCCTTGGGACATCACACTCTGTCCCTTGCAGTCCCACCACACACCCAGCCAGCACCAGCACAAACACTTAGAGTCTCAGTGACACACGTCCATCCCCCACTTGCCTGAACAGGGGGAAAATTCTGAAAAAGAAACCTAATAACTTAGCGATAACTAATGAGAGAGTCATTTTGGGGCCATAACACTGAACGTGTCCTCTTGCAGAGCCAGTTTGCCTGGATGAGCTACGTCAGCATGATCGCCATCTTCCTCTTCGTCATCTTCTTCGAGGTGGGCCCTGGGCCCATCCCCTGGTTTATTGTGGCCGAGCTGTTCAGCCAAGGCCCGCGCCCTGCCGCCATCGCCATCGCCGGCTTCTGCAACTGGGCCTGCAACTTCATCGTGGGGATGTGCTTCCAGTACATCGCGGTAAGAAACCTCGGGAAAATGGTGCAAATACCTACAGGGCCCAAGGGCAGGCTGGTGGGGTGTGCACGTGTCCCCCGGGTCTCCAAGTCCTCGGGGGTGGGGTGATGAGAAGCCACCCGTGGTGCTGACGGCCGTGTCCCTGCTCTCACTCGCCCCGCTGCAGGACCTGTGCGGATCGTACGTGTTTGTCATCTTTGCCGTCCTGCTTCTGGTCTTCCTCCTGTTCGCCTACCTCAAAGTACCCGAGACCAAGGGGAAGTCGTTCGAGGAGATCGCGGCCGTGTTCCGCCGCAAGAAGCTGCCGGCCAAGACCATGACCGAGCTGCAAGAGCTGCGAGGCGGCGAGGTGGCGTAGGCACGGCCACGCAGGCAGGAAGGAGGGACGGAGCCTGGGCTTCCCTCAGGCACAGCGGGAAACGCTGGGCAAAAGTCTCCTTTCGCACCACCCTGGCAGGCGGCAGCCCAGGGGGACTGCTGACTGCGGCCGCCTGCACCCTCCAGCCACAGGTGCCCACCTGGCGCTTTGCTCTGACACCACGGGCACAGACGGGCTCAGGAAGAAATGGGGGAAGCACAGGAGGAACACGTTATATGCGTGTCCCCATGCCTCGCTGTGTGCTAAGCTGATGGCCGTGCTAGCGGGGAAAGCACTGCATCGAGCAGGGCCTCGCCCGGCTGGAGCGAAGGGACCGTGTGGGGTGATGCTGAGGCGTTGTGCCTTCACTTTTTCTTCTCGTGCTCGCCGCTTCCTCCTGCTGAATAAGCTGAGGCCTTGGGCAACCAGCAGCGAGGCAGCGGTGCCAGCAGCACTGAGCGCCCGCGGTGCTGAGGGACGCAGGCCCCAGGGGGATGGGGCAGCCATGGCTGCTCGCTCCCCTCCCTCGCTGCCCTCCTTCCCCACCCTCTGTGCCCATCTTCCTGTCATGATTTATGGTGCTCAGGCCAACCGTAACAGCTAAGGGGACCCCGAAGGGTAAATGGCTCCTGCCCCACTGACTGGGAGGTGCCCCCTGCCTGGCACCGCTGGGGTCTCGTTTGCTGGCTGTGCTTCAGCGTGTGGGAGGGAGGTGGCTGTGTTTCTGTAGCCTTGTTCGTGCTCATTTTGAATTTTGTGTGAGAGAATGCCAGGTGACAAAAGCAAACTGCGAGGATTTTTCTTCCTTCTGGGGGGAAATGTGCCGCTCTCTGCTCTCCGCTCGAGCTTTTAAGGTTTGCACGTTCCCTGGTGTGACACCCGGCTGCTTCCCAGCAAGCTCCTCAGGACAGACACCCCGTGTTTATTTAAAGAGGAGGCCCCAGCACTGCTGGGTCACTGTGAGCTCACAGCAACTGCGAGTGAGCAGGGGCCATGGTGTAACCGAAGAGCAAAGATGAAGAAAGGCATGAGAAGAGGTGGGCCAAGGAGGGCCACAGCTGGCTGCCGTGGCTTTGGTTTCAGGCAGGAAGGTTCACGGACTTTCCACAGGCCTGAACCTCCTTCCTGGGTACACTTTGCCCTCTTGGCATTAAGACCCTAAGGCAAGTTTTGGTTCCTTCTGAGCAGCTGGAGCGCGGGCACGAGGTTCCCCTGGCCCAGCAGCTGGCCCTGTGTGCACACTGGAGCAAGGAGATTTCACCGGAGGCTTTCCCAGGATGCCTGCAATAACAGCGGTTATCTATGTCTGTTACATAAAGGTGGCAATGAACAACATCTGTGGCGTCTGTTGGCTTGTGCTGTTGTGTTTTTTTTCCCGTCCGTACATCCCAGCTGTATGTCCAGCTCCAGATGGGAGGTGTTTTGCTGGCAGGGTGCGTTTGCTCCGCAGGCAGCAATTGCAAGCCCTCTGCTGTAAGACACCGCTCTGCTTGCACGGAGCCTGGGGCAGCTTCACAGCTGGTGCTGTGCCTCTGCAGGGGGAGCCTGTGGGAGGGACGGGGCTCGAGGTGTGTTTGCCCCACTATTAGGGCAGGTGGATGGGGCAGCAGCAGCAGGGAGGGCCCCATGTGGCACCCACAAACATCCCCACTGGTCCCCCCTTGGCCAGCCAGCCCCTACAAGCAGAAGCAGCCTTCCGAAGCGGGCAAATGGCTCAAGCCACGGCTGCACAACGGCCATACAGGTAGTTTGGTGTGAAAACACCAAATGTGCTTCGCTGCACTTCTGCTGGGCTTTGTCCTGATGTCTGAGGAGCCCCTCAGTGATGGGTTGGATTCAGAGCTCCTAACCCAGCAGTGTGGGGTCATTAATGGAGCAAGGCTCTGAGCCGGGCAGGCTGCGTTTTCCTGCCTATCGCTAAATGAATGCCAGCAGAGAGCCTAATTTGCCTATTGTAAAAAAAAAAAAAAAAAAAAAGGCTTTCTGTCTGCATTTCAGCCCGCACTCTGCGAAGCTTTTGGCTGAGCTACAGCCCAGGCCAGGTAGCTTGCCACGGGAGCCTCAGCGCTAGCAGGCACCGCACGCCAGCAAGTTCCTCCCACCCTGCTGCTTTTCCATGGCCTGCTGCTGGTGTGCTGGGCCTCCTGCAGGCTAACAGGACATTTCCTCGCTTGGTCGTGCTGAGTTTCAGCCAGGAGGAAGGGAAACGAGTCTTCTTCCAGGCTGGGACCCCCACGGGGCATCCTCTCTCACCTTCTCAGACCACAGCCGGACAACACACCTTGGTGCATTTTGCTGTTCTCATTCATTTACCTGTATAGCCCCCCAGAGACGATGTTTTGCTCGTCCTGGGATGTTTCAAATCAATTCTGCTAATGGTTGTGCTGTCCATGGGGCAGACAGCAGCCTGGGAGAGGGTGCGCAGAGCTGGGTGCTGCGAAATGCTTCGGCAATCCCTGTCCTCACCAGGGCTGCTGGGGACGGATGAAGCTGATCCACCAGGCTGAGCTGTCACACTGTGCTTGTACCGTGCATGGCAATGCAGGAAGGGTCAGAGGAGTTTGTTAGCTCTGCAGCCGTGTCTACGTCTGTCTCATCCCATCAGGCTGCAATTAGCATTTTATCTACCCTCGCTACATGTGAGTTCCAGCTGAAACTTGCTCTTATGACACAGCTTGTTCAATCATTATTTTTATCTCTGTTACAGTTTTATTAAGTTGCTAATCATTAAGGTTTAAAAGACCAAGTCATACTTATTAGCTAAATGGTCATTGCACTTTAGTTAACATGCAAAGTATGTTCCCATCCTGTAGTTAGCTAATAATGCAATATAATTAATAGCCCCTAAGAAAGCATCTTGTCAGCAAGAGCTTTGACAGTGTTTTCCTAATGTGCTAAGATGACAGCCATTACGACTTTTCTGTTGTGTCAGATAAATGGCTAACAATATCTACTTTCCCACTCTCGAGGCGTAATTTAAAAATTAGTTTGACTTCCCTAATCCAATAAGCTCAGGACATTTGGCTCCATTAACACTTTCCACGCTAATTTATCACAGATTTTTCTGCCTCACTTCAGCTTGTTTTTCACCACCGAGCAGAGGCACCCTCCCCCTGCTGAGCCCATGGGCTGAGGATGATGAAGCTGAACCAGGAGCTGCGTATTCAGGGCACCAGGCTTTAGGGTCTGATGTATTTTCTGAGGTGCTCTGTGTCTTTCTCTTTCACTGAGACCTATCGGTGCTGAGGAACTGCCAGTCAGGACAGCAGGTCTGGCTCCAGCAGCACACGGAAAGATGGGATTTAATTTAAGTGCTGCGCTGAGAGTTTCACTAAAGCACCGCTGGCAGGTTTCGCCCAGAGGCACCAGCGAGCAGCCGCGCTGGAAGAGAACTGTCCTCCCCCGCAGGATGGCAATAAATCCTGGCTGCAACTCCGTGGGTTTTAAATCTTACAGGCTGTAGGCAGAACTACAGACCTGGTGTTTGTGCAGTGCCTGGCATTGCCCCCTTTACTCGCTCTCGGGACTGCGCAGTGCAGCGGGGCTCCCGGGGTCATGGGTCGGCTGTCCCGTGGCAGTGCTGCGTCAGCCGCAGGAGGAGGGAACAGCTGGACCTGCAGCGCCTTTTCCCCCTTCCTGGTGCAAGTTACAGCTGGTTCCAGCCAGCTCGGTGTCCCTGGCACTGTCTCACTGATCAGCTCTTATCTGCAGCGTGTGCCCGGGGTGATTCAGCCGGCGGCTGCACACACACCCCTCGCCTGATCAAGCCAGGCACAAGTCAGGAGCGAGCACGGGGCGGGCAGAGGCACTGCTGCAGTCGTTTTTAAGCATCTCAGGTAGTTTTTTAAGCATCCCACGGCCCGCAGCCCCTAATAGCTGTAGGAACCCAGCATCCCAGAATCCTGTTCTCAAGGCCAATGCAAAGCGGGCTGAGTCACTGGTTCGATCTTTGTAGGAAGCAGAAGGTGCACACGGGATTAAAGCCGAGCCTGGAGCAGAGCGGGATGCCTATGGCAAGGTCACTGCAGAGGCTCTTTTGTCTCGTTCAGGCTGCACGGAGAGATTGTATTTAGGAACACGGAGGGGCTGCTGAGCCTGGAATTGCCCTCTACAGGACAGGATCATCAGTTCCCAGCCCCTTTTTTGTCCTCCTAGCCCAGGCTGCCCCCAGAAGCCAACATGAATCCTGATCCCCAGCAGCCAGGACATGTCTGCAATCCCAGGTAAGACAGCTCAGCAGTTTTACCCCTGGATGTCCCAGGACATTGCTGTCCTCCTCGATGTTCCCCAGAGCGATTCTTCCCAGAAGTAAGGCTGTAGTAAGGCTGCAGCAGCGATGTGCCAGGCAGGTGGCTGGAGAGACGAGCTCTCTTTGATAATTTCTGCTGTGCAATTTATATAAAGACGTGGACAGAGGAGACGAAGATTTATAACACACCGAGCCTCCTCAAAAGGAAAGATGTGATCCAGCTGCGCAGTGCTCTAAGCACACATGCACAAAAGGAAAGGAAATATGTTTAAACATGAAAGGCATGGTATTTACAAATACGCTTTGAAATCAAATTGCTATTGTTGCACGGAAAATGGGATAATCACATTAGTACAATCAAGAAACTCTTTATTTTCTAATAACTGTTGTCCGAACAAAAGAGAGATATCTGCAAGCAATGACTGGTGCATCTGATTTCCAGTTTTCTTTAACTGAATCTCTGATAAAGACTGCCTTGGAATATTTGCTTTGTGTCTCAAAAAAATGTATCATCTACAGTTGCACCTCAGCAGAAAAACTAGGTTTAGTACGGAAGATCTCTCAGATCATCTAAAATGAATCTGTTAATTGCAGAAAATCAACCAAATTTATGCCCTGAAGCACTGAGAAAATATATTATTGTTAGTGCTTAGCCCCAGTCTGCTCCAGAACGGGCTCAGAAGAGTCGGGAGTTCTCTCATAAAGTATTTTATCTCAAGATAAAATGCCCTCGAGCACGTGCAACTAGTCGCACACTTGTAGGTAAGCATACGCACACCGTGAATGTAAAAACACTTAAAGCTCAGACACTGCTTATCAACTGACACAGAAGAAAAATGGGCAGTTCCCCAGGGCAATGTGTATCATCAGCAGAGCCTGTGTGAGGCAGCACCCACTGCCCGCCCTGGTAACGGGAGAGAGCCCGTGGTAAATGAGAGTCACACCTATCTGCTTGGGTACACACTGCACAAATTGAAGTGGGATCTATTCACGGGTTGTCATCAATTAAAGAAAAAACACTTCAGAAACTGCTGACGAACTGATTAAAAACATGGAGTTAGAACCCAGCCCTCTTGCAGCCCCATTTGAACAGTGAGGATAAACTCAGGATCCTGTGGCAGGAAGAGCAGAGCAGCAAACAAGCTCACGGTGCCAGCTGCAGGGACCCGCTCTGACAATACTACCACACACATCTCACCATTTTTCTGGATTTTCCACAGTTCTGTTTGTGTGGTGTTTAAAGTAAGGTATCTGTGTTGCCCCAGGCAGGACTGGGCCCTCACCACTCATCCAACAGCAACTCCACAGAAAGGTCTTTGGGTGAATTTAGTCAAATAGCTAAAAGTATTACACGATATGACTTGGAGGGTTGTTTTTGTGTGTGTGTGTGTGTTTAATTTTTTTTTTAATAACCATTTGGCCTTGTTTTGCTCGGGATCCATCTGTCTCTGTGTGGCTGCGTTCATTGCCGCACTTGGGAACGTCTCTCCCCTGACAGCAGAGCAGGATTGATGTCGGAGGCTAACGAGGGCTGTGCCATTAATGCTGTAGATGATGGGTAGGACACCTTACAGAGAGCCATCTGAGCCTTATGTTAATTAAAACAAGCTTTCATCACTGCTCTTAGACAGCTTCAAGTCCTTTTGACTGACTGATTACGCAGCACTTGCAAAATGCTTTTGTTTCTGATTATTTTCTGACAGTAAAGGAGAAAAGTTGAACTGACAAATGACCTTTGTGTCTGCTGTTAAACACATTTCTCGAGCAGACTTTGGGAACACCCGTTCCTCCTCTATGTTAAAACCTCGTTGTGTGCCCCAGGGGCTGCCCGAGAGCCCTGTAGCAAGAAGATGGTGCCAGAAAAGCCACGGCCTGAGCTGACTGGATCAGATACAGGGCGGCAGGAATGAACACCCCCAGGGAACGGCCTCATGTTGAGCCAGGGAAGGTTTGGGTGGGAAAGGAGGGGACATTTCTCCTCAGGAAGAGCAGCCAGGCGTGGGGCGGGTTGCTGAGGGAGGTGGTGGCGTCCCCACCCATGGGGGTGTTCAAGGGGAGGTTGGACGTGGTGCTTGGGGACACAGGGCATTGGGTGATGATGGTGGGAGGGGGTGGTTGGACCAGGTGGTCCTGGAGGGCTTTTCCAGCCCTAATGGGTCTGGGATCCAGTGATTCTGTGATATTTGGCCTTTATTAGTATTACTGTATAATATTGTGTATTACAGTGATAACCGAAATTATTAATATTATGTAAATATAATGTACCCCTAACAAACCCCCTTTACACCCCACCACCACCACCCTCCCCTCAGAGCAGCGCCCAGCAGCACCACAGCGCCCCGCCATGCCGCCGGGGCGGCGATGAGGCGAGGATTCACCCGGGGGGGGGGGCGGAGCCTCGCGGTGAGGCGCCGCCCCCTCAGTGCCGGGGCGCGGGGCGGAAGCGGGGGGGGGTTGGGGAGGGGGGGGGCGGGGCGTGGTGCGCGCGCTGCCCGCCGCCCTTCCCGCCGCAGTGCTCGGGCGCGTGTGCGGCCCCCGCAGGTAACGGGCACCCCCGGGACCCCCCCGGAACCCCCTAAAACCCCCCCATAACCCCCTATAACCACCCCGTAACCCCCCCACCCTCAGCCCGTGACCCTATTGCGTTCCCCATCGCCTTCCCGGGGCTAACGGCGCTGGGGTTGTGGAGGGGGAGGAGCGGGAGGGGGGAACGGGGGGGCAATGAGGGGGCTCTGAGGGGATCTAGGGGGGCTCTGGGGGGGTTTGGGGGGTATCAGGGGGGTACCGGGGGGGTGCGGGCACGTGGCGCCTCCCCGCCCCGCCGGGCACGTGGCGCTGCCCCCCCCCCGTGGTGGTCCCGGTCACGGTGCCCCCCCCCCGCCCTCTCCCCCCTGACGCCCCCTGCCCGTTTTCCCCCCCCCCCCAGCCCGCCGCCATGGCCGACGAGCTGGACTTCACCACGGGCGACGCCGGCGCCTCGTCCACCTACCCCATGCAGTGCTCGGCGCTGCGCAAGAACGGCTTCGTGGTGCTCAAGGGGCGCCCCTGCAAGATCGTCGAGATGTCCACCTCCAAGACGGGCAAGCACGGCCACGCCAAGGTGAGCCCGGCCCCAGCACCCCCACACCGCAAAGATTTGGGGACGGGGCAGCACCATGGGGGTCTAATGCCCCCCCCCCCCCAGTGCCAGGACCCTCACAGGGTGTGTGAGCGGGGTGGTGGGGCTTATAGGGCCGTGCTGTGCTCCCCTAGCACAGCCCCGTGGTGCCCGACCCCAGCAGCTCGCCCGCGGGAGGTGCCCCCCGGTGCCTTACGTAACGCCAGGCACGCAGCCGCTGCCTGGGCCCCGTTCTGCCGTCTCGCCCTGCTGCTGCTTCCCGTCCTGCAGCACGGAGCGTGTTCCCTTCCCGTGTTCCCTTCCCGCGTCCCTCCTGCCGGGGACGTGAGGGCTGCTGGGGCCTGCTCAGCAGCGTGGCTGCGTGGTGGCTGTGGGGCTGCGTGGTGGGCATCAGGAGTTTTAAAAGAACCAGGCTGCTTAACAGCCAAAAGCTAGAGCTCTCGCTACCGAGCTCTTACCGTTTTTTTTTTCCCTCTCTCCCTCCCTTTGCCTTTTTTGGCTCGTTTTATTAGGCTCTCCTGCATTCTTAGATATTGAAACCGTTGCAAAAGTGAAAGGAGCTGAGGAGAGTAGCCGGTAACCCAGCAATCCAAGTGGGAGCTGCTTTAATCGCAGTGCGTGGCCGCCTCTTCTGGTCTCCTTACCCCTCACGTTGTCCCTGTTCTGTTTCTCTGAACAGCTGGAGCCTGAAATAAATATTCTTTTAACAGTCCTGTGCCACATTGCGCTTTGGCTTGTATCGTAGGACTCGGGTAGGCCGTGGCTGTGCAAGATAACTCCCTGGGTGATCTTCTGTAGCGGGTTGCGAAGGGATATCTGAGAGGCCTTCTCTCAGGGCCTGGGCTGCTCTCATACAGCAAGCAGAGGGGCTAGGCAGGATTTCGTCTGTATCCTGTGATCTCTTAAAAAATAAAAATAATAATTAAAAAAAAAAAAAAGAAATGTGCATGGGACAAATGGTACTGATGGCAGTGGAATTTTGCTCCTCTAGGACAAAAGGTAACTGATCTTATTTCTGTTTTCTTGTAGGTCCACCTGGTTGGTATCGATATCTTCAATGGTAAGAAATACGAAGATATTTGCCCATCAACTCACAACATGGATGTTCCAAACATCAAGAGGAATGATTACCAAGTGAGTTAATAGTCACTGTGTCTACCCACACGTTGCAAAGCTTAAAGCTCCCGGTACCACGAGTAAACTATCTTCACCTCCAATCTGTCTGTCAATTAATAACGTGCTGTTGCCAGAAGGTAGAGAACTAATGGTTTGGCACACTTGGCTGTCTCAGTGGGGCATTGCTGCACCAGTAGCGTTTACTGAACTGTTAAAAGTGTTGGAGTTTGCTGTATGGGAGAGCTGCTCCCTGTACCACCAACCTCATGCAGCAGTCTTTAGAAATGATGGGTAGTAGACATAATTTTGGAACAGCGTTTCTTCTAGCTGATGTTGTAAGGTCACTTTTTTATTCTTTGAGATACTGGCATCCTTTAGAGAGATGCTCCCGTGCTATTAGGTACTACTACTATCTGAAGGATGACCAGATTTTCACATAAACGTGAATTTAAGCATATATTGTCATTCACAATTTCCCCCTTACACAAGTGAATCAACAAAACACTCTTAATCCACATCTGATGCCAGTGCTAACTTCCTGTGGTGCTCTCTGCTTCTTGTGCAGGAGCTGGCTTTAGTTGAGCTCAAGTAATTTCGGTAATCTGCTCTGAATTACATATGTACAGAGGGAATTTGACAGGCTTCTGTAACACTTTCCATGATCCTAAAAGTGGCTGAATTCAGGTTGAGTTGTAATGTCTCAGCCATCTTCCCATTGGCTTGGGAGTAGTGGGGTAGTTCTGGTCAGGAGCTGGTACATCCCGATCGCTGGGAAAGCTGCAGTTGCTCAACATAGCCAAAGCTCGGAGTGTTAGCAGCTCTTCAGAACAGTTGATTCCGTTTAAAGCGTGACTAGCCTGTCTTGGGGCTCAGGGCTTCCAAGGGGTTGTTCATGTGGTCTTGGTGGTCTTTCTCTTCTGTTCTTGGGCCCTTAATGCTACTGAAATTCTTGCTGGTTTTCAGACTTGTTAGGGCTGCCTTTGGGATTAACAGTAACGTGTTGCAGGTACCCTAACCTGCTCTGTCAAAACGACTGTTCCTTTAGCTCAGGCTTTCAATTTGGTTGAAAACAGCGTTATAACAGTGGTGTAGAGTTTGGGGGATGTTCCCTTATTTATTCCTTAGCCTGTAAAATAAATAATAGTATATCACTGTAAAAATGAAGGTATCAAAGTTTACAGTTGAACAATTCTGTACTTGCTACACCTTATAAAAGGAACGCTATTCAGGGAACACTGTTCCAGTTATTGCTTCTAATTCACAAATGTAGGAAGCTGATCCAGTGACCTGGAAGCAGACATCTTGTAAATCACAAAAAAGAGTTTTGCAGTGCCCTACATACTAGGAAATAACCAGAAGGGACCAGAAGGGTTCTGGTGATTTAATCTGTTGTTTAAATTGACTTAAATTAGTTTTTTTTAACTGTTACACTAATTCTTTAGTTCTGAGATTGTAACAGATAGCTGGGCCTTCTGTTTATCTTCAGCTGCTGCCTGCTAGTGAGCGCTAATGTTAAACTTTATAAAAATGAATTTCTCTTCACAGCTGATAGGTATTCAGGATGGGTATCTCTCCCTGCTGACAGAAAGTGGTGAAGTTCGTGAGGATCTAAAGTTGCCAGAAGGTGATCTGGGCAAAGAAATCGAAGGAAAGTTCAATGCCAATGAAGATGTGCAGGTACAGAATAAAGCAGACAAGAAGAGCTGTGGTTAATTGCGCTGACTGTACAATGAAGAACTCGTATTCTAATATCAACCATTTGTATCTCTTCATGAAGAGAGGGTTAGAAGTATGGGAATCGGTCCTTTGAGGTTCCTTGGAAGTAATTCTGTGTTGGAGCAGTTGATAAGGCACCAAAACCTGGCTCAGTTTACAGTGAAGTGATATGGGGGTTTCAAACGTCCAGATAAGTCCTAACAGCGCTGTCCATGCAGTGTAAATTGGAGCTTCCACTGCTTGTGTAAAGCTTTGATGTAATCTGGTCTATAGAAACAGCTTAAAGCTGAAAACAAGCCTTGATATGCTTAGGTCTTGCACTGTAAAGGGCTAGCTTGTTTGGAAGGAAATAGTGTAGTACCTTAGATGTCAAAAGCTTCAGTGCTGGCTCTTTTGCTGAAAGCAATTTTGTTTTGATTATAAATTTACAATAGTCTCATCTGCTAATTTTGCCAGCTTCAGCATCCTTTCTTCTCAAATGAAAGGTGGGATATAGATGATGGCGTGAACATCCGATGGTGTGAACTTCTAGGAGCAGTTCTTCCGTCAAGGGTTGGAACTCACCTGCTTGTCTTTTTCTTCCAGATATCCGTCATAAGTGCAATGAATGAAGAATGTGCTGTAGCCATAAAGCCTTGCAAATAAAGAGGATCGCCAGCCCCGGGCAACTGCTCAGGTCTGGACAAACCACAGATCTTTAAATTTGGTTCTGATTGTCACCAAAGCTCTGGCCTTCACAAGCAACCTCATTTCTTTTTTGAATTGTTAAAAAGCAGTGCTGGATTCTGGATTAGTGTTGCAGGCTAACTGGCAGTTTTCAAAATCACTGAGACTTTAATTTCCTAATTGTAACTATTTTAACATTCCTGTGGGTTTCAGCTATGGATCTAAGAAACCAATCAGGTGTTACTAGTGGATATATTTTTATTTGCTTGAGCAAAACAGTGTTTGTCTGTATGAACAGACAAAATCCAGTATTCAGGGGCTTTTAGATAAGCTAGTAGGTATCTAGGATTATAAAGTGACCTAGAGCACAAATAGTATTTTTCTTGACATGTTTAGATAGAACTGACAATAAAAAGTAGCAATTTTTTTTTTTTTAAAGCTTAAGTATTTTGTGGATTGGGACTCTTGCAGAACTGTAGGTGCCAATCACAAATTTTAGACCAAGAAACTCAAGTGATCAAAAATGCCAGCTGGCTTGACCAAGCCCCAGTGGCCATGTGCAACTTAACTGTATTACCTCTGTATTCTTCTTTGCCAACTCGTTGGCTTATTGTAATGTTAAAATGGTGTCAAAGCCTACCTGTGGTTTAGGCAGGCAGTTGGAGTATAGGGTAGATAAGACATAGATAGGTCAAGGGGACACAAAGGTGAGAATGGATGCTAAAGCTATAGACTTTCACTCGAGGCCTTTGTCAGACTTGAAAAAAAAATAGAAAAATGCAGTTCAATTGCTTTCCTTTATTGTATTTATCTTAAACTATAAAAGGGTGACAAACTCCATGGGAATCTGTTGCAGTGCTTCCAGCTTTAGGTTTTAATCTTCAGGTTCAGACCATATTTTTGTAGCACAAGGACCACATGTTTTTCAAAAAGTGGGACAAATTGTAGCATCGAGCCTAAACTAAATGCATGTGATTCTTTTTAAAAAAAAATAGAATTATTGTATTTCTAAAATATAGACTTGACAGACAATACTGAACAACCGTGGCTTAACTAGAAAAATAAACAAGTTGCTACATAGTTTAGAAAGCTCCTATCCACAGGAGTCATTGAAACACATGCATGCCTCTATTTACTAGCTTAATAGGCAAATGCAAAGCTTTTCCAAACTAGTCACAGGATAACTAGCATACTCCTCTTTATGGCATTCAGCTTCAATTCTAAGACTTACTGACTCTTCATGAGTGGGAAACTTCTTAGCCCATGGCTCAAACCTTCCCTTACAGTGGGTAAACTGTTTCGTGGACTTGCCTTAAGCTTCAGCAGCTGTTAGCAGATGGAGGACAACTTGTAAACACGCTGCATGCTGCCCTGGGCAGCCGGCGTGATTCAAACTATAGGCAGTGAGAGTCAGACTTCACACTGCTGTTAACCTCTTAAAATGTTCTTGGCTTAATAGTATGTACTCTAATCCCCAAAGGGCTCACGGCAACTGTCCTGAACAGCCCTCGTACGTAGTGTGGTAGGGCTGAGCAAACCTCGGAAGTCTAACATAGGTGGCAAAAACATGCGTCCTTCATAGACTTCTTAGGACAGGGAGAGCAGTTCAATGAAGGTAAAGACAGCAATAAATAAACATACTCCGGTAATGAAGCACAGTTACCTGGGACACCTGGCAGAAGTCAGATAGTGCCACGTGCTCTTGCCTAGCACAATGCACGCTGCAGGTGAACTCTACAAATAGCGCCTTGACTGAAGTGACAAAATAGTTTTTTTAAAAAAAAAAGCAGTGGAAGCAAGAGATGGAAAGGAATTCAGAGCAATTTCTAAAGACATGCTTAAGAGTTTAAGTTAGTCTGTGCTATGTTCCTTTCTGCCTCCATCACTGGTATCTGAGGGACAGGCTTTGTAGGGTTTGGAGGTGACTAAACCATTGATCGTGGTCTTAACAGCAGGCTGATCTCTGTGATCAGCTGTCACACAGGAAGTCAGAGGTTGCTGTGTCATACTAGGGCAAGCTCTAATGCTGTTACTGTGCTATAAATGCTTCTAAAAATGCTTAAAGTCTACAAGACTTGGATTTGCTCTCATTGTGGTGGGGCTTTAGTCCACTTTCAGGTGCCTGTCAGTCCCCAGAAACCTTGTTGGAAGACAGGTATTTGATGCCACCGGCCCACAGTCTAGGTATTTAATTAGACTGTAAGTTCTCTGGGCTGTTTTTTAACCTGTTTATACAAGTGGGCTTCTGGTCTGGATGGAGTTTTCAGGTACTGCAGCAATCTAAAGATCAAGGTTTTATGGCCTCCAGCTTGCTGGAAGAGCCCTCCTTGGGACTTCAGGATGTCCTATTGCAACCTTCAGTTCTGCAAGACTTAAATGATTCAGTACTTCAGTATAGGTTTGTTCTTATATACTTAGTTGTCTTTTGTGAAGCACTTCAAACACTACGGAAGTGCGTAGCATTGGTTTGTCATGCATGAAGTTTCCCATAGGTAATAATACATAAGCATGAGTCTTAAGTATAACCTCCAAGTTTCAGTAAGGTTGAACGTTGCTTCTAAATTAGAACAAATCTCTGAGACTTTTTTTTTTACAAGGTGTCTGTCTGCTGTCAGAATAATTTGCAACAAACTTTGCTTGTGATCAGTAGTCCATCTAGATGCGTATTTGTAAGGTTCCTAACCAAATGCTTAGGAAAACTCCTCTTTCATAGCTTTACTTTAAAACAAACGTTATCCATCTACTTGTTTTGTAGTACTGTCTTTAACACTTTAAAAGAAATTGTGTCAAAACGGAAAGCTATAAGCTGCTGCAATTGCTTAAAATAAAGGCTGAGAAGACTAGGAAGCAAAGAAAAGTATTTCCACTCCAAATAACGATGCATTTTTTTATGGCTCCAATCCATTGAGTTTCTCATGCTACTTTACAGAATTGGAAAGACTGCAGTGTTTCCTGCCTCAAATGTTGGCACATAATATTTCAAGATTTCAATAGATCCTTCTACTTTTTGCTTATAATGGTGGTTTTTCAACTAGGCTCTTGCTAGTTGAGCCATGTTCTCAGGGCTGTTTTTTTTTAAGGAGTTAGCTGAACTTCATTGTTTTAATGTAACTGCTTTCAAGCCTCTTGCAGGTTTTTCTAACCCATAACGTACCAAGAAATGGTGCACAGTCTGTAGCTTCACAATACAGGTAATTTTACAGAATCTGTAAAGAAGTCAAATTTGTTGACAGTTGAAACTCTTATGGTTACTGCAGGTCAGTCTTACAGAACTCAAAAATCAATAAAATCCCACTTTTCTTTGGTTAATTAGAACGTAGTTTGTTACAGTAGAATTAAACTTCAGGATAAAAAGACCTCGTAAAGGATCTGTTGTACGTCTCACGCTGGGAAGCCACCGAAGGCTCGGCTCCTGTGGGTGTCATGGAGCAGCGGCTCGGCGTGCCGGGACCCTCGGAGCCTCTTCGCCACCTCTGGTCCGGCCCCACGGTGTCTGGCTGCGGGAATAACTCACTGTGGGAGCTGCCCTCGATGTTTGCTGTGTTGCTGAACCCCCTCCTAAATGTGCTGTGTGTTGTAACCGTGCCCTGGCGCGAGCGTAGAGAGGTGTCCCCTGGTTCTGGGGGACCCAAACCCTGTCAGAGCCGTCACCTGAGGGAACGTGTGTCCCCGTGGTGCCGGCTCCCTGTGTTTGTTTTAGCAGAAGCGTTGTTTTATACCGCACCGCCAACCGGGTGGGAAATGTCAGTGTCTGTTTTGCTCCAGAAATAATAAAAAAGATCTCGGTGTTGTGGGGGAGCTGAGCCGTGCTTGCTGTTACAGGGCTGGGGGTGAGGTGGGGTGCTTGTGGTTACGGGCTGTGTTGGTTTGGGTGAGATTTGGGCACAGTTTGGGCATTTTGGGTGCCGTTGGGTGGTTCTGAGGTGTTTGCAGCTTTTCTGTCAGGCGCCTTGTCCCTGCTGGCCGGCCCCTGTGCTTGCCGGGTGACGAACACTTTATTAACGCTCGAGCAGCTCGGCCTGGGATTGTACACGAGGCAGAAGCGCTGTTGTTGCTGTTTTAGTGGCAATTTCAATAAAAAGGTGACTCGCTGCGCTGCGCCTCAGAGTGCTCTGTCACGGGGGGGGGGGGTGCGGGGACACCGCCTCAGGGGCCGCGCCCAGCCCCGCCCTCCCAGCATCCCCCGCCCGCGCAGGCGCGCCGTCCCGCGCTGCGTGCTACGTCACGACGTCGGGCCGGCTATAAAAGGAGGGAGCGGATTCGGCGCCGGCCTTTCGGCGGCAGGCCGCGGCGGAGGAAGCATGGGGCAGGTAAGCATCGGGGGGGGGCTGCGGGCCGCGGCGTGCTCGGTGAGGTCGGTACTGATTTGTTATTTATTTATTGGTTTTAGCAAAAGGACAGGAAGGCGAAGAAGGCGACGTGGAAATTCTGCCTCGATTTGACCCACCCTGTCGAAGATGGCATCTTCGATTCCGGCAACTTTGTAAGTGGCGAAGGCCTCGGTCTGTGGGGCGGCCGGGCGGCGGCTGGGGAGCGGCGAAATTAACGATTCTTCTATTAATCAGCGGGGTTTGAGAGGATCCTGGGCTTATGCTTAGTTTATAGATACTTTTTAAACCTATTCATGGATTTTAAATGGAATCCTTTCTTAATGTGGTTATTTTTACAGTGTGCAATTCAAAATAAGTTAATAAAGTTTTATTGCATTGTAGACATTTATTACAGTCATTTTTAACGTTGCTCCATGGCTAGGGTCCCTTCCCTAGTTCATACCTAGGGTGCCATTCCCTAGTGTTCTACTTCTTCTCTGCTGTTGAAACAGGAACAGTTCCTAAAGGAGAAGGTTAAGGTCAATGGAAAAACAGGAAACTTGGGGAACACCGTTCACATTGAGCGTCTGAAGAACAAGATCACGGTGACATCTGAGAAGCAGTTTTCTAAAAGGTCTGCCTTCTGTTTGTGGGTTTTAAACACTGTTTTGTTGGATCTGACACATTTTAAATGTGTACAGAGAAGGTGTTGGCTTAGATCTTCGTAATGCACATTGATATTAGTGAGAGATAGTTCAAACAGGTTTACAAGATCAGGTATTAAAAAATGTTTCTTAAAGCTCAGGACTTAACTGCAAATCAATGCTTCTCTAATACAGACATACTGATATGGAGGGACTTTATATAGTTTGTTAAAAGTGTAATGAGGAAAGGCATGCTTTTAAGGTCATAGCTGAATTCATATCATGGGTGCCTGTTTACTAATTAATTAGCTGTGTTAAAATGGGTGGGGAGGCACTGGATGCCCCAGTGTTGAAGGTGTTCAGGTTGGATGGGCTTTGGGCAGCCTGGGCTGGTGGGAGAGGCCCTGCCCATGGCGTAACGATTCTAAAAGCTACGTGTACACAGTATGTGTTGTGGCAAGAGAAGCCCTAGAGTCAAATGAGGCCTTGATCTGCCTAGTGTGCTAGGGGCACGCAGTAGATCTCTATGCTGATCTAAGCGTACAGTTCCCTCCCCACACTCCTGTTTCTCTTTTCTGTTGTCAGTGTCCCACTATTTGTTGTGTTAAACATGGTTTAAAGCTACTTCTTAGTGCTCTGGAGTTAACTGGCCTTGAGTTATTTGGTCAAAATGCAAATAATAATAAGTTTTAATATATCACGAATGAAGATGTAGGTTTATTACCTATTACACGTGATAATTCTTGATGTCTTGATGTAATTAGTGTGTGAGTCACTCCTTGAAAAATTCAGCATGTAAAAGTTGCATTGTTGTCCTGATACACCATGTCTTGGGTGGAGTTCAAATTGCAGTAAGGATTGCGAAATGACAAAGTTCTAACATATAATTAATATTCCTAAGGTACCTGAAATACCTCACAAAGAAGTACCTCAAGAAGAACAATCTTCGTGACTGGCTTCGCGTGGTTGCATCTGACAAGGAGACCTATGAGCTACGCTACTTCCAAATCAGTCAAGATGAAGAAGGATCAGAATCGGAGGAATGATGAAGCTTACCTTTATACTTACTACAGTGTACAAAAAAAAATAGAACATCTATTTATGAGAGCACTTAACTTATTGGTGAATAAAGAATTTGTACTCTGTTGGACAGAGCGTGGTTAGTTTTCAAGCCTTTTTCTTGCATTATAATTGCAGGACAGCAGGGGGAATCATTTGATTTGCAGTTCTATTTTTATTGCCAGAAGTGAGGGCTATTCAGCATGGCATCCATGAAAGTCCAGGTGGAAAAGCAGAACCTGAGCCCTTCACCCAGTAAAAATGTAGGACATCTTCATCGTTTAATCATATTTGTACAAATCATGCTAGAGCTTTTTGTGAGTAAAAGTACCAGCTGTTTGTTCAACTTATGTGGAGTTGATGCAATGTTTAATAAAAGTATATTTTTAAGTATTAAAAAACCTTAAATGTTTTAACAGAACAAGACTTTATTTCCATGTGATTTGTCCAACTCATTAATTGGCTGTGGTATTCCTATGACTAACCACAAGTAAAATGGGAGTATAACAAATAAATCTAGCTAACAAATCTTGTAACTGACATGTAAGGACAGAGACAAATCTCATTAACCAGCACCTACCTAAAACAAATATTAAAAGAAGCAATGAAGTATGCTTTAATGTCAGTAAATGACCCCATTAAATCCATGTAGGTATTTCTACTTTGATGATCACGTATTTTATAGTTCTTCTATTTGAATTTGGGGACTATTTGTTTAATCCTAATGTAAGTGTCTTGTTCTACATTGGAACTAAGTCACTCCAGACATTAGGAATTGGTTCATAGGTTCATGTAATATAAAGAGAAACTTGATTATTTTTCGCTACCAAAAAAAGTGCTTGTGAGCCTGCAGTTGCAATAATTATTGCATACATATTCATTTCTATGAAGCTGGGAGTAGGCTTGTAATGAGAATGATTAATTGGGTTCCAGTGCAATGTTAAATTTACTCAAAGGCTGTTAGGAGGCAGCCAGTTCCTTTGGATCAGCCAAGTAGAGTGGGCTTTCAAACATCTGGAGGCAGAAACTGGTTTTAAGTAGAGTTAACTGTGGAATTAATAATGCCGCATTTGTTTAATGTAGAACAGGGATGCATATGGGCTGTAATTCTGAACTTTCTGCTTGAACAAGTTTGCTAGTTTAAGCTGAAGCCTGCCTACTGAATTTAATTTCCTCGTGAACTTTTGATTATTCCAGCATTGTTTTTGCAGGCAAACCTTTAAGACAGCCTAGAGAGTTGCCAAAGCACAAAGCAATGCATTAACAGCCACATGACACCCTCTGGTGCTACCTAAATGTAAATGAAAAGTACAGAAAGGGGAGATAAATGTCGTCAAAGGCCTTGGGGTCTCGTTTGTCATTTTTCAATTTGCTTGAACAGCTGTTACTGAAATAGGGCCAAGGGAGATAAGAGGATACAGCAGCTGAACCACAGCTACTGGGGTAATCACTACTTTGTTTTTTTCTCTTAATTTTTCTGTTTTAGAACCAGCAGAAGTAAGGGAGCAGGATATGTAACTGGCTGCAGTGCTAATTATTTCATTGGTCCTGCATGTTGAGCTTTACTTCAGTGGAAACACCTGAAGAAAACACCTGAAGTCCTGCCCCTGAGCTAGGGAACTGGGCCATACCAGAGTGCTGCTTTGGAATTTCTTTTTTTGTAGAAGATCATTTAAGGTCAGAGAAAATGCCACAGGCAGGCAGCAAGCGTGTCACCTGGGCTGTCTGCTGCTGCTGTTTGAGCACAAAGCTTACCTTGCCAGCACCTATGGCTGTTCCAGGTGCTGAGCCTGCAGACTGCCAGCTTCCAGGCACTGTTCTCTCAAGGCTTCTGTGTCAAATAAACGTAGACTTACACTGGAGGAGTCTAGAATACTGTTTATCACCGCCCTTTAAACACGTACTGCTCTTTTGCTTCCTGCAAATAGCCGTGAACCACTTCACATTAGGCACGGAATCCTCTCTGTTGGTTTTAAAGCACCTGAAGGTGGCCATGTGCTTGCTTTACTGGAAACCGAAAAAGCTGCTAATGCTTTTTAGAAGTGATTACAGGATTGGAAGCTGACACTGCATTGAAGCAGCAGCATTGTTTTTCATAGTCAAGCTGCAAGTAGTTGAGAAAAATAAAACACAACCACAGTTTGTTTTCTTTGCTGCACTGATTTAGTTAAGCAACAAATACCGTGACTAACAATTGTGTTTCAAAATACATCTCCACCTGTTTTTTCAGAGTTGTGCTTTTATGTGATAGTACACCCTTTAAAGTGGGCTGACACAACAAAACTGTGCAGATTAAATGTAACAACCACAAACAAAATCAAAGCTAATAGGATCATGCTGCCTTGTTATCTTTCCGTCCTTTCAAAGCAGTGTGTAGTTACATTGCCCAACAGGCACACATTATCATTAGACAAAAGATAGGAAAACAACACCTGGGATTTGGAGCAGGACAATTTATTTCATGGCTTGCTTTTGAGAAAAAATGCTGAAGTGCTTGTGAGAGTTGTATTAGTCACCGAGCTTACCTGCAGTGAGGATGGAGTCCAGGAATTCCTTTCCTTCCTTGGGGTTTCATGGGGAAAAAAATAAAATAATAATAATGAAAAAGTCTGAATTGCACAGACAAGAAGACATCCTTAGAAAAACCTGGAAATTGATGATTTTTTTCATAATTTCACCTGTTCCACAGCTGAAGAGGCCAGGTATGATGCAGGTGGCAGGCCAGGAAGCAGAGCCTGTTGTTGTTCACATAAGGAAGCTCATTAAAATAATCCAGATTAGAATCACGTCTAGCTTTAAAAAAATAAAAAATACAATTAAAAAAAAAACCACATTTTAGTGTCTGTCCCCTGACAGCACCCAAGTTGCCGAGCATGGCAGCTCTGCTGTGCTAGCTCAGTGGCCAGGGAGCTGCCAGGTGTTGTCTCCAGCTGGACCCTGCTGCTAAATTGCTAATTCTGTTCTTTGTGGTGAAAGGGAGAGGATCCCGAGCAGCTTGAAAAGCCCTCGGCCTGCAGCTTGGGAGTGCAATTGCACTGTAAGTCTTAAATGGCTTTAATTTAGATGAAATTATACATATGTTATGTGTGTAATTTTCACCCCCGTTCCTTCAAGATAAATGTTTCCCCCTTTCATTTCTTAAAAAACATTTCTGCTGGGCTCTTCCAAATAAAATTGTTTTAGGAGAGACCTCCTGCACGTGGAAAATGTTAATGTTTGGCAAATAAAAAAAAATGAAGTGGAGATTTCTAAGAGAAAGAGCTAAGCAGCTGCTGACAGAGCAGCAGTAGCAGCTCCACATAAGCTATTTATATATGAGCATATAGAGTTATATATATATTTTTTTTTCTGCAGTATTATCTCTAGTGCAGCAAAACTCTCATTGAGTTCCATTAAAAAAAAGAAAAAAAAAAAAAGAGAGAAAGAAATGATCACCAAACTTAACTATCACTAGTAAGAGTTATTTCTAAACGTCCTTGCATCCTGCATGCTTTCTGCCCACTTGCCCTTTTGGCCCATCAGAAATTATCTTTAATCACACATCCCCAAGTAGTAAGGTCAGAAATGGAGGTAACTAATAGCAGGAAATGTCTGGAAATGTGTCGGGGCACTACTGCGTGTAGTAGAGCCAGCATTTGGCAGGTACTAAGGGTGGCACAGACTCAACACATTCACATAACATCAGCGAAAAGTAATTAGAAACAGAGAGGCCCATGGAAAAACAAATAATAATAGCTTCAATGTACCCAGCGGCAGGAAATGAGCCTCGGTGGAGGGGGTGATCTGATTACACCGAATATAGACAAAAACACGGATAAAATGTTTCTTTTTAAAGACCAAAACAAAAGGAAGAAATCTCATCGGGCAGATCAGACGGGCCGAAAGCCTCCTCATGCTGCCATGTTTGGTTTCCTCTGGCAGCCCTGGGCTCTGCCCTCACAGCAGCACACAAATACGAGCTGGAGGAGCCCTCACCCCCCAGAAGGGATGGTTTTACAGCGGGTGCCCAGGCACAGCGCCCTGCATTCTTTGGTAGAGGGAACTGGGGACCACCAGGGAGGTGATGCTGAGCATCTGCTGCCTTTGGAGATCACTTCTACATTCCCTCTGTCCCTATCTATACAGCTTCCCAGCACATACTTCCCCCAGGACATGTACATTTTAGGCAGGATGCTTTCACAAAGCCACTTTTAGGCTTGTGCTGGCACTGCAGCTGATACCTGAGTCCTAGCTCCTGCTAGAGCTGCTCCTTGAGAGCTGCAGAGCACAAAGCAGGAGTGAGAGGAGTAATAAAGGGGGCAAAAGTGTCAGAAACATACCCCGAAACAGCCCCAAGGCAGGTGACACCCCCAGACAGCAGGTGGGATGCTGCCACCAGGTCCCCTCCAGCCTAAAATCTGCACCAGTGCCTCTTGGCCCCTGAATCCCTGTGCTCTGGGGACTCCTAAACTCACAAACCACTGACGAGCCACCAGCTGGGAAGGATTTGCAGTTGCTGCCCCTCCAAGCTGCATCTAAACAAGCAATTAGGAGACAAATGCTTTAATACTCTGTTAACAAATCTTTTTCTATTGAGTAGTTTAACTTGGCAAGACAGCTTAAACACCCCCTCCCCACAACAGCAAGCACCAAGCGTGATGGAAGTCTCAGCTGTTACAGTGCTCTTGCTGTTATGTTAGGGTTTTGGTGGCGATTTAAAATGGGATCATGTTGTTGTTTTGTTTGTTTTTGTTTTTTTCTCATGGCACACTGGGGCACTGAGAAGCTCCATTGCCCCCACACACTTTTGGGATGCTCCCAGCCGCCCCTCCTGGTGCCAAAGCCAACAACAGCATCAGCTGGGACAGGGTGAGGAAAAGCAGCACTGAACAATACCTACAAGGTGTGCCAATGTTGGGATTTGGAGCAGGTGGCTGAAATCCTTCGTTTTGATACAGAAGGCCAAGGCTCTCTTTGCCAGCCTGCAGCCCCTGCCTGCCCCTCTCAGCCAGCACAGATAAGGGGGTGCTCAGAAGTCCCTGTTCCCAGCTCTGTAACATTTTCCTGCAAAAATGTATTCACCAGCCCTCCTCCTTCCAGCTCGTTCAGAAAATATTTACACTGCTGGCAGGCAGCGAGCTCGAAGATAGCGATGGTTTTTGCTGACGCAGTGGGCCGGGAGCTGCAGAGCTTCCAGGCCTTTCCCTGTCACCCGCTCCCCGTCCCAGCCTGGGGTGCTGGGACCCTGGGGAGGGCACGAGCCCCCTGTGGCACCTGGCTTTGGGCATGGCGTGGGGCTGGCAGAAATGATGGGCAGAGCTGCGGGTGCTTGGAAAGGGCTGGCAGAAAGGGAGTGGTCAGCCCAAAGCAGGAGGGAGCTGCCACCAGCACGCCGCAGGCCCCGCCATTTCCTACACCTCAAGGTGTGGGATTGGAGGCACTGATAGAGGCAGGGAACAAGTCCTGTTTTCTCTGGGTGGTCTCAGGAATGGGGATGCTGCTGTGGAGCACAGCAGGGACCGCTGACCCTCCAGAGGCACAGCACGCTGCCCTCTGCATCAGAGCCGGGCTCGCCACAAGAAAGCTCTTCACAAGCTGTGCTCAAGAGCCACAGTGCTCAAGAGCCACGGAAGGGCACCAAAATTCATGATATTGGCTTAAAAACCGTTGAACACTGAAATATTTTTCACTCCTCCACAGCTTAAGGAGTAGTATTTCCCAGCTCTTCTTGGCAGGAGAGATAGAAATGAATTCAGTTTTAAACCCAGGTGGCAGTTTCAGGAAACCATGTTGTTCCAAGGGCTTTAAGCAAAACACATGGTAAAAAAAACTGTGTTGGGCTCTACCCAGGGTCTTGGACCCCAGGAACCCCTCAGCAGGGGTCAGGAACAGCAGGAAGCACATCGGCTGTACCCACAGGCTGGCAGCAGCCTCTGCTCAGGGTGTTCCCAAGCCAGGGTTGGTATCTGTGTGTTTAACACACTAAATTCCTTTCCTACCATACATATGTCCAATTATTTCTCCAAACACCAGTTATTGCCAGGCTTGCAGTTCTTAAAAAGCAGGCGCATATCTGCAAAGCCAGCAGAAGATGGAGCCAAATTAACCCGCTATGCAACGGGAAGATCAGTGCTGCTCTCCTGCGGGTCCATCTGCCTGGGCAAAGCTGGCCCTGGCTGCACCCCTGTGCTTCTTGAACTCCACTCATGGGGCAGCACAGCAAGCACTGGGTCGGGACCTGACACCCTTGTGAGTGGGGAGAGGAATAACGATGTTTTTCTGAAATATTGGTGCCTTCAAGTAGAGCAGTGTGGAGCCTCGTTGTGGACTGAGGGGATGCACAGAAGCTAAAAGAAATCCTGTGGAAGTGATGGTGTAACACCATCAGCTGCTCTGAAAACCCACACTGGAAAGCTCTAGGGGGCTCTGTTTTTCCCCCCACAAACACAATAAAGAGGCACAAAGCAGCCGACGTTTTTGCAGGTGCGGAATTATCTGTTGAGGAAGCAAGCTGCAGGATTTGTGGTGTAAAGCTGCAGCTTCTGTGCTCACCTGGGGCAGGGAGCCTGCTTCTCCGTGTGACCGAAAAATCAATAAAACCCGTGAAATCAGAAGCCAAGCAAAAACCAGACAAACTAACAACAACAACAAAAAACAGCGTTTGTTCCAGAAGAGCTCATAATGAGAGCCCTCCCTGAGCAAACACTGGCCCTGGGGTAGCATCAGATTGACATGGGATGGGTGAGCAGCACACCTGAGGCGGTGCAGCGGGCAATTCATACAAGGCAGAGCACTGAGTTAAGCCACGGCTTTCCCTGATATTTGGGAGAGCTCTGTGGTTTATCTTTTAATGTGAAATTCATAGCAGGAGGGTTTATCTGGCTTGGAGGCAGGGGTTAAGCAGCGCTGCACTCATTTTTCACAAAACTTCCCCGGGGGGTTGACAACATATCTGATGCACTCCTCATGTCGGGCTGTGATAAAGGCAGAGCTTGCTTCCGACATGTGAAGCGAGCAGCAAGCTCTGTCCCTGCTGCACTGGAAGGGGATCAGGTCTTGCTCCAGAGAGCTGCAGCCGTGCCCTGCCCAGGACCCCCTGGTTCAGGCAGGACATGACCCAAACCCTCAGCCCCCTGGGCAGGTGGTGCAGGCTCAGTCCCAGCAGCAGCTCAATCCCAGGACACCTCATCCTCATGTGTGTTGGTACCCAGCTTCAGCAAAGTGTTGTCCCAGCACACGCTGATGGAGGTGAAATGCTGATCAAGGCTCTCGGGCCCATCTGGGAGCCATTGCTCTCATATTCTGCCAGCAGATCTGCCAAAAAAAGGTGGGCTTGAAACATTCAGAGATCAGCCCAACCCATGCTAAGTGAAACCACAAAAAACAGAGGTTTGGGCAGTGGTGAAATGTCCCCTGTAATAACAGTCACAGAGCTCCCTGAACTGGACCAGAGCAACTACAACTAAATTGATTGTCCTCAGGTAACCGGTGGATTTGGTGTCTCAGTAATAAAATAACAGGACTTGGTGGACCTAAATGTGCTCAGATCAACTCGACCAAGGGCCAGAGGGGAACCAGGTCCTTGCTGGGCACCCACCATGGCACGGCTGTGCCAACTGCTCTGTTTCTTGCAGGCGCAGCAGCTCGCTCAGCTTTTACACATCCCTTGTAACTGACTGCTCTGGGCTGCTCACCGTCAGGTAAAAAAGCAGGGAAAGGATCCAGGTCTCCAGCAAAGAACAATATGATGAACACCTTGCAAGTATCCCTGTGCAGTGTTGGGGGAAAACTCATTAAAAACAGTAAGGTGAATGCACAATTATGGAAAGCGTGACTTGCCCAGCTGGTGCAGGTTGGTCCAGCTGTGCACAATGTACTTTCTCAGCTGAGTGCTTTATCCATATCTGATTTACATTTCCCTGGGTATTTTTCTTAACTAACTCTAAGAATGAAGGCGTTGGTATGTGCAGGCACATCCACTTGTACTTTCAGATTCCTCCTTTGCTATTATTTCTAAGGACGGGCATTGATGTCACCCTGTAGATATTATTCACAATACCCTGAGGCCCAAATACTGAAGCTTAAATGCTTCAGGACCCAACTATTAAAGAGTCTGCACTTGGATTTTACTTCACTACAGAAAGGTAAGCCGGCAGGATGCTCCAGCTCGCTTGCTGAAGTAGCTGCTCCAAAATACTGCCTCTCTGGGACAGAGAGCACTAGCACAACCCAGCAGCAAGTGGTGGATCTCCAGGACCTCTAGCTGGGGAATTGTGCTGACAGGTAATTTCTTGGCTGATTAACCAAAATCAAAACCTTCCTTGGAAAATGTTTACATGAACCATTTAAATTTCCTCCCATATCTGTTTTTCTGGGCAGTTTGTCTCACTGGTTAGAGATGAGCATTTTTTCCTAAGATTTTAAGTGCCCAGCAGACCTGGGAGCAGCTTCCTGTGGACGAGGAGGAGATGAGAGGAGTCCGGTGACCCAAAGAGGTTGTTAAAAGTCTTTCTGCATCCCAGGAGTCCTCCAGCCTCAAGCACCGCACCAGGATAATGCACAGGAATTGTACATTGACTTTTACTTTGAGCTGGGAAAGAGGTAAACACCAGCTCTTTTTTACTGCAGGGATATTTAAAATGTTGTGCTGAACATAAGTTCATGCCATTCTCCTCTGTTCCTGAATCCAAGGGACCAGGACGAATGAAAGACGGCTGATAAACCAGCAAATTAAATTTCCTAATGACCCCCGTGCTTCTGTGCCTTCCCTCAAGGTCCCCAGCAGCACAACGTAGGTGGCTGCATTAACATGTACAAACAAATAGGCTCAGTGAATTAAAAAGCGTTGCCCTGATGAGGGAATATTTGCTCTAATTTGTTTTGCAGGCACTTAGCAAAAGCAGAACTGGAAGTAAAAAGGAGAGCACCCAGCCAAAGCAATATGAAAATGGAGTCTCTGGCAGCCCCTGAGATGCTCACTTTTAACGCAATTAGAGCACGGGGTGGATGACAAACCTGGGACCCGAAGTGGCCAAACTCCAGCTCTGTTTTTTTTTTTACACTTTGAAAGACATACTGGTGTGTCTGCACTCCTTAGCTCTCCTTCCAGCTGGGGTGTGCCATGAAAAAGCACAGAGCAAAGATGCTCGCCCTCGCTGCCAGCAGCACACTGCCCCCCAGCACATCAGGGAGTTCACCTGCGGCCCCCAGGGGAATGTGGTGGTGGATCTGCAGCCAGCAGGGTCCCAACACCCTGCAAGGCACAGCCAGGCTGCCCCACTATTCCCAACCACCCCTACAGCCCTCTCCCTCCCTATTGCACCGCGATATCCCAGGAAGAGAGGGTCCCAGAGCAGCCTCCTTGCCAGCCACATGCCAGAGATATCTCCAGCACCTCCACCACCACCCAATGCTCACTGGAGTGAAATGAGCTGCAAAAACACACTAAAAAGACAACATATGCAACAGTCTGGACATGCCAGACAGTGCCAGAGGAAGGAGAGCATCTTTAAGCCCAGGCTCACCACCCCTGTGCCCGTGCCAGCCGTGCTGGTGGTTTAGGCTGCAGTGCTGAGCACAATCTGTTCCACAAGCGGCTGGAAAATATATTGCAGCTGTGATGGGAATGGATTTTGCTTTTCTTCTTCACCTACTGTGAAATATGAATCGAGACTTCATTAGCTATGAACTGCTGCAAATAATGTTGTTCTTTAAATATTCAGTAGTCTCCTGGCTCCAAAGGACCTTGGTTAACTAGACAGAGCAGAGGGTTTTTCATTTTTTAAAATGTCCCGGAAAGGATCATGAGAAATGACTTTCACAGTTTCTTTCAGAGGCTTTTTATTTCCATTTGCAGACTCTAAGTGGAGATGTGGAGAGTGAATCTGCTGTGGCACTGGGTGCCAGACTCATGGAGGCCTACGGGGACCCACAGGGACGTGGGATGGGAGAGGTGACAGAGGAAGGCACACGACCCAGAGACCAGGTAGACCCCAACTCTTCAACTTATTTTCAATTTATTTTCAATAAATTTTCAATTTATTTTCAAGGGCTTTGAACAACAACTTGGAGGTACCATGGTTGGAGGAGTGACATTTCTCAGGTACCCAAAAGACAAGCTGCAATCCCCTTTCTTCTGGATTTTGATTGAAGTTTAGAGGCCAAACAGCTCCAGATGTTTAACGTCCCTCAATGGGCAAGAAGCCATGAGCTGAAAATTAGGAATAAACCTGTGAGTTTGTCTTCAAAGCCATAAAGATCTTCAAAGCCATTAAAGATGTGGTCTCCTTGGGCAAAAGAGGGACTTTCACCTCACCTGATTTTTTTGTCTGGCAAATCTTTGTCATGTGAAGAGCTGATAAAGTTTATGTGGCCATGTTCATGTCTCATGAAAAATCCTTTGGGTAGAAAAATTAGTCTTTTGGTAGAAAAAAAGCACTTCTGCCTCCAAAAACTCTTTGAAACCAACTAATTACAAAGAAGCTTCAAGTTAACCCAGAAACAATTTGCATTTTGTTTTTTCATCTCTTTTCAAAAGGAAGATACCAACATAAGATGAATATTCATATCATTATGGGTATTTATTTCTGCTGGCATGGTACCTTCATGCCAATCTTTTGAAAATGGTAAATAAATCCCTGCCTGGAGAGCTTAACGTGAGGAAAGAGGGATCCTTAAGGAAAAGGTGACAGCAGAAAACAATAAAAACACCTTCTTTTTTTTTTTTTTAACCTGACATCTTCTTGTGAGAAATCTCTTAAAGTGTGAACACAACTCAAGAAAGTCAGTCCCTGCTGAGAATCCATCCCACCCATGCTGGAGCAGGCCATGGGCATCGCAGTGCTGCTCAGCTCCAGCTCTGCTGCTTCCCCTCTCTTTTGAACTGCCCCTCAGAGAGGCTTCCTTTTCCTTTTCCTTTTCCTTTTCCTTTTCCTTTTCCTTTTCCTTTTCCTTTTCCTTTTCCTTTTCCTTTTCCTTTTCCTTTTCCTTTTCCTTTTCCTTTTCCTTTTCCTTTCCCTTTCCCTTTCCCTTTCCCTTTCCCTTTCCCTTTCCCTTTCCCTTTCCCTTTCCCTTTCCCTTTCCCTTTTCCTTTCCACCACCCCCAGGGCTGATCCTGGGGTCCCACCACAACTCACCTTTGTGCATCCTTCTGGTGTGCACCGTGCACCTCCAGTAAGGCAGGACTGGCATCTTTTAAACAAAACCCATCTCCCTCATACACATTCACAGCCAGCAGCCACGGCAGATGCTGCAGCCGCCCGTAGGCAGCGAAGGGGAGGTTTGGGCAGCAGCTTTGTGCCTGCAGGTGCCAGGCTGGTGGTGCCTCCTCCCGCTGGCTGGCCCCGCCGGAGGGGAATGATGGATTTTACAGCATCGCAGCCAGATCCGCAGTCACAGCTGACAGCGCGGGGGAAGGCCTTACTGCTGACTCTGTGTAAGCTTGGAGAGATTCATAGTAATTATCTTTCCTTAAGAAAATAGTTGAATTAATCCTTCTGCTAGGGTTGCAGTTAGTTTCCAGTCAACCGGGTCTTTCAGAAAGCAAATAAGGCAGCCTGGCGTGATTTTTCACAGCCATTCGTAGCCAGGTTTTTCCAGCATCCCATCAGATTTTCGGAACAAAATAAACCAGCTCTCAGAAGCACTCGGTGGGTGCTGCTGGGTGCTGCAGAAAATGAGGCCGTTGTCTTGGTGCCTCAGAGGAAAGCAGCAGCTGTGCTAGGTTAACACTTGGACTCGATGGTCTCAGAGGTCTTCTCCGACCTAAATGATCCCATGATGCTGTGATCCTGTGATGTTGCACGGACCCAGCATGTTGGAGATGGATGGAATCATGGAACAGACGCCAAACGTGCTTTCCTAGGGTTTCAGTTGCATTTTCTTTCCTGAAATGAGCCATTTATAGCTCCAAATTTGAAGTGATAAATCTGGGGAGAGAGCAGGAGAATCCAAAACTGGATGAAATTTCATGAGACGGTTCCTAAGCACCACCGTGCTGCTGATGCCAACAAAACTCTGCTCTGAGTCTCAGGGAGAGACGTGCAGGCACCGCATTTTGCAGCACGCTGAAGGCAGACCTCAGGACACAGCAAAGGTTGAGTGAGGGGGCTGGTGATGGAGATAATAAGGAAAACCCTAAACTATTCACATGGAAATGCCATCTGTGAAAGGCTCTCACAAAAGTCACTCAATTTTCTTCATTACGGCTTAGTGTAAATTAATGTAATCGGTGAGGATGAAGCAGAAATACAACCTGGAAGACCTCTTTTACCTCTGAATGCCAGGCTTATGCCAGCAATGCAGAGGGTTCTTCTTTGCAGCAGTTACGCAGATAATTAAGTGGGTTAACTAATGGCTTGCCGTGGATATACACACATAAACCCACATTTAGAAAGCAGTTTATTTATTTAGGCTTCTCTCTTTGCCACCATGTAATGGTGTTTCACCCATGGAGGGGGGAGAACCTGGGATGGGTGATCAGGGTCCGGATCAGGTCTTTGTGTATATTTAGCTCAAAGAGAAGGCTGAGAAAAGATGTTCCTGTTGTTTATAAGTATATAAGGAAAAACAGCAGGAAAAGAAAATAATTAAGCTAAGAAGAACTAATGGGAATGAGCTGGCCATAAATAATTTAGGATGGAAATGAGAAGAAGGCTCACACTGTTAGAGAAAGGCTCCATAAAAACATCAATTCTTGCCTCCAATTAGTCTAGTCCATTTTGGACAAAACCGGAGTGCCTGGGAAAGGCTATTCCAGCCCGAGATAACAGACACAGCACCTCTGTTTTGCAGGGAAATCTGCTGTTGAGAGGAGGCTGCTGGTTGTGGGCCCTGTCCCTGACCCTTTGGTGTGATGCTGCAGGGGCCGGGCTTTCCTGCGGGGCTTATTGGGCTGAGGCTCCAAGGACAGCACGGTGAGAGAGGAGCCAAGCACAGTGATATCATGGAGTGATTCCTGAGCATTTAGCTACAGGGCTGATATCTGTGCTCAGGGGCTGCAGATAGATGCCGTGGATAAATGCCAGGAGAAGGAGAGTTTCAATTTTCCTTGCGCAGCTGCTGCTGATGAACAACTTTGCAGCTTGGTCTGTGCTGAGGGCTGGATCTGGACACAAAATCCTTGCATGGTTTCTGTCTGGTCTCAGCATCAAGCCAGCTCACTGCAGGGCCATGGCCCAGGGGCTGCACCTGGTGTCTGGAAGCAGGCACACCGGGGAGACAGAGGAAAGCCACAAATTGCATCCTGATAGGGACCAAAGAGTGCCATAAATACTTGCCCAATCTCACCTCCCCACCCAGCCCAAGGTGCTGGATGTGCAGTGCATGCAGTGCCTGCAGCAGGACTTCCACCTCGGGGAAAGCTCTGCAGCACAGGCTGCCACAAGTTCTCCTGTATTTCTCCGTGCTACAGCAGGCATTAATTAATGTGCTCATGCAAAATATGCTGGAGAACTGTGTGAGAAGAGACTGTCAACCAAACCAGAAGAAAAGTAGGAGATGTCTTTAATTACACACATTTATTCAGACATGGTGCTCCTGGTCAGGTCATTAACTGCACAGAGCTGCTCAAACTGCAGCCTGGTGTTCAGAGGTCCCAAACATCTCAGGTCTTCCCATGACAGAGCAACCTTGCAGCTCCTGCATCGATCTCGCTTTCACCTTCCTCATCACCACCTCATGACAAGCCTCTGCTCATGGCTTGCAGCTTCCTGCCAGATCCTTCAAACAGAGAAAAATAACTGAAATAAAGCCATCACCCCCTTATTCTTTAAATGACATTATTATTATTATTATTATTTATTTATTTTTAATTACTATTTTTCATGCAGAATATAAAAAAAAAACTGTAGAGCATCACAGTTTTAAGCAGTGATGAGAGCCACAGGGCAGCCTCTGCTTCTGTTCCCCCCAGAGCCAGAGACCAAAGTGTGGGCAGAAAGCTGCCGGCACTTGGTGGGGGAATGCAGTCTGTGGTTATTTCAGCCAGCAGAATTATAATCCTCTTAACGACTGATCCAAAATAGGTTACCACCTTTGGGGAGAGGCAAAAAAAATTCATTCTGGTTCTGGGGTTGCTCCCTGCCGCTCCCCAGCTTCTCTCTGCCTTCTAAAATGTTGAGGTGTGTTGGCAGTGCATGGCTGTGAGGGCTCAGCCTGGAGATAACTGAGGCAGGAGATAAATACGTGTGGTGGCTGTCGGTCTCTGCCAGCCGGGGCACCTCGGGACATCACATCTCTCCGTGTAAAATATCACTGCAATCTCTGCGATCTGCGGCTTAATGCAACAACCTCCCTCCCGAGCACAGCTCGGGCAGATGCACAGCATCTAAATGGATTTTGGAGGCTGAAGCAGCCACCCGGGCAGCACAAGGGAAAGCCCACAGCTTCCCCCAGGGCCACAGGCAGGTTTCTCCTGGCTGGAGAGGGAGACGGGATGCTGGAGGTGCACGAGGAGCATCTGCCATGCAGTGTACATGTTCCCCCTGCCTGCCTCATGGTGTATGTGGGGTATTTCAGCAGCACAGCATTTCTTCTGACGTGAGAAGAGCCCAGAGCCAGGCCCTGTGCCCCCCAGAGCCAGCCTGTGCACGAAATATGGGGCTTTGCCCCAGCCTTGGGCTTGAAATGGCTCATCGGGCTTAAGGCCACAGGATTGCCTGGAGCTGTAAGGTAAGAAAAACTGTCTTAGACAGGCTGAAAATATCAGAACTGAGTTGCCTGAATATGTTAAATACGTTAGCTAATTATATCATGCAGTGCAGCAATAAAATACTTTAAATGCAATCTACAAGGCAGCGTGCTAGTCTGGATTCCCAGTGCAACTCGTCTTTTCCAGTCTCAGAACAAAACCTTTCTACAACAGACATCGGCACCAGCACACAGCTAGGACTAAAACCTCTGCTAAGGGCCTCCTGTATCTATCCCACGACCACCCTCTGGTGCCTGCAATTTAACGGGGCCCATCACGGCGCGGGACTGATGGGTTTCATTTCTGCCTTCAGCCGGCTGCCTTCGCAGAATTACAAATATGTTCCTCCTCGTGCTCTGCATTTCCATTTTGAGCTCAAACCAACTTGTCTGTACCAAAAAGGAAAGGCGTTTTAGATCCTCACCATGCAAATGGAGCTCGCTTTGCCAAAAGGGAGCTTTTAACACGGGCTGCAGGGAGATGATTGTCACCACAGGCTCCGCTTTGCAGAGTCCCGCAGGAGCTTCAAGCAGTCACAAAGGGGTCAGGCATGAAATGAGAAAGGAAACCTGAACGCTGCCAATATCCTGAGAGGGAATGAAAGGAGTAAAGTTCACTGGAGAGGATGGAGAGATACATTCCTTGTAAAAAAATGAAGCAAGGAGCAGACCCTCACTGACAGGGAGCACAGAGCAGAGACACACAAAGCCTGTTTGGAGCCAGGTTGGTGTACCAAATGAAAGAAAATTAAAAAAAAATCACTTCTGAGTGCAAACAGCTCACTCAGCTACAGACACCTGGATGAGGTCAGCATCAGCTCTGCTCCCCCTGTTGTTTTTTTCTCTAATAAACCTGTTTTCTGAGCGCTGCGGTGCTGGCGCTCTGCTGGCAGCCCACGCGCCCCAGCTCCGAGGGGCTACTTGCTGGCTGGTTCTTCACAGTCCCTTTGCGAGTTTAATTAAAGCTTTCCATTTTTTGATGCGAGTAACGGAGCTGCTAATTAACTGCCAAAAATTATAGCGAGGAGCCAACATCTGCTGTGCAGCTACCTCAATGCTCAGCAGCTTCACAGGGTGATTTCGGCAGGGGGGAGCCGCAGCGGGGCTGTGGGGAGGGTGGAAAAAAAATCCAGCCACTGTTGGAAACACTAGCGGCTTGGGGGGCAAACCTGGTTCTCTAGGCTGGATTTCACAGGAGGGAATGCAATATAAGTACATATATTGGATAATTGGATAATCCACATATATAATGATTGGATATCCCAAATAGAGAGCCACCCAAAGCACCAAGAGCTATCTGCTCTTCGCAGCCTCTCTGAATGGAGGCACTTCCATTTTTTCTGGTTCCGCTGTAACTTTGTTTCTTAAAGATGAATGAAGAAAAAAACAGCATCTGATGCTCTCACTTTTTGTGGGGGGTTTATTTCTGATGTAAGGGCAGCAACAAGACTGAAGAACGCACCAAACCCTCTGTGGAGTACAGGGAGATGTGCAGCTGGCAAAAGGCCCCTTGAAACGTGCTGTCTTTGTAAGACTGGTGCTAATTTGCTGGGTTTAATTCTTAACTGGACCTGTTCCTCAGGAGAGGGGAGGGAGGGTGCTACTGGTACCCGAAGCCCTGGTGCTAGAAGAGAATTTCAGGGGCGAACTGCAGCCAGGCTGGGGGAGGCTTTTAATTAAGCCACGTCCCCAAAAGACCAATTTTGATGAAATGCCAGAAGTTGGAGCACGAGATACTGAAGCAAGTGACTCAAGAGAGGTGTGCGCAGTGTAACCTGTGGCATTACTCAACTTCTGGAGCAAAAGCAAGCCTTGTCCTACACGAGGCTCAGCTGAGCACTGTAACTGCACTGCTCAGCTCTCTTCAGCTGTTGTTGCAGGGCTGTGTTGTTTGTGCTTTGCCCACTAAGTGGAGCTGGGGACTCTCCCATGCTTCCCCTCCCGTGCACACCGTGGATTTTCCTCCCAGGACGAAGTGGCAGTGCCATCGGGAGGCTCCCAGCCTTGGGGACCTGGCAGTGGAGACCTGGATATGGGTGCTGAGGCCAGGCACCATGGGGAGGCGAGGGTGATGGCATGTCTCTTGCTTCCCATCACCATGTGAAGGGCATCAGTTTGGGCTATTTCCCCCTTTTTCTGAGCAGAGGATGGATTACTGAACATGATCCATTTAGCCCTGTGCCTGTGCCTATCTTTGCTTTTGGAGGGCAAGGAGTGCCAGAGTTTCCTGCTTTAACACTTTCCTGCTTTAGCTTTATTCATAAATTCCATTTTAAAAAATAATAATAATAATTAAAAAAAATCTACAGGTACTGAAATAAATGTCTATGAACACAAGCACTTTTCAGGCACAGTCACAGAACCTCCTTATAACTTGATCCTTTGTTTTTTGTTTTACCTCTTTAATACAAACCACCTAAAACTCTGTATGGTACGATGCAGCAGGTCACATACCAAAGCAATCCTATTATCTGCCACAAAGATCAATTCAACCATTAAGAGAGACTATTTGCTTCACTAGAGGACATCAAACACCCGGACAGGCTCACAGATTCCTGGTGAGACCTCCCTGCGAGGCGGGGAGAGCAGCTCCCTTAATTCCTGCGCTCACCACCACCCTCCTGCTGCCAAAGACCACGTCACAGACAGCCTCAGAGGAGGGCAGAGCACGTCCCTGGAGAAAAGAGAGGACATGGAGATCAACCAGGATAAAATTACAGCTTTACAAAATTCATTGCATTATCCTGCAATGGAAAGATAATTAGGAAATTGTTTTTTAGGCTAATGATTCATATCTAGCTGGGCAGGAGCTATGTCAGGAACAGGACTTTAATTTAACCTAATAGTGCAGTACCCAGACGTGGTTTGCAATCTTTCTGTGCCCAGGAATCAGATACTCCCCGTGTGCTGGCACTCCCCTGCCACCCCTCTCCCTAAATCACTGTCTCAGACAAGGGCATTTGGGAATTACCTGTGCAGCGTGGATGGTGTTTAATTGTCCCTAACGCTGTTTGCAGTAAGGCAGGTTCAAACTGAGGTAGCTGGGACAGAAAAAATATTTTCCATGAACTGGATTAGGATTCTTTAAGACTCGTTTTGTTACAGTATGATCATCTAATGGATGAGGCTAGATGAAATCTGTAAGACCACTGAAATCTCATGCTGGGATGAGGGCTGGTACACGCGGTGCCCCCACGGGGAACTCCATATTGGCTCCAAAACATCTTCCAATGTTGCTTTGGATGTTGGAGTTTCTTGCTGAATGTCCCCTTCATGGCAGTCAAGCTTGTTGGACAACATCAAGCATTTATTTTCAATTACAACAAGCCTTGCCCTATATTAAAGGGAATTATTACATTCTAGTTATGTCAGCACATTGATGGTGTTGGCTGAAATAATCATTTGTAAAACAAATGTATTTATGCAGCATACATGTCTTACAGTTACCCCTGCAGGGATTTTCTTTGCAAACAAAATGTTTGGTTGGCAAAAATTTACAATTCCTCACAGAAATATTGTTCATGGAAATCATACGTTTGCCATGTGACAAGACAGAGATAGGTTACCTCTTGCTGCTTGTCAATATGTGGATGAAGAGCACACGGAGTAAACAGCTGTAGTTTCTCAGCCTATGAATCAAAATGCACTTGTTTTTCAGTGATCACTATGCAGTTTTTTTGGCAAACGATGTATTCTGTTTAACATGCAATGAATTTAATGAATGTAATGAATTTAGAAGCATTTAATGAACTCAAGATTTCGTCTTTTTCCCTTCTTTTGCTTCCCAGACTTTAAAACTGCTCGGGATCATTTCCAGACTTATAACAGAGGATTCTTCGTCAATACTGGTCTGGACCAACACACAGGGCATGAGCAGTGCCTCCAAGGGTAGCCAGACCCTTGCAAAACAAGTCCATCCTAGAACACAACAGACATCTGCCAAATGTTATGTGCTTAACTAAAATGAGAAATATCCTTATAGCCCGTTCCTTTTAATCTACAGAACGGAAAAGGGGAGAAGGTTTATATAATGGAAAATTTGCTGATATATTGAAACATATTGTCGTTATTGCTTTATTGCCAGTTATCACATGGCTCTTATCAGCACTTCCCCTTAGTAAATGAATCAACTCTTCCTCCACACAGCCCTGGGATGGGAGCACAGAGCCACGGGCAGGGCAGGGGAAGCCCGTCCTGCTGGGAACCCGCCAGCGGGGATGCTGCACTGCCCTTAGTAAAAACCTTAAAAATCAACACTGCCCTTAATAAATACCTTAATAAATACTGGTGAGAGAGTCAGGGCATATAAACATGCCGCTTCTGCTGGCGGGCTGCATTTGGGTGAGTGTAGGGAAGAAACATTTACGTGCACTTCAGGGGATGCTCGTGGTTAAATCATCACACAGCACACACAGAGCAACACAACGTGGGCTAAACTCCCACTGGGAACCCAGGCCTGTGCCAGGTGGCCGAAAAGTCCCTTCGCTGCCCCCCTTCCCTGGCTGCTTGCAGGCAGGCTGACGGTACCTCTCCTGTAGACACAGTTTCTATAGCAACCTCACTTTTGCCACATAAGAGGATCCACCAGATTAAAACAGCCGCCTTCAGGTAATTAAAATACATGAAATTTCTCTGTTATTTACATTTCTGCCAGCGAGGAGCCACAATACGCGATTCAAACCAGGATGCTGGGGGGCTCTGAGAGCGAGCAAACAAGGAATAAAGCTGTCAGTGTTTGCCCAGCACAAAGTGGGGGCTTGTCCGTGGCCACAGGCCTCGCGCACAAAACACCTCCCAGTTCGGCGCACGCAGCGCAGAGAAGGGCAAGCTGGGCAAGCTGGGATTTGCATCCAGAGCCGGTGCCAGAGGGCTGGTGTGAATGACCCGGTTTATTTTCTAGAGAGGCAGCTTTCAAGAGAAGGCATAATGCACTGGGTAAGAGCCTTACCCCTCGCGTCCCCCTCAGCACGACACCCAGGGGAGGATCCCCAGGTGACCGCAGCTGGACACTGGTTGGCACCTCGGCCAAAGTGGGACAGCCCTTTTGCAATTAAATACGTCCTTGGTGCGTTTTAGAGTCTTTCTTTCTAATTAATGCTCAGATTGAGTGGCTGCTGGGGGAAGCGATCTTGTTTGGAAATATTGGGAATATTAAATCCAATGTTGTTGTTAACCATGTGCCTGATCGCACCACTTCTTGTCTGCTACACACACATTCAGTCTTACTACATACCAGGCAACTTCTTCATCCCTGTTGTGAGATGCAGTGTTCCAGCAGCAGTTTCAGCATTTATTCTCCAACATCTGGCGATCTACCACCACACAGACCCATGGCAGATAAAGCAAAAGAGCATTTAGGTGCAGATATGGCTGTGCTCACCCTTTTCTCTGAGCTCGTAGCAGTTTCCCATGGAGCAGCCAAGCAGAGCAGCCCACCCCTCAGAGGTGAGACTCGATCCATGCAGGCCCACCACGCAGAGCCACATTGCAAGCTTCCTTGCCAGACTTTACAGCTGCAAACCTTTTTCTAAAGCTAGCAATGAGCAAACCTCCATTATCTGGTATTAAACACGATGGCCAACTAGGGGTGATGTGGCACAGCAATTAAAACCTGGGCACATAGGAGACAGATAGGGCTGGTGAGGTGCCACCAAAAGCTTGCCAGCCCCTGGAAGCCCAGCTCGGCCCCTGGACAGTGCTGCCCCAGGGTCCCAGTGTAAAGAGCCAGTGGAGCCCGTGTCTGACATCGCCGTGGCCTTGCAGTGATCTTTTCATTTTCTTGGCATGTCTTTAAAGAGATGCATTTGTTTTTAGGAAGATGAAATGGAAATACATTTTAATGAAAAAGGAGTAGAGAAGTGATTACACAGAAGGAAAGCAAACCAACCGTGCTATGTCTGGCAGGTTTCCTCACCCTTTGAATTAGCTGGTTATCTCTTGATGAAAAAAAAAAAGAAACACCAACAAAGAATTGGAAGGCAAGGCAACATCCATAAAACAAAGCTATAACCGCAGCCAACACCCTTTTCTCATCTGAGAATCATGCTGATTTGGAGCAGGTGTAGGTGCAACCATGAGCTGTGATGAGGGGGGACTGCACGCCAAGCTCTGGGCTGCTCCCTGCTCCCTGCCAGGGCAGGGGCTTTGCTCCTTTGCCTCCTGAGAGTCAGGGTGTCTGTTTCTCACTGCAGCCTGAGCTGCAGGCTAAACCTCAAAGCAAATGACTCACATGAAAAGGTGGCAGCTGACAGGATCAAATGTCCACCTGAATATAAAACATTTCTCCATGGCCTGAAAGAAATACGATAAGCTGTGTGTTTGGAGGGGGATGAAGATGCCAGGAACTGCGTGTTCCATTCCTCGCTGCCCTAAGACCTTTGGCTCATCCGTAAATCCTCTGAGTGGGCTCTGACGCTGCTCCAGGAGGCATTACCCAAGCCTGATGTCTGGTAGCTCTGACCTGCAGCGACCACAAAACGAGCAGACACCCTCCTACAGCCCATGGGCCCACTCAGGCTCACAAGAAATGCCTGCTCCCTGCTCTGGATGGGAACTTAACCAGAAGGAAGGACCTGTGTGTGCCCACAAGGCTGTGGTGGAGGCAGCCACCCCCACCAAGAGACCCCGATCAGGCTCTGAGCTGTACCTCGTGAGCCTCCTCCAGTTGTTCCTAAAGCACGAACTACCTCAGGGCTCAGCCCTACCAACATTTACAATGCAAACCTTACCTGCTCGGAGATACTTGGATTAAAACCGCAAACCGTTCATTTTCCAGACATTAAATTTCAGTATAAAATTGCAGACCCCATTGTGAAAACTACCCGTTCCCTACAACAGCCGAGCAGCGCGCACGAATGCTGCTGGCACGCGTTCCTCCCAGCCTCCACCCCCTCGTCCCACGCTGAGCTGTGGCACCACCACAAAAGCAGGAATTAACAGAGCTGCTGCCGGCCAGAAGCATGCTCAGCTGGGAACTTGCTGAGAATCGTGGCTATAAAATGTACCATTCGCTGAGTTTTTGGAAGAGGACGCCCCTGTGGTCCTCCAGCAGCAGCACCTAGGTCACTAGGACGGGCATCAGTACACCTTGTCCCTTGGTTTGGGGGACGAGGGGTGGATGTAGGGTGGTTTTGTGCCATAGCACAGTGGGATGGGGCTGCCTGTGGCTGCAGGCAGGTTTCTGGGGACAAGGCCTCTCAGCTGCCCCAGCCAAATGCCCTGCGCTGCTGTGAGCTGCAGGTATTCCTGCAGAAACACCCCGGATCAGACATGACTCAGGGGGTGATTCAGGCACCCGAGCACAAGTGTGTGGTGACTCAGCTCTCAATTCATTATTCTGGTCATACCCTATCTGGTGAAAGTTAACGTGAAGGTCATTTTGAATGAAATCAGGCATCTTGCTCCTGATGGTTACTGGCTTTGACACTTGCCTACAACTTTGGTGTTTGTTTTCTGATAATGCAATGACAACGCACAGCTTCTCTGAAGCAAAGCCCGGCTCTTTTATCCGTACAAGTACAATGCTCAGAAGCAGGGCATTAAAAGCGAGGAGGTTCCTACTCTGCCTTAGCATTTCCCTCGAGGTTAGGCGTGACCACTTCATGCCCATTACCCCGCGTCTCATGCACACGATTTGTGTGCTCTCCTCCTGGAGTCCCTGTACATCAGCTGCTTTATTCAAGTCAGTTTTCGAATCCTGTATTTTTCACCTTTCTCAACAAGGGACACGGGTTCCTATCTAAAAAAGTTAGGTAGCCTTTCATGCCTCTGTGACAAATTAAGTAGCAGTGGAAAAGAAACCCTATCTTGTAGTGAGCAACAGAAGCAAAACACCACACAAAGGTTCTGAACATATAATTAATATCTTCTATTTTATTTTATTTTATTTTATTTTATTTTATTTTATTTTATTTTATTTTATTTTATTTATTTTATTTTTTATTAAATCTGGACTCAATCCATCAACGTCACAACTCTGAAAGAAGCCCCTGTAAACAACAGTTCAGCCGGGCCTTTGCTGAGACACAGCTAATTTTATGCCTCATCAGAAGGACCGCATTTCACTCCCCAAAATAATTTTAATCCTGCTCCTAATTCGCCTACATTAACACTCAGAAGTGATTATAGTTGCACAACACCAAGTAATCAAGTTTAAGCATTGTACACGGTGCTCAGCAGTTTCTGCCCAAGGCAGAACATACCATCAACAAATTCGTTAGCAGGGTTGCCCTTTGGAGACTGTCTGTGGATTTTCTGTTGACAGAAGTATTTCCTTTATTCCCAGGGTATTTGCCCAGAGTATCCCCTGGAACGCCAAAAGAAAAGCACGATAAAGAGGCTGCCTTCATAGCCCTTCATACACAACTCAGAGTTTGTATCAGGCCCTCTGGGCCTTTTTGCTTTGCTTTTCAACTCATCTCAACTAATTTACTTTGGGTCGGATCCAGAAGTCCTCACTGAGGCACAGATTCACCGCCTCCAGATGACCAGATCTTGACAGAAGTCTCAGCTCCCAGTAAGCAGACAGCCAAGTCAATCAGGCTACCTCTCTGCTAATCAATTAAAAGTGCCAGGGACTTTTTCCTTGGATGACGGCCAGCTGGCAGGGGATGAGCCGTGCCCATGGCCATTAACTCCCTCCACCTGCAGAACGAAGGGGCAGGGTCTCTGACCCATGTGGGCCTGGCCAGGAGCACTGTTGGCATGGCCCAAAAACATGGGGAGATGGCTCCTGGAGCCGAGCAGCACCAGGACTGACCTCCTGCGTGTGGGTAGGGATGAGTAATGCCACGCTCAATTTCCTTAATGCGGCTCTGTGTCCTTTATGCAGCAGTGGAGGTTCATGTTTCAGTCTGTACACGGGGGACAGCCAAAGCCAGAGGGGCTCAAAGTACAGGCTGTCATCTTCTTGCTGGTGCCATTTTAGGGACTCGTGTGGTGTATGGGCTTCCACAGGACCTGCACGTTGCTGCCTTCTGGCCACATCACGTTTGCTCTCCCCACAGCCCCACCTGGGGTCTGCCCAACGCAGCCTTTGCCAAAGCTCACAGCCATGGGTGGCAGCAAGCAGCCGGGGGCTGTGGTGGATAAAACCTGGCACCATCAGAAGGAAATGCAGTGTTAAAGCTCCAGGGTCACTGTTGGAGATGCTGCTCTGCCTGGGAAGCAGAAGGACAGAAACCCCTTTCTGATACACCAAGGCTGGGCTGAAAAACCCTGCTGGCAAAAAGCACGGAGAAAGGCGAGCATTAAGAATCCAGGCAAGGAAAAAAACAGATGAAATTGGTACTTTAAAAACCTGAAAATGGGACAAAACATGTCCCAGCGCTCTGCTGTTATGCAGTGCAAATAAATTGTTTCTGCAAGAGAAATGTCTTTGGTTTTATTTTGTGTGTGTTTTTGTTTCCCAAGCCAAAAGAAAAGCAGATCAGGGACTAATCAAAATTCAGTTTTCTTCAGCAATACAAAGCTCCAGCCTCCTGCTCCAACATCCTTTCAACCATTTAAAAACAAAAGCAAAACTTTTAACACTCATTTTGCTTTTCTTGTAATTGTTTTAAAGACCAGAGGGTCGCAACACATCAGTGTCTCTCCACAGGCATCACTGAGTTTACCCCCAAAAGCCCCTTGGGAGCAACAGAGCAGGTTAGTTACGAGGGTGGGTAGTTAGAGGGGTGGTGGGATAGGTGCCGAGGTCCAGGCTGAAGCGTGGTGTATCCCCAGGTGCTGGCTATCAGTTCCTCGCTGACATTGATGCAACGTGCCCGTTGATTTTGCTGCTGGAGCAAACACGGGTCAAGACTTTGCCTAGCCACAAGTTTTGGGAGGTTTCATACAAGGAGAACAGTTTTAGGGGCAATCCCTTGTGCATGCTATGGACCTACCTTTCCCTTAGCTCCTCCAGCGGGTGCTGGGGTGGGAGCTCAGGGATGGCACCCATTACAAATTAAGAAAAAAATTAAAAAATGAAGCTGTTTGAGCTGCTGGAAATGCTGCAGCTGGGAGGCAAACTGGATCGGCATTGTTCCTCTGCCCAGAAGCAATTTAGCACTGACTGGTCACAGTTTATTAATTTAATTTTATAAATTTGCTCATTGCCATTAGATGTTACTCCTTCTGCCAAAAAATGACTTCTCTTCGCCAACTCCTCCTTGTAGTCTGTGACCTCGTTTCTCCCAGGGAGAAGAAGCTGTGGTGGATAAAAGCACTGCAGATTTACTAGATAATTGAAATCATCACAGAAAATAGCGTTATGTGATCTGGATTTTGCCTTGAAAGCATCAAAGACATGCATACTTACAGCATTAAAAAAAAAAAAAAAAAAAAAGTGAGCTTTTTTTTTAAAAAAAAAAAATAAATAAAACAAACAACACAACCTCTTGGAGTAGGCTTTTCATTTCAAAATACGAGTCAGCCCTTGCTCATGGTGGGTGCTGGGCTGGCGCTGAGGGGCTCTGACCTGACAGCAGCGATGCAGTTTTCATCCCACAGTTACAAATGGGTCACAGCTCTGTTCTGGCAAGATCCCTGCTATACAGAAAAGGATGGAAGGAGTTCTTGAACCTCTGTCAAGCTCCTGGATGCCAACAGAAGTGCAAGTGTGGCCATTTCTTCAGGTGGATTTGGTGATGGCAATGTGTACCCCCAGAGAACGCAGCCGAGCTGTATCGCTTCCCCGAGCACATTTCATGCAGACCACAAAAGGGAACATTTGCTTACAAAGCAATTGCTTGAAAGCCAGCTCCTGAGTTTTTAATTTATTGAGTATCCGTTCCGCTCGACTGAAACTTCAGCAGTCTTCCTCTGCCAGAGCTAATATTTTAACCCGCGTACTTTAACAGCATTTGCATAACTTTTCCCAAACATGTTATCGCTGTCCACGTCCTCCTGTTTTACATCCTGCTTAATCCCAAGGTCAAGGAACTCAGTAGGAGCCCCTGGATTTTTCTGGGCTTTGGACAAGAATTTATGGACCCAGCAAGAGAGAGCTGCCAGCGACACGCCGCATCCACCACGGCTCTCGCCTCTCTCCTGCGCACGCTGGGCACCTGACAGCAGGACTGCTCGTGGTTTGTTTTTATTCACTCTGTGCCATGTATTTTAAACTTTTACCCTTGCTCAAAATGCCAATGATTATGCTTGCAGCATTCCTCTGTACTGTCTGTAACGGATACAACAAAGTCTTCAGTCAAAACCTGAGTAACATCTAAAATGTTTTTGTTGTTTTTTTTTTTTTAAACTATCTTTTCCATAAGAATAAAGATGTTATGGGGAAGATGTCTATAAGCACAACAGGCTTTCTGCTCAAGAAGCTGCAGGAAATGAAGGTTATACAAACAGGAGTCACTTACCTGTGAGCTACAAAAGCGGAGACACAAAGAGGGGCCCCAGGCAAAGCCTGGCAGAGTTCATGGAAATGCTCCCTCGGGCTCCTCTGAGCCAAAGCCCACCTCGGCTCAGAGTGAGGGGGTCTCATCCTCATCCTGCTCCGTAAAAACCCACCAGATCCATTTATATCCATCCGTGCAACCTGGGCTTCCTCCCCCTGCCTGCAGCCAGGGATTTTGTACATGTCTACTGCCTGCCCAACCCCACAGGAGATGTTTATCAGGGGAGCAAACCAACCTTTTTTTTTTTTTACGGGTGCGTTGGGTGTACAACACCGGTATCCAGCAGTTCTGCTCCTCCACACCAGAGCCTCTTGGTGCTCAGTTCAGCATGGGCACAGGGCTGAGACCATTCCCATCAGCAGCCAAGCATCTGTTTGTAAATAAACCTAATACAAAGCTGATGACAGCTCTGCTTCTTTATTAGTGTACAAAAATCGGTTTTCATCGCTGATGGTTTACGGGCAGCTCATCCAGGGGTTGCCTTGAGTCACAGCCCATCGCCTGTACAGAAAGGTTCAATGAGCCAAACACAAAGGAAAACAAAGCAATCCCCAGGGGTCTTTTGCTTGATAGGGCCTCTGTAGCAGCAGTCTGTCCAGGAGAGAGCTATTGGCACTGAGTTGCACCATGTCTGAGCTGCAGCAACCTGACGTGATGAGGATGTGAAGGGCACAGCACCCAGCTGAGCGAGCGAGGAGTGAGTGGGCTCAATACACTGCATGAACGGGGGAACAACGGTGACACCGGGGAAAAAATAAATAAATAGTGTTTCGTACAAGCACTGATCAGGCCAAATCCCACTTCACTGGCTTCATTTGTGAAATGGCTGAGTGCTGGGACACAGTGGGCTTGCCTGTCCCCAGTGGAAACACCCCCATGCCTTTGCAGCAGAAGGCTGACAAGAGTTTTGCTAACAGAGAACCATTTTCCCCAGTCCTCATTAGGCAAGAAGATATATTTTTTTTCTTATAATTCTCAGCCGCAATCAACCTGATGATAATTTGGACCTCTCAACTCAGCTGCCACGTGTGGCATTCACCCAGCGCAGCCGACGCTGTGGGTGGGAGGGATTGCTGGGGGAGGCCACGGACCTTCAGCATGGCTGAACCGTCCGGTGATTGCTGCCAGCTGAGCCTCTGCCTGCGCCTCCCGTGACTCATCCTCCTCCAGCCTGCACCAAAAGCCCCGAAAATGCAGGGCTGAGTCACTTCTGCTGTGATGGTGGGAGGGGGGCGGCCCTCGGGACCCCCCCTGCCCGCCTTGGGAGGGAGTGCTGGGGCAGAGGCTGTCCCTGCAGCAATGAACCTCGAGGTGGAGTGATCAAAATAATGGCAGGAGGATGGACAGGAGGGGAGCAAGGTCCCCTCGCAGCCACCTGATGTGATGGCACGGCAGTGCGCTTCTGCAGGGGCGAGGGGGTGCGAAGGCGGGCTGCATGGGATGGCCGGGGGGTGAGGGCTGCAATTACACGGGATTGTGATGCACAGCCCTGCAGTTACGTTCTGACAGAAAATTACAGCGTCAGTGGGGAGCAATGTCAGAAAAGGGCAGCAGTAAACAGAGCAAGCAGGGCAAAGCCAGCCCTGATTTAAGCGCGTGCGGCTCCGCTGCCAGACTTGGCCACGTGGCACCCGCAGACAGATCCATACGACCCGGCAGCCCTCCCTGCTGAGGAGACACAATTACACATTTCCCTAGGGAGGCTGCAGCTCTGGCTTTCTGTGCTGGTGTTGGGTACAGATTTCCTACCTCCCCAGGGGTATCCATGCTTCTTCCTCTGCACAGAGCCACCGGTGAGGTCCCAGACATTGCTGCTCCTCCTGCCCGTCCTCTGCCGCCTGCCTTCAGGTCATTAATTACCATAAGGGAACATCTCCACAATGCCAAATCACCCTTCAATTTAAGTGCTCATTTGTTTTCATCCGTACAGACCCGAGCTGCTGTGTGGTGAGACCAACTGGCATTATTCCGCTTGGGAAGGGTCACAGGCTTCTCCCAGACATCTTCCACGCAAACCTGCAGGCAACCCAGTGCCAGCAGGAAATCATACCTTGTAAATCATATAAAACCCTAAAAAAATGGAGGATTGACTTAGACAAGCACTATGAGTGGGGGTCTTGGCAGGGCGGGCAGGAGCCACGTGCTGTTATCTGTAAGAAACCTGTTATGCTGAAGGTCTGCGTTTCCAAGCAGGATTTATGAATCCGACAGAAAACTGGGTTTGCTCAGATGCTGCTTTAATGTTCAATTTATTCAGAGTAATTTAGCTTCATCTGGGGAGCTGCGAATGAACTGTTACTTGTTCTGCATCAACAAAACCGTGGCACTTCTTGCTTTAAAAAAAAAAAGAAAATTAGAAGGAAAACACACACGATGCCAAACCGATGGCAGAGACCTGGGACGAGCCACCGACAGGCAGACAGCCATGCTCCTCATGAGCTGTGTCGAAGCAGAATGCACCTCCAGACCAGTGCCTGTCAGGAAAGGGGCATTCCTCTGCTAAACACAGACATTTGCAGAGCAGGGAGTGGAAGCAGTGAAGCACAGAGCACGGCATCCCCCTGCATCCCCTTCTCCAGCTTTGTCCTGGCTGTGTCTGGGATAGAGGACTGGGAGGTTAAATAACTTGCACGCCGTGATGTGTGCTATCCTACAGCAAATGTGCATGATGCACAGCTCTCCCTGCTCCTATCTGTGTAATAAAAATCCTCCAGGAAATCCAGTAGTGCTAAAATTAGCGGCCAAGTCTGCATTCAGATCTCGAACTCCAAACAATCCTGTATCAGCACGATAAACTCCTTAATGGACAACCAGTTTTAATTTCTCCTTAAACCACAGATCTGCTACCAAAATCAGGTTGCTTTTAACCCCTCCAGCTGCCATCAGTGCTACTTTTTCCCCTGCAGGATCTTCCCCCCAGGCACTGGGTAGCAGTGAAAGCTGGGCAGGTCCCTGCTGTCCCCTGGGGTGACACCAGGATAAGCTCATGGGTCGACCAGTAACTGTGCCACTTCCATGAAGCACAAAGACATTTTCCCAAGCCCCTCGGCTTGATGCTTGCCACCAAGAAGGTTCCCAGGAGCAGGGACGTGGTGGCACAGCCCTGGTTATGCGATCTGCAGAACAGCCCCGCTGCAGGGCAGCCCCCGCTGGCTCCGTGTCAGCCTGTGCAAAAGAGCCTGGCATCAAATCCGTTTGTATTAGGCTGGTATGAAAATAATGAAGAATTAGCATATTTTAATTGCTTGTGATGCTGCATATGGTGGAGATGCTGACGAAGACGAAGCAGAGGGATTTTCCTCCTTCCCTTTGTAGTGCAACACAACTCCTCTGATGTTTAGGTCAGTTTGCTTGCTCGCTCATGCTCCTGTATGGCAAAACCTGCCCTCTGTCAGCTTTGTGCCCCCCACCAAGCCCCCAGCACATGCTGTTTGCCCAAGAAGTGCCCTGAGCCTGGCTGGGATGCCTGCTGTCCTTATTGTCCCCACGGGAGGGCTCAGGGACCTCCAGCTGCCCCTCCTCGCCCGTCCCTCACCTCCCCTGCCTGGCCAGCAGTTGGGTAAGCCAGGAGGAAAAAGGTTGAATCATCTGCTTCAGGGGCCTTTCTGATCTCTGTTCTTGTAAATCAAGAAGGTAAATACACATCGGATATTGCCTGGTTTTTATCAGGGTATGTTTGAACAGAAGCCGGGCTGGCGATGCTCTGTGTCAGCAGTGATGACACACCTGAGATTAATCTGGCTTGTCCAGCTGAGGTGTTCATCGCTCTCTTACTGCCTGGACACATGAAGAAACTACTCACTCACTCCTGGTTTTTAATCGAAATCTACTTTTGTTGTACCCAGAAGCAGGACACAGGGTAAAGCCCCTCATTTTCCCGTGTGCTTTGCAGGAAGGAGACGGCAGCAGCCGCATCTTTAACACTCGCTTCCAGCTCTGCTCAGCGCTGGTTTCATGAGACTGAAAACATCGGCTCAGATTAGGTAAACCTTTTCATAAAAGCCATTAACTCCTCTGCAGAAAAGCCCGGTGGATTTTTCCAGGCAATGTAATTTCTAAAAGCCGGTCTTCATAAGTGTGCTAAGTTAAGGGCCAGGAAAATAACAGTAAAAAGAAATACAAGATGAGTCAATGTGAAGAGCATTTCATTTGTGTACTGTCCACAAGAGTTCAAGATCTACATCTTGCCTATACTTGGGTCACTTCAAAAAACACTCCTCTAAATGTGCAATTATTAATGCTAAATCTACCTGAATTTGAGCAATACTTTTATCTGGTTTGCACTCTGGATTGACCTTTTTTTTTTCTGTCTATGCACTAGTAGAAGAACTTATTTGTTCCTCAGTTTTCCAACCCTTTCCCTATATTGTAAGATCAGAAGATTTTTCGTATACTAGCTGGCACATGAGTGATGAAAAACACCCGGTCCTAATATCCTCCCCCAGTGCTGCAGAAGCTTGCTTGAAACCTATTTACTCCACGATGCGCATATTAATGTCTTGTCTCATTTGCCTCACCACACCGAAAGGAGGCTATTTTAAGGTACCAGAAGATACACAAACTAACCTCAAATCCAATCTCAGTGTTAAGCCATCTGGTCCATCTTGCGTGACTTTTAAAACCTCGTTGGGCTCCTCTCATCAAAAGATGCCCCCCCAGAGATGCTCAGACCCTCGCAAACCACCCGCTGACCCAGGGCCAGCATCTCCTATGGGATGAACCTTCCTGCCCGTGGGATGGGATGGGGAGGTCCTCATCATCATGAGGATGCTCAGATTGGGCACAGGAGCAACACATCTGGAAAACAGATGCATCGGGCTGGCAGGGGACTGAAAAGTGTTTCCAGTCACCAGCTGGAGCTCCTGGCCTGGGCTAGGGGAGCTGCAGGGCTCCAGATCCCAGCAGCAGCTCGTAAGCGATCCGGCACCCTGATCGCTGACCGTGATGTGATGAATACCAAATTAAAACCTGATACTGTGCTACCAGGGGCTACGATCTTATCAGGCTCTCCTGAAAGCTGAGCTGCGCCAGGCCCTGCCTGTTCCTGAGCAGGAGATTTGGAGTAATGTGTGCAGGTAATTCAATAGGTGCCACGCTTCTCCTTGGGGCAGCGCTCGGCCAAGGCTGCATTATGATATTAAATCCGCAGGGACTCGAGAGGGGCAGGCTTTGGCCCATTGTCCTTCAGCCAAGATCCAAAATCAGAATCTGAAGCTGGGACAGACCTGGAATGACCTCTCCGAAATACCTTGGCTGAGCTTCATCTGCTGGAGAAATTGCATTTAGCCCAGAGAAAACCGTGGTTTCCTGCGGATAACGCACTCACCCGCGGTGCCGGCCCTCCCCGAGCACTGCCCTTTGCCTTCAGCAGTACAAAACCACAGGGGAACAGCAGATCAATGGGAACGTCGATGACAACAAAGGATCAGATCAATACACTCCTCTCTTTCCTGCAGAGCCACCAGCTCCTGGGCACCCTCCTGCCAAATATTTAATGGTGCTGAGTGCCAGCCAGTGGGGTACCCACAGACCTGTCCCTCCCTGCTCGCCCCCCCGGCAGCTGCTGTGCTGGGCATGCTGATTTTCGCTGCCTGCTCGAGGGTTTTGCACTTCTTGTGCAAAACAAACAGCAGACAATGAACCCTCTCATCTGCATGCAAAGCAAAAGCAGCAGCACAAACATCAGCCTCTGCAAACCCTGGTGTGGGCAAAACCCTGTCCGTCGTTAATAAAAGGATGGATAAATCAAGCAGCCGGTTTGCGAGGAAGCATGCACTTTTTCTTTCTTTTTTTTTTTTTTCAAGCAGAACTGGCTCAGTCTCTGGGTGAAACGTAGCGGGTAAATGCTAAAATACCCCACTACTTGTATCCTGGCACTCCCAGCAGTAGGGAGCAAGCTACTCGTGTGCAACCCCAAAACAAAGGCTGTGGCCTGCCACTGGAGCGCAGGTGAGAGCGATGGGGGCTCTCGACAGCCCTTGACTGCCACAAGTGCCAAAAACCCCCAAGAACCCCCAAGAAAGCAGTTTTACAAAGTGTAGAACTGCTTGCCCAAGGCGCTGCCAGTCTGACCATCTATTTCTCTGCCGCTTGGTGTGGCTGCCCCCATAGACAAGACCAGGCAGTGAATCCAGAGCGGATTGTGAGAGGCCCATTGGGAGAAGATCCAAATTCATGCTATCTAAAATGACTTACTGTCCTGGCTACAGAATGAGATGCAAGATCTGTAAACTGTGATGGTTCTGATTAGTCCAAAAATCTGAAAAATCAGGAAACTAAGACCAAGTCCTGCCATCATCTGCACCCCTGAAATCCAGAAGAGCTCAAGGTGCCTGCAGGCCAGTGGGAGCTGGTGCTCAGCGACGTCTCCAGCTCCTCGTGGTGTGACCCGGGGGGACACACTGCTCCCATCAGCTATACAACACCCGGAGCATTAGCATCAAACCACAGGCTGTAGGGAACTGGAGGGCAGCAGATGCTTCTGCCTGGTTTTGTTGTTCATAGGAAAAAAAAAAAAAAAGAAAAAAAAAAAGAAAAATTGTGTGGTCCTTTAAATAGCGCAGCAGCCAGCAAACACTGAATCATTTAATCCCTCTCGCTGGCGGCTTTATCCAGCCTCCCCAGGGCACATCTGCAGCGGGAAGGGGAGCGCCACCAGGAGCTGCTTCCCTCCTGCTTCCCATCCCCGAGGTCCCTGCTGCTGCCCCCATCACGTCGACATTTGTCCCCCACAGCCAAGGTTAATGCCGATGTTTTGGTGCTCTGCTGTGTCCCTGCATGTCTGGGGGACACTTGATGGGGTCTGGGAGGACCCCATCTGCCCAGCTGAATGCCCCAGCGAGGTCAGGATCCGACCAGCTTCAGCACCACCAAGCACCCAGGGACAGTCCCTGACCCAAAGAAATCCCTCTTTGAGCAGGCAAGACACACGATGGGACCAGGCAGTATTTCCACTGTTATTTTCCAGCCTCAAGACTGCAAGGAACAAGGAAGTTCACCCAGAAAACCAGTGGCAGAGCCAGTGACCCCAGCGAGGTCTGGAGTCAGGGCGTTAGCACAGGACTGGCACCCCCAAGCCCCCAGCCACCCGTGGGAGACAAGAGGGCAGGATTAATCCCTCTTCTTATCCTCCCGCAGTAATGCCCAAATCACTTTGACCCCTGCAGGGGACTCGTGGAGTTTTCTAGTGATGCGAAAGCAAGGAAAAAAGGGGCCAAGCATCCTGGCCACATTTCTAAAAATACCGGCACTGCTGCAGGGCTCCATCTGCTCGCTGCTCGGAGGCGCGCCAGCTGAGCCTTGCAGCGGGTGCCCGGGAGGTCCTGCAGCTCGGCGAGACATCTCATCACGCCATGGAGCAAACCAGAGCGTGGACAGGAGTTATTGGGCACGCAGAGTGAGAGGGTGGAGGTCCCAGCACCTCCCAGCAGCGCGTCCGTGGGATGTCCCCGTGCGCAGCCTGCTGCTGGCAGGCAGACGCCGCTGTCTGCTGCAGAACATCAGCCTTCCCTGAGGGCTGGATGAAGCTCGCCAGCTGCCTTTGTTAAATGGTAAAGTGTGTGATGGAGGCCGTGCCCTCAGCCTGCTCGTCGGGCTGCCGGAGGGGCTGTGGGCAGAGCCCAGGGGCACGGGGACATCGAGGGGAAGAAGCTGCAGCCTCACCCTGCCAGCACCCAGACATGCTGAGGAGCGAACGTTTGAAAACACACCATAATCGTCAACTCTCAGCCTGATTTCAAATGCAATTTCTGATTGGCATGTGATCTTATTTCTAAATAGTTGGGTAAAGAGCCGCTTCTTTGCAAGGATAGCCCAAATCAGCCGACCTTTGCGAACCCACAGATGACAGCTCTGTGCAAGCAGCCTTTTCCACCAGAAACTGTTTTGAGAAAGATCTCCAGCAGCATCCCTGTAATTCCCATTTTACAGACAAGGGAAAGAGGGAGCAGGAGCATCCAAAGGGCACCCGTGGGATGGGGTCTCCTACCTGAACAGCAGAAGAACCAAGGCAGCACTGAGCTGGGGGCTCTGGAAGGTCCCCCAGGCCCCCGCTCTCCCTGTCCTGAGGCTGTCCTGCCAACCTCAGCCACGTGCAGATGACCCCTGCCACCAGCCACAGTGGTTACAGCGTGTGCTGAGCATCGCAGAAGGCTCCTACAGGACCTACATTCACTCCAGGGCAAACATTTCCCCCGGACATGGTGTAAGATGTGCCAAAATGTGATGAGGTGACCAAACACATGGGTTGGGCGCACGCTGTAAATCCAAGGGGAACCCAAACCATCTCTCCTGGGATCGTTAGTCATTTGTGATGATGGCAAAATATTGTCAGAAACAACGCTGCAGAAGACTCAGAAAAATAAAGGGATCAAAGATGAGCCTGTCCTCTCTGAGGTTTCACAAAGGGAAAGGAGGCTGTGAGGTCCGGATGCTGAGAGCCCAGGGGGAACTTGGAGGGAGCAGGCCAAGAGTCTGTTGGCTGCCCAAAAGTTAAAAAGATCCGTAAACAAAGAAACAGCCCAGAAAACTGCAGGAAATGTGGTATTTTAAAAACTTAATTAATTAGTCACGGGGGAGACAAGTACGAGGGGATTAGGAGAGAGGTAAATAAACATTTTAGTAAAAGGAAGAAAGAAAATCAATAGGGTGGCTTCTGCCTGTGTTTATTCAGTCACAGGGAAAGCAAGTTCTGTCCCACAAAATCGGAAAGGCCACATGTGGTGCTGCTGAGACAATGAGCTAGCAGCTGGGGGTCCTTGCTATAGGGTGCGACTGGGACCAAAGCCTGAGTCAAGTTCACAATAGGGTTAAGGACTTAAATGACTGGTCAGACAGCCACTTGCCGTTTGGGGAAAATTAGCAGATTTTTAAATTAAATAAAATTAAATTAAATTTAATTTTGGAATAGAAACTACTCAGTGCCTGGGGGCAGAGGAAATTCTGCCACGAGGGTATTTTCACCTGCTTGGCTGTTATGGGAAATTTCACCCAAATGTGAGGTTGCTCTCGCTGGTGGGGCTTCTCTGGAGGGTGCTGTGGCCTCCCCCAGTTGTTATCCAGGTGACAGACGCTTTTAATCAAACAGAAGAGCACCATTAGAGAGGCAGCTGTAGAAATTCATCTTCCTGCAAGACTGGAAGTTACAAAATTCATGAGAACAGGGCAAGGAATAATGAGAAAGAGCTTAAGTGAGCCTCAGACAAGACATTTACTCCCTTTATTGCTCAAGGTGATGGCAGGTTGTTTCGGGTAGCTGACTGTAAGTACCACGGGATAAAAGAGAAGCAGACATATAAAAAATAGACCAAGGCTGGGCTGTAACAGGGACAGGAAGACTATGTACAACAAATATACACATATACAGCCAGAGCAGTGGAAGGCAGGGATGCTCCTAAGGTCGGACACCCACAGCTGCGTTTGGTGCCCACAAACTGAGCAAAAGCAGCAGGGGGAGGCAAGTGAGTGAGAAGAGAGACAACAACCAAATGGGAAGCACGGGGAACAGAGGGGAGAGCAGCTGCAGCTCCGAGTGTTGCTTATGGGCAACCAAAGAATAAGGAAAAGAACAAATCTGGGGTTTTCAGTGCAGTGCAGTAACCGGGTGGCTGCACTGGGCTCCAGCGAGGCTTTTTCTGACCTGTGCTGGATGGAGCAGCTCGAGGGGAGCAGAGCATCGGTGGTTCTGTAGTGACAGCTCCTGCTGGTGGGGATAGCCTGGCAGCAGCTTGTTTCTGCCTTCCCTGGGGAAGAGAGTGGCTGCAAGAGGACTGCTTTGGGGAGGGCTGAAAGGGAGGCAAAGGCAAGCTGAAGAGAGGAAGGAGCCTGGTAAGAAACTGGGAAAATGATGGCGTTCATCTGGAAAGCCACAGAAAGTACCAGAGGAATGGGAGATGATCCTCCATCCTGCCCGAAGCCAGGATCATGCACGTCCTGGCAAGGTTTGTGTGTGCGGTGCTTCTCTGCAGGCCCCCACAAGGTCCCTGCATTGATGCTGTTCCTGTTGGGGTCACTCACGTTAGGCAGGCACTGGTCCGAGCCGGACAGAAGCTGAAGGATCGCTCCTAATATTTACCAGCAGACATTTATTTCAGTGCTAAAAGAGCGAATAGCTTCAAGGCACAGTGTGCACCTGGGAATGGGTCACGCTAGGAGTTACAGCATGACGCTGTAATGGAGACTGAAATCTGATCCTCCACAGACAGCACTGGAGAGAAAAACGTTTGGGGTTTGATGCCGGAGCAGTAAGAATATGGATGCAGAGAGGGAGCACTTCTAAAGGGAAACAAATAGCAAGAGCCGAGAAATAAAAATGCAACGGGAAGATAGGAAATAATCGTGAACACGAAGCGCAGCTATCCTCAAAAGCAGATAGGGATATAAAATATGCCCTGCACCTGCTAACTCCTCCCAGGCAGAGGGCTGGACGTGGCAGGCTGCACTGCGTGAGGCTTTTTCTTTCAGCCCTAATTCTGCCCGCTCTGGGATTACAGCATCAGCACCCAAACCTCGGCGTGCGGCTCCGGGAGAAAGCGAAGGGGGAGCTTCCCCACGGGGTGCCGAAACCCGTCCTCGGGTGGGGGGGGGGAAAAACAACAGCAGGGCCACTGGAGGAAGGCCAAGGGCATCCTTCAGGACACCTGGGCAGGGGGGCAGCAGGGGGGGGGGGGATAGATCTTTTTGCCCCGTCTCGGTGGTATTGCCGGGGCGGGGAGAGAGCGGAAAGGGGGAAGCGCTGAATAATTGAGGAGCTGCAGCGCCCTCCTCCATCCATCCCTCCCTCCTCCTCCATCCCTCCCTCCTCCCTCCATCCCTCCTCCATCCCTCCTCCATCCCTCCCTCCGCCCTGCGTGCGCTTTGCCGGGAGCCGGAGCCGCCGGTGCCCAGCGCCCCCCCCGCCGCCTGCAGCAGCGCAGCCGCCCCCGCCGGCCCCCGGAGCCTCCGGTGAGTGCCCAAAAGGCCGGGGGGGGGGAGAGGGACAGGGGATGGAGAGTGCCGGGGAGGGAAAGAGGGAAGAGGCACTGCGCTGCCCCTCGCTGGGGGGGGCTCCTCTTGCGGTCCCGGCTCCTCCGCAGAGCCCCCGAGGTGCGGAGCGCTCCCGGAGAGGCTGGGGCATCACCGAGCCGGGGGGGGGCTGATGGTATGGGGCTGGTGGGGAAGGGTGGGAAAAGAAAGGGAGAGAAGGGGTGAACCCCCCCCGGGGTGGTCCGGGGGGATGCGGAGCCCCGGGGCCAGGCGTGGGGACCGGGCGCTGTCCCCGGTGCTGGAGCCCCGGCGGCAGAAGTGGCTCCGAGTCGGGGCCCGCTGCTGGAGTTGGGCATCCTCGGTACCCCAGCCCCCCCCCCGCTCACTGCTTGTCCATGGCACAGGGGGGCTTGGGGGCGCCCGACAGCCCCCGTTGGGTGCGCTTGTGCAGCGCCTCATGGAACAGCCCCATCGCCTTTCTGGGAATCGCTTCCCTGCTTGGGCTCCGTGGCCTATTAAATGCTAGTTTAGAGAGATCGACTCGGTGCCTTCCCGCATACAGAGCCCTAATATAGGGCTCCGAAACCAGCACGGGCTCTGGGGAGGACTGGGAAGCTGCCTTACTCCTGCCAGCCCCAGAGAAGACTCTCAGCTCAAAAGGGCCGCCTCTGATTTAATCTAGCATATTAACTAATTAATCCTCCCAGCGCCCCTAAGTAGTAGGTAAGTACATTTTAGCATGCCAAGGTGTTTGTTTAATTGCCCAAAAGCTGTCATGAGATTGAAAGTCTGATTGCTACAGATATTTACATAGACTCCTTTTATCGGCACACACAAGGCATATGACTTACCGTAGTTGAACAACACGTTGTAAACAAACAAAAAAAACCGAACAAGCCAAAAGCAATACCAGAGTGAGCAGTTACCTAGATTAAACCAACTAATTGGCTGTTCTTAAAACATTAAGCTCCGTGGGGAATCCGTGTTGCATGACAGCAGGGAAGTAAGGGGTTCTTGGGGGGATCCGAGGCCCGAGCGCTGGTCCCCATTTTCATCTGTCGAAGGTGTTAACACTTTGCCAGCAAAACAGAGACTGATGAGGGGTAAATGATGCAGATGAAGCAGCCTGGGTCCACTCAAAGTAAAGTCAAATGTACAGTAAATATCTGAGAAGATAGAAAGGAGGCAATGTGTACAATATGTATTGATTTAGTTGAAGTTAAAAAAAAAAAAAAGTATAAGCAGTTGAGGAGAACTGAGGCCAAAAAGGCCTCGTAAAGCTGCTGTTCAGCAAGGAGAGATATGACAAGGAAAATTTACCTCTGCCTTTGGCAATTGAGACTGCTAGGATGCAGTAGACATTAAGAAAAATGACATTAAAATTTGAGTTCAAAAAAAGGAAGAAAAGCCAAAGCTTGAAAGGGCTGGAGAAAAGACCTTATAATGGAAGAACTCCAGCACCTGGTCAATTCAATTCATTAAAAAAGAGGGTGGGAGGTGACTTGATTCACAAATCTAAGAGCCTTTACAGAAAGAAATTACCAGGCACTGAGTTACTTCTCCATCTGTCAAAGAAAGGCACGGCATGAATTAGTGCTGAGATGCTAAAGCCAAAACATTCTGATTTAAGTGAGGGCTCACATTTTTGAACAGTGGAGGGCTGATGACCTGATGAAGGAGCTATCAGAAAACCTGCTGGACTCTCCATCTGTTTATGTCAAGACTTGACGTTCTCCCAAATGATGCAACTTAGCCAAAGCAAGTCATTTGGCTCCCTGCAGGATTAATTGCATGGAAGCTAATGGCTAATTCAGACAAAATGAACTCAGTGGACTTAATGGTGCCTTTGATCCCTCATTCTCCTGGTCAGGCAGAGGGGCGTACAGCTCTGCTCCCAGGTGCCCCAGCCTCCCCTCTCGGCAAGCACAATATTCCCAGGGGGAGTTTTGGCCATGTACTGAGAGCAGAACAAATGAGTGACCAACTTGAATTTTGAACACCCCAATTTATTTATTTTTTTTTCAACTTGCCTCATTAATTAACTCTCCCTAAAGAGAATCTCTTTCTTGTTGCGCTTTGCAGTGAAGTGAAGCAATTTACAACATACATCATTTTCCTTGGGGATTCAGTCATGACTCCTAAGTGAAGACATAACTTAGCCTTCTCTAGATATTTTATTTTTTTTTAGGATCATGTGAAAATGATGAAAATTCATTGTTTATGAAATTCCAGAGTCTCAGATGGGATCGTATCAACAAGGATCCTAGTCCAAAATATTTTAAAGAGTATATGTATAGCTTCCTTTTTGAAGCACAAGACAGTCTGCTCAGTTCTGAGATCATTTACATATAATAAGATTTCATCCATCTTCCCTTGGAAGCATCAAGAGATTTTCTAAAAAAATTCAGTGAGAATAGGACCACCTTTCACTGAGTAGATTATCTTTCCTGTGAAGACCTGTAGCTTTCAAACGTGGGATGGCATGAGCTTATAGAGATGTAAATACAGACCCAGGATCTTCATGGAAAAAAATGGTTATGATGGTAACAGGGTAGTCTGTACGAGGATTTGCTTAGTCCCTCAGATTTCTTAGCCCCCAAATAGTTAAAACTTTGTCTTCAGAGCACCTAAGCTATTAAGACACTCATAATGTGTATGTTGAACCAGTATGTTGTTGTTTGTCTCTCTCTATAAAGTATAATGACATGGTTGGGCCCAAACCTGTAATTTTTGTGAGAGACCGTAGATCTAGGGTGCAAAAGGGTCCTGTCAAGAAATATAGGAATCATTTTAAGCTGATTCCTACAGATGAAATCCTGGTCAGAGTCTTGCCTCAGCCCAGGGTGGCTGCTGAAGTCATTAAACCACCCACTATGTAATTGGAGCAGATTCCAGCTTAGATCCGTGAGCCACAGAAACTCATCACTTTTTTTTTTTTTTTTTTTTTTTTTTCTATTTGAAAGCAATGAGATGTAGCAAAGTTATGGTTGTCTACTGGAAACTGCCTTCAAGTACTGAGCAATTTTTCATCTTGTATACATCTCCTGTGGCTCATCAGATAGCAGCCCTAGACTCCACGGTCATTGTCACGGGGCTCAGCCGGGGCTGGGTGCTCCAGCTGGTGCTGAGGCTGCCACCGCAGCCGATCCCTTGCTGTCACCTCACTGGAACGTCCCTAGGAGAAAACTATTCTTTCCTTGCAATAAAACTGTCAGAGAGAAGCCCAGGCACTTAGGAAACAAAAACAGTGGGGTGGAGCCACACCACACGTGATTCTATTGTTTCTGTTCCTCTGCATGATGGCCATATCAATAATTCACCGAACAACATCACACAATAAATTGAATCTACCTGGCAGGTGAACAAACAGAGAGCAGGTTTTTCAAATGCTGCATCATAATTTTGGGAGTACGGAGTTAGAGGGGCAAGCAGTTTGCTGCTTATAGGGAGAGGGATTATTGCTGGAAGAGTTCCTGCTGTTATGCCACAAGTGTCTACAGGGGGATGTGTGTCGAAACTTTATGTAAATATTAAAAAACAAGCTGGATCCACAATAAACAGGGTTTGGGTGCTGGCCCTCAGTAGCCACCAACTCTTGCTGCCCACACTTGTCAGTGACTGGGATGTAAGTCAGTGCTTTGATCAGCTCCTCCCGTGGGTCCTCATCTCCCCTGGTGCTGTCTGGGTCTTTCTTGGCAAAGTCCTTCAGCACACGCTTAAACCTGAGGCTGGAGCCACCCCCGGGTGTTTAGAGGCTGCTTGCACATCTGGGCACGTTCCACCAGCAGCAGCTTGATTAAATCTTTGCTTTAAGCATGTGCCCAAGAGCATTATTGAACCAGGTCTTAATGACCACAGCAATAATATTTCAGCAGCTCCGTTCAATTCAGTTTTAAGGGAGGCTGAGACAAAGTATGCGGTTAGCTAGCAGGGCTTCAATGGCAACCAAATTTTAAGCTAGAGATAACCATGTTTGCTCGTGTTGATTCCCTTGCTACTCAAGGACGTCTCCAGGCAGTTTGTTTGCCTTACTCAGGAGTACTATAGCACCCTAATTTTTGAGCTATTAGCATTTTTAAGAACACATCCTTCTTCATTTAATTCTGCTCCACAAGAAGCATCCTATATGCTGATGTGGTCTTAGTTGCACATTCATAACTCACTTGTTGGGAAATGTCAAAAAGCACTCATGCTACAGCACAAGGAATTACTCACACCACACACTGCTGAGGTGTTGCAGTGCGCTTGCCTGGCTTATGATGATAAATGACTAAACACGGAAAATCTCTTATAAATCATCTTCTTTGATCAACTTGTGTTCACATTACTCATGTAATCAGTTCTGTTGAAATGCAGGAGGATTACTCATGTAAGGCAGGGATTTTTTGTCCTAGCGAATAATAATAATAAGCAGCCAAATGTGTAATAGAAGCAGCAGGAGCTGCTATTCACTTCCTTAGATGTGCGTTGAATCTACCTCACACTTCTGTTGAGGAATTTAGTGACACGGGCTGCAACCACCCAAATTGCCCTGCAAGCTCTCGGCTGCCTTTTCCATATGGAAAAAGCCTGCTGATTTGCATCTACTACTGCTGCTGCTGCTTCTGGAGGCTTCAGGAGGCTCTGGACTGAAGAATGCCTCTTTCCAGCTCCTTCTGGGGAATGTATTTCTCTGAGAACCTCTCCTGCATTAATTAGCTAATAGACAAAATCATGGAAACAGGGCAGTGAGGCATAATCAATTACACTTGTATAACTGCTGATGGAACACGATAACTAATTAATGAGACCCTGTGCACATACAAAAGAGAAATGCATTTGAAAGCCAGCAGGAGCTGCACCATGCGTGTAAGCCTGATGTGTTTACAGCGCAGAAGACCAGAGTCCTGCTAATTTATTTCATGGAAGGGCTTTGCAGAGAGCCACAAAAACTGGTGGTGAGAGTCAGGAGGAAAAACTAGTTTCATAGTGGGGAATAAAGGAATCTCTATAAAAAAAGCAATCTTTAAAATAGAAGTAGAGACTTAAAAACAGTGGATTTTCAGATCCTGCATATCATATGCAGATCATTATTTTTTTCTGGTTTGGACAACAAACCTTAGAGTTACATCAGTACTTTACTGAAAAATGTAATTTGTATTTTTGCCACTGAAATTCGAAACGATATCCTGAAATGAAATAAGTTGTCATGATGATGCATCAGCCAGACTTTGCAACAGTAAAAATCCATTTTGTTTAGAGAGGCTCACACATTAATAAGTAACTCGCTCTGTGAATTATGTCAAATGAAGAAAGCTCTCATGGCTGGCCTGGAGCAAACCGTAATGACTTTCATTCTATGGCACAAAAGTATGGATCTGCAGAGGAAGAAAAAGAAAGTGTAACCAAGTAATTACAGCGGCTTCCTCCTGCATGTTATTAAAGCAAAGACATTTTTAAAATGAATGTTGTTCTGTCTGGTAACCCAGGTCTAAGCAATTCACTGATAGAAAGGCAGCCCTGGTCCTCTATGGCAGTGGGATGCGTTACAGAAAGCGTGTACCTCACCCAAGCAGTAATTACTGAAAATATAACCCAGGAGAAACCGTGGAGCTGCAAACACAAGGCAATATTGCTGTGGCACTCAGACCAGGCTGCTCGCTATGGTCCCCAAAAGGTGCCCACACAGCTGTTGTGAGTGGCTGTGGTCAGAACCAGAGGTTGCAAAGTACGTGCTGGTGTTGGAGACGGGTGCCTCTGGTCCTGGGTGTCCCCTCCGCAGAGCTTTAGCACCTGAATTTTGGAGGGCAGCATGTCAGTCCCCATGGTAGAGCCTCAAGCTGTGCCCCCCAGCCCGCTTCAGGGGTCTCATTTCTCCGACTGTCCCATGGCTCTGATGGGGGAGGCCGTATCTGAGAACCTCGAGCTTTTGGGCTTTGAATGCAAAGTCAGGCAGCTGCGGCAAATGGGGGTTTAAACGTGCATGGCAGTGTGAGAGTCCTTTTGCAGATCACCCTGCAACATTGCTTTCAACAAGGTCTGGCTAGAGGAGCATCAGTCGTTTTTAGTGTGGTTTCTCTGCAGCTTCCTTAGAAAACCTGACTGAATTAACCACTCGTGCACTTCTGGAAGGGAGCTGCTTTCTGCTTTTACTGAGGGAGAAACAAATTTAGTTATTTCATGTGGTCTCATCGTGCTCATAGAGGGAGCCTGCCAGCGTAGTTCCAAGAAGTTCCTGGTTCCCCATCTTCTGCTCAGCTCACCCATCTACTGATTTGTCATTTCCCTGCATTAGCAGCATCATTATGTTTTTTAAGGCTTTTACTTTGCCATCTCAAGACAACAATGACAAACTAGACCTTTTTAGAAATGTGCAAATTGATTATACCTCTTTCTCCATAATTCTATCTCTCTCTTTTTTTTTTTTTTTTCCTCCTGTTGGTTAAATAGCTTTTTGCAAACACAAATGGAGCCCTTCATGCATATTGCATTACTTACAGCACTGCATCACAGATGGCTGTGTCTGCCATCAGCGTCCTGCTCTCGGTCCTACACCGCTCTGCACCATGCAGAGTCACTGCTACCTGTACAAAAAGGGTGGAAAAGTGCAAAACCAGAATGCCAGCATAGGTGCCCAAATATCTAATTAGCTAATTAGCTTTGGAAGTGGCTGCAAGCCATGAAGGAGGCCATTCTAGTTTGACTCTTTCTTGTATTGGAGACAGGAATACAAAGTTTAAGGACTCCTGAATGTGCTCTGGATGTGTGGCACCCTTGCCTTATGCCTTTGGCCAAGTTAAATAACTCCCCTTTTATTATGTTTACTTCTCAAAAGAAGATAATGGGCTTTGGCCATCTTGCAGCAACATTAACATTGGTAAAGCACCTAAAATAACACAGATGAAAGCAGCACAGAAAAATGTGGTTTGACCCCTCCAATTCCATTTTGCTCTGAAGACACACGGAAAAAAAAAAAAAGAAAAAAAAAAAAAAGGAAAAAAACCGAACCTGTTTTTTAGTAGATACAACACAAATTTGCACTTAAACCTAAAATACATCGCTATTTTTATTTAGCGAGAATTTTAGTTTTAAATAACCACAGCTCCACTTGAATTTCTCAAATAGAGGTAAAAAATGGAGAGAGTAAAAAAACAAAACACAAATTATCTGCAAAGGCAGAGGGCAGATGCTGAAGCTGGACGATGTGAGTGGTGGCAGGGAGCAGCCCGAGCGCTTGGCTCCGTGCTGGGCTCTCCTGGTCATGGCAGCGGGCTGCAGGCAGCGGCAGCACCAGTTGTGGCAGGGGCAGCCCGGCTGGGGCCTGAGGCTGTAAAAACAAGCGCACGAAACTCCAAATCTGACTGTGCTGAAGATGAAAACAGCAGCGTGACGAGCAGCCCGGCAGACGCATCCCTCTGGTCCGCGGCCGCCCGACACTGACGTCATTTCTCTGCCCGCTGTAGGGGCTGAAATGGGAATGAGCATCTCGTGTCTGCTCCCACCACTCCGCCTCACAGATACCAGCCTGGTAATTAAAAGGAAAACAACAAAGGGGGCAGGGAAGCGAGGCTAGCAAGGCTTTTTCTCTCTCACTTTCTCTTCTCCTGCATCTCGGGATGCAGCGGTTTGCTGCCAGCCTCCTGCGCTGCCGTCCCTGCGGGTGATGCTGCAGCACGCAGCCCCTGCATGGGGTGGGCAGGGGGCCCAGGGCAAGAATGCTGTCATTGGAGGGGGCATCGGGGTGCTCCTGACTCTCTCCAGATTTCTTTCCCCGTCTCACTGAGCACCAGGGCACCTCCAAGCCCAGGGTGATGAGGTAACTTTGCTCTGGCTCTGACATTCATCTTAATGAGTGCCCCCGACTGCCTCCCCATCGATATGCCAACAGGAGCTCTGGTTTCTAATTTATCACCATCGATGTTCTGCTCCTTGTATTCCTGGCATTATTTAGCAGAGGACCTTGCTTAGGGACCGTCTGGCGACCCCCTGGGCAGGGGGGGATTAATTAACAATAAGAGTGAGATGAGGCATCCTGAGGGATGAGCTGGGGGTGATGAGGACAGCAGCTTTAGGTCAGAAAAACTTCAGCGCAGAACCAGAGGCTTTGAAGGATGCACGCCTGTAAACTGCAAGGCCTCTCCTTCCGACTTGATTGCTGTTTTAGTTAATTTGCCCTAATGAAGAAGAGTGTTGTGGTACAAACAGTGGTTGCTAACAAGCACGCGGTGGCAGCAGTGTGAGCAGAGCCAGGCCGGCCCTCGCTGCTGCGCCAGTGCTGCTGCAGCCTCCCCTCGGCCTCCCCTCAGCCTCCGTGTGTGTAACGAGGAGAGCAGACGGCAGCCACAGGGAAAAATGCTCTCTCCTCCTGGCTGTGGATTTAACCCAGTCTCTCAAGGCTTCAAAATTTGCATAGTCGTGGAATGGATGAATCGCAGAGCAGCGCCTGCGCATCAACCTCGCCAAAAAGCTCTCCCTGGCTGCCGGCTGCTTCGCTCTGTCTTTTGAGGTGTCAGCGGAACAGGGCAGAAAATGAGTTGTCCCTGTCCCAGGTAAACCTTAAGTAAACCTTGTCCATCCATGAGATGTTTTATGGCTGCAGCTGGGGTGAGAGTCTGTTTCCAAGCTACCGAGCAGCAATATGCCGATCTCGCTTAAACACCTGGAATAGTTTCCAATAATCGCTTTAATCAAATGTAGCTGCAATTATGAAGTGATTTCATTTCAGCTGATTTTGAGGCTTTTCACCTGGTGGCTCAAGAGGACCTGTGTGTGCCATGGTCTCAGCCTGGGCTTGTCCAGCAACCCCGGCCAGAAAAGGATGTCTTTTTTTTTTTTCCATACAAACTGCAGGAGGAAATTGCACAGAGATTAGGGCGTCTGGGTTGCAGCAGTTCAAAAAACAGAAACTTTTGCCCAATTCCCTGGCTAATTGAGGTCCATTTGGTGCAAACCTAAGCATAGTGACCTGAGTCCTTCTAACTCAAATAGGAATATCCATAAAGACATACTAAGAAAAACAACTAAATAAAGGATGGGACACAGTCAAGTGAAGTGCAACAACACCTCTTTGCCAGCCTATACTTTAGAGATGCTGTGTGACAGCTGTGGAGAAAAGAAGGATGAATTTGAGGAGGAGATCACTTTGGTTAGATGAGTTTATTGCCCCGTGGCTAAAATGCAGCCCCAGAGGTGCCAGCATACGGCCCTGAAGCAGCCATACCCAGTTTTTATTTTCATCCCAAAGGTGCACATTTGATCAAGAGTGGTATCTATTTTTTGTTATTATTATTCTTAGGTAGAACATGGATGGTAACTCAAAGTAAGAATCAGCACAATTTGAACTGTGATCAACCAAAACATGAAACGAATGCTGTGCTTTATTTAATAAACTCCAGCAAGACAAGGCTGCCAGGTAGACACAGTGTAATTTGTTTTGGATGTAAAGATGGAAAAAATAATTGTTTTGTCTCTGAGGTAATAATAATAAAAAAAGATTTCTGCATTAACAGGAAGGAAACTGTCAGGCTACAATTCATCTTAAATAAACTATTTTTCCTTTTTCCTTGTTTTAGTATGCAGAGATTGTCAATTCTGATTATTTTGCTCAAAGTCAAGAAGTCATCACATGTCACTGGGAAGTCATTTCTGCTTGCCTGAGAACTATGCAGTTTGTTAAAAAACAAGAGAAAGAGAGGGCAGAGAAAGGGCAGTGTCTGAACAGTGCTTGAGAATATGACTGAAGATGAAAAAGCACAAGATAATTCGTGATTTAGAAGACGATCTTATGATTTGGAAGGCATAATGGCCATTTAGAGCAGATGGGCTCAGGCAGCATAATGCTGAAGTATTAAAAGATGACTGCAGCAGCCGCGGTGCTGCTGAGCTTCTCTCTGGGCTTCATTCAGCTCTGCAAGACCCCAAAGCTTCTTGCTGCTGCTCCAAAAGCCCATCTCTTCTCTTCACAAAGCTCCTCTGGGACTGAAGCCCAGTCAGCAAGCAGCTCAGGGCTCCACGTTGGTCTGTCCCACTGTGGCACAACCCCTCTTCCTTCACTATTTCATCTAAAAACCACGTTATAAGGGTGTTTTCTCTCTCTTGCAGCTGGGCCGTAGAGCGGGAGGAACCAGGGTGCTGGGATGTGGCCGCAGCCCTGAGCGTGGATCCATCCAGGAGCTCCTCCAGCCGCAGCCATGAGTGGCCTGGTCTCGCGCCTGGACCCGCGGCGGGTGCCCTGGGGGGCCGCAGGCCAAGCCCTGCGCGCCCGTGTCCTGCGCACCAAGCCCGTGGAGTCGATGCTGGAGGGCACGGGGACGGCCGCCGGCCAGGGAGCCCGTCTGGCCAAGGTCCTCACCACCCTGGACCTCATCTCCCTCGGCGTCGGCAGCTGCGTGGGCACCGGCATGTACGTGGTGTCCGGCCTGGTGGCCAAGGAGATGGCAGGGCCCGGGGTCATCGTTTCCTTCATCATCGCCGCTGTCGCCTCCATTTTGTCAGGTGAGCGGTGAGGGCGGGTGTTGTGTGTGGGGCACTGCCCCGAGCACCCGATGGGGCTCCAGGGGGACGGAGGCTCCTTCATGTGCTGCCACGGGCCAGCTGGGTCTCATCACAGCCTACAATGACCCACTGATGGCTTCCCGTGGGTTGTATCCTGTGCTTAATGCACTTAAAGCCACCAGGGAGAGCTTTGCTGCGTGTGGTCAGGGCAGAGCATGGCCACGGCACGGGGATGGAGCTTGTGGGAGCCCTGCCTCGATGGGAGGGATGTCAGCGGCTTGTGCAGCACCGGGGCCACCTTCTCTTGTTGTGGACGTTACTGGCGGTTAAACAACCCCTCAGATAGTTTTGGAGCTGATTTTGTTGGCTCCTATTCACTCAGGATCACTCTTTGAGTTTCCAAAAAGACAAACAAACAGAGCAATCTGCGGAGAGGGAGGAATTATATCTTTTAGTGAAAAGTCAGTGAATTCCATCGCCTCCTGTGACCCCAGCTGAGCATATGGCCCGAGCTGCAGTTTCCACATGAAGCCAGTCCTGCTGGCGTTTGTCCTTTCCAGATCAGCGCTAACGCGATGATGTGATGTCCCCGCTCTCCCTGCTAGCAGGGCTCTGCCTGCTGTGTCAGTCTGGCGTCCTGCTTTTTCCTGAGCAGGAAACCCTGAGTCAGTGGCAGAGGACTTGAGTACCAGACGGGAATGACCCAGCTCTGCTTTTCAAGGCTGTCGTGCTTTCATCATTCCCCGCCGCCCATTTCGTGGTTCAAACCAAGTGCAAGCAGAGCAACCCGGTGAGCCTGGGCAGGTCTCCTCTGAGCAAACACACCGCCCTCCAAAACGGGGCTTTTTCCCCCAAGCCGTGGGTCCTGCCCCACGACAGGGTGCTCCTGCTGCCCCCTCAGCCCACGGCTCTACCGCTCCCGGCTCCGCTTTCATCTCCCCTTGCTTGTGTAGCCCTGGGAACGTGTTTTCCCAAGGATGCGGTGTTTTCATAGTCTCTTTGGCTGCTTCATCACTGGCGCTGCTGTTGTTTGTAACAGCAGCGTGGTTTTGGCAAGTGAAACCCAGCAAGGGCTCGGAGACGGAGTCCGGAGCTTCCCAGCGGTGCTGCGAGGCCCCAGTTCCACGAAGACTTGGGGATCATTTTTGTGAACGGGAGTGCCACTGAATTTGATGCTGTTACTCGAGGCAGCATTTGCAGGCTGTTTGCACAATTGCTGTTTTTGTGTGGTTTTCTTGGAGGCCAGTTTCCCACAGGGACCAAACACAGCTCCTCACGCTGGAAGGGTTTGGGCGCTGCCCTTGCATCCCTTTGCTCTCTCACAGGTACAGGACAGGTTTGTCACAGCTCTACCCATGGATTCACGTTTAATTTCACAGTTTTATTATCACCATTACACTACAGATAAAGCAGGGATTACTGAGATAAAATCTGCTCCCTAGTAAATGACTGTATTATCTTCTTTTTTAAGCAGTACACAGTGAGGGAAGTGCTGTGAACCCCTCTTCTGCTGGAGGACCTGTTGCATCACAAAGTGGTTTGATTAATGCCGGCTGGCACGGTCAGTGGCAGTGGGATGGGAGGCAGAGCTTGCATCTTGTATCCCCTGGGCTGGTGCCACATGCTGTGATAAAAATTAGTTTATTTTCTTAATGTATGCTGATACCTAATGCAGATATAGCCAACATGTTGCGGTACCCAATGCACAGAGAAAGATTACCCTTCTATTTTGGGATCCTTGTAGTGTAATTGAAGACTCAAACATTTTATACATATTAATGTCTCTGCTTTGCTGCTATCACTCTGCATCAATAACAATCCTCTTTAGGCCTTATCTTGTCATTGGCTAAAAGTAGAGCTGCCACCAAGAAAGATTATATGATTTTAAGGCCTTCAAAGAAAGAAACCAGATACTTGTCCCCATCAGAGCACCTGTTTCATAAATCATTCAGGCCTGCAGTTATCTGTGAATGCCTTACCTTTGCACAGTGCATGCATTTTTAATCAGCTTTGAATAATGACTGCGTGGGGAGGGTTGATCGGTACATCTTGTTGCTCCTGCAGTTGGGCCAGCCTTACAGAAATCAGCTTTTGAAGAGTTGCATTGAAAAGCACAGCCAGCATCGTGTGTGTAAGCTAAAGAGAGAATGGAATGTACAAAGCCCCTATAACAGGACAAGAAACACACCCAAATTAAGCTCAGGGATCCAATAATTTTGTGTCTGTGCCATGTAATAATCACACTTACAGCAAGAGCAGCAAGCTCACAAACTTTTTATAAATTATTCATGCCTCTTTATCTACTGAACTGATTGCAAACTTGAAGCAATTATTATCTTCAGAACAGAGAACAGTGGTTGAGACAGAACTCAGTAATTAGTACGTGTTTACACAATGACAATAACATCCCGACGCCGTTAAGGCGTGTGACACTGCTGAGCAGGGAGGCAGGGCAGCAAAGCTGAGCTGGGGTCACAGGGATGGGGACAGGCAGTGTGCACTCCCAGGAGTTTGGTGAGTACTAAAGTCCACCAAAATCTTCTCCCAGACTGTTCCAGTTAAATACCCTGCACTACTCTGAAGATGCTCATAGTCCATCCTCCAGCAGGTCTCACTGAAGCCACCACTCTCCCGCGAGCCCCAGGGCTACGGTGGCTCCTGCAGCTTCAAGTGCTGGGATCTTGTTGGTATATTTGCACCAGAAATAATACATCTGAAGGAACCATGGTTGGGAAAAAATCTCAGGAAAAAATGGCAAAAAAAATCATTGTACGGTGCCACTATGGGATGAGGAGGCAGAGAAGTCTGTCACCAGTGTGGCTACTGTATGAAAACAGGGCCACCAGGGTAATACCAGCAGCATCAGCACTGTTCTGCTCCCTGGCGATGAATTTCCCCCAACATCACGGTGTGCCTGCAAGGGGCTGCAGCTGGCTGTGCCAGGGGGGCACGCAGCAGTGAGCTCTTGCTGCAGGGAGGGCTGTGGGTGAAAAAACAAAGCTCTCCCCAGAGCACTGCAGACACTGATTCAACGGCGTGAAAATGAGGCACGGACCTGTGAGAGGGCTCTTCTGCCACAGGCTGTAAATGTTTGGGTGGTTTGAACTGTGTCCTCAAAAAATATCCACTGTTACTTAATTTTAATGGGAAATGGGATGCTTTGGAAGCCCAGAGACTGGGGATAGGGAGTCACCATGGTCCGCTCTGATGTTCCTGGGCTCTGATGCTGACTGCAGCCCTTCATACCTCCAGGCACACGGCTCTCTTTCCTTTTCCCCATCACATTTCCCTTAAGTTACTTCATTATTTTTTTTCTAAACAGGCGTTTGCTATGCTGAGTTCGGTGTGCGGGTCCCCAAGACCACGGGCTCTGCCTACACCTACAGCTATGTGACGGTGGGCGAATTCGTAGCGTTCTTCATCGGCTGGAACCTCATCCTGGAGTACCTGATCGGCACGGCCGCAGGTGCCAGCGCCCTCAGCAGCATGTTTGACTCACTGGCCAACCACACCATCAGCCGATGGATGATCAGCAGCGTCGGGACATTGAACGGGCTGGGTGAGAACCAGGCTGGAGGCACACACGTCTTGCCATGCTTCTTCCATTAATTAGGGCCCCAAAAGTAATTGGAAGCACGTCAGAAGTCAGACAGAGATATTAGGTTTCATTCATTATTTACCATCTGTCTGCCTCTGGTACTTTGCCTTTGCATCTGGTTCACGGGCTGGGTTTTGGGGGCCAGAGATACGTGATCCCAGGGCTTTGAGCCTCTTTGAACCGAGCCAGCATTTAGCAGAATAAACACCCAGAAAAATTAGTCCTATGTCAGAGGCTAATGAGCACATTTCCCAGGGCAAGGACTCAGCTTGGTCCTGTTGAAGCACACACGGAGCCTCTTAGGAGGTGCCTGTTGAACTGACCTGTTGAAGCTCGGTGCTGTGATGGTCCCATGTGACCAGTAACTGTCCACAGCTCCTACCAGTAACAACAGCTAGCTGTCCCATAACCCTGTCACAAAAAAAAAAAAATAATCTTTGATTGTTTTTTAATTAATTTTAATTGGCAGATAGACATGTTGCAAACTGGGATCTGATAATTTGTTTGCTGCCCTTCCCAGACTCCTAACTGTGTGTGGAGGCTTCAGGATTTCTCAGTTTAATAAAAGAGCTCTACTTCACAGAGGCAGGGCCACCTGGAGACCACCTTTGCAGTGAGATCAAATTGTTCTGCAAAACCTCAGGGTCTGAAAATCATTTCTAAAGCCCCCCTCCTGTTTTTCTGGAGTTGCTTTCTGCAGCTACAGACGAAGAGTTACACAGCTCTTTTCTCTTACCCAGGGAAGGGAGAGGAGTCTTACCCTGACCTTCTTGCTCTGGTCATTGCTGTCATTGTCACCATCATCGTGGCCATGGGAGTGAAGAACTCAGTGGGGCTGAACAACGTGCTCAACGTCATTAACCTGGCAGTCTGGATCTTCATCATGATTGCTGGACTCTTCTTCGTCAAAGCTGACAATTGGTCTGAAGGGCAATTCCTGCCATTTGGGTGGCCGGGGGTAAGTCCCGTGCATGCAGGCGGTGGGGCACATGGCACCTACGTGGTGCCACCCCCCTTCCACGCCCTCAGCTTTGCTCACAGGGCACGGACCCTGCTTCCACCTCACTCCCCAGGTCTTGGCCCTGCTAAAACCACCTGCTCTTTGGCCAGAGACCTCCAGCTTCCAGCCCTGCAGGCTTGGAGCCCTCCCTGACCCACCAGACCCCAGGGATACTGCGGTGCTTTGCTCGTGTCTCCTGCCATCTCTTAGAATTAACCCTGCTCTTCCCCCAGATTGCATGTGACAGTGTAGCCCAGGAAATGCCACTAATCCTCAGGCTCACTACAGCACGATGCGGTGGCCGATCAAGGAAGGGCGCTCAGGAGGAGCTAGCTCAGCCTCTGCGGAGGGGGAGATACTTACGTTGGCTGTTTTTCAACAACAATGTTCTTGAGCATTTGTTTTGAGCACTTCATAATGCCACCTGCCAGTGCTTATTTTATGGATGTTCCCTCAGAGCTTACTGAGAATTTGGACATATTTGGCTTTTTTAGCTTGCTTGCACTGGTTTTTATCCAAGGATGAACAGAGACTGAAAATATCTCAGCTGGCCCAAGCCCAAGATAATTTCTCAGATTTACACTGCTTGACTCCATTGGGGTTTTGTGCAGAAAAATAAGCAAGAAAGCAAAGTAAATCAAGAATTTCAATTACTGAAAGGGTCCCGGGCTGCCATACAGTCCCTTCACTGCCCTTCGATAAGTCAGTATTTGTCCACCAGAGCATGGCTGTGAGGAGATGAGCACTGAGGCCCATTTGAGAGCAGCTGTAAGATTTACCTTTGGACTGTGCTTGGCTTTGTGTGCCATACAATCGGAACCAAAAAAAGAAAATAGAGAATAGCTGTTTTGCTCTAATTCAACCTACCAAATATCTTCTGGCAAAAATACATAGGTTTAAAAAAATATACATCCAAAACAAAAACATCCAGCTAGCCAGGTGCATGAAAGGGTTTTGGAACTGTAAAGTAGCTCTCTCCTTACAGCTACACAGTCCTTAGCCTGCTTCGTTTGTTTCCTATAAATGTCCTTGCTAATACTGTACATTAAAAAAAAAAAAAAAAAAAAGAAAGATAATAAAAGAAAATAACTAAACAGTACAAATAATTCCTCATCCAAGTGTTCCAACCTGTCCGCAGCTTCCAAGCAAAGCAGAGGTTGTTTGGAGAGCAGCGCGCATCTGACTGTTCGTGCTCTGTTCTGCTTCCTCTGCTAGCAGATCTTGCTGCCCCATGAGACGTCTTGCTAAGAAAGAGCATGTCAACATGCTACAAATTCCTACTAGTATAAAAGGATTTGGGTGGAATATTGGGAAATTTGTCAGTCTCCTCGCCTGCCACTGCCAGGACATCCCAGCAGATTTGGGCACTGCGCAGGCTCAGGTCTGTGGGGCACCATGAGTGGGCTGCAGGTGTTTCGAGTGACTCAGGGGGCACACTGAAAACCATTCCCTAGACCAGATCACTGGGTTATGGGTGCTCCCTGGGTCATTCCCCAAATGGGGACACCCAGCTGCACATATGCACCCTCCAAACCAGGCTCCTTCACTAAAGCACCTGGTTGGAGAAGAGACACCGTGCCTAATACTAGTTCCTGGTTTTCATAGAGGACCTCTGGGCTCCCAGATATGGGCAGGACCTGGCAGATCCACAGCATGTTCAGTGCCCTCACACAGGCCTAACTCCACTCCCCAGTTCTTGCAGGATCAGCACAGGCAGGATGTGTGCAGAATGGTTTTGCCCAACCACTGGTTTTGCTCATGTCTTCCATGCAGGTGCTCAAGGGGGCCGCGACGTGTTTCTATGCCTTCATCGGCTTCGACATCATCGCCACCACGGGAGAAGAAGCAAAAAGTCCCAACACCTCCATCCCGTATGCCATCACAGCCTCACTCGTCGCATGCTTGACAGCATACGTGTCCGTAAGTACTAGCTATATGTGCAGATATATACATATACATAGGATGTCCCTGCTGGATACCTGCTCATAGTACCTGCTGAGCACCTTCTCAGCTCCTCTCCCCATTAGTCAGTGTGCCTGTTTAACCCTTGAACAAGGGCTCTTTCTTTGGTGGGATCTGAGACACCTGCTCCTCTCCTTCCCCAGGTGAGCATCATCCTCACGCTGATGGTGCCGTATGATGCCATCGACACCGAGTCCCCGCTGATGGAAATGTTCGTGGCCCGTGGCTTCTACGCGGCCAAGTTCATCGTTGCCATCGGGTCCGTGGCTGGGCTGACCGTCAGCCTGTTGGGCTCCCTCTTCCCGATGCCGAGAGTCATTTATGCCATGGCTGGAGATGGGCTGCTCTTCAGGTCAGTCACACCTGGACGGGTATTTATTTGTGGGACCTGGAGGGGAAGAGTGCTGGGGGGACAGGGGCTGTCCTGGGAGCACAGGAGCATGCACAGGCTCAGGGCTTGGGGAGCAGGGCACGTGCCAAACTAAAATCAGGAGAGGTCTACACAAAAGTTGCTCATTTGCTGTTGGTGCCTAGAGATTCATCTCACACAAGGATGAGCATTTAATTCAAGAGTTTCTTGCAAAAGAGAGCAGCCTATTTTCCACAAGTATTCCCAATCCTTGGCTGTCCGGAGCTCAAGCTCCAAAAAGAGCTGAAGTGATTGCAGCTCAGAGCCTGCCCCCATGCCTTCCCAGCCAGGTATGGGTTATTGTGACAGGGAGCCACAACAGCATGCAATTTTAACCTTCTGCAATTGTTTTCGTGCTCCAGGTTTTTGTCCCACGTCAGTTCCTACACAGAAACTCCAGTGGTGGCTTGCATCGTCTCCGGGTTCCTGGCGGCGCTGCTCTCCTTGCTGGTCAGCCTGCGGGACCTGATAGAAATGATGTCCATCGGCACGCTGCTCGCCTACACGCTGGTCTCCGTCTGCGTCCTGCTCCTCCGATACCAGCCCGAGAGCGACATCGACGGCTTCGTCAAATTCCTCTCGGAGGAGCACACCAAGAAGAAGGAGGGCATCCTGGCCGACTGCGAGAAGGAGGCCTGCTCCCCGGGGAGCGAAGGAGAAGAGTTCTCTGGCCCACCGACCAACACGTGCGGGGCAAAAAACCTGCCGTCGCTGGGGGACAACGAGATGCTCATTGGGAAATCCGATAAATCCGCCTACAGCGTGAATCACCCCAATTACGGCACGGTCGACATGACCTCGGGGATCGAGGCAGACGAGTCGGAGAACATCTACCTCATCAAGCTGAAGAAGCTGATCGGCCCTCGCTACTACACCATGCGGATCCACCTGGGGCTGCCGGGGAAGATGGATCGCCCCACGGCGGCCACCGGCCACACGGTCACCACCTGCGTGCTCCTGCTCTTCGTCCTGATGTTCATCTTCTGCTCCTTCATCATTTTCGGGGCTGACTACATCTCCGAGCAGAGCTGGTGGGCTGTCCTCCTCGTCGTGCTGATGGTCCTGCTCATCGTCGTGCTGGTGTTTGTGATCCTGCAGCAGCCAGAAAACCCCAAGAAGCTGCCCTACATGGCGCCTTGCCTCCCCTTCGTCCCCGCCTTCGCCATGCTGGTGAATATCTATCTCATGCTGAAGCTCTCCACGGTCACATGGATCCGATTTGCCGTCTGGTGTTTTGTGGGTGAGTCCCAGATTTGTTTATTTTATTTTGTTTATTTTTAACTGAGCCTGTTTTGAAAGGGTGTTAATAGCAACTTTGCCAATCAGCGCTCAGGCTGATGCCGTTCAGCTGGGGTACCCAGTCCTTTGCCTTTGCCCCATGTAACACCTGAAGATCTTAGAAACCTCAGTTAATCAAGCCCCCAAACTACTGCTAACTGGAAAATTACACCTCCAGAAAAATGTCAGTTTGATGGAAGTAAACTGCTGCATGCAAAGGTGACTGTTTTGATGAGCGTTCTGATGCAAAGTAGGTGGGCTCTGGAAATTGCCTCCCAGGCAGGTTTCCTACAGAAATCTGCCTGCTTTCTTGCTGTTTCACCCACTTGAGCTCTTTCAGCAGCCCACACTCAAATCTCAGCATTGTGTTTCGAAAACCCAGAGCAGCCCAACCCCAACAGCCCTGGGAATGGCAGGGCCGTGGGACGGTGGGCTCCAGGTCCTGGGCTTGGTCTGAGCCCCTCACTTTGTGGCAGGGGGCTCTCAGGACATGCAGTGCTCTCTTGTGGACCTTTTTGGCCAAATTCAGGCCTCTTGGCAGGTAGCCAGCAGTCTGGCATATCCATAGCTTCCTTTGCTTTACTTTTCAATTCACATCCTCCAAAAATACAAGAGAAAAGGAGCGGCTCTCATAGCTTCTCCTGAAGGCTCCCACGTCTGGACTACAGAGAACTGAAGCAAGGAGGAAATATCAAAGCCAAGGGCTCTTTTGGGAGAAATAGTAGCCATAGGAGCACCCACTGAGGTCGGAGGCAGCTGCTGTCTCCCATAAGGGCAGGGATGGCCAGGTGATAACGTGAACAGACCTCAGACCTCCCTGTGGCATCTCTGAGAGTTTAGAGCAGCCTCAGGGTTCCCATCCTTCAGGGGGAGGTTGCCACCCCCTTTTTTCCTCCACGTTGCCATTCCGCCTTTTGCTGCAGGAGGACAGGGAAGGCAGGAAGCCTCCTTCCTGCGGTCCCACAGCAAAGCTCCATCTCTGAGCATCCCCTGGCCCCGAGCCGAGCTGCTGGCAGTAGCTGCCACAAGCAGCCTTTGGGCTGGACACACTCAGTGCTTTTTTGGCCCTCCCAGGCAATAGGTGAAGCTGCAGAGCGAGGGAAAGCCCTTCCACCTGTCCCTTCCACTTCAAAGCATCGAGTTAATCCTCTGTGATTAATCCTTTCCCCTGTGGGCACATCCAACACCTCTCCAGCTGTCAGCAGTGGCAGCGAGTCAATTAAGCCACACGGCTGACGCGTGAAGGACCCCGCCAGCCTTCCTGTAGGAAGCAGGAAGGTGAGATGAGGCAGGGCCAGAGGGATAATGTGAAAAGAGACTCTGGGAAGGGGAGGACAGGATTTTGGAGCTGTTTGGGTACCAGATGGTCTGAGCCTGACCACCCTGGGGTACACAGTGCTGCGGGTACCACCAGGAGAGAGATTGAGAGCACAGAAAAAATCCAGAGGGAAAAGGATGGCCTGGAGGATGCCAGGAGGGAAACACTGGCTTTCAGCATGCAGGAGGCTGGGGCAAGCCTGCCGGGAGCTGCTTTCCCACCAAGGCTGCAGATGGCACAATCACATGGTGAAACAGCCGTCCCAGCTGATGTTTAAAGCACACAGCTCTCCGGTCACAGCCGAGAGCAGGACAACACACACTGCATGGTTTCAAAGACCAGACATCCATGAAAACACGCACAAGCTTAACAATATAAAAGCATTTATTTAGGTTTGGCCTTCGCTGGCTGGAGCCAGCCTGGCGCTGGGCTGGTGGTGAGTGGGGCTAGACACTGGTGTGGGCTTTGGGGGCAGGAGCAGCTTTATGGGGCCTGGGCTGGGAGAGGGACGTGGGCATGGCATGGGGCCAGCCTCCCCTCCATCCTCTTGCTCTTTCCTGCCCCAGGTCTGCTCATTTACTTTGGCTACGGGATGTGGAACAGCACGCTGGAGATCAGCGCCCGCGAGGAGGCCCTGCACCAGAGCACCTACCAGCGCTACGACGTGGACGTCGACCCCTTCTCCGTGGACGACGGCTTCTCCTACGCCGCCGAGGGCGAGAGCTACCCGGGCTGGGGCCCCGCCGAGGACAAGGGCTTCTCGTACCAGCAAATGGCGGGAGCAAAGGAAAGCCATCGGACCGGTAGCAGATCGAAAAGCAAAGGCAGGCACAAACCGCCCTCGGAGGCGCTGATCGCTAACGACGAGCTGGACTACTCACCCGAGTAGAGGGACGGGCAGGGGCACGCCGCGCCGCCCGGCCGGCCAGGAAGGGGCCCCGCGGCTCCCCTGCCCCATCCCGTCCCCCACCGCTGCCCCGTCACCTCTGGTCCTTGGGACACGCTCTGCGACCACCACTGACCCTCACCCAAGCCCACCCAAGGGTGCCCCGGGCCGTGCTCCGGGGAACGCGGGAGCCCCGGTGCCCAGCGAGCCCCGGGCGGTGCTGAGGGGAGATGTGCCAAAGCGGGAGGGCTCTGAGGGCTGGAAGGAGCCGCGCACGGGGACGAGATGGGGTTTTTCCCCGGGGAATATTCACACGATGTCCGCAGTGGTGTGAAGCTGCTCTTGCGTATTTGGCACTTTCTTAGCACGTGTGGTTTTCCTTTTTTTCCTTGAAGCGCCCAGCAGTGATGGCTTAGCCAGAGGGGCAGGCGGGTGGGAAGCAGAGATGGACAAGCCTGCTGGAGCTAAGGTGCTCAGTGCATGCAGCCGGGCTGCCCCTGTGTTCGTCCCCAGACCCCGAACCCAAAGGTCCCAAATACTGGGATTCACAGTTAGTCCATGTCTTGCTCCTCTCGGGACAGCCTCTAACAAATCTTGAGATCCCCACGTCTGAGCTTGGTCCCGTTTCTGGTCGCACCGCGGGCTGTGACCCACTCCTGCCTTAGCCCACGTTGTGCAAGTGGTCATCGAGCCCCGCAGGCCGTGTCACCGAGGCTGGATGCTGTGCCCACCACTTGGTGTCTTTCACAAAATGCCCGACCCGTTGTTCCCTTCCCCTAACAGCGCTGGGCACCTCTCAGTGCTCGTTCTGACCCTGTGTTTCAGGGCATGTCCGTGCCCCACGGCTGCTCCTGTCCCACAAAACAGAAGGAGGCGGTGGATCACGAGGCAGAGGCGCTCAGCAGCCAGACGTTTCTCACCATTAAACCCTCCGGTACAGCCAAAGCATGGCCCCATCCTGCTCCCGTCCCCCTGCAGTGCTGCCAGGAGAGGCTCTGGCCGTGGGTACAGAAGTGTCCCACCTGCAGCTCCTGTCCCAGGTGGCTGCCAGCGACAGCCCCTTTCCCAGCAGATAATAACCTCCACTGCTGGAGTTTGTAACCTGCAGCGTCCTGGCCAAACCACGGGAGGGCTTCAGAGTGGGAGCAAGGATTTGGTACAGGACCTTTAAGCTTTGCTCTGGCATCCCCTCCTGCTGCCCGCCCCTGCCAGGCTTCTGCAAGCAGAAACCCCAAGTGGCTCCCACCCAAAAGCTGTCGTGATGTGCGTACACTCCGCTAACCCGCTCGGGAAACTGCCCCGTGCTCAGTCCCTGGCGGTGCTGAGCCCTCACGAAGGTCGCTGCTCTCCTCAAGGATGCCTTAGAGATGCCCAAGGAGGATGGCCCCTCGCAGGTCTGGCTTTATCTCAGCCAGGAGAACGGCTGATGCTAATTTCCTACCAGCTCTCCTACCAAACCATGTGGTGGTTGTCCTCATCCCTCTTCTGCACGGCATTTAGGCATCTGCCAGCCCGCAAACACGTGCCCAAGCACCCCCGTCAAGTCAAATCCTCTTGTTCCTTTTGCAGCCTTAATCTCCTGCTACAGATTTCCAGTACCAGTGTCTGTCGTCGTGTCTGCCTGGGTATCATTTGGCAAGGGCCTGATCCTTGCTCCTGGTGTCTGTAGGCACCGCTCCATCGGATCAACGCATTGAGGGGGGCTGCTGGAGCTCCCCTGCAGCCCTTTATCTTTCTCCATCCCTTCCCCACCCCTTCCATGTCCCCATATCCCTCCCTGGGAAGCTGGGCAGCACGGCTGCACCGTGCGGGTGGGCACCCGGGGGGTGTACACGCAGTAGGAAAGCGCGGGCAGAGCAGCGCCAGCACCGCCACGGCCCCGCTCGGCACCTTGGGGCCTGGGGCAGGGGGAGCAGAAATACCTCACGCCTCCCACAGTGGCTGGCCAGCCCTTGGTCCCTCCAGAGACCTCCTCACGCCGCGGCCCAGCACGCCAGCAGCCCCCACACCGCAGAGAAATCACACCCCGAGCCCGCTCGGGCATCACGGATCCGGCTTGTAAATGGTCCTCACTCCTCTCGTTCTGTTCGGTCCTTCTGATGTAGATCTTGCTTTCTTGCAGGTGGTACTTTCTGGTGTAACAGTTCTCCGCGGTTCTGGTATCAAATCGGTGTATTTGTTAACGGAGTTTGTTATTTATTTATTTTTTATTTATTTTTGTGGTTTCCAACGGCCCATTGGTGCACTGTACAATGGGGTCTTGTAGTGTGTCACGGGAAAGAAAAAAATATGCAGCTATGTTATGGAGTGACTTTTATTTTCAGATGATTGTGTTGTTGACAAATATACATATTATATATATATATATATTATCGAGATACTAAGAAAAAATCTAAATTTACCAAAATCTGTATATTTTAATAAATGCATAAAGCTTTATTGTGTGCCTTTACATTAAAACAAACAAACAAACAAAGAGGAACTAATGGATTTTTAAAGGAAGTCAGAGACAAATGTATATCAGTACCAACTTCCATAGTAATGTAAATCTTTTAAATAGTAGACTAAACAACAAAAAATGGAATTTTCCCGTATAAATTTTGTTAAGCTGATCAGTGAGGGTCCAATATTTTTTCAATGCTAAATCGAAATTAGAGGTGAACAGATCTTGCCTTAAATGCTTCAAAATTTCCTTTGTAGAAAATCCACTTCAACGGGCTGACTTTGGTATTTACTTGCACTGTTGTGAAAAAAAAAATGGTTATTCGTTTATACAATAAAAAAAAAAAAGAAAAAAGAAAAAAAGAAAAAAACTGAGAGCCAATGACCACAGGTTGACTATCGCAGCGCGAAGCCCCACGGGGCTCCTTCACCCTGGGGGCACCGGTGTTATCCCAGCTGCTCACGGTGCCACCAGAAATCTCCCCTCCAAAATCTCTCCAAAATCTCCCCTCTGCCATGCCCACACTGGTCCCGTCCCACACTTGGCACCTCCTTGCTCTGCACACTGCAGGTTGCAGATTTGCATTTTCACTGTGGCTGCTCTGAGATGGTTTTGCTTTGCTTATTCTCCTCCCCTCCCCGAAATAAAGCATCTTCCTTCCTCCGAGCAGCTTGCCTGCAGCCTTCCAGGGGCTGGGTTTGGGATCAGCCGCGGGTACCCAGTGACCCTGGGCAGGGCCCCCAGCCCTGCGTGCCTAAAGGTGCTAAGTTGCAGCCCAAATCATAACAAATAAAAAGACAAAACAAATGCTGCCTGGAAGGGCTCTCTCCCCATAGGGTCCTGCACCAGCACAGCCTCATTGCAGCACCAACACCGTGCTGGAAAATAAGCCCAGTGACACCACTCTGGCTGTCCTCCCTCCTCCTGCTGCACCCATAGGACTTTCTGAGCTTTCCCCTCCATTTGTAGGGCAGCATCACAGCGGGTTCCTGCTCCGAGGGCTCCCTCGCCGCCAGCCCCGGGGTTAACGGGCGCACAATCCACAATCCCGGCCGCCTGCACAAGCTGGCACGTCCCCGCGCTGCCCCTGCCCGCGGCACCCGCACATCAATGGCAGCACTGACGGCGTCCCCGCGGCGCACACAACAACCGACTGTGCCCTGCCCCTGATGTAATGGCCACAAGTGTCCCACGGCTGGCACACACATTGTGGGTGCTGCAGGGCACTGCGGGCAGGAGAAGTCCTGCTCAAGGCTGCCCGGGCTCGAAGATAGATGCTTCCACGGCTGTCCTCCTCCTCCTCTCCTTTTAAATGCTCCTGTCTCACCCAGCAGGGTAAGGCGTGGAGCTGCAGCATCCTTTCTCCTGGAAATAATGGGGTTCTCCAACCGAAGCTGACCAAGATGAGCAGACAGATCCCAATCCAGCACAGCTCGACCTGCAGCCTTGTTTTCCAATTCTTCCCCACCACCCCAAAGCGCCAGGTCGGAGCTCTCCTCTCCTGCTCCGCGCAGCAACCCCCAGCCTTTGCTCTTTCCCTGGGCCTGAAGCCCAGCTCACACCAGTTATCTGAACCGAGTTAACGTCCCTGGGAACAGATGGGATTCGGTATCAACGTAATTAAATTGATACAGCCTCTAGTAAGGACAGAGCTAGATCTCCATCTTACAGTTTTAATCAAAGAGAGTGATGGCCACAGATCAGACTCTTATTTTAGCTCAGAGCATCACGACTTGTGGACTTCATCATGCCCAGGCAGTGCTGGGGCTGTACCTCCATCGTCCCAGTGGGTTTCTAAATCTCCCAGATGTGAAGAGTACAGCAAATCCCTTCCCTGGTGCAAGCCACTATCGGGAACATTGGAAGAACGAATGCGCAAGGCAGCAGTCGGTACCATACAGGGGGTTAGTCGGGTTTTAGAGGTTCCCCCAAAACAAGAGAGATTGAAAATTTAACACATAAATCCACAGCAAAATCTCTCATCCTTAATTGCTTTTAAAAAAAATACTTCAAAATCGTTGGGAAACCCGTGTCATGGAAAAGCCAGCTATGGAAACACACAGGAAGGAAGGAAAAAGAGAAGGCAGTGTTTGCAGGTACTCTGTTATTTATTGTACAGTATTTCGCTTAAAGTACAAAGGCATCATCAGTACTCACCAGAATTGTGCTGTACCAGGTGCATTACATTGAGTTAAAAACGTGTTGTTTAATGATGCAAGACAGAACACAAACTTGTGGGGAAAAAAGCAAAGATTTTTTAAAAATGTAAAAATACTTTTTTAGTAACTGATCTGTACAAAGGAAAGTAAAAAGAGAAGGAAAAAACAAAACAATGAGAATGCGGAGATTAGAGCCCTCAAAGTCATTTGAAACTATGTACAGAGGCGCTGTTATTTACCGTGTGGTTAGGACTTTGGGTTCTGCTTCCTTCATACTGATGACCGGGGGAGTGCAGGAAATACTGTTACTAAAATGATCAAATCCGTACAAAAGTATTTACAGAGAAAGGCAGAAAAACTTCCCTACTCTTCCGAAAGAGAAACATTTGCCTGGTTGGAGGGTTGCAGCCTTCCTCCCTACCCTCCCACCCGAACCTTGCCAAAGCAGTGACCTTGAATGGGGGAAAGCAAAGAGCTGCTGGAAGCCTCTCAACAGCAGGGAAGCGTCTCTCTCGTGTCTTGTTTTGTTGCTTTAAACTCTCCTTTAACCAGGTGAGCTAGGCAGTAAAATAAAACCCCTAAACCCCACCTGAAGACCCCGAACCATCCGAGCCATCCCGGCTGCAGGAAGATGGGGCAGGCGGTGAGGATGAGACCGGCAGGAGGGAGGGGTCGGGCTGGCCGGGGCGTCCTTTTTGGAGAAGGGCTGGGACAAGACAGGTGGGGACGGGAACATTTGGCACCACCGGGCAGTGGGGCTGCTTTTCTTAGGTCTTCCCCTGGGGTCTTGGAAGCGGCGCCTGCCAGGAGAAGCGAGTGCGGCGCCCGCGGTGCCAGCAGCCAACGCGCCCGGCGGCGGCCGTGGAGGTGCCGGGGACCCTCAGACGTGGGCGCTCTTAGCGTGGGTCGGGGAGCTGGAGCCCGAGGCGTAGTAGAAGCGGTTTTCACCGAAGGTCTGGGCGTCCCCCGAGCAGCAGACGATGACGCAGCCACCGAAGAGGCAGAGGGCAGAGCCGATCCAGCCCGTGTACAGCGAGTAGCCGAAGCTCATGATGGTGGTCTCGCGGTGGGCGCAGACGGGGAACCAGATGGTGGCCACGACGCCGCACATGGCTGGGGAGACAGGAGGGGAGAGTCACTGCAGGCCCGGCCCCACGCTGACCACGGGCACACCAGGGGTAAGACAGTAAAACCTGGGGCTCAGAGTTAACTCTTCTAAGTCACTATTTCTGCATGAACTCATGTGCTACAGCTTCAGCCCATTTCAATCAGCGTCACTGCAGTTGCTCTAACTGAACGGCCACAAACACTCACGAAATATCCCAGTGCTTAGCAAGACAGAGCAGGGTTCACAAAATACAGGCAGAAAATGGGCAGGAATAAAAGAAGCAACAGTACAGGGAGCTGGTATTTAGATTGTTTGTTTGTTTTATGGAGAGGGAAATGTATCCCAAATCTGGAAAGTGAATTCCACTTCCCCGTGGAAAATTTCCCTTGTCAAACAATCTGACAAATCCAGCAAGGCTTCCCAGAAACCTGTTGAAATGAGTAGAAACGAGACCTCATCCTAAGGGAATATGGTATGCAACTTACAATCTACAAAGCAGGTCAAAAAAATGACGGAGGACTTCAAGTTTTGCTCAGTTTTTTCCACGAGAAGCAGGAAGGCTGCTGGGCAGGTGGCGTGTGAAGGAGACACCCTCAGTGAAGTGCTCGAATTCAGGACTTTGCAGGCAGCCAGGCTGGAGGGCACAGCGCTTTCTGTGTGTGGTGTGCTCAGAGCATGGAGAAAATACATGCCCTGCATCCCGCTCGTGTCACACCGCTCCTCGCCCTCACCGAGGGTCCTTCCTCCGTCCCACAAAGCCCCCACATGCAACAGGAGCGGCTGTGTTAAGCAGCTCACAGGAGCAGGTCTTAAAACAATACTCCTTTATGGCCGGTACATCTGACAAGAATTAATCCGTCAATATTTACTTGCCTCCGGGACAAGCTGTGCAGGACTCCATCCTTGTGGCTATCGGAGAATCAGAGCAAAACAATAACAGGGCAGTGGCAGCGGTACAGATTTCCACCGACCGCGTTAAAAGATATCTGGGGGCGGTGTCAAAAAGTTAAGGTTGCAAGAGGGGAAAAAAAAGGGGTGAGAGAAAAAATAAAATTGTTTAGTTAGAGCGGAGAACAAACCCGAGCTCCTGGCCGGTATAGCAGAAAACCCATCCCCAATAGCTGCAGTTATTATGAGAAAAAATATTTTCTTATGGAAAAGAGGAGAACATTGGAGGATGCTAATAAAGCCAGCAATAATTTTGGGCCTTCTCAAAGCAAGGACCCTGTGGCTTTGGAAGGAATTTTTGGAGAAGGCAGGGAGGGGAGAAGAGCCGTTCGGCGTGGGGATCAGTCCTGCTCCCAGCTCGTGAGCCTCAGCGCTTTAAAACAAAAATGTACCAGATGAGAATCTGCAAAGCATTCTGATGGGCTCCAGACAAAAAGCGTCTTTGTTGTCCAAAACCACACAATCATCTTTTCTTTTTCTGTCAGCAGTAAATATATATATATATTTATGTCCATAGAATATAAGAGCCTTATCTTTTCCAGCCCTCCCCCCGAGACGGGACCGAAGAAAACACTTGCACTGGGCTGAGAAGAGCTCTCAGGGATGCTCGGACAATAGCAGCTCTTGTGCATATGGATCAGCCACATGTGAATGCACGTTATTTTAATGCTGACAGTACTAGGAAGCTGAAACACCAGCCAAGGGCTCTGCAGGGCTTGGTTCGGCCTCTCTGCCTCTGGAGGCTACCAGCTGCTGTCAGCAACCAGTGAGCCCAGTTGCCAGGAGGAGGATTGCCCCGTTTCATTGCTCCATGTGGACTGGGCACGGTAAATCCTACACCGAGGTGTGAAAAGGATGGTCTGGAACTGCGATATTTCTTTCAGGTGATGGTCTAGTATCACAGAGAAAGACTGAAAATAAGCTGTTTTGGCAAGGAACCCAAAAGAATTGCAAAAGGCATTGTAGGGCATGTTCCAGTGCATTTTATGATAGGCTCCCTACAAGGAGGAACTGCTTGAGTAGGAACTGCTGCTGCTTCTCCTTTGTGCTAATGCTGAGAGACTCTGCCTCTCCCTCACAAAGAATGGGTACAGATAGCACAGCTGTTGTTGTCAACACAGTCCAGCAGAAAATAAGAGAAGGCCTGCAAACAGAAGGAATACTTTTCATTAGACCAGCAAAGTTAGCTGGAAACAGGGGCACACGCATACTGAGAAGCTTGTCTACTTTCTGCAGCTCGAACCCCATGAAAGCTTTTTTCTACTGGGGTCACCTATTGCCATCAGCCCATGCGGCCACATCCCAGGCTGCCAGCAGGCCTGAGTCCTTTTTGGCAATGCTCTTGCTCAATCCATTGAGCTGAATCTCTTAATGTTGGACATTATAGGCATGGTTTAATTAGCTGGTGGAAGCACATGCGGACAGAAAGAGAGGAGGATAGAGCACTACAGCCCTAGCACAAGGGACAGCGAGTCCCTGCCAAATTCCCTAACAGTAAGTTACAAGTTATCTGCAGAAGAAAGAATGCTTCTCTTTCATGGCTAAATTTAATTATCCTGAGTTGCCAACTCAAAGTCAAGATTTCTTTTTCAAAGCAGTTGGTCTTGCAGGATGAAATAATGGATATGTGATTTTTTGTTTCTCTTTTAAAGGCAGTCTTTTTATCTGGATATCTATGGCTGTACAAATAAATCTCATAAAGTCATTCCAGCTAAATAACATCACAGAACAGCACTGAGAGTGTTGGAGTTCATGGTCTGGCCTCCAAAAGTGCAAAGCCATTTTACCCTGTGCATAGCACAGCAGTTGCTCAGTGGACCACAAGCAGGTCTGTGTATTTGCTCTGATACCAGTTTTCCCTCCTACCTGAACCACCTGCCCACCTGGGAATGTTTTGAGGCTCAAGCCACAGTTTGAGTGTTGCAATGTAAAGTGATTAATTGGTTGGACTTGATGATCTTGAAGGTCTTTTCCAACCTAAGTGGTTCAATGATTCTGTGATTTCTTCTAGGGGGAACAGTGTGGTTTACAAAGGTCTTTTAGTGTCCACAGCTTCCCAAAAGAAAAAAGAAAAAAGAAAAAAACACTTTCAAACCTTGGCTTTCTTGGGATAGAGTCCTCTGAGAGAAAGCCATGTCAAGAAGAACCTATTAATACCATTTATTTAGTACACAATAGCTAATACAGTCACTTTGTGGTGGTAATTCCCAATAACTCACATATTTTCCATCTGGTTTTCAGTCTCTCAGGTCCCTCACTTCCCCTAGGAAAATCACTGCTTGGGTACCAGCAAGGGGTCCCCTGAATTAGTATCAACAACACAGGATGGGCCCGGCTTTTTCCATCAACACTAGCGTATGAAATGTTTTCATACCAGCTCACAGCAAACCACTGCTGATGGTTGTTTTGAGCAATAAATCAATTCTCTTGGTCAGATAGGATCGAGCAAAGACATAAATACATCAGCAGGCAGGATAGGAGGGTGTGCACACATGTTGCACTCTGCAGCCCGCTATTATCAGTGGACAGAAAAATCAATGGAATATCTGAGCCCATTGTTTTCCTGGCAAGTTTTCAATTTTTTTAATTTATTTATTTATTTTTTTTTTTTTGGTTCCACACTGTGTTTCAATCCCTTCTTTCCTTTTTAACGATTTCAGTGATAAACTGCCATCCCCTCCCTGAGCAACAAGCGGTGTTTTATCGTGGGGCCAACTTCCATGATCACATCCCCACTCTCAATATATCTGCTATGTTTGTGAGTGGTTTTGGATTCGATTTCTTTTAGCCAGATCTCTGGGAGCTGGGTTTGACTTAGAGGAAAAGGCTGGAGCCCTTCAGGTTGGGGAGCAAACACTGAAAACCACAAGTGAGGGTTCAGTGGCCAGAGAGTAAATAAGAACTGTCCAGGACTTAGTGACTTTTAAGTCAGTCTTATGTGTTTTGAGGCCTGGTATTTATACTTATTAAACACTCTGGAATGGTAACACCTCGTTTTTCAAAGCACAGATAATTAATCAGCTTAAATAATGTCAAAGTCCCCCCAGCTCTGTACATTGCTCTCCTTCCAAGAGGACTCTCTTGCTAATCAGACTGGGGAAAAAAAAAAAAAAAAAAAAAAAAAGTGTAAAAATAAATATGGCTTGGTTATATTTTTTGAAATGTTTAAGAGCAAAATGAACACTTTAATTCTTTATCTGTAATCTGACAAAAATAGTGTTATTGTAACTGTGACTGAAACACCTTTGGGCAATGCAGTTAGGGTCGTGTGGTGCCAAGCTCCCAGGACCTGGGGCTGTCCCTGCCCAGCTCACGCAGGACATCAGTGTTGTGAGCAAATCCCTTCTGCTGCAGATGCTCCACAGCTCATGGGGGTGAAAACAATGAGAAGACCAAATCTGTCCTGAAAAGTATCTGTCTGCCAAGGTCTCTGTAAATACATGCTTGCCATTCTCACAGGGGAAAGCCCGTTCTGAGGCAGAGAGGAGCCGCACGGCTGAGCCTGGTGTGCTGGTGGCCTCACTTCTGCTCCCAGCTTGTGGGGCACTGCAGCTCCTCTCATTCATCCTCTTACATCTGTTCTCCCCACCGGTGTTACACCATTGCAGGACCAGGGCAGGAGGTGGCACGCCAGACCCCAAACCCCCTTGGCCACCACCACTTGTTCCTGTGTAACTCCATATTGTCACTGCCATTTGTTTGCCACATCTGCTGGTCCTGTAAGCCTGTTGCCCTGCTGATGTAACCCTGTTGCTGCCCTTCAGCAAAGCAGATTTTGCAGCAATGCTCTCAGCTCCACATCTGCAGCCATGCTAAATGGGGCTGATTTTACAGCACGGTTCTCCTTGACCGAAACTAAAAATTCACAGTTGTCTGGTACAAAATGCAGCTCTGCTGGCACTCCCCTGCATCCCAGGACTAAGATATCAGGCAGAGCAGACTCCTCCATCTCTAAAATTTCATTCACAACAAGAAAAAACACTTTCTTTCTCTGCCAAGACCAAATCTATGACTCAAGGTTTCAGGACAGGGATCAGGGCCATGTTCCCACAGCTCTCCTGCGTGGCTGCTCCTGCCCATGATGTCCTGAACAGGCCCCATTGAGCTGGTGGTAGGATTTCCAGCTGTGGCAAGTGAAATGGCACACTGTTTTCACTCTCACTGTGCTTTCCCTTAGATTTCAGACATCCTGACTCGTCCTAAAAGCTTCTCAGCACTGCCTGCCTCGTGGGCTCTTCCCAGCTGGGTGCATGCAGGCAGCAGCTCCCCAAGCTGCAGCACCGAGTACCTCTTTCATGGCAGCTATCTGTGGTGCCCACTTGAAAAAAATAAGGAGAAGAAGAAGAAAAGACGAGGATGATGTCAGCGCTGGCTGCCAGCGAGCAGCAGAGCCGCACAAAGAGGCCACTTTCCCTCTCCCCTCCTCCTCTGCCAAACAAACGGGTAAAAACAAGGCACCGCAGCCTGTTGCTGAGATGACGAGGCCTCAAGAACATGCAGGTGTTGCGTGGAGGACAATGAGCTCCACAGTCTGAGCTGCTCAAAACAATGTCCTCCGCGGGCCCCGAGGACGGGAAGAAATTCCCTGGGGAACTCGGAGGCCGGGGGGTGAGGCTGGCAGGAGGCGGGGGGGACTCCTCCGTGCTCTCCCCCATGATCTCCCCACAGAAAAGCACCCCCTGACTCATGGACTTCACCTCCCACAGGGCTCAGCTAACTTTGCCCAGTGCTCCTTTTGCTCATGCCTTAGGTCGGAGCATTTGAGGCCCAGCCCGGCCTAACCCGGCCCGCTTGGAGGCTTGGAGGTGGCACCATGCAGCACCACAAGCGCCTTACCCAGGAGGATGATGAGGATCCCTCCCAGCTGGGAGCGGCGGTACTTGGCGGCTCCGGGCTCGTGGCCCATGCGGATGCAGGGCAGGACGGTTATCAGCAGGAAGATGGCAGGAAGGCCCAGGACGGAGGCGGCGATCATCAGTGCTCGACACGCTTGGACGTACCCTGTTAGTGGGGCAAGGAAATGGGATTTTGATTATTCGTCTCAAGAGGTGGAGAACTTTGGGTGAAGGTTCCTGCCTGATGGGCTCAGAACATGTGCATGGAGTATTGGAGATGGGTTCAAGCCACTGTGTGAATAAATATTGACAGTGAGACTGCGGTACCATGCTTAGTGCATGAATAGCGCATTTCAAGCTCAAAATTTCCCACAGCATAAGGAGCACTGCCTGGAAAACACAAACCCTTCCCAGCAAGATGTGGAGACATCATGGAGCTGGGAAATAGGGGAAGGGGCGGCAAAGGAAACTGGGAGGAAGGATCTTTTGAATCTCTTCAGCCTTGAATAAATAACTAGAATGTAAAGACTCAGAGATCAGCTTGCTACCACCAGATGAAGATTGTGGTCAGGAGGGCCGCAGTGCTGAAGACCCATCACTCAAACATGCAGGTCCATGAGATACTGCCACCAGGAGAAGCTGAGGACCGGGGAGAAGGAGGGACAGCAACCAGGGTCACACAACAGGAGTCCAGCTGACCACCGGCACTGACAGAGGAAGAGAAATAACTGCACTTTGTAGAGTTATTTGAGCTCTCACAGCCAAAGCCAAGCTATTCATCTGGGTCCCTCTGGACATCACGGGATCCCCTGGCCTTCCATCAGGCACCACCGCCCTTCCTGTCCCCTGCAGCAGCAGCAGGCAGCACAAGGCAGCGAGGGACAACAGGGGCTATGCAGGGCAGGCTATTTCTGCCCGTCTGTGAGGGACTGTGTCAGAACATATTGAGTTTTGAGTACATATAGCTCTCGGGACAGCCCCCACGGAGTGACAATGCTGGCTCTCTTTCCCCTCCTGTTAACAAGATGAAGCTGCCACACGCAGACACGGTGTTTTGTGATGCCTCAAGGAATAGCAGCAGATGAGTGCCTCAAGCAAATCCCACCAACATATGGATAAGAGAGCAGCAATGAGGATTTCACTCCTCCTGAAAAGGCAGAGCCCAGGTATAACAAACATTTCATTGATTTTTCAGCAGGAAACTGAGAAAAACAAAGTTCTCTAAGGGGTTAAGGGCAGAAAATGAGAAAACAAAGAAGATGGCAATGCCCAGTGTGGTTTCTGTGTAATCGATCTCAATCAAACATGCACACAAACACACCAGTTTAAGGACTTGGCTCAGTCAATGAAAGACTCTAAATACAATTCAGCGAGCAGGCAGAGCAAGGACGAATTTCTCTCGTGGACAGCTATGGGTCTCAGATGAGTTACAAGCAAAAGAATCTTGCTTTGTGATCTGTTTCTGCTGAAAAGAAACATTTCTTTCTTTTGATGAAAGACTTATTTACTTATTTATTAAATTTCATTCAATACTGTTTCTTCTGGGCAAGCTTTTTCTCTCTCTTCTGTGCTGCTTAACAATAGTAGCTATAAGGAAAGTAAATCTACTAAAATATAAGTATACATGCACAGAAGGGAAAAATAGGAGCTGGTCTGAGAGATTCAAAGTTGCCGAACACTGTGTAATACTGACTAGGCATCGTATCAGAGAGTATTTCAGAAATAATCTTTCTAACAACTGTAAAATTATTTCCACAACAGTTTAAACAAATAAATAAGGAAAAATGAATGAAAGCTACAAGGAATGGTTATTTCTGCCCTGCCAGTTTAGGAAGGGGCACCTCTGAAATTCTTGATGATGTGTACTCTAAAATGTAGCAGAACAAAGAAACACCATAGAGTTAACAGCAATTTAAATAGGTAAAATCATTAGGTAAAATAATTAACTGAACTTACAGGGACAGGATCACACAAAGATGGATTTAGTTAGCTCAAAAGATGTACTAACACTGACGGAACACCTTGCTTAATGTTTGCTTTGCAGTAAACTAGATGAAAATTACTATATGATTAGAAAGTATCATGACAAATTAAGGGTAGTTATATCTCTTTACTGTGTAAAAGCTCTGTCTTGTGTTAGAACATATCCGAAGCACAAGACCGTCAAGACCGATGACAATCTTTCAGAAGATTAAAAGCCATAGCAGCATTAATAATAGATGCCAAAAGATTCATTATACTCAAAATCATTTCAAGGAATTGATCCTTAACATTTGTAACAGTTCATCATCATCTCAAAGTGAAATTTGAAATACTCTCTTAGATCTCAATATACCATGTATGTTTTGCAGTACAACCTGGAAATGAGACGTGAAAGAAACGGCGAGTGTTTATTAAGGGCAATGATTGATAGCGTTAAGTGGATTTTAATAGCCAGAGATAACACATCATACCTAGGCACGATTAAAACCAGGTAGAACTTAATGGGTATCATGTTAAGGGCTATCACTCCTTAGCATACTTAATGGACCATCTCCCAGGCTGATGAAGCAGAAGGAGCTTCGCCAGCATTTCACCCCACGGCAGGACCGCACAGAGCAGCACCTTGGGGCAGGAGGGACGAGGGCACGGAGGGGGACACGTACCTGGCAAGATGAGGATGTCCACGAGGGGCTTGCAGTGGTAGAGGCCTGTCGCCATGACGCAGTCTGCCCACAGCCCCTTGGAGCCCAGCTCGTCCATTTTCCTGCAGGTGGTGATGGTGTAGCCGCACGTCACCACCCAGTCGTTGGTGGCCGTCGCCACCACCACCCCGATCCACCCGATGAAACTGCAGACAAATCCAGCCAGGTGCAGGCAGGTGGCCACCATGGCGATGAGGCCCTGGTCCTACAAGCTGGGCAGGAGAGCAGGGACAAAGCTTTGGCAGAGGAGGCTGCGGGGCTGTGCGAGGCAGGGCAGGATGCTTGCTGCTGGGACCTGCCGCCAGCTGGGAGCGGGAGGGACTGGACTTTGGTGGGAAGAGGTCTCCGAGCACACATCGGGCTGCCTCTGCCCAGCTCCCTCCCTGGGAGGGGTCAGAGCTGCCTCCAGCCCCACAGCGCATGGGAGGAGCAAGGGGGGAGCCCCAACTTCTGGCAGCTCATCGCAGGGAGCTGGAGGAGGAGGAGGATGCGGACAGGGGATGCAGAATCTCCCTTCCAGTGCTCAGATGACAAAACAGGCTACTTTATTCATGTGCAGACAGCCTGGCTGCTGAAAATTCAGGCTCGAGATAAAAACCGAAGCGGTGTTTTAGGGCTGAAGACAAACGATCACACTTCTGTCACGTCATGGAAAAATAAGGCAAGAAACGTGGTGGACAGAGTTACCCGAGAGACGGAACTGATCGTCTCCCCAGAGCCACCGGCACTCCTGCAGTAAATGCACATCATCGGTCTTGTTTCTTTTCTGATGTTTATGTTTATGCAAAACATAAAAGAGCCATCTCCGCGTTCTCTCATGCCTGAGGTTTCAAAAGTCTTAATTAACACTCTCAGAGTCTTAAGTTTGCTTTAGGCAGCACCTCATTTCCATTTTTAAACACTAACATTTAGAATAAGTGGCTTTTTACTCAGACTCATTATGGGCATAACTTTTAGCCTACCTCATAAAACAAAGAAGAGCCCGTTTCCAAATGTGAAAAGGAAAACTTCACAGACAATCCTGTATCTGCAGAAACAGGCAGACGCTATTTTCCCGTTTTTACTTTGTATTTTTGCAAACACATTTATGTTATTGGACGCCAACACATCCCTAAAGAAATTTCATCACCGTGTGTCCACCACAGCTTCTGATTTTGCAGAGGGTTTGGATTTACACGGAAAAAAACGTGCCTGGGGAGACCACTAGCGGAGTGCATCCTGCACTGCATCGGGCAGGGGAAAAATCAGATGCAAAATACCAAACAGTGACTGATTCATTCCTGTGGCTGTTGATGAAACAGAAATATTGAAAGCCATGCTCCAGGGTTAGTAAATCGTGAATGAAACATATCCTGCTCTCCATCCAGCAGTATTCTTCCCGTTCCTTAGCAAACAAAGTAAAAACCACGAATGAGACCATGCAGAGCCTTATTTTTCACATTCCTGAGCATCACAATTCAGGGGCCACAGCTTTGTTTCATCATAGCCTCATCTGAACACTGTAGTTACTGCCTAAACAGTACTACAGGGATGAAAATCACCTGTAAAGAGGAGCTTTTATAATAAACACAAATTTAATGGTTGCTTTTGCATTATATATTTGCTTACACTCCTTGTCGTTTCATTTTCTGTGCCTGGTTAATTGCATTTTTGTGAAGCCACGCTGCCTGCTGTCTTGCCATTGACTTCCTCGATGCTTACTGCTGTTATTTATGTCCAGGTGCCATCTCCACATTGTCCAGGGGTTGGTTCTAGGTGGATTTAATCTTTCCCTCAAAATACGTTTGCTATTCAGGAGATAAACATCATCTCTCGAGTGAAACTCGTATTGTTCTTCTTGGAAGACATGATTGTGTTCAACAGATCACAGCACCATCTCCTAGATTTGAAACCACGTAATCCTGTGGGTTTTACAAAACCTGGGAACTCCTTAGAGCCACTGTAGGGCAGAGTTTCCATCAGCAGTAAATAAAAATATTTTTCAGCAAATAAAGTATAATTATCATTTCTGATTTTAAATGGTTATACATCGCGGCGTTTTGTATGGTGATGTGTGTTATTTTCTTCATTACTGATCTAATAAGGAGAGGTGTGAACAACTCAAACATTGCTGGAGCAGTTAAGTAGCAACAAAAGCTGTGCACCGGAGAACATGCCAAATACACAAGTGGTTGTATTTACACATACAAATACCAACTCTTTGTTGAGATACAGAGAAATGTTACTGTCGATATCTTCATGGAGCCCTACAAGGCTTAGGAAACGGACTCACTGTGAGGGAGACCTTGTAGGTTTTGCTAAAAATGCCCTTTATAAAGTGGGGAGCTGCTGCAGGCTGTGGGAGTTCTGCTAACAAAGCTTCAGTGGAATCAGGTCTTAATTTATTGTGATCAAAGCAAGGCAGATTGTCTTCTCTAAAAAAGCACCGTTGTTAAACACCTTCAGAAAGTCACATTTGTATCTCAGTGTACAAAAACATTACGGAGACAAGCGTTGTGACATTACAGTTTTTTATTTGTTTTTGAGTCCACAATCTGTACATGTATTTACATGGCATGAAAATGGATAACAGCACAAAATACAATTGAGGTATAAGCTAAGAGCACAGTATGTCATGTTTCAATAAATATAATTCAAAATTTGTAAACTAAGTGACCAGATAGAAGCCTCTTGTTTACTAAAACCATATAAAATATCTGTTAATCTCACGTGAGGTAGAGGACAGTTTTGTGTGTCATGTAATGCAACCACAGCAACGCTAGCAGTAAGACTGTACATCATTGGCAAAGTATTAAAAATCCTTGAATGCACTGATCGTTTTCACAGGCTTTTACTACGGTTTCGGAATAGTCATCCACCCTGTCGCCTTGAGCTAAACAGACTGGTGTTTTGCAACTACTTTCTGGAATTTCAGATAATCGTATTGGCATGTCAACATCAATAAATACTTCTGAGAGCAAGTAGGAAAACACAAAAACAGATTTTGTCCATCACAGAAAGCAACGTAACTGCAACAAAATATTTTAGACCAACTTTTTATTATTTCCTAGAATTATTTTAAATACAGTATAACTGTGCTTTCCTTTAAGTGAGGTATCTATATTCGAAGACAAAAAAAATCGATTGGTATTGTTACATATAATCAATTTTCCAAATACAAAATTTTAACCATTTGCTGTGCTTGATGAAGTGCTTAAAACTCATTTTTCAAGCATTTCCCAACTGAACCACTAACTCTGGAAAAAAAAAAATTAAGTAATGGCAAAAATCTAAATAATAGAGACACACAGTGAACTTGTCATGCGATTGGTAAGCAATGTCTGCTTTCACAAAAGCTAAAAAAAAAAAAAAGGATCTTTTTGAAATAGATGTGCAACAAATAGAAAATTCTACAAGCTTTCTGTAATGAAAACACTGATGAACACTTCTCTCACTACAAATGAGCAAAAAGATCAAAATTTGCAGCTTCTTGCTGCTTGCTGCTGACAGCTTCAATAAAACTACTGGTATAGTTCAAGCACAGATTAACAGGTAGGTGTCGTTATGTCAGTTGTTGACTTCACCATGTTATAGAAAACTCTGTTGTGTGGATCAATTACATGAATTAAGTGCAGAAAAAATACAAAGTTGTTATCTTTGCTGACAGTCAAAATATATACTCTACAAACAAGTGAATTCTAGGAAGCTGACCATGACAGCACTTCAAGGCCAACTTCACAACTAATGCTAGGAAAGTTTTCCAAAAATTTCTTAACACATTATAGCTATCCAACCCCCAGTATAAATCAAGAATGTATGAATAAACAGTTGTGACTTCTAAAATATGGACCAAGCCGTATTTTTTCAGGCCACTGGTAGCTTTATGCTCCCACTCCACTTTTCCTACTTCACTAATTGCATTATGCCTTTACTATATACAAATGGTTTTACACCTAGGCTATTAATATATTAAATATAGAATAAAATTAGTTGGAGGATGTGAAATGTAACTACATTCACCTAAGTTCTCAAGCTAAAATATATGCTTTACAAAAATTAAAACACAGACGGACTCAAGTTTGGAGATTTTAGATAAAATCTCTTTCGTCTAAGGACACATGGCTACACCATGAATGAGGGTACTTTCAGACCGGCAAAATTTCTCTCGATTCTTATATTCTCTTGCTCATCAGAGCACACAAAGCTTGTGAAAGTTCTTGTCAAAAAGCGTAGGAGCAATTTAGTTATTTCTGCCTGAATCCTACTTTGTTCTAAAAGGTGCACTAAGCAACTTTGATTTCAGTCTAGGTGTTTAATAACGAAGATTTAAAATTGCGAACAATTCCAGGATTTTCTTCCTAAAGACTTAATGTCACAACTATCTGAGAAAACAGCTTCCTGCCTAAATGGTCAGCAACCAAAACCTGAAGGCAGAACAAACAATAACACATAAAACGAGCATGCCATGGCTAAAAGCAGGTACCTAGTGACAGAATTCGTTTCTACCATTAGGTGTGCACTTAAGTGAAGGCCCTTAAGCGTTCAATCCAAGTTCCTGTATTGAGTTGTAAAATAAACCACTCAATATTAACTAGCATAAGGTAGTGAAAAAGGGTCAACATATATTTGTTCTGGAACTTGCATCATATTATTTACAATTTACTAAAAAACTATCTTTCAAAGACCGAACACACAAAATCTATGGCACATTTATGTATACATTATTACTTAAAATCAGTATAAAATTAAGTCTACACGTATGAAAATTATTTATGTTATGTTAAAGAACCTGAAAGTAGTATTTAAGAATTTTAAGAGGATTACAACAATTTAAAATGCATCCTAACTTCAGATTAACTAAATGGAATATTTACAAAGCTACTTTTTAAGTCATTTTAATAAATGCTCAATTAGCTTTTTCAGCCAGATGTTTTAGAAGTATTAGGAGACCTTACCTGCAGCTGGAATTGCTAAAACTGCTATAAACTGCTCAAGTTTTTGCAGCAGTGAAAATATTAGTACAAACTACGGCCACCAGCATTTTATTGGTCTACAGCAGGAGCCAGCGAGCCTGGGTAGCACGCGGTGGAAGCACTGCCCGAGGCACAGACCCCCGGCTGTACTGGTCTCCCACTGCAACCAGTGGCAAAATGGGAAATGGGAGCGGAAGTCACATAACACGGACAAGACCTGAATGAAGAGTGAATATACAGTACTCTGGTATAATAACCCCGTGAGGATGCCATACATTCGACAGCTAAGCTACAAACACTGCGTAAACTCCAGCCCTAACGCGTGGCCTTCTCTACACTGACAAGTGAACAAGTTTGGTTCAAAACACTGATACTGAAAAGCAGCTCCAAACAGCCTCTTTTGATCCTCTGATAATACCCAGAAGAAACCTCGTCATTCCCCATGATGGTGTTTTCCTATTTATCAATTCAGCTAATCCAAACTTCAAGCTGCAGCGCCCAATAATCACACTTTTACCAACATCCTTGCCCACTCCCCCTACAGCCATGTTCTTGGTGGTTATTAAAATAAAACATACAAGTGATCTTAAAGCAAGTGGTGAACACGCAAGCAGAATAATTTATAATCAGTACATTTCCTTCCAAACCATCACTAGGCTGTAAAGACAGTCTTTTATTCTTTTTTCAGTCGTAATTTGGAGATGGAGTTGAGGAAGAAGGGAAAAATGTAATCTGGGCCCTCTTTTCTGATTAACATTGCCAAAGTGTTTCATATTTTTTCACCTAACCTGCCTTAATTATCAGTGTAAATATGACACAGAGCCCATAGACAAAATTATATACAGCTATAAAAGAATCATTCTATGACTCCATGACATTTATTACCTAATTTTTCATTCAATTGAAAGATTTGTGCAATTTTATCTTTCTCTATGATACTCAATCCTATTATACCACTAACAGAGAGATAAGGAAGAACTAGAAGTTTTCAGTTTTACTAGTTCAGAATAAAAATCGATGCTAGTAGGTTTTTACTAGTGGTTTCACCAGTACTAACTGAATTATTATGAGAGTTATAAACCTAAGTACCTTAAAAAACGTAACAGGAGCTAAAGCACAGTTTAAAATTATGTAGTGAAATAACAAAACTGCTAAGACATCTCTAGTCATCGACATAATCAGCTAACACCTGTCAGCTATATCAAACTTTTTGGAAAGAAGTGCAAAGAAGTACTTCATCTTAATCTGTAGTCATGCATTGAATCTACCAGGCATCAGACTTCTGAAGTACTCAAGTAAATGTTATATATACATAAAACAGAAATTCTGTACAATTACACATTTTTAAATGTTATAGCTCAACGAACATGCTGTATTTCTTAATTCATGGCAACGTTACCATGCCATTCAAATGTAGAAACTATCAAAGTGATTTTCAAAGTGCCATATCTTAGAACTTGATTTTTCTAAGCAATTATCATTATGTCAGTTAAGGCCTGTTTTATGTGATGAAAGAAAAACCCACTAGTTAGCAAGAAGCTCAAAGCATGGAGGCTTGGGGTACCAAAGAAACCAATACTTTTTTTTTTTTTTATCTTCTTTCCTATTTATTTATTTTTTAATTTCCTTTTTACATTTTTTTTTGTTTAACCTAGCTTTGAATGCTTCTAATGATGGGGCACCCACAACTTCTCTGGGCAACGTGTTCCAGTGTCTCATCATTAAAAAAATTCTCTTATATCTAAATCTACTTTCCCTCAGTTTTAAACCATTGCCCTTTCTCCTGTCACTACAAGCCTTCACAAACAGTCTGCTTTACCTGCAGTACAAAAGACAATAAAAAAAAAAATGTGATTTTTATATTTTAGAAGATTTCATTTTTGATGCTTTTTTTTTTTAATTTACAAAAAAAAGCCTAATGTTTTCTTCTTCTAGCATAGTAACCAAATGATTACTGTAAAATGCTTCAGAGAGAATGAATTGTTAAATAGCACATATGGAAAAGATCAGCTTGATTTCACGTAACAAAATTATGGGAAAAACTCGTGCTGGCAAATCACTTCTGATAATCATCTATTGTCATGGTGATTTTGAGTATTACCTTTTGGATGAAAAGCTGCCTTTACTTTCTCCAATTAGAAAACACAAAATTCTCACTGAAACCCAAACTATTCTTGGCCTTGAAGAAATCAGAATTTTCAATTTTTTTATATATTTTTTTTTATAACTGGATGTGCAACTGATACTAAAATAAAGATCACCAACTATATTTTAACAGACAATGTTAAAAGGTATAGGGTCCTTAAGACTGCATTAGAAATCAACAGAAACTGGTCACTCTGAATCATAAGTTTCTTTTTTTTTTTTTTCAATAGTTTGAGAAACACCAGTACAAATAAATGCAGATTTTCATTAGTTAGGAAAATCTAAAAATGTATACCTGTCTATTTATTTATATATATGTATATCTTCATCTGGACTTGTCTGGCAAATAGAAATCTGTAGAGAATACTTTCTCTTATCACACAGAAACAGCTTACAATTCGTTAAAAAACAAAACACCCTGTTTGAAAGACACAGTCATGCTTCCTCTTTGAATTTCTATTTTCCTTTTCCATTTTTTGAAGATTTCAAGATCTGTAGCTTCAATTCTTTTATCATCATCTCTAACTTTTCCCTTGCCTCTCGTTCTTGCCTCAGTTCGTCTTGAAGCTCTTGTCTATCTGCCTCTGCATGATCCAATCTCTGTCTCAATTCTGCTAGCTGTAAAAGAGAAGACAGACATTTAATTTTAGCAAACGTATTTGTAAACGTCAATCATTCAAGAACCCACTGATGACCACCCTATGAATCAGATAGAAATATTTTTCACGATTATTTATCAGCTCATTTTCTACAGTTATCAAGAATTATGCTACACCTACTATACCAGTAGCAAATGACACCAATAAGGAAAGTTCCACAAACATCATATTATAATCAAAAAAATGGAAGACATTGATTTTTAAACACATATAAATTCTAGTTAGATGAACTGCCACATCAGCCCATATCAATAATATGTTACGGAAGACCGTGATAATGTCTGCATCAGATGTTTCACAAATTACAAAATAAATAGCACTTTTCCACTTCCCAAGTTAACTTCTCTCACCTGACAAAATATTATATTTTTTTTCCAAAGCCTTAATGCATTTTTAGAACATGCAAAAACTACCAACACTGCTTTTGACATTCTTTAGCATAAATGAAAGTGAAATGAGATGCAGAAAATCCTGAACATAACCGCATTTATGTGTGTTCAAATATAAACACAAGTCTATCCAGGATTTCTTGTGAAATATTTTGTGCTTCAATGCAGAAAATTTAATAAGTTTTTAATCTTTGGAGTACCATGAATGTGAAACTTGCCAGACCATCAGAAAGACTTAAGTAGACCAAATGATACCAGCCACTACTGAAAAAGGCATTTCTGTTATATATATATATATATATGAAACAAAATCATTTTTTAAAATTAACCACAGTTTGTTTAGAGAATCATGGAATATCCCAAGTTGAAAGGGACCCATAAGGATCATTGAGTCCAACTCCATACTTATATATGCATAAATACTGCACCTAGATTTAAATAATCAAGAAACTGATTTGAATTTATTGGGGTCGGTTCTTTCCAATCAAAACTTCTTTACAGTGAGATCTGGAAAAGTCTAAGGAATTTTTCAAGTGTGACCAAGTTCATGTCAAGTTGCCTACATGTATGCTACCCTCAGTTACAACAGGGAGACTAGAAACCAGTTATCTTGTCTACCACTGATTTACATGTTTGTTTCTTATGAAAAGACCTCACTGAATTTAAAAATAGATTCAGAAGCGGAGTGAATCTAAAAACTCCATCTGCATTTATGATGATGATGGGTATCTATCTAAATAATCGCTACATGTACATCTCACTGAAAAAAAAAAAAACAACAGAAACTGCTGTGCTGATTTCAGAGAAACATACTGCTCAATGGACATTGACCTTCACTTGTGTAATAAGAACCATTTAAACAGTTCTTAATATAATCAGAAATATTTTAGTAGTTCTTAGACAGCACTAGCCTACTAACACGAGTCCTCTGACTCCACTGCTTTGATTACGTAGACTGGTGCAGCACGGTAAAGCCCACTGCCTGCATGTCTCAGCACGTACTACATGAGCAGGTCTCTGGTTGAGCTCTGGTTTCCAGCTGTAACGTAAGGCTTCAGTACTGGTTATACTGCCCTGTTGTGATTGACAGGGTAAAGCAGCAATTAAACTAGGCAAGTCAACAAAGGAGTAAAAAAAAGGAGGAGAAAACACTTAGTACATCTTCAGGCAGGGCTGGATAGAAGAGCAAACATTTACCCAAATTCCAACCCCTCTATTTTCATTAATTTCATTTAATGTACAGAGAGTACAAATGTACTTCTCAGGCCACAGTTCTCAGAGAGAAAGGGGCAACTGGATTCAAGAAGACATCAGATTAAAGCTGCTTTCAATGCTGTATAGACAGCTCTGAGAAATTAACTGTTGCCAGGACCTCTGCTTAGCTCAGATGCTTCTGACAATTGCTTGGAACCTGGGGTCCAAAAAATAGATGTGGTAAATGAAGAAAAAGAGTCAAATGATATATTCCAGATAGTGAGACAACTAATAATCAAGAATACTTTCATGGAAGGAACATATTTAGTATTCTAACATCAAATGAAACAATTGATATACCTCCTTGGGGAACAATCTATGTTTTTTATCCTCTAAAGAACGTAAACTACACAAGCCATACAAAACACACCATACGTGATTATCTTCATAAATTAGAACATGTTGTTACTTGCAGTAATAGGGCTTGTACCAGATGTTTGGCAAATCAGACCTTAGTCAGAGAGGATTAGTTCTGGCAGCAAAGGCTAGGAATCTGTGGAGCGGGATGTCATGAAATTAAATTCATGAGAAGGATTTATGATGCTAGTCACTGCCCTACTCCCTAAAAATACCAAAACCAGTCTCTCAAGTACAGCCTGTTTCTTATTTTGAGACAATAAGAACAGATAGTATATAAAACTATGATCAAATGACCACAAAGTTTTACTGAGTTTATGTTTTGGATTTTGTTTGTTTTAAAAGACTATGTTTTCTGTGACTGCATGAAGTGCTTCAATACACATTTAATCATAACAGCAACGAATTTTGAAAAGGGACTTTCCAAGTCTGTCTTGGTCATGTAGTGGATTTTTCCTATTGCAATGACATGAATAACCTCCATCATAAAGAAGCAATAGTACAAGTCAAAAAGAAGGTAAAAGAAAAACCTCCATAGGTTATGATATTTGAACCCAAGAGACAGGAACAGGGGGAAAAATCCCCCAAAAATTTCCAAAAGAGAATTCTTGATCAAATACTTTGATAGAGCACAGAAGGGGTTTCATCAGATGGTGCAGAAGATGGTACCACCAAGGAACACAAAGAGCAGCAAGGTATGCTGCTAACCTGACGCAAAGGAAGTCAAGAGGTTTGGTACTTGCCTCTTCCTCCCTCCCAATAAAAAGAAGAAAAAGATTATCAGCTTAGCTTATTTCTGTAACTAAAATGATAATGTTTAATTCTGTAACATGGACAAGCCTACATGCATTAAAAACATTACTTATTTTAAATGAGAATACTGTAGACCTTATGTTCACGATTAATTATTTCCTCAGCAATATGACACAAGTATCTGAAAAGGGAACCATACAGCACCTGACAGATGAAGTGTTTCTGTAAGTTTCTCCCTCAGTTTCAGTCAAGGGACAAGGAAATAAACATGCTGTCATTGTCCCTTATTTTGGAGTTAGTCTATGGCATCAGAAGATATGGAGAAGACGAAACCTTACATTGGATGAGTGATAACTTTGCAATTTACTTAAACACTTCTCACCTGTGCAGCATATTCTGCTTCTTTGTCTTTTTCTAAATTGGTGTCACAGGTACACTTCTGCTTCATCACTTGGTCCAGTTTCTTCTCCAAGTCCCTCTGTTCAAAATAAAATTCTTCCATTCTTTGAGCATGCTCAGTTTGCAAAGATTCAAGTTCTTTTTGCAAATTCTGCTGTTCTTCAGTTAGTTCCTTCATAGCTTTAGAGTTGCTTAACATTTCCACTTCCTATGGAGACAGATCAGGATTACATACACCTTGGTTCTAACACCAGGGAAGCAAAACACCGATCTTGTAATTTAAATGTGTATCTAGAAACAACGAGGCCCAAAAGAGCACATTTACGTTAAGGTAACAATAGCCTGGTAATGGTACTTATTACTTATCAGTGCTGCCATGGAATTTTGTAGCAAGAGCTCCATTCAATATAATGACATTATTTATATTTTCAAGTACCCAGCGCTTCCAGAAACAGTTTGGCTTCTTTTTCTGTTAACATTAAAACCTTTTGAAAAATATACATATATATTTAAACTTCTCTCTAAGCTTTACCTCCAACAGCAGAACACCTTAAAAGCATCAGCACTGAGACCCTATCTGAGCTGACCAACTCTGAGCTTACTGTTAAAAAATATAGGTCTGGCTTATGAATGTAAGCAGCCAAGACAGTATTTACCTAAGTTAATATAGAAAATAGAAATGAGGCAAAATCACAAATGAACACCAATTTCTAATGTCATCCATTATTAAAAAGATCAATAAAATCCCCTAGAAACAAGATTTATCAAATAGAAATAGGAAGGTGGTATTCTTGTTACAAATGGCAGTGATAGCATCATTCCGAGGATATTGATGGATATTAGGATCCTTAAAATCCTAAATATTGAGAAATTTTTAGAGGACTTAAACTATATTTATATGTTTGGAAAACACTTGAAGGTAGTTTTCATGTGGATAAAATAAAAGGAGCTCCTTGAACACAGTAGTTACAAACTGAAAACACATCGATTATTAGTAAACTCCAACCTAATAAACGCACAGGACGTTAAATATTTGCTGTCTGGATTCAAGCTGGTGGAAAAGTATCTGTGTGTTCTGGTGCTTTTACATGAAAGTCACCTGTGAGATTGATTCTAGAACCAAAGATCTAACATTAGTTTTCTGTAGACAAACATTAAAGGCATTCAGACTGGCACTGTACCATTTGAAGCTGCTGCTTCCTCCGCAAAATAGTATTTAGTTTTTCCTGCTGTTTGATGTAGGTTTTCATTACTTCTTCCATGATCCTCCCCTTGTCATCTTCACAACTGATGTCTTTCATGAGAGTGGGGGACAAGGTTCTCACGTTACCTACTTCAACGCGTCTAGAGTCTCTAGTGCTTTTGGTAGAAATGCGCTCGGATTTTCCACCTCTTGCAGAATGAGTTGACACAGGTGGATCTATAGATAAAAGAAGAACACAGCCTAATAATCACAGGAAACTAAACTTAGAGTGGAAAAAAAAATGCAAAGGGGACTGAAGATTAAGAAAAGGTCAAAAGAATTTTTGGAAAACAGGAGTGGAAACAATCAGAAAATACTGGGTTGGTGTTGAGCTTTTCAAAATTATATGCTATAAAACTGAAAAGTTTTCAACAGAATTTTCTTTATAGTTTATCCACTCACCTAAACATTTATGCTGTTCCATGCTAGTTTTCAAGTCAATTTTTTCCTGTTCTTCAAGAGAAAGCTCTGGATACGAGGCAACTTTTTTGTGCTTTCCACTACTGAGCTTTTTCTCTGACTGTCCAGGTGAAGATTTAATTACTTCTGAAGTTTTGACTGCTGTTTTTGCAACGTCCTTGTATTGTGATGCAAGGGATACATTTGGGGCAACCACTTTATCACACATATAAAGGTAGTAACTGCAACAGTAGAACAGTACAATCAAGAATGAAAATGTGTAACAAATGATGAATGAGAGCAGTAAGTTTAATTTAATCTGATTTCAAACAGTAAAAGTTCCAATGAAAAATAAGCACATCCTTTCAAAATTTTTCCTGCACAAAAGAAATTAATGACCTACTTCATCTTTACTGACTAGATTATCTAGATAGAGTTTTACAGTCATCAAAAAACGGATTTTTCAAACATGACAGATTAAAAAAATCATACCAAACTCATTTGAAGTCTTCATTTAAATGCAAAGAGTGAAATTAGAGTGGCACCAGATCCAGACTCTAGCATTTTCATAATCCTCGTATTAGCAACGGAGAATGGCGGAAGGGATCAGTGTAGTGGGAATGAGCAAACTGCGCTTTAAACAGCGAAGCTGTGTACTGACAGTGCTGTGGCAAACCTGAGACCAGCATCAGACCACCTTTTTTCTCCACGTACATTTACAAATCTGTCTGGATTTCACATCTCCTGACTTCTAGCAAAAATTGTTTCTATTTCCTTAACCTAGCCACTCAGCTTTCATCTAGTACAGAAGGAAAAACTGCCAGATCTGTTAAGGTCAGTGCCCAGATAATTACTGTCATGACGTTGGAGTCAACACTGCTGCCTTCACCACTTTCCTTCCTCCTGGTTCTGAAGGGGCACCAATAGAAGCAGCCAACAGAGGAACCATCAGAAATTTCTACTATTCGTGTGTCTGCATGGAACTAGTGTGCATGTGTGTCGCTTTGATGCATGCTGCTTGTCCAAAGAGCCTGATCTCACCCGTACAAACTAAATGCATTGCCCCGCAGGGATGGAGGGTAAGAGGTACTTCAACAAAGGCTGTTTCTGTGGTTGATGCAGAATACAAAGTGCACACTATGTGAAGGACACGCACTTGGTTTCTAAAACCAGGAAACTAATCAACCAACAATTCAGCTGCAGTCATTGTTTCAGTGTGGGATAAAGTCTTCAGACAGTTTTTGCAAGTTTTTTTTTTTTTGAAAGCAAATTAAGTTGCACTCATGGTAAATAGGCCCTGTGCAGCTTTTCACAGACATGAGTTACATTACAACAGGAAAGATTAAAATTTAGCTTCTGCCATTTCTACTATGAGAAGGGAAACTGTAATTACATTTCAAATTTATTTCCTACTGAAGAACACTCATACATCACAACTCGAGTCCCGTACCAATAATTCTCTCATAAGCAGTTCATTAATATTTACACTAAGAAATTAATAAAAGTTAGGCTTCGATTATTCTTCCTAACACTTCAGGTTGCAAGTACATACTTCTTTTTCCACTTGAAGCCATCTTTAAATAGTTAAAAGAATTTAACCCATGCATACGATGCTCAGAGGTCTGCACAGGAAATTCAGTTACCTGGGATGGAAAAAGGAAGGTGGCTGAGGTTCAGCTTCTGCTTCTTGCTTTATAACGGGATACCACTGGGATAACTCTAGGCTCTGCTGTGAATCCACCTAAAGCGAAGAAAAATAAATAAATAAAGCCCAGTAAGTGTGCCTGTAATAGAGAGGCACACATTATTCACATTTTAATAAACACTTCTGAGTGGAATGGCACTTCATTAATACAGATAGACAGAGTTGGGCAGCAGCAGACAAACTGGGGTACTGGAAAGCAGACAGCCTTTGGCAGAGGTACAGGGTGATGCAAGCACCAGAATTTTCTTCCATCTCCAATTTCCCATTATGGGTAAAGGAGCAATGAAACTGAAAGAAAATCTCTTTACAAACCTACATAAAAGCTCTGCTGAGAACTCTGCCAGGGACATGCTACGAGTGCTTGAGAGAGGCAGAAAGAGGATTTCATACTTCCAAGGCTTGTATGAGCCTCTACAATAAACTATCCACATCATAATACGCACTTGCCAGATGCTTTACTACAAAATGAAACACCAGAATGAAGTGCAAATGACTGGTGTTAGAGAGAAGACCACTAAAGGAAGTTGAGACCTTTTATTAGAAATCTGGGCAAGGCTGCTGCAGTTGAGTGGAGTAACAACTCCATTCCCTTCGCAGTAACAAACAAGATTACTCCGGCTGCATCAGAAAACATCAACTTAGAAAAACCTTCTGTGCGTTCCGTATTTAGGCAGCAAGTCTTGCCATTTGTCTCAAGAGGCATTTCTGGAGTTAACCACAGTGGTCACCTCGTGGCCTGAGAACCAAGGACAGTTTTAGTGCAGCAACCACCAGAACTGTGGCGACGCCAAGGGCTGTGCCGCGTGCACTTCCAAAGGCACTTCCACAGTGGGCAGGCAGGCGTGATGCCACGGAGCCCAGAACTCGCCAGAAAACAAGAAACTTGGTGGCAAATGCACAGCCTACAGCTTTCTTATTAGCACAAAACTGTGTGCAGGGGAGGGCCAACATTGGGCTACTGTTAAAATACTGAAAGCAAAAGTGTAAGTACGCTGGGAGGTGAGTAAGCTTGGAGTGAAATGCTAAGGAGAGAGGCAAGGCACACGATCTCATCTGGAATGTCCCAAAGACATTAGAAATTAGAAGGTTTAATTAGAAATGTATTATTACTACCTCCGAGCTTCTTCTTCTTGCTTTGGGTCTTATTTTACAGAAGCTTCCCCAGGACAAGGAAGCAGCGGCTGTGATCCCAACACTCCCCTATTAAACTCTTCTAACCTTTTGTACTTTCAAGATGAATATCCGCGAGGCCAAAAAAAAAGGCAAAAACCCTCCCCACCATTTTATCTTTGCTCAAGCTTTCAGAGTTTTTCTCCCACTCTGATTTCATGTGCTGCTTTAGAAGAAAGAACTATACAGGTGTGCAATGGGAGACTCCAGAAAGAGTTGTTTTTTTAAATATTTCTTTTGTAGCAGTCCAGTCCAAATGACTGCTACTGTTAACTTGAGCTATTTTTTCATCCGTATACAGGAAACTGAAAGATCTTGTGGTCAGAAATCTGCCACCATAAAGCAGGAAGCAAGCAGTATTGTAGGTGTGACTCTGGAAGGTTATTTCCACAGATGCATGTACTCCGAGACAGTTTATTACCTGTACTGGCACTGCAAGGACAAAGATTGTCACGACAGCCTTTATCAGACGACGAGCAGTCTCCTCGCTATGAGCTCACCTGTATCTCTAAGCACTTCAGCATGTGGAAGCAAGCCATATTGCAGACTTCCGTGGAAATGTTCTGATAAAATCCCTTACAGCAGGCTGGCACAGCTGGACAAATACTTGTTCCTGTCATAAGCCCTTCTGCAACACTACGTTTTGAGGAGCTTACACTGAAAGGTGTCAAATACCCTGCACACCTTTTTGGGCCCATTGATCCAGCCTGCTCTTGCTGCTGCTCCTTTGGAGTCCACAACCCAACAGGCAAAAGGGATCAATCAAACCAGCAGCCAGCGAGCAGACATTTAAATGACCAATAAACTAAAAAGAAACACAGCGCAGGGCAGGAACCATTTCAGAACATCTAAGTTTAAATTATGCACAATAAACTTGCATATTCTGCAAAGGCAAACATCTCTGATGGCATTCCCTGTACATTTCATTGTCATCTACTTGTTACTCTCTGCTCCCTACCAAATACCCTTTTAAAAACTTATTCCTTGAGCATGACGTGATTATTTCCCCAGCAACGTTCACCATGTATCTGGTGCTCGTCTTATTATTTAAACTGGGGAAAAAGCAGCTCTGTATTTTTGAGCCACACTGCAGACTTGCAGTGGTATTTTAGGAAAAAATACTATGTCTATTATTAACCATTGTCAAGATACCGGCCTACAGCTCATTACTTGGACAGCTTAAAACCCCCTCTTCTTTTGGCATATTTCTCTGTACCACTGGTTTAAACAGAAAGCTGAACAAGCTGGGCTTCTGAACAGCAACTTACTGATGCACCATTACCCTGCACACAGTCGTGGGATGGGTGGTTGGCAGGCTAGGTGGCCATACACCATGAGCGTGTGTGCTGGTGTAAACCTAACAAATGACAGAGAAATTCGCAACACTTGATTTTCAAGCTCCTTTCTGCTGTGCTCAGCTGCCACAAGGCATACTGCATAAAACGTACTCAAAGGTCAAAAGGGAGAATGAGTATTTCCGCAACAGTTCTGAACTTTCCAAAGACTGCCTATCTGAAAATGGAAAAAGGACCAACAAAACCAAACAGGCTTGAATGAAATTACTCAGGGCCCAAAGAGGAAAATTACAGCACCTGTTCATCAAAAATATATTTCCATGGTGAAGCCCTGTCACAGATTTAACTTGGGCTTGATTTGACAAGCGTTCCCATTTACAAAAGGCAAGTAACGTGCTTCCAAACAGCATATTTACGTGTGAGCAGAGAAAGATTCAGGAGTTCTACACGAGCAGGCCAACTTACTTTGGACCGAGTTCTTTTCTGGTTTTTCTCACTAAATTTCTCCTTCATTTCCTCCAAGAGATGCTTCAGCTCCCGCTCCTCTGATGTCCCTAAGTATTTTTGGTTAATGTGAAGGTAGCAATGCCACTTGGCTGACTCAAAGCCCCAGTGGCAGGTCCTCTTGTCGGGGGATCTATGCGAATGCATCACAAACGTCTGGGGTGAAAACATCCCGTAGCACTCCAGGCACTGGATGCAGGGGTCGTCCGGCGCAAGGTAGAACTGAGGTGCAAACAAACCCTGGCACTTGCCCAGGCATTCATGCTCTACTTCAAAGGCACTGCCAGTCTCTTTCAGTTGGGCCAAGGTGTTCTTACCGGGGAGAAAACTGCCATTTTGGGGAAAAGTGCGAGGGCGTAGTAAAGCATTGCATAGTCTCTGAGCATCAGTCAGTGTAATCAGCCCACAGGAGGGAGCGTTGAACGGAAGAATTCCCAAAACCTTGAGAATATGAAGCTGGTCAGAAGTGCACCTTGAGCAGTATATATACAGTTCATCACACACGGTATTAATCTGTTGCAAAGAAAAGTCTCGGAGAACCGAATTCAACACTTGAGGCAGGCAAAGTCTTTTTTCCCCTCCGACTTTGAAACAAGAGATGGATTCCCCCTCCAGCAGCGTCTGAGTGAGCTCGGTGGAACTGTCTGGAGGAATGAGCAGTGGACCAGACAGGATTTGTGGCGATGGAAGAGGCAAGAAGACAGTGGGAGACATACTTTCCTGGGAATAGCGTGCTGAAAAAGCTGCTGGTCCACCCAGGGAGCTCTGGCTGCTCAAGTGGAACTGTGCCAATGTGTGTTTCAGACCTGGATTTAAATTCAAAGGCTCAGAGATTGAAGTACTGTTTGGCTTGGCATTTTCCCCATCAGCCTCCATAGGAGTTTCATCATACTCGTCCAAGTTTTCCTTCTTTATTGTTGGCAATTTATTTATTACGACTCGCACTTGGCTGCTTACGTGCATTTCTGTCATTGCTTTTTTGAACGGGGGGCTCCCGTCCTCCTGCATCCCCGTCCTCTTCTGCTCCGAAACCAGACCCAGCGGGAAGTTTGTCTGAGGGCTTTCCATCGCTACACACCAGACCCTTTAATTAATTAAAGTCTCGAGCGTGCATTTTCCTGCTGGTTTATACAAAAAAATACAAAAAACAGGACAATCTGAAGCGATCTCGGTTACCTCCGGCACACCACGCTCTGCATTCCTGTCGGTACGAAGTTAACGCTTCAGCCTCCAACGGGAAAAAAACCGTGACCCATTTCGCGTGTAATACTACAAAATTAAGACTGGAGAGGTTAGACGATTAAGTTTTATAAATATTTGTTCGCTTCTCTTCCATAAAAACACGCCGCGATACGGGTTATTCCTCGCACCCCACCGCCGCTTCACACAATCGCCGGGAAGGGCGATTCGGCAGGCAGGGAGGCGGTGCGGGAGCGGCCATCCTCGGCCGCTTTCCCTTCAGAGAACACCCGGAGCCTCTCGGTGCTGAGGTACCAGAAGCCTCCCAGCCCTCAGCCGGCGCTCCCGGGGCCTGCTCCGCCGCGCTGCCAACTTCGGGGCTGTGCCGGGGGTCCCCTCCCCTCCCCTCCACACACGGCCTGCGGGGAGACACACGGAGGGGGTGCAATCAGCGTCAGCCGGGCCCCACCGGCAGCGTCCCGGTGCCGGTGCCCCCTCCCCGCTCCCCTCACGCCGCAAGGCCCCGAGGCTGCCGCCGCCGCCGCCGCTCCCCCCTCACCGCCTCAGCCTCGCCTCAGCCGCCCCCCCCCCCCCCCCATGCGCGCCCCCGCCTCCCTCACCCGGCGCCGCGGCGGCCCCGGCAGCCCGGGAGCGGAGCAGGCGCCGCGCACGCGCCGCCGCCCCCCTCCTCGCTCCCCTTCTCCCCCCCCCCGCCGTGACCTCACTGCGGAGACGGCGGCGGCGGCGGCGGCGACGCGCGGGCACGAACCCGCCGGGGGCGCGCACCGCCTCCTCCTTCCCCCCCCCTCCCCTCCCTCCTCCCCGTCTCCTCCCCGCCCACCGTCTGGGGCACGGCGGGAGCCGCCGCCGGCGCCTCACGTAAAGGGGGAAGGGAGGGTGCCCTGCCCCCTCCCCCCCCGGTGAAAAAAAAATTAAAAAAATGTGTAAAAGGAAAGGAAATAAAATGAAATGAAATGAAAAAAATGGTGTTTGGGTGTTTTCCGCGCGGTGTTCGCCTCAGCGCTTAGCGGCGGCAGCTCCCTGAGGGCCGGGCTGTGAGGGAAGGCAGAGCCGCGCTGAGGCGGCTGCTGGGGGCTCTGGGCACGGCCACCCCCGGGTTGGTGGCCCCGGGTAAGGCCACCCCCGGCATGGTCACCTCAGCCATGGTCCTCCTGAGCATGGAGACCCCGGGCCTGGCACACCAGGCCCCCCCTGTGCCCTCTGCGCCTCACTGTGAGCAGCCTCGGTCCTCTCCTTCCCTAGCACCAGGCTGGCAGGATGATCAGAGCGGGAGAAACAAAGCCTACCTTGCTGCTGAGGATCTGGGCACGCTTTAATCTTTGCCTTTGCACCTTTGATGCACTCAGGTTTCCTCAGGGCAGGCCGGGCTGAGGGGGGCTCCAGCCCCACAGCACAGCTTGGCAAGGCTCCTTTAGCTCTCCTTTAAAATACCACATCTGCAGCGCTTCCTTCTGATGATGGCAGAAAAATAGAGCTCCAGGATTGCTCTAAAGCATATAATTGTCCCTTATATGCATAAAAAGAAGCATAATCTCCTTTTCACATATTACAAACTACATATATTGCTTGTGCACTTATATACAAAGTATGGACTTCTCTGTTATCACTCCCCTTGGTGTGTGACACGATTTTGTTTGCAGGTTTTGCCCTTGAAGTTAACATCTGCAGGTAGAAAACATCTCACTGTATGCTTGCACATCACCTAGCGCAATCCTGGAGACACATGGTGCTTTATATTGCAAAAACAATAAATTGCTGGCAGTTTAAATAGTATTACAGGGTTTAGAGTAACTGTGTAAACAGCTGTGCCTGGGCTTTTAACAGTAACAGTGATCATAAAGACAATAATGGTTATATTTATTTTTTAAAGCCTAGGGAAAACCACTTGACCTTTCTATTGTTAAAGAATTTGGGTAGAGATGAAGGAACCATAAATCTGAAGCAGGACACAACCTCAGCTTTTATGCTCAGTGGAAGGTGGTGTAAGAAGAAGGATCATTGTTTTACTGTTGCCATATTGCAGAGCCCTCAGGCAGAAGCAAGGCTTTCCTACAAAATGAAGGGGTACCGAAAAGGAAATTTTGCTGAGGGATATAAAGTCCAAATTACTTGAAATTAAGTGTGCTGCCTCTTGGAGCTGCTTGAGGTAGACGTTTCATAGAATGCCTGTAGAAAAGCATTACGTCCCTTTTCATGGGCTAGAGAAAACAGAAAATGAAGGGAAAGTATAAATCCCTTCCATTCCACGTAGGCCAAAGTAAAGATAAAAGCTTCCTAAGAATTGAAACCAAGATTTAATCATGGGGAAGAACACAATTAATGGAGAAATTATTTTTCTTTTCCTTTAATACTCTACTATTTGGCCTTTTCCAACCTCATTTTGTTTCTCTATTTTTATTGTAGATCACTAAAGATTGACTCAGCCCTTCCTCCGGGAGCACTTATCATAATAGCTATTACCATTATGGGAAGCGCCTTTTCCTTCCCTACATTTACCCTACTACTTGCCAGACTCAGTCCTCTGTAGCAGCAGAATCGCAGCTGAAACGTCTGCACCTGAAAACATCAGCCTCTACGCACTCTGAGTTTCATGAACTGGAAGCTGATCAGGACTGATAACTTTGTACTTTCCAGCCACTTGACATGCACTGCAAATAAGATTTGTGTATTTAAGGAAGTTTCACAGATGTTGGTCCATAAAACTACTCTTAGCTCATCTTTGCATCTGACTGCACTTGATCTAATTTAGCAACGCACAGTAATTAATAAATACCAGTCATTCCACCTCAACATGCAGTTTGATACCTACGTTTGTTGTTTGTACATTTCAAAGCACAGAAGTGTTATAAATATGTTTAAATGAATTCTAACATTGTGCAGTGTGTAGTAAGCACCCTGGTACTTCTCATAAATGCTGTTCTTTAGCCTGCAGCAATGCAGAATTACATATGACTGTGCAAGCATTGGCTTTCTTTTTGGCTGCTACATCAAACACTGCTGCTACATCTGCAGCAGTTCCAGAATGGAAATGACAGAAAAGAGTAAAATTAATGATTCTGTAAAGGGATTTAATAAACATTGGTAATTTTCTCTGTTTAAACAGTACAAGAGATTCCAGCCTTACATGCAAACATGAACTGCTTTTGCCCAGGGTAGGGAGGATGCGTGTCACTGAGGGGGATACAAGCAAGCTGCATGTGGGTGGATATTACATCTTTTATTAGACCTGCCGATGTAGGAAGCTTAGGAATTCAGCATCATCATTTCATTTGGGTTTTAAAAGTTCTGCACATTTTCCATTTCAAATTGCAAATCCTGGTAACCATTGTGCTGTAATAATGTTGCTATAGAGTTACAGTAATTAGGCAACATAACAATGTTTCTAGGTAGAGGACTGTCTAAAGCACGTTAACTCCACCTACAACTTTTACCGTGGACTGTGCAGAACAGATCCAAAAGGAACTAAAACCTGAGTTACAAACACTTGCAAGATATAATCAACTGCAATAGCAGAGCATGGGAGGGATCTGGCTTTTATTGCTAACTGTTCTGAATTTTCAAATTCTTCGGAAGCTTACAAAATTAAAGTTTAAAGTTGTCTTAAAGCGTAATTCACAAATAGCACCCTCACTGCTAGGTTTCAACACCTTTGGTTTAAAACCGAGGCAGCCTGTACAGAGTTTTTGTCTTTAAAGTCAGCTCTAAGGAAGAACAGTTATTATTTTTAAAAAGTGATTTTTTCCTTTATAATTAAAAAGTGACTGCAGAAGTTTCATTTTTCAGTTAGAGTAAAAAGTGAGGCATATATAACATATGGTAAACCACAAGGCTTCCCAGAAAGTATATAATTTATTTCATACATCTCTAAAATACCACCAAGCAGGACACGTGCAAAAATACAGGCCTCCAAAATACCATAAATCAAAAAAGTATGTTTCAAAAAAGAACAGGTCCTGCCCTCCTCACACACATACCTCTTTTTGTTCCTTGCAGGCCACCTTTGGCAGTCTCTTGGGTTGATCCCTTGCACCTCTTCCACTCACGCACTAAGAAGAAGAGCAAGTGAGACAAACTAATCTGCATTTCTAAGTGCAAATAAAAATAAGTCCTCTAAACAACTGCGTATAAAATGAAGTGCCAAAGAACGTATTACAGCAAAATGAAATCATCTTTCAGTTGAGCTGGTTAATGCAGGCAAAAACTTGTTTGTCACACTGCTAAGCATGTAAAGAATTTTGCCACAGTTTAATGGATAAGATTTAAGTCGTGTATTTACAAACAAGCTTCTGTTCTGACAAAAGAAAAAAGCAGCATATTTTTTAAGAAGTGTTCCCATATAGTCTCTAAAGTTGCAAAAGAGGACAATTTAACACTGACCGGGGGAGGGAAGTGTTCTCTGTAAAAATGTGCATGCTACTGTCTTCAAAGAAAAAAAAAATCATTTTAGTGGCAATTTCAATGGTGAGTTGTAGTACTGAAGAGCACTTGATATACTTGTGAAACCTACTACAAGAGATTAATACAGACGAGATGCTGTATTAGAGAAACCCTATTGCACCTCATGTTGCACAACTCAAAAAGCTGATAGATTTTAGCGTGATCCACATCTTACAGAACAAGTTACTTTGAAAACAGTTATGAACAGATGCTGTATATAATAAAAATTGTGAACTACGACCTAGTTTCTGCATCTAAAATCACGGTCAAAATTTAGGTGTTTAGCTCAATGCTTCAGCACCCAACATAAAAGGGATCTAAGCTCAGCCACTTGGTTCAAGCTTAGAAGTCAAATGCCTGTACAACAGATTTCCAGTTCTATTTCTGTCTGAAAAAGCCCACCGCCCACAAAAGATAAACAGATCCAGGAGACGGATGCTTCCCTACCTTTAATCATCAATGATTAAATACATAACAGTCAGATCACACGTCAAGCATACCCCATAGATTCCTTTAACACAAGCAGAAAAAAAATAAAAATAATAAAAAAACACCCTAACTGAACTCCTCAAGAAAACACAAGACATGGTAAAATTTCCTTCTTTTGAAAGGGGCTCCAAGCCCCAACTCCCTCCTCTCAGGAAAACACCATGAATCATATTCAATTTCAAATACCTTTCTTGCTTAAATTGCCTTGAGAACATCCATCGAGGAGTGAGAATGCATGGTTAGCAGTTATCAAGCACATACAGCTGATGCAAGCTATTAATTTCTTCCATAGAGTGTCTTAACATAAACAATTGCTCAGACTGAGCAGAGAGCAGTTGGCCACCAAACTGAACAGAAACAAGAAGCATGCGTGGGGGAAGGTCAAGTATTTAAGATATGCAGCCATCTGTATGTAGCATTTGTTTAGGACTACTGCTACATGCTTCTACTAAGAAGCCAGGCTGCAAGAGAAAGTCTCTTTTAAAATGCTTTTTAAGATACACAGCAGGCATTAATATACAGATATAATAAAATGCTGCATCTGTAACAGGGTATGAGCAAAGTGCCCTTGCCACAGTGTCAGAAATCCGAGAATATGTGGGGAGCAGTGAAAGAAACAGAAGTCAGACGAAGATAAGTGCAATGATGACAGCATTGCTCTGAACTGCAAATCCCCAGCAGCTGAAACGTCTCAGAAGCTCCAGCTGGAAAAGGTCCTTGGTCAAACAAGCTAGAATTGCATTTTAAATTTTACTTGAAGGCTTTTTTTTTTGTATATGTACAGCTGACTGAAGCCTGTGTTAGTTTTGTTTCATCACTGGTGCTGGAAGGAAAGACAGAAGTGACACGGATGCTTTTCTCTGCAGAGTGTGATGAATATAAAGCTGCTGAAGCACTTTAGTGAGGAACCTGCATTCCAGTGTACAAGACATGTTTGGAAAATGCAGGCTAGCAGAGGTATATTGGATAGTTACAGGTCTTCCAAGGATCCCAAACAAATGCCAGAGTTTTGCAGTATTTGTTTTTTAGGTTAACACACAGAGGCCTAATGTAAATGTTTTATTTAAAGTAAAAATTGTGCACAAATAAAGGGAATGATTACACAACAATGTTCAAGACCACATTCCACATGAAACAGGAAAATAGTGACAATATTAACTAGCAGAGCACCTAAGAATCCAACTTGTGTACAAAAAGGTTAATTCCACATAAATACATCATGCTTCTGATGCAGACATTGTATTCAAAAAACCAAAGCCTACTGCCCTGAACTGTTTACACCCTACGTCCCTTCTGAATATTCATGACACTTGCTATATGCTCAACAGTGAAAAATAACTGTTAATATCATGGCACTTTGGAGAAAATTAAAGTTTAAGAATGGACTTACAGTCACGTAAGACCTTTGTAATTTATCTCATTGACAATGGTTAGATATATAAATAAGGTATTCTTTTCTGTAACATTATCATTTTCTTTTGCTTTGAGCACAAAAGACAGTGCATTACCCCATAACACTTCTGTGATGAACAGCAGAAATGCCCTTCCCTATGTAAAGCCATTTTACTTAACACCCCATATGAAATTAAGCCACTGTACAACATTTTTCTTGCTTGCTTTAAGTAACTTCCAAGTTTGATACCAATTAAGTCCTGATGTCTAAACTAGTCACCCAAGTGTAAGAGTCAAAGGCTAAACACTTGATCACAGTCTTAAAACTGCATGCAAGCAGTTCATTTCACATGAACTAACCACGTTGAAGTTACTAGCTGCTCTTTAGAAATAGGTTTACTCTGATAGTTTACATTTGAAAACACACAACTTGAGTTCAAGGGAACCTGACTTAACAGTGCAGAGGTTCAACGTTGCCCTGAAATTGAGGCCCCTCCAATCACTTCCCAGTTTTGAAAACTCAGTCCAATATTTTGTTTCCTACTCACGTTGCAAAGAAAAGTATGAACCAAATCCCATACTATCAACTACTGTGCATTTGTGCAATCTCTCCCCTTGAAGCTAACGTGTAAGTGAAAAAATTCACCAGAAGATTGGTGCCATGAATTTACAGTTTCACCACACAAGGATTTTTCAAGGAGAGACATTGACTAAACAGAAATATTATTAAAAGCTTCAGATAAGGTTTGCTAACGTGTGTTTACAGACACTTAAATCTGCTTTCAGTAACACTCAGCCTGCCATACAGCTCTTATTTATATAATACAGATTCTTTTCTTCAATATCTCTTAATCCCTTTTCCCCAAAATACAAAATAAAAATTAAAAAGTGATACATTTGGCATTTCTTCAGCCTAAGACATTCAAAACTATTCCTCAAACATTAAAAATAAGCCGTGCTGTATATTACACTGTTTACTAACGTGAAATGTAAGAAATATACCTCCCGAAAGTTCTAGTTTGAACTGTTCTATTTATTCTGATTGCTTTACTATTAGATTTGAGTTTACTACCAACATGTAAGGTTTGATTGTGATTACGAATTACTGTCTATGAATGGAAAAGTTAAGGGAGTCACTGTGGACAGCACCTATTTTTTTTCTAGACGTGCTTTTTCCACTGGCAACAGTATGGCAGTGAGATTTAAAATTGGGAAACAATGCCCTTACCTAGGCCATAGCTGTAGTGTATGCAATTCTAATACAGTAAGACAGAAACTGTGAAAGCAATAAATAATAGCATGAGGTTCTGCATTCTTCAGTATTAGCTGCCCATTCCTGCTAAATTGCACTCTACTAATTTTAATTTTTGAAGTATTAATTGAATTCCACTTACTTAAACTGACACTGAATACCACACAACCCTCACTGAAAGGGACAGGCTCAGAAAGGCACTCTGTATCAAACTGCACACAAGTCCTTGTATATCATTTTGGAGTGAAGCCTATTGATTCTAATACTGAGTTAATCAACTCCTTTAGGACAGGATCAATATACTCTATGAGAACAGCTATTCTTGACCTATTCAGTTTAAAAATCTGCTTTCCTTACTGTCAGTTAAATCTGAAGGGCAAATGTAGCTGTAAGATGGAGCTGCAACTTCGACATCTAAGGAGAACAGGGCTATCATACGTTTAGATTTAGAACTACAAAAGTCATGAGGTCTTACTTGTCTTGCTGGAAAAAATGGAAGTCCTTTAATGATATTTTATTACTTCCCCTAATGCAATTTGTATTCTTAAAGCAGTAAGAAAACTTTCCTTTATCAGAACACTGTATTGGCAAAGTATACAGCCAGATCCCATTGTTCAGTCAGGAACCCCAGAGACCAATGTCCATATTAAGATTCAAGTTTGGCAAGACTGCTGGGAAGTTTACATTTTAAATCTTCTGGCAGCCCGGGGTTCAGCACGACGACTGATCCAGATGACAATTAATACAAAAAGAAAAATTACTGACTAATCCACGCTAGGTGGCAACGGTATGACATTTTGTTATTCATTTTTATGCAAGTGCATTCAAATGAAGAGATGTTTATCCATGCAAAAACAAACAGTAACAATTGGCACAGTCCAGAAATGCAGAATTCAGACACATTCCTCAGCTGACATCAAAAGAGGATTTATGTATTCAAAGCCTTCAAATTCAGACTGGTCAATCTTCTTCACAATATCACTATTAAGATTAAAAACAGTTGTTAGCTCAACAAAATTCAAAGGCAGCAAGATTAGCTGGCAGTTTGTCTTAAAACATAGACCTCTACAATAGACTGCAGTTGAGAACATTCCCCTTTCTTGCTTTTGACCCTATCTTTCCTTATAACTTTTTTCTAGCCCCTACAACAGCGACAAAACGCAAAACCACTCAGAAGCAATATCTGAGAATCATAATGGCCTAACGTCATGCAGAAGTAAACCACACAACAGAACAGGTCTCCTTCACGCGTTCATTTCTTTCAAGTGATACCATTAAAACGTAAAATAGCACTTATTCATCCTTTCTCAAAAATTCTACAAAATTCTTTATAGTAGCTTTCCAACTGCTGATTTTTACATCATGCCAAAGCACAATATTGAATCCATCCATTCTAAGCCTACCATGAGGTCACACAAGAATTTTCCAAACTAACAGAAGAAATCATTATTTACTGCTTTACATACACCCTCTGTACTATAAATACAGCTATTCTATGAAGTTATCTAACTCCTTCACTGACTTATCAAAATGTCTTTAATTCTGTATTACTTACTCATCATCTGGAGTGAGCTGCACAGGTTCATTGGTGAACTGGGAATCAAAGTTATCCAGACCAAATTCTCCAGATATATTTGGTTTAAACGGAGGTACCACTTGCTTTTGCTCCATCTAAGAATAAATGCATTTAGTGACACCAAGAATGAGTTACAAACTACTGAATTATTTTTAAGCAAGGCTGGAAGTTACTCTTAATTTTCTTTTATATGCTTTCTGTGACCATTCTATTAAACTACTCTACTTATAGTACTTTATAAGCATTAAAAGGTTCTGTATTATGACTATGGTACACCAGTCAGGAGCTTACAGTTTTTGAAAGTTTTTTTTTCTTTGTGGCATCCCATACAACAAAAACAAGCTGTCAAATTATCACTGTCTACAAAGAAAGTAAGTCACACCAACAGGTATTCACATACCAGGTCCCAATCAACGTTGCGAAAGAACGGATGTCCCTGGATATCTGCAAATCCTGTTTGAGGATGGCAGCCTAAACGCTCTTTTGGATCCTGTGCAAGAACAAAAATATTTCTAAATTGGTGCCACGGCCTACATGTGAATAAAAAGACAAACATTCTGAATTCTGTGAGATGTTACGAATTGTTATGAATTCTGTCACAAGGGGCAATGGAGAACGAAGTTAACTTTATTTATTTTGGAAAATGTTCCAATTTGCTGTCTGAAATAGGCACAAATACATGGAAGCCTATAACTGAATTGCATATAAACAGCCACCCCATCTGTCCTCATTTTTATTTAGACCTGTTTAAATGTCCTGTCATCTAACCCAGCTCTGAAACACGCAAGTGAATTTGACTCTTCCTTCTCAATAAGCAGATTGCCTATGTGAGGCAATTGCACTGTGATAGCAACTGCAAGTTCCTGATAAATACAGCTGAAAGATTATTTTAACAAGTCCTTCCACTAGGAGGCTGTAACACTACAGCTCTGAATACAGGAGGACAGGAGGAAGCTGCAACAGAAGCAGTGTTCTTTAACAGTATTACCTTCTGAGTAATTTTAACCAAATCTGGATACTCCTGTTACTCTCCCCACACTTTTGCAACTCACTAAATAAAATCCAGCATGTGCTTAGACTAATCCACTGCCACAGATGCAGGTTTTGACTATCAGGCTAGTTAGCTACCAGCCAATAGCAAGTGCATAGTGCCTCTGCATTTCCCTCAAGGAGGCCATCAGAAGTTGTCAAGAGTGATTTGCTGAACTCCTATTTAAGTACCCAGACTAATCTGGTACAGTTGTCCAATTCCCCAAGTTAAAGAAATTATTTAGAGCATTTCTAAGCCTTTTAATTTGAAATTTACTCTCAACCCCAGACTAAGAATCTAAAACTTCAGGTTCTAAGAGAAATATCTAAAACACGTTTCCCAGCCCCACTAAAATTCTGCAATATGTTCATACCTTTTCTACCCTATCTCTGTGTACAGCAGATAAGGTACATCTGCTACACAACAATTAGTCAACAGGTTTTAAAAAACAGCTTCTCTTGAGAAGTCTCAAATTGCCTGATTTAACTCTTACCTTATTAAGGAAACTCTTTAGAACACCTGCTGCTTTAACAGAAAGGGATCGGGGAATTCGGATCTGTTTTTCCAAAATTACTGCAAGAAACCAAGGTTCACATCAGCCTTTGCATCTTTAAAGTTAGATTAAAGGTAAGTAGAGACAAAGCACTAAAGTATATGAACATTCATTGTACTTACCTTGAAATAGATAGTCTTCTGTGTTCTGATCGGGATTGTCTGAACTTCCAACAATATCGAATGGTGACCTGCCTGCCATCATTTCAAACATAAGTACCCCAAGCGCCCACCAGTCTACGCTGAAGCCTAGAATTCACATGAGAAAATACCGATTAAGTTTTTTTAGAGCAAAAATACATTTTTAGGGCTAAAGCAAGACTTGTTTTAAGAAGAATTAGCTCAGAAACCTAAGTATCGATTAAATTTCTGATTACGTAGTTCTCTGTGACCTACTGAATAGAGGAAAGGTAACAGCTGTAACAGACATTACTTGGTTCATTGGGTGCAGGATAGGAAGGAATGCCGTACAAAGAAAAGGAAACTCAGCAGGTTTAAAGGTTGGTGTTACAACCCTAAAGTCTTAGATTATCTAAGCTTAGTCATTGCCAACCAACAGTGCATTATCTGAGGCGGGGGAAGGACAAGAAGGAAGTACGTGGTTCTTAATAGTAGCAAGACAGTCATTTATGGAGATGAACATAGCTATATTGTTATGCACTGCTAAAGAAAAAAATGCAGCTAGGCTTAGACTGATATAGTCTGAAGTCTGTTAGATCAAAGATCTGCTGGGCACAGCACTGGAAGCTTAGGAAGAAAAGGTAAGTAGAGGAAACATACACGGTAAACCCTTTGCCTTCTGTACTCTCTTATCTCGTTTCAGGAATCTTGTGGACTTCCTGAACAAGCAATTGCATAGACAATTTAATTTTTTTTAAACACTGAACATGTGAAAGGGATGTCTGTTAGCCCTTTGCAATACATTTATTACTATACATTTGTTACGATCACTGCTGCCAAATACAAAGGTCCAAAAATGAACACAATTTAAGACAGCAAGTAAATATTGAAGAGTATATAAAATAGCTATAAACAAGAATAAGTTTAGAAGACCCATGCTATTCTTCAAGATTGGTAAAAAGTTACGATGTGGGAGGCATGGTGTCTTGTTTGCTTGGTGTAATGTTTCCTGTCTTTGAAGGGTTTTTTCACTCTTTCAGAAAGAATGTTGAGTTAAATGGATCAGGTGTGTGATGGAGATTTGTATGTTCCACTGCCAAACAACTTGAGTAAGAGATAAGCCAAAAGTTATACAAGAGCAGTGAAAAATGCAACTTACCATAATCCTCCCCCCGAAGAATTTCAGGAGCAATATAGTTTGGAGTTCCACAGAACGTGCTAGTTATATCGCCAGGCCTCAGTCCTTCCTTTAAAAAAAACGGATGGAGACAAAATAAATCTTAGGAAGAGATTCTACTCTCCCACTCCACTGAAGACTGCACTTGGAATTAATGCAACTGTCCTGAATAAACTGCTTCATTTTGAAATGAGTATACAGCCTATCTGCATGTGTATAAACAAGTACTTGGAACCTTCACCTTTTTATGTCTCTGCATCTTTTAAATTAGAACAATTTCTTAATTGTTGATTTTACTGGTTAGCAAGGAACTGCAGCTTACCTTGCACATGCCATAATCTGTGAGTTTAATATGCCCTTCAGAATCTAGTAGCACATTATCCAGTTTTAAGTCTCTGTAGATTATCCCCCGTTCATGCAAATAGTTCAATGCTAGGCTGATTTCAGCGGAATAAAACCTAGAGCAGAAAGAAATAATGATTACCCAAACAAACAAAAAAACAAACCACCAAATCTTGGTAGAATGATACTTTTCTAAATAGCATTTTGTGTATTCCATTGTAATTTTTCACCAGGTGAGTAGGTAAGTTGTTTGTAATAATACAACCGTTTCTATCCACAGTCACACACACACACTTTTTTTTTTTTTTTTTTAAAGTAGTATTAATGTCTGGTGAAATCATTCCTTTCACCTCAACCTGAGATGAAATACATGCAAGAACTCAGCATTTGCCTAGACAGCTCTTCATTGTTGTTCTAAAAGAAACACATTACCATTAGATAATTTTAAAAATATCACAGAAGTGTTTTTCTAGAAAAATCAGAATCAGATGCAGTCATCAACGGTAATGCTAATACAAGCAATTCTTAAGCGATTCCAATTATAGCTCCTTTTTGAAACAAAAAATATTGTAGCTTGCAGCAGTAAAATGAGGATGCAGTTTCAAATTTATTAAATTCTTAAGATCTGGAGAAGATTTGCAAGCTCACCACCATAATCTCTGCACTACTGCACTGTGTCAGAAAACCAATGGTTCTGATGAAATCTGCAATTAGACATACCTGGCATGCTCCTCTGGCAGTTTTCTCTGCCTCTGCATGTGAAACATTAGATCTCCTCCATTTACATACTCTATAACAAAGAATAACCTGAAACACACAAAAGTGTATCACAAGTGCTTCTATACAAGGCTGAAAGACTTCCTTATTGAACAGATATTTAAGATGTTACAGGTCTCTATTACTGGACAAATGTCAATTTAACTTTTCCCATCTCTCTGGAAACATGGTTGGCTTCACCTATTTCCTTTCCCTTGAATAAACTCCAAAAGTTAAAAATCAAATATACAAAGTTTCGCTAGATAATCTCTTTACTGCTAGAGGAAAGTAAGTAATCCTTCCCACAATCTTAATCCATTACAACTACTGCTTCTCATCATTATGTATGACTATATAAATAGATTGACATCAGTATCCGTGCACATAAAAAAATTCCACATTTTCCTTCATGATCCTCTTAATCTCATTTGTTCATAATTAATATTACTAATATCTTACAAATACTCTCTTCTCACTTAGCTCTACTAGCTTATTACCTTTTTTACAGCAATGACACCGTTTAAATACACAATAACTTTTATTTATACTGAAAATTATTGCTGTATAGAATAGTAATTTACTCTGTTGAGATCTCTTTTCCTATATACAGAAACAACAAAAAAAATTTTCATCTATATACCACTGTTTTCCAATTTCTGCTTAGAGATTCATCTTCAGAGTCTATGCATCACTTAGATTATTTATTTATTTATACTACTAATTTCACCTCCCTTAACCTATTTTTTCCTCCCATTCTAGTTTGTCTCTTCTACTCCAGATTCTCAAGCATCTTTTCTTTCTGCTGGCTGTATCTCTCTCTTTCTTTCTAGAATCCTTCCTGTTATAACAACCAGTATTTCACAATCTTTTGCATCTTTCTAATCTGAAAAGCTTAAATGATAAACAAGCCTTTTGTTCATAAAAGTCTACAGTGATTTACAGTACACTGACTTTTACTACCTAACACTTAATCCTTTAAATAGGCTTCTGAGGTACAAACAATAGCAAATATTTATTAAATAAAAGACGATTAGCTTATCATCTGACGACCTTTACCTGCTTTCTGTCTGGAAACAAGAATGTAGTCCAACAAGAAAGGGATGATTTGAAGCCTGTTCAAAGACGTGTTTCTCTGTCTGAACCCAATCAATGTCCTGTTTAACAAAAGAGGCATTTGGATAAAGATTGTTGTACTTTGTAGGTCAAACACTAAATACAATTAGCAGAAAAACTGGTGCAGATGAATGTAAAGTATCATTAACAAATGCAGAAGAAATCGATGGTATACCAGAAATATATACAAAAGCTCTTGAATAGCAGACCACAGTTACTCAAATCTTTACAGAGTAGCCTAAAGAAATGTGAGGGAAATCTTCAGCAACCAGAGGAGCATTGGCAGTTGAATACTGCAATTCCTACAAACCACAAGTTTCCTCTAATCACTGTGTAAGCTACAGCCAAATTAAGATGGACTGATTTGAAGAACAAGTAAAATAACATCGTGAGGATCTGATTTGTGACCAAAAATCCACAAACACATGAAAAACAGACTCCACCTCTTCCTTTTTCAGCCCAGTGAATGCAACAGGAGAAATACTGCATAGTGCTCCAAAATAATGAAGTGTGAGAGGCTCATTAACTTGAATTCTGCATGAGTTACTGCTGCAGATACTGCCGATTATGACAGTAACAATACTGCTTGAAGTAATAAGGCTCACGACAGAAACCACTGGCACTGGACGACTGCTGTGAACTTCTGGTCTGTCAATGAAGACCTCAAAATTGGTCATTTGTCTTGTGAACTTGTAAAAAATATTTCTTCAAGAAGTTGAATGTGTAATGCATGATTTTCAACTAACATTGCAGACCTAGAAGCCTGGCACTGCCTTGTTGCAGGTACTAAAGCTCTTCAGAACAATTGGCTGAATTACTGATAAAAAGCTTCCCTACCTCATCATCATTGACGAGTTCTTTTTTCACCACCTTCATTGCATAAATGCGTTCTGTTTTCTTCAATCGAACAAGCAGTACTTTGGCATAACTGCCTCTTCCTATGACTCGGAGCAGATCAAAATCCTGAAGACCCAAACTGGAGGAAGCTTTGCCACTTTCTCTAATGCCCATTGCCTGTTGACAACGATACTTTGGAATTAGTGAGCAGGCTTGCCAATTTTAACAACTGCAGTTGCTATTGTTTAAGGAAAGTTAGCATTTCAAACAGAACAGCAAAATGAATATAAACAAGTGATTCAAATAACATTTGTTATTCTTAAAACTGCACTACCCTTGAAAAGTAATGTCAGGGGAAAGGAAGGAAGCAACGTGGCAGATGAGAACAAGTGAAACTGGAAGAGTTTGGAATACTTTCTAAATCAAAGTGCATCTCAACTCCAGTTTCAAAGTAGAACAGCTTACAAGACGTACATGCATACACCTGAGTTAGCATCTCACATGTGCTTTACGTACGAGTTTTCATTTCATGACAAGATAAATTATGAAGGCATTAAAACATAGAATTATTGAAGATTTCTGAATATAGTTAGCATGGTTAGATACTTTACCTCTTTTTCTTCACCAACATGGTCCAAGCTCTCATGGCTTGATGGATTATATGGAATCACTAGAGGTGCAAGAAAAACAATGAGACTTGACATGAAAGAATTTCTTTTTCCCTAAAGTTTCCACACCCAAGAACTGAAGCAAGAGAGAAACAGTTTAAATGTATATAAGGTAAGCATTGAAAACTGGCAACCTTTTTTTGTTGTAATTTCTGAACTATTGGAATAATTTTTTGCTGCATTAACAACCACTATAGCTAACGCAACACTCTGTAATGATATTTGAAAACCTATTAAGATTAATCTCAACACAGAGCATCTCATTCAGAATATCAGCTTTTTGTTGTTTTAACTGATCATTGTCTATATACAAATTCAAACATCAGGACGACCATTTTGACTGTTGCAAGAGTGAATCTGTTTGTCTACTGATCACACAGAAACCTTACTCATTTTTATTCCACTGTAATTGTGTTTAGGGCTTTTGTTGATTGTTTGTTCAGGACATTTAAAATATGCAGCATATCAATGGGAAAAGGTTTTTCTTTCAATCTGCCTAGATTTTTCATTTTTAGCCTAGTTTCTTAAACTGCAAGATACAGAAAACTAAGGGATTTTTATATTTATTTTCCCCTTAGTATTAAGAATCTCTTATTTTTCTTGTTCTATGAATAAAATTAAAACAATGTTTTAAGAATAACTTGCTCAACGTTATCCTGTTTCATTTTAAAATCCACGTTCATGTTTCATCTCCATACAGTAAATTAAGGAATAAAAATAATTGATCTTACCTGATTCTACATTATCTGGATGCACCGATGATGGATCCATAGGCATTATTGGTTCCTGCAATTAAGCACATTTTTGTAATTGACTGTGAAAAACATTACTTTGGAGACAATAATTGATCCCCGAGGAATATAATCTAGCTACTTTTTAACATGATGAATCAACATAGTTACAGCTCTAATCCATACACAATGAATATTAAGAACGACTCTAGTCCTTATTTTACCTATTTTCCGAAGTTATGACAAGTTCCCAGAAGCTGTTGAAGTGACAACTTAATACAACAGAGAAAAAGTAGTACAGCAGATGAGAACTGAGACAGAAAATCTCAAGTACTTTAGCAGTACATATATTAGTCAAATCAATTTACAGAATATACATGTAGACTTGTAGACATCTGCTTTTAATATTAAACTAGGACAGATATTTATTTTATCCCCCCCAGAGACTCAAGAACTAAAGATGATTCCATCTCTTGAGAGAAGTCTCAAATTTTTTGTGCCTCAATCATCCTTTTCTATATAGAAAACAGTCAAATAATCTAACATGTTTAGAGAAGATATTTTACTTGCAGTTCTCTTTGAAGATACAAAATAGTGTCTGTGTGCATATATAAGTACACAGTGTAACAGTACAGTGAAGGAAAAGGTAAATATATCTGTCACAGGAATAAATAACTGATCCAAGAATAAGACTCACTAAACTCTTCTCACTGAACTGCCACTTCGCTAAGTGACTCTGACATTTTCCTGCCATTAACACAGCAGACAAAGAATGACAACCTTTCAAATTTCATCTAGCATGATTATTTGCAGACTACAGTTTGAAAGCCATTAGTATGAAGTGGGCTCTTTTGATTAATTTCTTTAAAAACAAACAAACAAAAAACAAAAGAGACAACTTTTCAGACAAACCATACTTACTGGTTGTAGTGTATGACGTCCACATTCAATATTGACAAGCTTGTGACACTTCTTGTGAACAAGGAGTTTGCAATTGATGCATTTATATCCCTGGCGACCCAGGCCCCATATTCGGTCAGTGCAGATGGCACAATGAGCTCGCTAGAATGACAAATCAACAAAACCGACTGAAGAGCAAAAGTAAACAACAAAAACTATTTAGACACGCTCCACACTCTTGTTATTGAAGAATAGTGGATAGAAGATCAGAGACCCCTAATGAAATTAGCACTACATGAGCAGAGTCCCTATCTCAGAGCTTAAAGATAGAAGAGGCAGATACCACAAAAGAGCTCAGAAATTACAAATGAACAATAAGCAGCAACTGCCGTACAGGAAGAAGCACATCTGCTCGGAAAGGTGCAGGCACAGTCAGGCTCTTCTGCTGCACGTGGACCCAGAGAGACGTGAGCCAACTCCAGGTCAAAAGCAGTGCAGGTAAACCAACAGGTTCCTGCAACCAAACTGACTTGCTAAGTGTCTCATCATCTCTCTGTGTAGATGAGTACTTAGATTTGTAGAGAGAAAAGCAGGAGAGCAAAAGCTTCAGCACAGTTAAACCACCAGGTAACAGGAAATGAGAGGGTCACCACTCACTGAAGAACACTCAACGCAACTCAAAAGAACCATGAAAACATGGTGCCTACAAAGCAAGAGAGAAAGTGATTCTGTGATGGTGCCTTGACAGCCTTTTACTAGGAAGAGGTCAATGAGTGTTTCCCAGAGCATTGTAAGAAAAAAAAATAAAAAAAAAAATAAAAAAAGAGTACAGTTAGATGAATAATGCTGAAGATGAGGTTTAGCAGAGACAATTTTGAGCATTATTTAGCGCATGATACACTCAACTTAGAAAAGAAAGAAGAGTACTGAAGCTGTCAAGGAACCTTGCTTATTTATTTTTTAATTTATTTTTTTTTAAATAAACACAGCAGATAGTCTTCCTGGTTCTTAACTGTTTGACTATTGCTTTTTGAAAATATTGAAAGTGGTCTGTTACTTACAGTTGCTTACATGCCACCATAAGCAGAATGTTTAGAAAAACATCTCAGCTTTTGTTTAAAAGTAATGAAAGAAAAGTCTGTGCATCATAAGCAACTCTGACTTTTTTTATTCCCAGAACATACAGAACTGCAACTGCACTTTCAGCTCAGTCATCTAATGTGAGTGGTAAAGTTTGCCCTCTATTACGGTTTTAAGGGAACAATGGAGCATTTAACTAGTATCATTACAGACTGTACTGCGAAATGAATAACAAATATTTAGTTTTTGTTAAGTGCCTGATTTTATACTGAGAAAGTTTCCTGAAGCTGTAATTATCAAAGTACTACAGACAATCAACAAAAATGAGAATAAATTTTGAGAGTAAATCTACCTTATAATTTTTCAAGGCAGTAGCATTAAAATTACAAAATTAGACATCCCTGTAACATGGTTTTAAATACCCAACAAGAGTCTCACCCTGTTAAATCGTTTGGCTTGGAAAGTGTGACCATTTGCACAATAGAGCTTTCGCCACCGGCGGGCGCCTCGGCGATAAATGGATTCTAAGAGGAAAAACATACGATTATATCCATAAAAATATAAACGCAGAACTACAATATCTTCTCATGGACAATTCTGTGTAAAGTGATTTGCAGAGTAATGTTTCACTCTTGCAGCCTTATAGAAACACAGAGTAATGTTCTAAGTATTTTTTTCATTTGTTAAATTTTGGAGAAAATTTGATGTAGAATACTCTAACCAACTGTCAGTGAGTTGAAAGAAGGAAAGTGGTCCAAACAATACAAGCACTTGTTTGCAGAACATGCACCTACCTTGCCTAAACTCAAGGAGGAGCTGTGTGAAAGGGAAGGAGGGAAGAAGGTGCATTTCATGAGCATGCCATGATTTGTAAGATTGCTTGCACAAATCCTCCAGTTTTAGGTCCACAGCCACCACCGTATTTTTGCATTATCAAGAACCAAAACTGAGAACTATGATACACAAAACTACACTGAGTTGCAAACCTATTTCAGATTTAGTCTACAACCTTGTTTTTTCAGAAAAGCAGCACTGATCATACTGCCAAAGTTAATTTTTAAGCATGTACACTGACATTTGTCAGAGACTTGGATATCAAACTGGCAGATGTGTTCATGCATGACACACCCATAACCTTTTATAAAATGAATACTAACAGCATAGAAGTATACATTAAGACAGATGGAAAATCACCTCTGTAATGGTTAGTACATTTGCTAGCATGATTTAAAGGTTTTTGGAGAATACTTATATAGCCTAAATATTGGTTTAAAACTGGTGATATGACATTTCATTACCACTGGTTACAAGCCTTTGCTCACATTAGTCAGCTAGCAATCTGATATCTACTGGAGACAGAAATAGAATAAAAAAAACTGTCACGATAAAAGAGGCAAAAGCAAGGAAAGCAGAGACGCATGGATAGTTAACAGAAATGCAAAATGTTTTTTATTAACAATGATTCAGAAATGACAAACAACATTTAATTTCAGCAAAAGTTTCTACTCCTTTTAAATACGTAAGTTGTAGAGATTTTGCATTATTAATGCTTATAAGCACAGAAAGCCAAATGATAGAATATCAAAATTGTCAAGAAAAGGAAATCTATTCAGTCTTCTAGAATAGGAATCCCTGATTTTAAGTACTTCTTCACTAAAAAGCCTACTTACTATCTTCTCCCGGACAAGGCATGCCAGGCCGTTCTGGTACGCAAGGGAATACTGCAAGAAAAACATTGGCTTTCTATTAATTTTTGTTCCAGACAGAAAAATCTTTGGGTTAAGTACAACACTTCTGAAAGGCACTCAGAATACACTTTAACAAAACTTAGTTTAACAGAAAGCAAGCTGAAAAGCTCCCACAAAAATCTTTGCTAGACAAAACAATGATCCACATGAGAAATAAAACCGAACAGCAGAGCAAACAAAGTTATTTCCTAACAAAGGTAACTAGCAACAACTAATGATGATGGTTTCTCACGTGGACAATCCCTGCAGTCAGTATTTAGAAATCTTGACTATAAATATCATACTACAGCATCCTAACAGCCAAGTGTGATCTTGTCTATACTAGCCCTTTTTTTTCCAGGGTTATGTATATTATTTATATATAAAACAGATACAATTCTTTTCTATTTTTAAAAATATTTTCTGGGAAGCTGAAAAGCTGTCTCTTCCTTCCAGCCAAACTGATGAAGAACTGTGGGTGCTGTATAACACACACACATATTTTCTACCATTCATTGCCAGCAAGCATACAAATGAGAGATAGGAGCTGTCTCATCAATAAACTAAGACCAAGTATTTTATCTCCACTAATTTCATAAAAGGCATTTACAAGTGCTGACAGCAAAAAAGCGTGGTGCACAGTCTTCAGCATCCTTGACAGGATGCTGCAATGGACTTTAACCAAGGAAGCTGGAGTAGTACAAAAGACACATACAATACATAAAAATTGCACTTCTTTGTAAGTGCAATCATTAGAAGTAATATATTGAATTTCACCATACCATGAATTAGAAGCTCTGAATCCTTGTTTAGCTCATACAACCGAAAGGCTTCTTCCAACTCCAGCTGGGAAGAAACTGTACATGGGTCTCCTGAAGAAAGAAAAGAGAACAATACAAAACTTAACCCAATTAGTTCTGTGCCATTCGACAGTTCCCTCACAGTTGTGCCTAAGATTATTATTGTAGGAAAACAAAACAATATTATCCTGCACGGTAGTACTTATTTTTCATTCTGTTCAGAGAGTACATCTGAAAATAGTCACATTGAATGCTTTCAGGGAAAGTAAGAATCTAAGATATTCCCAAGTTGCAAGCAGATCATAATCGCAAAATATTGGCTTGGTCTCCTACAAAGTTACGCGTTATTTCAGTACAAGAGGTGCAGGATACCTTATGGAAAAATACTTCTAGATTGTCCATTATCAGAATTCTATCTTTATTCTTTTCTGAATTTCATAACACTCAAAACCACTCCAATCTTTGAAGTCACCTTTAGCCGTTTTTCATCATACTGCATGTCCCTGCCCAATTAGCCTATCTGGGCATCAAACCGCCTACCCACCGCACAAACTCACACAATGGAGAGCAGGGCAGGAGGAGAAGGAACAACTATTTATTCAAACACACCAAGAATCAACAAACCAGTTTTTCTTCATTTGTTTTTGACACCTGTGCAAACAGTTTTGTGTTTCTTTTTGGCAGAAGAAAGGGAGGCTTTCAAGAGCATACGCAGTGCTTTGAACTAGGCACAGGTTTGCAGACATTAGTAGGAAGCTTCATAATTAAATCTGACTTGCACATTTATTTTTTATTGGTGATCACAATGGCAATAGCATGTAACTGACCTTTCCCACAATGCCTTCAGATTCACAATTTCACTTCAAATATCTAATGGGGAGTAACAGAAGTCTGAATTTAAAGTATTATTAATGGTGGCTAAGTATTAAAAAAAAAGTGTTACAAGAATATTCTTTCATCAATGAACAAGTAATAATTTTGCAGTTATCTAAAGCCAGATAAAATATTAATGGAAAATATTCAATTTTGACTTATTTAACAAGAAGTTCAAAATAGAAGTCTTTCTAAAAACAAACCAAGTTCAACTCCATTTTCCAGTTGAACCTGAACTTCTTTGTGTGTTTCTATTCAACTAAATTAGATTTGCCTTTGTGCGATTACCTCAGAAACAGAAGTAGTTATACACAATGCTCTACACCTGCACTGTATCCTAAGTGAATACATGAAAAAATGTCTAACTGCAGTATTCTTCTTTTTACCTGTCTCCAAACAAAGAGCAAAAGTTGAGGTAGAAAAAGGTGTTGCTTCAAGTAAATCATTGAATCTGCACCTTTTTTTTTTAATTTTTACAAACACATTTCATTAAAAAGAGGTGTACTTTTTACTATGACTCTCCAGACTCTTCCTCTTCAGTGAAAAGTCTACCATCCTCCTCCAGATAAAACAAACCAGCCAGCTTACTGTGAAGTGCACATCAAACTCCATTAGCACCACTGCACAGAAGTTCGGCCATAAACATCGCTCCTTTCCTTAACTGCATCTGCCTTGTGCAAGAAACTTGGGAATCCCGGCAAGGGAGCAGGGGAAAAAACCTGCTTAGATACTGAAGACCAGAATTTCAGCACACCTGCCCATATTGCACTTCCAAAATCAGCTTTGGTCCATGTTTAGTTCTAAGCTCTGAATAAACTGGCACTCACCCAATTCTGAAGGGGAAAGCTGTGAGAAAACAGGTTTACAAGCACCATTTATGTTAATCACTGCATACAAATACTAATCTCTGCAGACAAATCGCTGCACATTATGGCCTTTTATGCCATCAAGTACTTAGCATGCTAACATAAGTCAGCTATTTCATAATTCAGATGTCTCTGGTGCAGCTCAAAACTTGTGTAGAACACTTTCTTTATGGCATTGGTGTAGGAACTACAATTAAGCTTTTCGAAACATTCCTAATGTGTACATACAGCTCAGAAGGGACACTGGACTACATTTGATCTGTTAAGAAAAAAGGAGAACTGCCTGAACTTTTTTTCATGTTAAGTAAACAATAACATGGAGCATTCAGAGCTACCATTTAGATAAATAATTTCTTTCATTTTTTTCTTCTAATACTTGTAAAAAAGTTTAATTAACTATATGTTGTTAGACTTTAGATTGCTAAAGGAACAGCTGATACAGACACTGAAAATACAACTTTTTGTGGTTACATGTACAACTATATATTAAATTGTAACAACATTTCATACAAATACGGTATTTTTTATCATTAAGGTTAGTTTAACTCTTTTTGAAACAGTTAAGGCTTATAAGGAATCACTCGCTTCCTCAAGTGTATTTTCCATTTCCTTCCTACAAAATCTAAACATTGAATTCACATTTTAATGGTCACTGGGTTATTTATTTGGTTAAAAATAAAACAGAAATGGAGCATCACACAAAGTGATATGGAATAACAACAATTAAGATATACTTGCAAGGGCATTGGGCAGCCATTGCTTTTACAGTCAGATTTCCCAATTCTAAAAACATTGAGCTTATCTCATGAAGGCAGAAAGAAAGGGAAAGATGAAAGGGAGAGGACAGATTGAAAGCTTAGCACCATATTGATCAGATATTTGTCAGAAAGCCAAGTGGCAAGTATTGATTTACCTTCTTCATCAATCCATTTCATGGTGAAAAGCTGTTCATTATCAAAGGAGCACATGTCGCGGACTTCACTGCACAGTCCCTCAAATGAGATGGAAGGTTCAAAATACGTTATCATGATGTCCCTGAGCAAGAGAAAAACAAATCTGAGAAACTACATTGTAATATGTAGCATTGTTACCTCTAATGCCTTTCACATACTACTAATATAAAGCCCATCTCTTGCCACAGCCCCCTAAAAAACCTTAAAAGTAATATTAATAAGCCATTAGCACCGAGAGTCCTTCCTACAGCAAGTCAGGCTCCGAGGGATTTTTATTACTACTTTGACATTTATTCTTCCACCCATTTGCTTTTGAAAAAAGTAAGATTTACATGGCCAAATAACTTTGAAGTGAGCTATAGGAGATTTTAACGGCACACAGAAATGAAGTATTACGTCAGTGGAAAACAAAGAATTAAATGCTGCAAACACTTAGAAGGACATTACTAACGTATTGGTGGTTTTCCTTACTCTAACAAGTTATTTTGTTACTAGTTACCAAAATATTTAAAGAACGTATACATCTTCTCCAACTAAATTGCAATTGCATAGATGTTATGAAACATTAATGAAAAATATTAAACAGGTTGCCTACCAGATTAAAGGGTGGAATAAAGTTCCAAATATTTAAAGTGCCTTTAGAAAGGCATGGTGATGCTGCACCACAATGACAGGGAGCGCGAACAGACGAGCAAAGCGTATACTTAGATTTAAAATTTAGTGCTTTACTGTTATGCAGAACTGGTATTTCTGTTATAGTCAAGATGGAGAGTGAGTTAACCTGGTGCTTTAAATGCATTAACATAACACGCTGACCCACTGTCTTGGTATTTGCTGGGCCTTACAGGGGAACAGGTGACTCAGGGCAGCAGCCCTTTAAGCAAAGGATGCCAGAGGTACAGTTCAGAGGAAGGTAGAGAGGAAGAGAGGGAAAAAAAGAGGACTGTTCACAGCACTACACTTCAAACGACTTGTATAAACCTGACACTTGACCTGTGACACTCATCTTCCCCCTAAAAATTCGACCAGTTAAGATTCATTTGTTCGGTGCAGTTGTCAGTGCCAGCACTGTTTGGTGGTGGTATGGAACGGAAACAACAGGCACCATTTGCATCTGGTCAAAATCCACATCAAGGTCCCCACCAGACTGAAATGTACGTATGCATCAAGATCGATGACTATAAATCACCTTGCACAGGGGCAGAGTCGTATCCAGCAGTTTGTGGCTTACACTGTGGTCATGGAACATGAAACACTTCCAGGAGGGGCAGCAAACAAGCATGATAAACACGTGTGCCTTAATATTGCAGAGGCTCCTTTGAGTTCAACAGCACACACAACCTAGCAAAGCACGCTAGAACAGCCTACTTCTGGCCTTATGAGCAGAGATGGTTTAGTTAGGGGAAAGACTCCAAGAAACTGCTAGGATACTGAAATCACACCTCAAAAATCTGAATGGAAGTCAGAAAGCTGCTCTGTTATTTGGCCAAGGAATTGCTCCTCTTCTTTCCACACAAGACAGAACGGTATCTGTACCGTGGTATGTACAGACACTTAACACAAAGCTAGAAAAAAAACACAAAAGAAAGGATGAAAAAAGCCAGGGAGTCTCTCTGCTGACACAACTGACAGCAGGATGGAAACAGAGTTGAGAGGAGCGAAGTGGCAGCTCTGCTCTGTTTCTGTTCAGGGTTAGATCTCGCACGCGCTGCTGACACCAGGCATCACCAGCAAGCGAGGAGGCCTTGCTAGGAGGCAAAGCCTCAACCTGCATTTCCTGCTTGTCGGGGACCCACGTCTCTGTAGGGAGATAAGGCACCGCACCGCTTAGCAACTTCACTGATTTGCAGCTGAGGTTCACCTTCATTTCCCCACCCTGCACAGATTTATTTCTTAAATAAAAGGTTACGTTCTGCAGGGCACTAAGAAGTCAGAGTTGAACATTTCAACTTTTCCAGCTTATTTTGTGATTGAACTGGTACACAATGGGAGAGGGTAGGGTTGAGCAGCGTGACTGTATGACTGCTACAGGCAGACAAGAGGCAGGTGACAGACCACAGTCCTGACAGGCAGTAATCACTGCTGCTCTAGCAAAAACTGAAGATTAAAAGAAAAATTACTAAAAACCGTTTAATTTTTTTTTTCAGGTCCACACATTTATCTCTACATTACTACAGTGACCAGCAAATGTCACGTATCCATGATAGTAGGATGCGTTGAACAGCTTAGGAACAAAAACCCTTCCCTTATTGATGAAGTAAAGCTGATCCAGATTGAATGAACACTTCCTACTTGTTGTCTTCAAGTGGCAAAACAGTTGCCCTTCAAATAAAAAAGGGGTTTATTATTTTAGAATTTAATTCTCTAAAGTACTACACTGCTACCTTCAGTTGGACACGTATCAGAGAGCCGAGGAACAGACCTGGAAAAGCACCCAGCCTGCACCAACAAACATCAACTTGTTGGCGCGTTCTGCAGAACCCTAGCCAACAGCGATATTAAACCAAAGGAGGAATGTAAATATGAACAAGAGGCTACAAGCAACACCTTGCACGTTTTTTTCTACAGACAAGAAGGCAGCTTTACATGATGCAGGAACTGAAAGATTACAGGTCTTCCTACAAGCTCACTTTGCAATTTTAACCATAGTGGTGTCACTGACGCTTTCTCCTGAGCTAAGTCTCGCTTCCAGAGTAGCTCTGCTGTCACCTTCACGTTTTATGGCACTTTCCACGCTTGCTGTGTTCATTAGGAAAGAGCTGTATTGATGCAAGTCCCACCTTTCCTCCAAGATCAAACAGCTTCTTTCTCATGCCCTTTCTTTTACAGATCATCCAGCAGTCACAAGAGCCTTTAGCAACAACAAAGAAAAAAACACAATGCTGACAGTTAAGTGCAATTGAATACACCTATCTCACTCTCTACTTCTAAACTCAAGCTTCTGTGGGAGACTACTGCTGGAGATTTTTCTGTCTGGAGCCTCATACCATATACCTGAGGATGCAGAGATATCTAGTCACAGATTAATTACACATCCACATGTTTATCACACAGCTATGTCAGTCCTTAAGGCTTTAGCTCACTGAAATTAGCCCATGCAAGAATTCTCCTGGAGAATTCTGCTGTTTCAGTATCTTTGCAGTAAGATCCGATAAGATCTTACACGATTTAAGTGGCTCTTTTCTCTTTCTCCAGGAAAGGCCTGAGGTATGGAAATTGCCGCCTCCTGCACAGTTGTTTTTTCTGGGGAAAAAAAAAAAAAATACATCACCAGAAAAAGCAGCCAGCTACAAAATGAAATCAGTGTTGAAACTACAAGGAGGAGTTTATATGTTTGTATGTTTATAGGCTTGAACCAGAGCTTTTTAAAGCTGAACACTCTCCTCTGCAGAACTTTATATTCAACAGACAACAGAAGACATCGAGATGAAAATCTGACCAGAAAGTTCTCAAGACAAAGAATAATATAAACAAAGGATGTGAGAAAGCAAAAACTTTTAAAAGCAATTTTCTGGAAATATCTATGAAGGTGCACTTTGATTTTACAATTAAAATGGAACTCTTTTTTTTTCCCACCGTTTATTCCACTCATGTAAAATTAAGAAAAGAAGCTAATTTAACATGTATTGTGAGAGGATTGCCAGGAGTATTTTTCATTCAAAATAAATCAAACAGTCTGTGGGTAAAGCACTGGGATCCTATGCCTTTAACTACGCTAGAAGTCTAACCTACATTACAGCCTATGCAGTTAAAACAGTGCAAAATCTGTCAACCACTGAAAAAAACAAACAAACAAAAAAAACTAGCAGTTCCAATTGTGACAGAAAATGGTTCTACAAGATTGTTGTTTTGTTTTAAATTAACATCAATTCTATAGAATTCACAGTGCACACACAGCCTATCACCCCTACCTGTTTTCACCTACTACAACGCAATCCTCCCCTGATGTAACAGCTTCTGGTACTGAACTGACAAAAAGCAACTACAACAAATGAGATGAGCAAAAACATAAACTTCTAAAAAATAATTAGACACCTAAAATGGCTGTAATTTCAGAGGGTGTGTAAGTGCTGCACATTTGAAGCTGATACACATTGTTACTCTATCAATGAAAAAGCACTAAACTTTAGTTATAATAAATTCCTACCAGCTCAGTCAGGAGCCTCTGTCACAGACCCTGCCCTGATGACAGTAACCCTTTAAAACAGATAAGACTTTTTTCAGCCTTTTAAACTAGCCCTATGATAAGAGTGGCTCACCTGAGAGAAGGAAATATCAGGGTAAACTCAACCCAATTCCCAAGTGTTTGGGAATTCCCACCCTCTTATTCTCATGATCTGTTTTAGGAAAATTTTCCTTCCTGGTTTTACATATTGCATGAATTTAAGGTACAGAATTACCACTGCATAGTTGAATGAAACAAAGACCCTTCAAAGAGCTCTTCATGAAAGCCTTTGTCTAGGCTGAGAAAAGCAATTAGGCTCCTGGCCAGACGGAGTGATGTTCTGGGGCTGGGACTCAGCCTTGAGCTGGCAGGAGCAGCCCCACCACCACCTTCTGAGAGCCAGCCCGGGCTTCTGACTTGCTGGGCTGGGGTTTTCTTGGGGGGAGCTTGCTTTTTTTTCCTTTGACCAGATACAGCGAGTGGAAGTTGAAAAGACCTTCCAAGCGAGACTTTCACTGTAACTTCTACATCCCGTTTAAAGGCTTCTATCAGAAAAAAAGTTAAGAGAGATTAACATTTCCTAATTAACACTATTTCCCTAAAAATCCTCTATCCAGCTCTAATCTTGATACGGTTTATTTGATTAAAGCAAAAATGCTGCCTTTGATATCAGCATTTTGGTCCTCATTCTTCAAGTCATTCCAGCACAAGTAAAATGTTTTCCTTTGCTATCCATTTCTTGATAACGCTAGCTTGAGAAGTGGGCATGAGACTTGCTTTGTAGGAGAGCAGAGAGAATAATTTGTTTAGACCTCGAAATGAATCATTACAAAGGCATTCAGCCTGTTAGTTTGTTGGTTAACCAACTGCCCATATGATTCAGTGCCACTATTAAAAGTAAACTGACAATTGCATTAACAGTTAAAAAGTCAGCAGATGAAACTCAGTTGAAACTCAAAGGAAACATTCCAGCGCCTGTGAAATTGCTACCTAATATTTAAAGTGTCATGAGCCAGCATTCCTCTCCGATGTAGCAGTTTTCTTCTGCACTCCCACAACCCTGGGCTGCTTTATCTCTCTTCTTGCGCCACAGCCTCCCAGCGCTAAAGCAAGAAGTCAAATGATTGCATGTGGAAGTGATCAAGATTAAAACTGACCCAGCAGAAGAAAAATAAATGGTTTTAATCCAGAGCAGTTTCCACTTTAGTTCGCTGCCTGACAAAATGAACACTTCTGTCAGCTAATGGCCAGGGCCATCTCCACTCCTTTAAGAAATAGGGCATTAAAGGGACTGTAAAAGAGCAGAGAGTTTCACGTACTATTAGTTTGAAAGCATTTCACAGACCTCATAAAACCACAGATTATGCCACTTTTACACAGATCCTACAGCACTTTTGCCAAGAAAAGCCCCAGAGCAGACACAGCCCAGAAACAAAGGGCATTACCAAATGCCAAGTGCTCAGCAAGGCATTTACAAGGCATATACTGCTCCTTAAAACTATAAGACTATAGATATCAGACAGTGAGCACCGTAAATATAGAAAGTTTTTTCTCGTACTTAACCCAGGTAACTGGAAGGAAGCTGTTGAGAGTGCCTGGAGCTCCATCCGAACCCAAAAACACAACCTGCGTTGTTTTCTGATGAGATCACCTCCCACCCACCTCCACGGCCCCACGAACCTTGCTCTCAGACTTTTCAGGCCGGCTCCTCTAACTGTCGGTGCCCAACAGGGCGCTGCGCACCCCCAGCAGGGCACCCTTTATATTATATTATATCAGATTATATGTGTCGTTACACGCTGCTGCAGGACAGCAGCACCCAGCCTCTCCCCCTGCAGGCCCCCAGCACCTCGCTGCCACTCGGCTCCCTCAGAAACCCCAGGGAGCACCCCAGGACCCTACAGGGCAGGTTTTCAGCCCAACTCTCCTCCTTCAGCCCCAAACAGATCCCCACACGCAGCTCCCGGCCCCAAAACCCCTATTTTTTTCCTCATTTTCCCCGACTGTGGCACCGAGAGCCCCGCGGGGGAGGGGGGGGGGGCAGCGCGGGCACGGCCGTGAGGGGAGGCACCGGGGAAGCACCGGGGAGGCACCGGGCGGGCCCCCGGCCCTGCCGCCGCCTCACTCACCCCTTGTAGTAGGCTTTCACGCGGACCTGGTGGCCTCCGTCCCCGCCCAGGCCGCCCCCTCCGCCGCCCGGAGCCGTCATGGTGCCGCTGCCGTCCCGCTGTGTCGGCATCCCCGGGGCGGCGGCGGCGGCCGGGGCCGGGGCCGCGCTACGAGGAGGAGGCGGCGGCCGCGCGCCCCCCGCCGGCCCTCAGCCCGCCCAGGCCGGGCGGAACCACTGCGGGGAGGAAAAAGAGGGGGGGAGAGTGGAGGAGCCCAAGAGGCGCCCGCACCCCCGTGAGGGAGAGGGGAGGGCGGGGCACAAGGGATCCCCCTCTGTGTCCCCGCCGCTTGGTACGGCCCGCCGGGAGCGCGCAGCGGCTGCCGGGCAGGGGGCGGCCCCGCGGCTGCGCGGGAGCGAGCACGGGCAGGGGCTTCTACAGCTGGTGTGGTGGTTTGTGGTTTTCTTTAAAAAAAACACAAAGGGTGCTTCCTAGCTAAAAGGAATGGAATGTTTAGGATTTAGGGAAAGGTATTTTATCAGAACTGTTAATCCTAAATAGGTTCTTTTAGGATTTCCCTGTTTAACAACGCGTTGGTAGCGTCGTTGATAACGCGTATTTATTTTGCCCTGCACTTCCTTGACGCTTCTGGGAATCCTGAGGAATAGGTAACCTAACCTTTGTTGTGTTTTTTTTTTTTTTTTCTGATAGTGTGCAAACACTTCCTTTTTTCCTCACTACCTCCTTGCTGTAATCGGCACCGTTCCCGGCTGTTTGTTAAAGCAGCGCGGCGTTCAGCCGCTTCGTGCGGCTGCTACACGAGACCTGCACATTCCAATCGTGCACCTTGCTCTGTTTTTTTTGTTTTGTTTTGTTTTTTCTCTCTTTGATGATAAAGTAACTTAAGGCCCCATGTGCTGTTTTCCTTGCAAGAGGTTACGAAGCACAAAACTTTTTGCCTTGCTACCTGGCCTTCCTGCAGCAGGTATTTTTCCTCCTCAGAAGAAACTTCCTTGCTCCACCCAGTTTCCAAACAGTCTTGCATCAATTTCACACAGCAGGAAATACCTTGCTGTATCTTAACGATACCTTGCTCTACAATTTAACAAAAAGTTTCCTGCAAGATCTCTAAGAGTATTCCATCACAAAGAGGAAAACATTTCATGACAGGAGAGGTACTGAGTTTGTCAGGATATCCCATGCAAGATTTGAGTTAACTTTATGCGGTACGGTGGCTAATTGTCGGCGTGGAGGCTGGGCTTTTTTCTTCTATGCCAGGTAGTGCAAAGCAGCCGCTACCACCTACGCTTAAGTAATGGTGTAATTCAACTCTGCTCAATTATGGTCAGTTCCAAAAAGCTCTCATCCCCTTAGCAGGGAGAGGCTTAGAACCAATATGTTGCAGGAAGAACTGGAAGCTAGGCTAACTGATCTAAAACTCCCTTCAGTTTCATATTCCTGAGACATCAGGTGCCACCTCCCGTTTGTGAGTCTTTGAACAACTAACATAGAAAAGCCCTCTGGGCAGGCCCTTTCTTGCCTTTAACCTTCACACAGCCCCCTCACAACACACGTCTTACAGCTAATCCCACAGATTTATTAACACCCCGTTTACTGAAGAAGCCCTCGGGCAGCAGCCTCCCGCCCCTCAGCCCCTCCGCCCCGCCGCACGAAGCCCCAAGATGGCGGCGGGCGGCGTCACCTGGCGGCGGCGCCCAGCGCGCCTGCGCAGCGCCTCCCCGGGAGGGAGGCGACAAGATGGCGGAAGCGGAGTGAGGCGGCTGGGCCGAGGCGAGTCTCCCGGCGGGACGCGCGGAGGAGGAGGGGGAGCGGCAGCGGCGGGGCCCGGCCAAACCGCGGCGGGGCGGGGCGCGGAGGCGGGGACCGGCGCCCTGACAGCGCCCCGACAGCGCCCCGGCAGCGCCCTGGCTGCGGGAGGCTCCTCAGCCCCCCTCACGCCCCTTCCTCCCCGGGGCTGAGGGCCGCCGCGGGGCCGCAGCTCGGGGCTGGGGGAGGCCCCGGGCTCGGCTCCGGGGGCTGGGGGTCCTCGGGGCTCGTCCTGAGGCGGGCGAGGGGCCCTGCCTGCCCGGCAGCTCTGGGGTCCCTCAGCGCCGCGGGGCGGGGGCTGCGTTCGCGCGGCTCTCAAAAACCCCGTGTTTTGGCTGAAAAATAGAGCCCGAACCCCGTGTAACTGTCGGGGCGGCGTGCCGGGGGTGTGTGTGTTTGGGGTTTATGCCGAAATCCCCTCAGGGGTTAGGCTTGTGGAAGATTTATGTTTATTTTCTGTGTCTTGTGCGCGTGGGAGTTTGACGGGAGGTGATGAGCGGACTGAGTAAATAAATGGTTTAAACACTTAAATACCAATTTCCAAATACCAATTATGGGTTGCAGAGTGCCAGTAGTGTTTGCTTTTACCATGTCACTACAGAAAATCAAAGTTTCTCAAACATGACCAGCGACATGCCGTGTGTGTGCATGCACAGGATGTGCCGTGCTGGTAGTCCAACGTTACTGGTGTAAAACAGCAGATTTTTGGGACCTTACTTTGGATTTTTATTTTGACCAAAACTGTTCTTTAACTCTCAGAACAGCAAGAACAAAAACCTCTAAATATTTACATCATGCACGACATAATTTGAAACGATGTGGTGTCTAAGACTGTCTCTATTCGAATAAATGCTTCTTTTACATACAGTTTTCTGTTGTGTTTTATATTTTGAGTCCACTTTTAAACATACGGTGGTTGTTCAGTTTGTGCGTTTTCTAAAACTTGCCCATCAGAGAGGTCCTTTTGAGGTGATGTTGCTCACATGCAATGTCACAGTCCAGCCCCTGTTCACTTACCAAATTTATTTGCACCGTAAATTGGGAGTTTTGCTTTTTTGATGTTAAGTAGTTAACAAAAATTTTAGAAGACTATTTTTAATTGTATCTGAGACGTGTTTTTTATAACTAAATGTGGTCTAGTTACATATGCGGTGTTGCCCTGATCTCCTTTACGATGCTGTAAAGACAGATTCACGTTCTGTAGTGGCATTCATGCTTTCTGCTATAAAAGATCCATCTATCCATCTGCCACATTGTTAATGGATTCAGGGTCATCTTGCTAAAAAATAACCCTCGTTTTATGTATTTTCTCTTTTCCTTTAAACAACCGGCTTTTCACTCCAAGTGAGGAGAGCTTTTCTAACAAGTGTCATCTGTTGAAGCACCTTCCCGTGCTTTCAGCCAACAGAGGGCATGGTATTTCTGTGTGTCACTGCTGCCTGCTGCAACTCTTCTCTCTTTATATTGCGATAAGACCTGAGGGGTGGCAAGTAAGCCTCGTGCATCATCTCTAATTGATTCAGGGTCAGACGTGCTAGAGGAGGGCTGGAGATGCCCGTCAGTACCGGGCCATGCCGATCAAAAATTTTGAAAACAAGGCACTTAGCTAAAGAATTATCAGCTCACATTGAATTACCGACTTCTGATTCAGTTGGTGCAGTGAGACGCGTTGCATATCTCACTGATAACTCTTAAATGTGGCTGAGAACTAAGAAAATTAACCGTGCAATGTTATTTTTCTTAGGCTAATTTAAGCAGTTGTGTAACTGCTCAAACAAGCTAGACGAGTCTTAGGTGTAAATATTTTGTTGTGCATTTAATGCTCTCTGGAGGAGACTTTTTTCAAGGTCCTTTTCATTAGCAGTACGTGAAATTAATGTAAAGTGATTTTAGAAGTGATGCTGTTTTCATTGTAACTGAAGTGGTTAACTCATCAATGCTAACTTTTGTTCTCCTGTAGGTAGATAAATGGCATTATAACACACATCAGATCTGATTTTTTTTTACCAACAAAGCCATACTTTTTTCATTTCTGATAGTAGGATCTGTGCTTTGAAAGCAAGCTTTATTGCCACAAATTGTCTGTGATGGCAAAAGACAGAAGATAACAAGACAATGATGGGCACAAAGCCCCTAGGGGACCGTGTACCTCCTAAAGTTTATGTATTCCAAGTAATCAGGACCTATGGCATCACGTGCAGCACAAGTCAGCCTGAAGGTTTTTTTCTGGGTAGAGGATGCTGATTTGTAAGTTCTCTACTTGCAAAGTAGTTGTGTTTTCAGAGAGGAAGGTAGCAGATCAGCAGCGCTGCGTTCTGCTTTCAGCAGCGTGAGCTGAAACTCCTTATTATGTTCCTGTTTGATGCAGCACCTGATGGGCATTTTGCTGGGGACTTGCCAATGCTGCTGCTTTTTTTTTTTTTTCCTAGTACATCGCAGCTCTCGAAATGATCATTTTTCTGAGTCCTTCCTTATTGTAAGAAGGAAATTCTTCTCTCCACCTGCTTTTTTAAAGCATTCTTTGAAAAGCAATAAACAGCTGCTATGTTCTCTTAATCATAATACTAAAACTGAAAAGGAAACTAAGATAAACAACGCTCATGTGTAGAGAAACAGGTTTCATTGAAGTTTTAATGACAATGTTTTTGGAGAGAGGTTATACTCTGCAGCAGAAGGAAGTCTTGTAGGGAAAAAATCCTTGGAGATTCTTTTAGGTAGTTTTTTCCATAACTGTGGCTGTTTTTGGGGAGGCATTGCTGTAGAAATTAAAGCATTTTCTCTGCAGCTTTTTGTTCTTTTTCCAAATGGAACATGTTTCCAGTGATGTTTGGCTAGAAAATGTTTTGCTGAATGTGCAGCATGGACAGCCGGTGGCTCCTGCGCTGTGCCATGGGGAAGAGGGATGTGGCAGTATTCCTGTGCAGCTTGTGGGAAGTTCTGTGTGCATTCCTAAATTGCCACCTATTGCTACTCTTGATGCATCTTAGAATTTCATAACCACGTCTGTCCACAAATCACATCAAGTAATAGCAAACACTATGAACCTATCCATTTGCAAACTGTCCATTAGTGTATCTCAGAGAGGCTTAGATTTTCTCCTTTAAAATCTTTAAAATCTCCTTTAAAATATGTGCTGCTCTTCTCTTTGTGAACCGCTTTCATTTCAATTTCAGTCCCGCCAGGCTGGACGAACACTGCACAGCTATGGAGAATGAACCCAACACAACGACGTGTTCTGCATCTACGACTACTATCACTACCACCTCCACGTCCCGGACCCCGCTCCCGCAGATATCTGTCTACAGTGGCTCTGACAGGCATGCCGTCCAGGTACCGGGCCATCAGATGCTATTTCCCCTCAAATACATGCGTTGCACAATGCTTTACCCAAAATTAACTTTCCATTCTTAATTGCTGTCTTCTTTCTCAATATCTAACTTACTGATTTTCATAAGATACTGTTCATAGTATAGGTATCAGACCACTTAAGAGTAGTGCAGTGTGCAGGCCTGCCTTCCAAATAACGGGAGAGAAATGCTATTGGAAAACTTGATTTTTCACCATTCCCCAAGGGTATGGATTATGAACATAAAATTTTACAAAGTAACACAAAAAGCTGTTTGCTTTACCACCATTGACTAGAGTGATCCAGAGGTATCTTTGTGTGTAACTGCTTCTTGGATCCCTCCCCATTTTGCTGTTCTTCAAATAAGATTACCAGGAAGTTTGTACAGCCTGCTCCATTGGGTTTGATAAATGAGCCTCGTGCGCTGTCCTGATCTTTCAAAAAAAATAGAATATCACGTAGGGTATGATGGTGAGAGCCTAAGAGCCGTGGATGTAGTGTTATGAAAAATGCTGTACCTATATTTGGTACCTTTGTTGAGAAAAGTGGTGGTGGAGTAAGTTCGGTATTATACAGTTGGTGTGAAACGGATGTATTTGGTTTTGTTTCCTTGTAAAGGTAAACTTCAGCATCATGTCAGTATGGTGTGTACTTTGTAATTGTGATTAATTACCTACTGATTCATCACAGGTTATTCAGCAGGCCTTGCACCGTCCTCCTAGCTCAGCTGCTCAGTACCTCCAGCAGATGTATGCAGCCCAACAGCAGCATCTAATGCTGCAGACTGCTGCTTTGCAGCAGCAGCACTTAAGCAGTACCCAATTTCAGAGTCTGGCAACTGTACCACAGGTGAGAGCGAAGATTGCTGAAAAATAGTGGTTTACTACTTTCTGGAGTAGAACTACAGTTCTAGAGCATTGTCAAACATAACAGCTTAAGTGCCTGAGCTTTCAGTGTCTCACAATGATTCGCTGTTATATTTTAATGACTTTGTTCTTTTAAATTGTATCTTCCTCCAAACTGTTTGGAGGATTTTGTTCTAGATGCTCCAGTAGGTGTTATAGATGCTCCAATAGGCGTCCATTCCATGCTTAACTGCATACATTATAATGCATCATGTAAATCATCAAACAGGAAAAAATGTATATATTAAAAATAGACTACTTCAGTCTTCATCCCATGAATTTGTCTGAAGGTTGATGGGGAAACAAATGAATAGCCACACATCTTAGTGAAATCAAATTAAGGTAGTCAACATCTGGTATTTTAGTGTGTCTTGCCACACGTCTGGCTGCATTATAAATAATGGCAACATTCAGTTTTAACTCCAACTGCAGCAATGTAGGAAGTAAATGACAATGCTGTGTTTCACTTCTGAAGCAAAACTTCTAACACAAAAGGAACACCAGAGTTAGGCCCATTGTGAAAACGCAAGTGGTGGAAAGACTTCCTTTGACCTAAGTTGACTGTGGATTGAGAGTACTGTCTTGCAGGGATAGGTGACTGTTAATATTTTTATATGTAGAAATGCTAAAACAGAGGTAAAAACTTCAGGGATAGATACCGCTGTTTGTTGTCAGAACTAGGATGGACTCTTCTATGCTCCTGGCTTCTGCTTCTGTACCTTTTCCATTAGATCATGATAATATATTGACTTATTTTTTTTTGTGATGGATTTGTGCCTATACTGCTACTGAGATAGAGCGAAGAGAATCAGATTGGGCAAGCCTAAGAAGTTCTGTCATGCAGTCTATTAATATATACATCTAAATCACTGTCCCTGTATTCATCTGAAGGTCTGGAATAGCGTACTGGTATACACACTTGATGTGCATACATAAACTGTCATTCTAGAGGAAGTGAGGATGTTCCTTGCAGCATTTATGAAGTTTAATTTTAGATTATTCTAATCATAATAAAAATTACAATGTGACAGTTTATAATGACAGTTTTAACGATGTCACATTCTAAGTTCCGAGCACCATAGGTGATGAGCTGGTCAGGTAGCTCCATCATTAACAGTTTGATGGGTGTTACCTCTGATAGTTATTGTTCAGGTCTTCGTCTGTGAGAGTCTGAGTGCCTGAAAGCTGGAAGGAATTCAAGGCATTTGACACCTTGCAGATTCCAGTTCAGAGCTTGGAGTGCACTTTGAAATCTAATTCCACTGAGTGGAGCAGTTTTGCTGCTAACTCAGAGAGAGGGTAATGTTAGAGAGGGGTGTTTTTGGTGGTTTGTGCAATAATGTGAACATCGCTTAAACACTTTTTGATTTCGGTATTTGACGCATATTCTTGCTATCTAGGCAAGCCTGTCAGGTGGGAGGCAATGTACTTCCCCCCCTGGGAGTGTCACTCAGCAGTCAAGCATGTCGCAGACCTCGGTACGTAACTGAACAAAGCCCTGCATCCATTCTCAACCCCTGTTGGTTATATAACTATCTGGCAAAACAGAAAAGATTTTAGTATTTAAATTTGTGTGGTTAAAAGGAGTATTAGAGAAACGCTAAATGGAAGTATTATGACTCTGTAGCAAGTGTTGGCTATGCTTCCAGTGTCGTCCTCTCATCCCAATGCCAGTGTTCCTGGCTGGCGTTGGAGGCTTCCCTGGTCCCAGCCCACTCTTGGTGCTCTGAGGGGCAGCTGCTCACTCCATGGGCACTAGTGACTGTTCAGACCACTGCAGGAATCACTCTCTGAGCTTTCATCTCTTACATGATTTCTTACTGGATTTTTCACATTAGTTTCTTTATTCAGGGCACTGTTGTAGTTCAAAATCATAACTCTGTGTACCAGTGATTAAGGAGCACCGAATCTAAAGAATCCAAGTCATTGCTCACTTCAGTATATGAAACTGGTTAAATTGTTTATAGCTTTCATTCTTTTGTCATCTTTTATCATGCATCTTTATGCACTTTAAATTACTTTATCCATATCCTAAGCATGTGCTCAGGTTTCAGTTGTTAGTGTCTCTGTGTTCAGTTCATGCTGCATTTCCTTAAATGACATCTTCAGATATGTAATTTGCACAGCCTTCTATGTACACTTCTACAGTTGTCTTCAGTAGGACTTCGTTAGTCCTACAGACATCCTGCTTATTAATCATGCCCTCAAGCTGTTCATGGCTTCAGTGCGTAGCTTCAGTGATTTAACTGTTGTTGTGTTTTAAGCTCTCATAGCACTGCTTTGGCTTACAGTCGTTAGAAGTAAAATCATTCATTCATTATTAAATTTAGGAGGGAAGGTTTTCAAATATGCCTGATGTTAAACTAACAGAATAATTGGGCTTGGATTTTGAAGAAAATCTCAAAGTGATCTAAAAGAGCTGGGCACTTAACTCTGTTAGATGTGTTAGTAAAAACAAAAACCAACCAGCTTTTGCTTGAGCAGGTGCTAAAAATAATTTTTCCAGGAGCATTTAATATGAAATTGTAGAAAACTTTAATCTCAGACCATTTTTAAGTGTGCATATGAGGAATCAAAGTACAGCAGCACAAACAGGCACCTTGGTCAAGTTTCATAATGAGCATCTCAGAAGTTGTCAGTCCAGTCAGATAACAAAAGCATTTAAAGATACTTAAGTAGTAAGATTCAAACATTTTTCTTAAAATTTGATAAGCTCATGCTATGTGTTATGTAAATACGTATTTCTGTGAGATGTATTTTTTCAGGCTTCATAACATCGTTGTTTATATTCGTTAATGCTTATTACTGTGTACTGCTAAATATTGCTTGTGGTTCGAGAATGAAAATGTGCAGTCTTGCCAGAATCTAGTTTTGTGACGTTTGGCTCAATACATTTTTGATATCTTTACAGTTCAGAGGTTTCAACTGACCCTGCCATTTTTGTGAAAGGCTTTCTGGCTTTAGACCCTAGGATGATTGAATTTCCATGACAGAAGCAATATTTTTGTTTCCTTAGATTAACCTCTCCACCTCTCCTACACCTGCACAGATAATAAGCCGTTCACAGACCTCCAACACCACCAGCAGCAGTATTACCCAACAGACTATGTTGCTGGGGAGCACCTCGCCAACCCTGAGTGCAAGCCAGGCTCAAATGTATCTTCGAGCTCAAATGGTAAGTTTGGATTTTTGTTGTTGTTGTTCTTGGGTTTTGTTCTCTCAAATTTTACCTTTCCATTTCTTATTTATTTCTAGAAATTATAAGATTTTTTGTTTAGTTTCAGGTAGCACTGAGAATTTAGTTATTAATCTTTGTGTACATATTACTGAAACACTTTAGATGTCAAAGGAATGAAAGGATTGCTGTAGCTTAGTTCTGTCAAAATTCATTCATATGTTTTTAGCCTGGTCATACTATGTTGGTAAATTGATCGAGCATGGGAAAAAAGGAAAAAGAGCATGTCTGATCTGGCTACATAAAGGGACATATTAGAGTTTATGCTCAGGGCAGTTTTTTTCCAATACATTGGTTACATTCAGAGCTCAGTCTCTTGAGGAAAATTTAATTGCATTTAGCTAAGATTGTTCTTTAGATTACTGTCTCTAGAACATGAATTGGATATGTAGCTTTCATTCTTCTTAGATTCACATGAAACTCATCAGGTTCTTCCCAATTCCTATTAATGCGGCATTTCCATTTCTTTATGGGCAACTCTGAAAAATCATTATAGTGATTTTACTTTATTTAGTTTAATACTCTGTGTAGTGAGTCTTGTATGAATTGATCCTCACAGGCTGTGTGGGATTTCATAGGAATTACTGAAGTTATACGTGAACACTGAAGTTATACTCCCATGGCCCGTGGGAGTTCATGACTAGAGCTTTCTGACATGTTACGTTCAACTACATGAAACAGGAAGAATCACTGTTACGCTACACTGAGAGTCAGAGGTCTGTGACTGCAGTGATGTATAAAATTAGATGCAGGCACGAGTTCTTGCAGGAACTGCACCTGTGAAGCGTGTTTATGAAAGTTTTTTCTTTGTTCTTTTTCTGAGTTTTTTCTTAGGCTTGCCCAGCAATGGTGTTATGCGATGTGAGCTTTTTCTTTGGAGGCTCTTTTCTTACATGTTTATTGAAAAAGCAGTATGAATTCAAGATAAGGACTTAAAGATCAAACACCAACAATTTGACAGCAAAAGGATTTCCTGAGTCTTTGGTTTGTAAGCAAACCTAGATGCTGAAATCACCTAGTACTAGTTAACAGAAAGCTAGGAATCCATCATGTCACTGCCTTTCAATATGTGTTATCAAATTAGTGGTGGAAACAGTATGGGATGAGGTTGCTGCTTTTTATAGTAGCAATCTGTCTCAACAACATGGATTTTTGGATATGGTTTTCATATCTATTCACACTAAGTTTTCATCCAGACTCTTTACATCAAATTTCCTGCTTATTTCAATAAACATCTTACATCCCAGTTTTGAGAGAGAAACTTACACTCTGTTAGTTTCTGTTTAGGATGATATTGCAAGATCATTTTGCCCTTCTTGGTAGCACGTCATACCTCTTTCAATCTTTCAGTGTTTCTAACATATCAAAATTAATGTTTTTCCTTCATTGTCAAGGACTTTCTGTAAAAAGGTCAACTCTCATCTGTAGTTAGTCTATAACAATAGCCTCATCACCAGTTTGATTCACTTCTAGCTAAGTAACTTCATGTTTTCTTCCTAGCTGCTCCTTGCAGTTGACATATCTTTAAAAATAAGGGAAGTGACTAATGGTCTCTCTGCAAAGCCTTCCATAAGACTTGCCTTTACTTTACTGTCACTACGGAAATCAATGACAATTAGGCATGCCAATACACTGAAATTAGTAATTTGAGGTTGGTTGTGCGATACCTGTTCTTGCAATAAAACTTAATTAGCATAGTTGAAGTTGATATAACAGCCCTGTTTGTTAATGACAGATTGTAAGATACTCCGAGTTTTCTCTCTTTACAATATTGTAGAAATTGGCCAACTTTTTTGCCTTTGTTTCACTCATTTGTAATATCGGAGGGAAAGCCTTTTTTAAAATGCTTGTGTGAAAGCTAATAAGTGTGTGTGTGTGTATAATAAATGTTTCTGAATATGTAGAACAAATATTTTACATTATCTTTTCATTTTATTTACTTAAACTACTGCAATAAATTGTTACTAGAACAAGTTCCTCTAAAAGTAAAAAAAAGAGAAGCTGTGCATCACTGCATGTAACTTATGTATCACTTTAAAAGTAAAATGTTGCTTTTTTTTTTTTTTTTTTTACATATTTTTCAACATTTCAGTCTATTACCTGATATTTTTTTCTTGCTTAACAGCTAATTTTTACTCCTGCTACCACTGTGGCTGCTGTCCAGTCTGACATTCCTGTTGTCTCATCATCTTCCTCATCTTCCTGTCAGTCTGCAGCTACTCAGGTGAGCTTGTGTCCAGTAGAGTGTGCCAAAACTCACAAGTAAGGAAACGTTGCGCTTAAGTTTTACTTCCTTTTAAAAATTAATAATGGGTACTGTTTCTGTACATCTTTAGTGTTTTCTGTTTACCATCATCACACGTTTAGAGGTGATCATGTTATATGTAAAACTGGGGTCCTGGATATGACGCTTCAGCTCTTCGTAATCTTCTCTCTCATCTTTATTACCTTGAATAATTTCACATTATCAGCTGAACTAGTGTTGTCATTTCACTGAAACATGAAATTTGTATATGATCTGGAAAACCATATGGGACAGCACAGACCTCTACAGAATGTTAGTCACCATCTCCTGCTGTGACAAGCAAACATTTTTCCAACAAATTTATGCTCTCATGAAAGACCTTCCCTTCTATTTTAGGGATTTATTTGAAAGACTCTGCTAATGGACTTGTTTTGGAACTGTTTGGAAATCCAAGTAAATTATGCCAGTTGAATGCTCTTTGTGCTTGTGTTTGTGGATCCCTTCAGAAGATTCCACTAGATCAGTGAGCTGCTACCTGCTTTACGAAAGTCATATTGCTTGTTGTAGGGCACGTCTGGTTCTCTGCTATAATTTCTAGTACTCTGGCAATTGGAGGTACCAGATTTACTATTTTTACTTCTACAGATCTTCCCAAACTACTTCTGAAAAATCTGCATTGTGCTAGTTGCACCTTCTAGTTCTCTTGTGCCAAGTTCGGAAAAAGATTTCCTTCTGTAGTTACTCTTTTAACATTTCATTCTTGAGGTCATTTAGAACTCTTAAGGTTGATAAAGCCCAATTGTGGTAATTTGGTGCTACATTTTAGAGCATAACCAGTTTATTTTTAAAAGATAAGTGTGTTTGGCAGAACTTTGCAGCTAAAATGAATAACCTAGAAAATAAAAAACTTGAGAGTAGTTGCACTAGTCCTAGATATGCTTTCACCACATTCCTTAATTAAGCAATTCATTAAATACAGGAATGAAAAATTGCCTTGTTGTAGGCATGGACAAGGTTTGCAGTGATAAGCAAGTCCAAAAGCTCTTGGATTGGATTCCCCAGAAGCTACTGAATTTAGTTTTTAGTCAACCTTTCACATCTAACTTTTTGGCCTTCAGGCAGAGAAAAAAAATTACAGACACAAAAGCTGCAAGGGAATGCATTACCAGGTCATTGCTGAATCATGAAGCAGATTGCCCCTTTGTTACACAAGAAGCTTTGTCAGTGTGCAACATGAGAAAACAAATTCCTCATTTTACCTGATGTAGAACTCTTTCCATGTCACCTGCTGAGTACCATTAATTTCATGCTGCTGGTTTAAAGATATCCAAGTAAAATTAAGGGTAAAGGGGGAAAGGTTTTACCTTTGAGATACAGTGAGAAAGTGAAGAAATGCAAACCTCTTTATTCTTGCCTCCTCATTCTCTTTGTTGCACAATTTCGTACATGATGTGGGTAGGGAGGACTCTGAAAACATATCCAGAAGCTGGTAGCTCTGTCCTTACTGGGGGCGTTGTCCTTGTATCTTGCTGGTAGCTGCCTTCCCAGTCTGATCTAATTTACCTTTATTCTAGTACTTCCAGTAAATGAGCAATTAGGTCTTTTATCTTCTGCTGCAGCACTTTTTTTTTCTTTAAAGGATTGTAGTGGAGCAAGTATTTTTTTTATAGGTGATACTGCCTAGCTAGCATAACAGCTTTGGGAATTCAGTGCGGTGCTATGTCAGGAAAATTGGTTGTATTGTTCTCATTATTGCAACAGGGTGTTAAAATGGGCAGTTAGCTTGGTCAAATTTATATGAGGAAGAACAGGAGCTGGCATTTATTCCCTGGTTGGCAAGCCTTTCTTAGCATGTTGGGCTCTTTTCTTTTTTTTTTTTTTTAAACCTTCTCTTTCCCTTTTTTATGAACTTTCAGCAGACCAAATGGCATGCTGAGAGAATGAGTTTAACGGGAACCTTACCTTGATTATACTGTAGGCTGGACTGTGAGACCTGGGCTTTTATTTATCGCAGGGTTCTGATAAAAGGTCATGGTAAAGCCTTCCTACTGTTGCTTCCAAAATCTAAGTTGACCTTTTGCTTCCCACACTGAATAGATTCATCTTAACTGCGAAAACAAAGAATCTGACAACAGAGTGCTTGTGGCACTGTGGGGGTTTTCCATGACTGGGTTTATTAGGTCAGATGTTATATCCTTCATACGTTTCAGAAGCATCCCTTTCAAAAACACAAGCTGGAACGGGAACTTCTTTTGAACGTTAGTCTTCAGGAGTGACAATATTAAATTTGGAGCATCTTGATTAGTGTAAGCCATTAGGTGCTCACAAACTCCAGAATAATCTCATCCCAGTTGTTCTATTTGCTCAGACATCTGCTTATTCATAGATTTTCTCCCCTGCTGCAACAGCTAGGATTGCAGTAAATGCATCATGCATGCCAGCTAGGAAACAAATACTGTTGTTTTCAGAACAGGATTTGAGCACACTCTGTTACCTTGTGGTAACACACTGAACAGTGGGAAGTAAAACGCCAACTAGTTCATTACACAAGTACTAACTGGAATGAGGAAGAGCATAAATAATCAAAAAGTGGATGGCAATAATTAGTCCTCTTTTTTTTTCACATAAAGTATGACATACATTAGTGCTCTGCTAGGGTAGTCTTTGTCCTTGAAATAAAATTTTAGCTCAGCATGTAGGACTGGAAAGCTGGGGTCAAGATGTACAGAAGCTGGCTGCATTTTAACACACATCAGTGACTAATACGCATTTCAGAAGGCTTACATTGTTTTATGTGACATTAGAGCTGTGGTAAAAAGGTATTGCTGTAGAAAGAAGGTACTTTCAAGTGTATTAAGATACGAATAATATACAGCACATTCTTGTCACTATCGCTACCCAAGGCTCTGGTTTATTTTAGCTTCTGCAAACATATTCACCACTGTATTTCGGTAGTGTCTGCATAAAAATAAAATTGTGTTTAAGATGTGTTCTGTCATTCACTTTGAATTTACTATGAGAGTTAAAGGGAGAAAAAATACAAGTTTTAATTCAAATTAGTGTAATGTAATAATAATGTAATTATCCTTTATTTTTTAAACTTCAATAAGGAAAAAAGGCTGCTGTATTTATCACTGAAGTACCTCACGATCACTGTTTTTCTGTATATTTGGTGACTTTAAGATACTTGGATATGGAGACTTTTAACTTCTCGGATATTTTGTTAAGGTGGAATGAAAAGTATAACATCAAATCAGTAAAGTTAATGTTGTCTGTTTTTGTCTGTATGTCTGTCATAAATGTTTTTATGTCTTTGTTTACATTTTACCAATTTCCCAGGTTCAAAACTTGACATTGCGCAGTCAGAAGCTGGGTGTGTTGTCAAGTTCGCAGAACGGCCCACCAAAGAGCAGCAGCCAGACTCAGTCGTTGTCTCTGTGCGCTAATAAACCTGTGAGCAGTACCAAGGGCAGCCAACCAGATCCCTCCGAGAGCAATAGAAAAGGTGATAGCCCAACTCCAGAGTGTCGGAGTACGCCGGTCACACGGACATCAAGCATACACCAGTTAATAACACCAGGTAGGGTGAAAATGAAGCTATAATATAAGTTATTTTAAAGTAAGTTGTATATTATAGTTCTGTCAGGGTCCATTGCTCACTGACCAGGATCTTTTATATCTTCCACATGAAGAGTTTAATGTTTAATACTAAATGTACTTCTTTGTTGATATTTGATGTTACGCAGGCTTTTGATTCAGCAGAGTGATACAGCATTATTCTGAAATCACAATGCAAACACAATGTAGCAATTGCAACATACAGCTGAATCCAGTACAAACCTAATTCTCATTACTGGTAACTGTGTATGCTCACTGTCATGACATGTCATCTCCAAACGTAGTGAAGAAGTATGTGGGTTGAAACCACCTCAAGCCTGTTGCTGTCTCCAAAGTCCATTTTGTTGCTTGTCTTGTCATTGAATGATTTTTTATATTAAATAATTTTAAAAAATCCATTTGTAATAGTGTCCCACAATCTTAGTATTTTGTATTAAGTAACACATCAGGAGAAGCATACAGCTGGTTAGATATGCATTTACATTGCATGCAACGCATTTGATTTTTAGCATCATAATTTTGAAAGAGTAATGGTTATCTAGATAATTGGTCTCAATTCTGGGGGTTTAGCTTGGCTTAATTTAATGGCAGCTTTTAAAGAAAGAATAAGATATGCTTGAGTTATTGAGCCCTAATGCTCTTGGAACTTGTTTCTAGAAGGAATAAAGTCCATGTTTACTAGCAGAATAAATAATAAAAAAAAAGGCAAATCATTTCTCAAGTGGAAAAGGGAAGCAAGAAGAGGCTTGCACATAGAGCAAAATATGTGTCTGCATACACTCAAATGCTCTAAGGAATTACTAGTGAGTCACTGGTTCACTTAAAGGTGATGTGATATCTCTGGAAGCTGCACTATTTTTAGATTCATACCTTTCAGTTTGTGCTTTCACATTCAGGCAAATACTTTAAATGCTTTTGCTTCATACTGAACTCTTGCTGTTTTGTTTGGAGTCTCTTATATTACCTAAATTTAACTTAGCAGTTTGGAACAAATCCTGTTATGACATGCTTATTTCTTCCATTCCAGTCTCTTTCAAAGCAAAGGTTAAATCCATTTGGATGAAATCCAAATGCATGAAATTCTTAAATAAAAGAGAAGGCTGGATCAGCTATGATCTTAGAACTAGCACCAAAAAGATGTGCAGATAATCTTATATATGTATATGTATTTTCAGTATATGTACAATGTGTGGCTATGTTAATTTATAAATTGCTGCATTTGCTTTGGAAACTGGTATATTCCTTTAAATTCGTCTTGTGCACTATATGCTGTTAAATAAAATGTTTCTAAATGTGGATCCAAAGGGTTGAAAAAGTTGTGTTGGGCTTACTTTAAAGTAAAAGCTTCCTTTCTTTCATTATTTCTATAATGTTCTCTGGAGCTAAGGAAATAATTGCTAATTGTCACTTTTTTTTCCTCCCTTCACAGCTTCATATTCTCCATTGCAACCTCATTCTCTGGTAAAACATCAGCAGATCCCACTTCATTCACCACCTCCAAAGATTTCACATCATCAGCTGATACTGCAACAGCAGCAGCAAGTCCAGCCGATTGCACTTCAGACTCCTTCTGGTCAGGAGCCCCCTCCGTCACAGCACTGTCTGCCACTCCCAAGCCATGGTCTTCCTCCGGCTCCCAGCAGCGTCCAGTCTCATTGCTCACCTATTCACATCCATCCTCCACCTCTGACGTTATCTCCCACTCCATCCCAGTCAGCTCAGCAGTCGGTAGTGGTCTCCCCTCCACCTTCTCACTCCCCTAGCCAGTCACCCACCATAATCATTCATCCTCAAGCACTTATCCAGTCACAGGCAAACTCCCTCGTGCCAACAGCTCTTCAGCCTGAGCAGGGTGCTGCTCAGCAAACTGCTACCAACCCAGTTCGACCAATTGCACAGCCACTTAACCTTCCGCCACATCTCCCACTTCCACCCTCCCCTGCTGTACATATAGGATCAGTAGATCCGCCCAGCTTGGTTTCCTCGGGCCAACAGATAGTGTCCTCCACACCACACCAGCAATACTCAGCCTTGCAGTCCACACCTATCCCTCTTGCAGCTCCTCCACAGCTGTCAACATCTTCAACCCAGATTCAACAACTGCCACTGCAGTCTGTTCAGTCGTTACAAGTTCAGCCTGAAATTCTATCCCAGGGCCAGGTTTTGGTTCAAAACACTTTGGTTTCTGAGGAAGAACTTCCTGCTGCAGAAGCTTTGGTCCAGCTGCCATTTCAAACTCTTCCACCACCTCAGACTGTTGCAGTAAATCTTCAAGTGCAGCCGTCAGTACCAATTGAAACTCCGGTGGTAAGTGCTCAGAAACCCTCTAATTTTAGAATTAAACTGAGAATGAAAAACCCTTTCTTTGATGTCATCTCTGACCACACAAAGCAAAGTCAACCAGACCTGTGAAAGTACCTGTTTTTCAAAACCATTCTAGTTGTGAAAGCTGGCTTTAGAGAGACAGGTGACAGAGGTAGGTGAATACAGCAAGGTGTTCAAAAGTTGTATTTTGGGGTACTAGTCTGTCAAAACAAGTCATCTTGCTGTCTTTGCAGAACTCTTTTTTTTCTTAATAGAGCAGTGCTGATTGCAGAAATGTTCAAAAGGGAATTGAAATCAGAATTTGTGCTATGTACCTCATGACTAGAGAGCCCAGTTCTTTGGCTCACAGTACTCATTCAAGCTGAATTTCACTGTGTATAATGCAGGAGATAAGGAAATCTAAATGATGGACACGTCTTCCCATTAAAGTATGCCACTCATGAACTGGGGACTCCACTGTACTTTGAAAGTACTTCAAATACAGCTTTGCTTTTTCTTTGTTATGGGGACATGGGACAGTCAGGCCAATGAAATATTGCAGTCCTTCATCCTTGACTTATGTAAAGAATCTGGTCTACCAAGAGATTAAGGAAGATGGTGTGCTCTGTATTTTTAATTCATGTTGAGGTAATGATAATCCCAATTCTCTGATATTTCATGCAAAAATTAGACAAAATAATAGAACTCAGTTATACTTTTGAGAAGGTAATGTTTTACATCCTGATTTGCAAAGCTAGCTGTCAGTTATTAATGTAAATTCACTTTTGTAATTTTTAGGAAAATACCTTATAACCTTTTCAATAATGCTTTTAATAGTCTTGGCATTCGCTCCTGAGGAACTCAGCTTGACTACACTGCTGTATAAAATAGAAAACAATTTGCATAGAAAATGATTATTATGATAGACTGGAAATCATTAAAGCAGTAGTTTGTTGAATGCAGATTTACCAGGTGGAGAATGTATGTGAAGAAGAGATGCCTGAGGAATCTGATTGTGTCAATATGGTTAGGACACCGACACCACCGACTTTGTCCCCGCCAGCCATAACCTTGGGGAATGGAGAGGCACTTAATTCAGAAGAGCCTTTATCAGGTGAGAACAGATGTAAAACTAAAGTAGCTGCTCTGCTTAGGAACTAGCTAGTGATGTTTTAAAGCAAAAATGTCAGGTTTTCATCTTTTTTATACTTTGAGATTATAATTTTTTAAGTAAAGAAACTCTATAAAGCATGCTAGAAACACTTGTGATAGAATGAATTACTCAATCCCAAAGGCGTAACTGTATATGTATTTGGGTAATGTAGTACAAAAACAGCTTTTCAGCTCTTTAGTGTATACTTTTATAATACTAAAATCTTAACAGGAGTATCAGTCTCCAGGTACTCTGTAAGTGATAGCTGGCTGATTTGGTATGAAGCTTGATTTCACAAAATCAGGATCAACAATTAGAAGGAGCTGCCAGAATGGTTGCTTACATGGTATGATTCTTTTTTGATATGCACAGTTATGAGCAGTTGTATTGCAAAAGCTACTAATGAACATTTTTTCCAGAGAACTGTAAAAAATATACCTGCCTATATCAATTTTTGTGCTGCAAATTAATGCTAACTTCCCCTGATGTGCTGAATATACTGATTTCTGCTGAAGCTACAAAGACAGGATGCTTCACAGATCAGTTATGAATGTTCAGCTTGTTCTGTGCTGATCAGTTCCTGGAATTAATGAGAAAGAGAAGAGGACAAAATATTCTTCTTATTCTTTGTAAATAAAACATGGTAACTGATGTTTGGATCAGATAGGATGTTTACTAGAGCTAAAAGCCAACACTGGCCAAAATGAAGTACAAGTACTCTTTCCATACCTGAAGAAGTAGATTCCTGTGTAAGTTATGAGCTTGCCAGTATTTCCAAAGTGTTTTTCAGAAAATTGAGTTTTCAGCAGAAAGTTGTGAGTATCTATGGCACCGTGTATATCTGCATGTGTGTATATGCACACACATATATATGTGTAATAATGAATGTATGTAACATCTTTCAGAACACCAGGAGGTACAACCTTTCCAGATTTGGGTTCTGATACCCAGGTTTCTATACCTACAGCTGATATTGTGTATTTTTGTGTCTCTAAAGATTAGCAAGGCTCAGAGCAACCCTGAAAATATTTTCTCTTTAAAAAAATGTCTCAGCAGTTTTGTTTTGAGAATCACATGTTTGAATAGAGTGGTTTCTGGTTTTGTCTCGTGGATTTGAGATCTGTATAGGAAGTCACTTTTTTCAAATGTTTTCTCATGGCCAACTATGGTTATAGTTAATCAGTACTTAGTAAAGGAAAATGATACTCAAGAACTGTTTGGTTGTGGACTAGTCTGTCAAGGAAAATCATCTGGTTTTGAAGGTAAAGTCTATAAACTATAGAGAAAAGCCTGTGTTATAGGATGATGCATACAAAGCTGGGTGTGTTTGTTTGTCATTTCTACTTTCTAGAATTCTAAGCGAATGTTTGGACATAAGTCACAAAAATATAACATACCTTATGTTTTTCAGACCATGTGGGAATACCTTCAGTGACATCGTCAGTCAGTGCCTCAGTAATTAAATCTCCATCTGATCCTTCACATGCTTCTATTCCACCACCACCTCTTTTGCTTCCAGCAGCAACAACAAGGAGTAACAGCACATCAATGCCCAATAGCATTCCTAGTCTAGAAAATAAACCTCCACAGGCTATCGTTAAACCACAAATCCTGACCCATGTTATTGAAGGCTTTGTGATTCAGGAGGGGTTGGAGCCGTTCCCTGTAAGTGTAAAAGTTACTCTGAAAGTTTTGCTACTAATTCTTAAAACAAACCATTCTAAAAGATGATGCTGTTTATTTCTAATAGCTAATAATAATAATTCAAGGTCATTAAACCTTGAATACATCTGCAAACATTGGAGTTGACCTTTTTTCCCTGTTTGGTAACCTGTTTCTTAACAGCATTTCAGTATACTTGTCTTATTTAATCTGAATTTGTGCTGCTGTTTTTCTTGCCAGTATCACTGGATGACAAGATACGAAATGAAACAGAGACACAGCTGAGTAGGCAGGCTATCCAGAGATAACAACAGTTATTTTAGGCTAACATTTGCACTAACTTTTACACTTGTCTCCTAGATACCTCAATTTAAGCAATAATTTAAACCTCTGCGATGAGTCTTTGTATACAGTAGCACTTTCACGTCAAAAACTTTGTTTAAAGCACCAGCAACCCCCTTACTGAGCTTTGTGTGATTAGTCACAAATACTGTTTCCAGTCATTCATTCTTCAGTTAACCATTGTTGCTTTGCTTTTATTGCAATAGGTAAGTCGTTCATCTTTGCTGGTAGAACAGCCTGCAGAAAAAAGATTGCTAGTGGAGGGTCAAATCATGAGTGTTATGTGTGTTGAATCAGACTTGCAGAATACAAAACATGCAGACAACTCATCGGACACAGAGATAGAGGATATGATTGCAGAAGGTTTGTAGTTTTTGTTTAATTATCCATTCTTCCCTTCTGGTCTGTATGTATTACAGAATCCCATCCTGTCTGTACATCTGGAATCTTCCTCCAGTCTTTATACTATCTCTAAAGATACTGTTTTCAAATGTTTATAACTACCTATACATAATGACAGAAATTGCTGTGGGTGCACACAAATGTCAAGAAAACGTATACTGTTCTGCTTAGAATACAGTGGTCTCTAACACAGCTCATGACCTAAAACCATCAAATTTCCTCACGCAGTGACAGAAGCACTCATCATCACGTTTTTTGTAGTTTGTTGGGTTTGGGTTTTTTTGTTTTTTTGTTTTTTTTTGGAACAAGGAAATCAAGTATGTTAGGTCTTTTAGGTTGCAATAGTCAGTTTGTTACAGTAGATCTTAGTTCAGTTTTGGTTTCAGAAGCATTCCCTAAGAACCTTTCAGCATTAACACTGTGCTGTTTCTCAGATGTCAAACAGTGTGTCTGTTGTTTCATGCAATTATTCAAACATTCATGCTTTTGCTTTCAGTTATCATTCCTGGAAGCTGGTTGTTAGGCTTATGTTCGCAATTGGCAGCTACTCATTAGACAAACAAGGAAATATCCAGTATTGGGAGGGAGCCACATTCGCAGAAGTCAATCAAAGGAGATTTTCTGATGCTAAACCGAGATATAGATTGCATTTACAGGGTAGAAACACCTAAAATGCTGAAGAGAAGGCCTTTAATCAATTTTCAATTTCATCTGTAGTCACTTTATTCCATGTGACCTGGTTTGTGCATTTTTTTTTTTTAATAGAAAGGATGATTTGTTTGAAGGATGGCTCTCTAGTGTGTATTTAACTTAATTTTCAAAGTTGGTCAGGTTTGGTAGGCTTCCATCTTCCAGTCTCTACTTCATGCGTGGTACCAACTTAAGCTGGCAACTTATAACGTGGTCAGTCTGACACTACATAAGTTTTTGTTGACTTCAGTTTATGCCTTTGAATCCTGATACATCAGATAAGTTATTCAAATAACTATTTCAGCCTTTTCAACTTTGCATTAGTGCTGTTTTATTTATCACCTTATCAGCACACTAATTAGTGAGGTAATGTCACTATAACAATTTTAACATTCATAGCTAAAATCTCTTAATTAAACCTTGATATGTGTTTGTGTTAGCTGGCATTAGAGCTTAACAAAGAGTTTTGAACAAAAACATAGTCTGCAATATTTGCAATGAGTTGTGTAAAATTAAAAATACGAATGTAGAAGATGAATAGCAAGAAGCAAAGTATATGAAACCGATTCAGATAAATAAGAAATGCGGAAGAAATGGATGTCTGTTTCGCTCACTGATTTTTTTAAATAAATGTTTTGTCCATGATTGCAGCCATGTGGCATGCAGTTCTTTTGCTTATGTGAATGAACACAAAATGTTACACTTCGGTTTGTGCCAGTTTTGCTCCTAATGATGTGTTTCACAGATGGTGCATGGGGATAAGTTTGGGTGTTTTGTTTTGGTTTTTTATGCCAAAAGGCAAGTTGGTTTGCAGAGATGGTGGCGTTCTTCTAAATTATGTACAAACCATGCTCTACCCACAACATTCTCTTCCAGCAGAATAGGATGTAGCCATTCAGCATGTGACAAATGCTGCCTTCTTACCTTGTACTGCTTTCTGGGCTTTCCTACATCTTTCACTGATGCTTCTTCCCTTGTACTCGGCTCTCCCCCTGTACTCGGCTCTGGTGAGGCCGCATCTCAAGTACTGTGTTCAGTTTTGGACCCCTTGCTACAAGAAGGACATTGAGGTGCTCGAGAGAGTCCAGAGAAGGGCGACGAAGCTGGTGAGGGGCCTGGAGAACAAGTCTTAGAAGCAGCAGCTGAGGGAGCTGGGCTTGTTCAGCCTGGAGAAAAGGAGGCTCAGGGGTGACCTTATCGCTCTTCATAAGTACATTAAGGGAGGCTGTAGCGAGGTGGAGGTTGGTCTGTTCTCCCACGTGCCTGGCGACAAGACGAGGGGGAATGGGCTAAAGCTGTGCCAGTGGAGGTTTAGGTTGGATATTAGCAAGAACTTCTTTACCGAAAGGGTTGTTAGGCATTGGAATGGGCTGCCCAGGGAAGTGGTGGAGTCACCATCCCTGGAAGTCTTCAAAAGACGTTTAGATGTAGAGCTTAGGGATATGGTTTAGTGGGGACTGGTTACTGTTAGGTCAGAGGTTGGACTAGGTGATCTTGGAGGTCTCTTCCAACCTAGACGATTCTGTGTTCTGTTTCTCTCAGCTGTTGTTTGAGTTCTTCATGGGCAACAGGAAAAGTGCTTTCTATCTCAGCAATATCATTAAAAATACTGCGTAACAATAGACTACAAATTGGCGGACACTATAATCCTTTTCTTCTTATATGCACATTATCTTTTTAATAGATAAGATTCAATGTCTTATTTGCTTTCACAAGTTCTCCTTTTGGTTGTAGCTGTTGCTTATTCAAAGGAAGTATTTACAACTTTAATGTAAATGTACAACTTTATTTCATTACAGGAGAGCTTGAATCTGGAACATATAGTGCCTGGTTCTCTTAGTGACCTCTTTATAAGCAATTTGTAGGACTGTGACTATTTTTTTTTAGTTGATTGCTATGTTTGAGGGCATACCTGCTCATGGATGGTTTGAAATGTAACAAAAAAAGCTGACTAAGTTCCATGAATAATTTCATTCATCATTCAGTTCACTAAAGTTTTTTAACATGGAGAGTAAAATCTATGATTTTCTTAGTTAGGCATAATTTTCTGTTAATTAAAGTATTTCATGACATGTATTAAATATTTGAAAGTCTTCTACCTGCCTGCTAAAGAGATGAGAAACTTGAACAAATTTTTTCATTGAAACTAACCTTTGTGCCTCGTTCCTTCCTTTAGAAGGACTGGATGAGATTGAAAATGATCTTCTGAAGTGTGAATTTTGTGGGAAAATGGGATATTCTAACAAGTTTCTGCGGTCAAAACGATTCTGCTCTACATCCTGTGCCAAAAGGTACTCTCCTCTAGTTATTGCCTAGTGTTACCTGATTATTGGAGTAGCCCCCAAATACTGTCTGATGTTGAAAAATAAAGAAGCAGTGAAAAATGTTTGCTTTCTGTCCAAATTTGCAGACTATATCGGTACGAAAGACTATGGTGGATTGATTTATTTCAAGACAGACTTACAGTTACATTATAGAACTCTTTCAGAGGAAGCCATGAATGCTGTTGGACTTAGAGGAATGCTGATGGGTATCCATTAAAAGTTAGAAAGTGTTTGGAAATTGGTGCAGAAGTCTGTGGGTCATAAATCACTATATTTGTCATATTCTGATTGTCTTCCCTTTGCAAAAAAAATAATCATGACTTGCATAGAGCAGAATAGAAATAGTGGAACCATAAACTTAGTGTTTTCTAAAGCTTCTCCTTTCTTGAAAATATTAAATGCTGCTCTTTGCTTGGCAAAGGAAAATGACGGCTGATTTCTGTTTTTCTTTGGGTTTCGTACACTTTTTTATTTTGTTTTGTTTTAGAGGAACAAGTCATAATCAACACCTGAATGTAAACTCTTCCATCGTTACAGCTGGAAAATTGATATTTAATCCCAAATATTTTAGAAATGGGGAATAGTTTTTAGGTGCCACTTAGTTGTTTTTTTTCCTCATCAGTGTACCTTGAGACCCCCTTTCTCTTATGTCTCCTGCTTTTTTCATCCCCAGCCTGAGACATTCCTGCTTTACATAGTGGGAATGTATGTTTTATTTGGTAGCTGATGGGAAACTTTTAGTGAAATAATATTCAAAAGGCAATTGGCCCTTCTTTCGTCCTCCTTTGACTGGGTATCAGCTGGGTAAAGAAAATGGAAGCAAAAGATGTAATATGATATTAAGCTTTTAGAGGATGTTTTAGAGAAGTAGGATTGTAGTATATGATAAAATCCAAAGCTGTTTTTTATCTTGGAAATTTTTTTAGAGCAGGAAAAATGGACATCTTCCAGGGATGATCTAGATGTACTTGCCTCCCTTCAAGACAAATGGTTTAGAGTACATGGCCTTTGAGATACCTTTCTCTCTTATATTTGTGACACCAGTTGTTGTCTTTAATTAGACAGCGTTTCTGTAGACAACAATGTCGTTTTATTGCTAAGTTGATTGAATTCAGTCCAAAAAGCTATTAGTGCATTATTTGAATATATCTTACTTCTTTAGGCACAGCCTTAGTTGCACTAAGAAATTTGGGCTATTTACATCAGACAAGACCAATCGTTGGAATCGGAAATCAGATAGCCAAAGTCTTGGGCGACGCGGGCGTCGACCGAGTGGCCCTGATGGGGCGTCACGAGATCATTTTCTTAGACAGGTCTGTGGAATATTTGCTTAAAACTATGACATTGTTTGGGGAATTACAAATAAAATATAATACTGCAGTGTATTTGTGCGATGTTTTCCAGCTTCCAGTTACTTACCCATCCGCAGAAGAAGATCTGGCTTCTCACGAAGATGCTGTGCCAGCTGCCATGACCACGCGTCTGCGAAGACAGAGTGAAAGAGAGAGGGAGCGTGAACTTAGGGAACTAAGAATTAGGAAAATGCCAGAGAGCATTGACTTGTTACCAGTGGTGCAAGCAGACCCATCAGTATGGACTGTTGACGAAGTTTGGGCCTTTATACATTCTTTGCCTGGTATGTAACGTGCGAGAACTTGTTCCACATTTTTAACAGTAAAGCTCTTTGCTTTTTAGCATCACTGAGGAGGAGATGGTGTGGTAACAGCACGAGTGTACATGGTGACAGAGACTGGAATGTGATTTGTTTCCTCTCGCTTGTTCCTTCAGCACAAATCCCATGTTGATAGAACTAGTCCCACTTCTGCTGTTGCACCCCAGCTGATGGAGACTAGAGGTGTTCTTCCCTTCAGTCTGATTTCTCTCAAGAGGTCAGTAGAGAGATCAGACACACTTCTTTACATTTCTTTCTTCACTTCCCTCCTTAGTTACTGCTTATTCAGTAGAAAAAGCGAGAAGGGAGTTCCTTCCATTTACGCAAGTGAAAATTTTGAGAGGCTTAGCATGATACAAATCACTAAAAAAAGAATAACCTGGTCTCTTCTATAAAGCTCAATTTTGTTTTACATAGCTTTGCACAGTAACTGGAATAGAGAACTCCATATATAGATTACACACTCTTACGTTAGAAGACACAGCAAAGGTAGTACCCAAGTCTGTTTGCAGAAAAACATCTTTTCTCCTTGTTTGCACACCTTTTCCTTAGCTCAGTTTTCATGCTTGCCTTTATGTGATCTTTAGGCTATTTGACATTTATTTGTTTGCTATTTCCTGATTATCATAAGCTTTAAAGTTTTACTCCCCTCTTTTTCCCAGGGATGCCAATCTATCTAATCAGATACCATAATTCCTCCAGGTAACAAGGCAGGTCTCCGTGATAACAGCCACATAAGAATTTGTTGTTTATCCATGTAACTCACATGACTAAACACTGAACCCTGGCTTAGGTTTGTTCCTAGTTTTCACCTCTTTGTTGGAATGCTAAAGCATTTTGCTCTGTATCCCATTAGACTAATAACCTGTAAGGAATGTGTCCTTACTGGTGAGTCATATGCATGAGTTTTGCCAGCTAATGTTTTATATAATCGATCAGGCAGAAAATGAATTAGGGGTGTTTTACATCAAGGGTGACTTTCGTTGATCTACCTTGCTTCTGATGGTTTATAAATTGCAATTAAATTGCATCACCTGCTTCTGGGAACTTCCAGTGATGCCTGTAAAAACAAACAAAGCTTTTTAGATTTAAGACATGGTCTTTCAAGTTCCTGTACTTCACCTGTGTTGCTGGAATGTGATAATATCACTGCAGTTTTGATTTACTGTCTTTATAGATTTGAAGCTTCAGTTCAGATCGTAGGATCTGTAAAAGAATAAAAGATAGTTCCTGTTCTAAAAAAAATAAAATACTTCAAGTACCATATAAACACAGTTCATTTACAAGTATGACAACAAATATTGTCCTTAAAACGTGATTTCTACTTTGAAACCATTACTTGTAGAATATGTCCCCGGCTGCTGGATCTGTTTTTTATTCATTCTATAAATGAGTTGATCTTTGAATTTAAACAAACTTTATATTATTATGTATTCAATGAAAATTTATTACAATCACTTATTTCTATTCACATTAAGACCTAGTTCCTCATTTATTTTTTTTTAAGTTCAATAGATAATTAAAATGATATTCACAACCTGACAGAATTTTTATTACATATTTGCATCTGTATTTTTGGTGTTTTTTTCTGTTCAATACATTCTCACACCAGTCTAAAAGAAATACTTTTTCATATGCTGTCAGAATTGAAAAATACAAGAAATAATGACTATAATTGTTTTTTTGTTATGCTATTTTTCAATATGTACTTGGTGCAGGCCATGAAGACCATTTGCCATGTTGCAGGAAGCAGTGATTTGTGTCTTCTGTACTTTATAAGCAGTAGGGACACCTGATTTAATTTACTGCCCTTTTTTTCAGTCTGTAAGCTAAGATCTAACTGTAGAGTAAAGCTTTCTTGTCAGGCTTTTTCTGAATTCCTGCAGAGTCTTGGAAGAGATGGCAACAGTTTAATCTGCAAAGTTGTTCCTCTTTTCTTTCTTCAGTTGCCCGGTTAATAGTCTTTTACTCGCATGACATCCTTTTTTTTTCTTTTTTTCTTTTAAAGCTATTGCACAATGACCAATTGTGAAAGCACTTAAGAATACCCAAATTTGGCTGTGTGAGGGAACTGAAATAGATTTCAACTTCCATCTTTTGCTTTTCCAAAATGATTTTGAGAAAGGCTGTGGGTTTTTTATTAAGAAAGGCAAATTCATAAAGCAAATCCTGGTTAAAGAAAAAGCCTCCAACAATAACTAATAAGCTATTTTCATAGGACCACTTTTGCTGCTAAATATACACGCTTATCTTGTTCTATCAGATTCTTTGTAAGTGCTGTGGTCTGACAACCACCAAGTTCAGATCTGAAGTCAGACAAACAGTGAGGGATATCTCACAGAAGCACTTAGTGCTCAGCTTACGGAATCTTTGTGGGTTGTCAATACATAAATAAGAACTTTTATAATGATATTAGAGCTGCTAATTACCTATTGAGACTGGTCAGTTGTCCAAGATTTTTTCTTCATGTTACTGGCAGCATTACCTTCATTTTGTAGCTGGAATTGTCTGAACCATTCCAGGTGTTCTCTGACAACTCTGAGCTCCTGAACAATGTTCTCATATTGATTGCGTTAATTTGTAGCTGGGCTGCACTGTAGCAGAGATATTAAAAGTAAATGTTATGGAATACATGCAGGTACTAAAACATTCTGATGTTTCTCTGTTTTAGTAGCTGTTTGAATACTGTCTGTGACAAACTAATTTTGCTTTCTTTTCACCAGTCTAATTTCTTGTTACCCTAAGTAATGCCCAAGAAGAGGGTGTTGTCATGTATTAAAGGTGTGTTGGTGTAAATGCTATGCAAAACAGTCCTCACTCCTGGTTAAAAGTTAGTCAGCAGCTAAAAAACAGATGTTTTCCTTTTGGTATCATAGTTTATTGATTCCTTTTTCTTAGGAGACCTTTTTCTTCTTACATTGTCTTTTTATTCTTGCCCTTTCTGTAATAAAGAGGCAGCTAATTGTTATATGTGGTCTAGTTAATATAATGGTTAGGGAAAAAAAAGGTGGGGGGGGGTGGCAAAAAAAACAAACCTGTGCTTTATACTATGTGAAAAGCAGACCTTTTCCAGACATCCCTTGAGCAACCTTTTGTTTCCATAGCATTCTTCAGCAGAAAGGGGCCGTCAGTTACTTTGGACCGTCTAATCCATGAAGAGTCCCGTTTCTGATGTTGTAAACCTCTGTGATCTGAGCCCATGTTAGTTCATGTTCAGAAAAAGAGTTTATCATTCAAAGAAAAAATCCAATCAATTTAAAGTTGCACGTAATGATAAATGATAATAAACTGCTGATAAATGTACCAGTGAGACAGTCATGCTAAAGCCCACAAATAGCAATTCTGTTTGCTTAACCCAGCAGTGGTAACTTATGGGTGGAATTAACACCTTGTGCAAATCACAGGTAAGTGAATTTTCTCGTTGAGTTCTAGCTAACCATAGAATATGCACATTGTGTCTAGAGGGAACCTGCTTGAATGATGGCTGCTTTTGTGGTTTTTTTTGCAAGTGTCTATCAGTTAGGAGATCAGGGCAGTTTATATGAAATGAGAAAATTTGTCTATGCGAGGACTCGAAATTTCCGATAAGTAATTCATCAATAGTTATGGTGTAAATGTAGTAAAAATGACTTTCAGATTATCTCAGAAGTTCCCATCATTATTGAACTCTTTCACATACAATAGGTTTCACAAGCTAAAGGGGCAAGCATTAGGAATTGCGTAACTAAAAATCTCTAGCATGGACAGCCATTGCACCTAGGGATGTACATTTCTAACACAGTAATTCTTTTTTTTTCCATTGCCTTTAGGTTGTCAAGATATTGCAGATGAATTTAGAGCACAAGAAATTGATGGACAAGCTCTCCTCTTGTTGAAGGAGGATCACCTTATGAGTGCAATGAATATAAAGCTTGGACCTGCATTAAAAATCTGCGCACGTATCAATTCCTTGAAAGAATCGTAGGGCATGAACATGAAGGTTTAAACAACAGTTTCTCTATGACAAAACCAGCAGTAATATGCCAACATCTTCACCATGGCATGAGTGTTACTGTGATGTTTTGTTAAATACATGGAGTTTTTCCCACATAGACATAAAAGTATTCCTCTGATTATACCATGTAGTCCTATAGTTTCCAGCAATTTAAAAGTTCATGGTAAAGCCTGAATAATACTTTGACTTAAAGTGGGAGCTCATGGAAAAACATGAAGTGAAATATGCTGTGATAGTTTAAATATTCACCGATATGTACTTTATCTTGTAATTTTAAGATTAACACCCCAGCACCCCCCCTAATCTGACACCATTTAGATTGTGTTACTGTATTCTGAAGGATGACTTTTCCCACATACAGCAGTTTTTGGACTGAAATCACAGAAGTGTCCACAGGCCCTGTGGAAGCACTGAAAACAGTAAAATGCTATGCATTTAGTTGTGCTCTCTGAATTTCTTTTAGTCTGGAGCAAATTGTTTGTATGGGGTAGGTTGGCAGCCTGTTTTCCTTGTGTAGGCTTACTCTCATCTCCGCTGCTGTAGTATATTCTTTAAGTCTGGAAATACTTTAAGCCATGTAGGCATCTCATCAAAGTCCTCATTATCAGGCTACTGAAATGCAATGGCATGACATTTTTGCCAGTGGTAACTGAAGCACATAAGTTACTTTACTCTTTGTATGCTGCTATGCACTGAGAGGGCATTAAGTTGTTCGGTTTCCAGTTTTGCATGCTGCTAGTTAAACTAGACCAGCAGTTCCCAAATGAGGATTCAGAATGGATCCTGAGAAAGCGTGAGCACATTCAGGGTTCAGGATCCCAACTGCCTAGGCGTGAGGGGTTGAAAACTGCAGCCAGAACTAGCTCATGTTGAGAGAAGTGTACCCTAAAGACTGGAGGTAAAGAGAAGGGGTAGCGTAGCTCAGACCCTCTTTTTCCTCTTACCACTTCCTTTTCTAACCTGTCTTTCCCTGTAGTGCATTCCCATTGCCTCACTGGAAGCTTCCAAGAACAGTATTTTGTCCGCTGGCTAGTGTGAGCTGGGCTTGCAGTAGTCCAGGGAAGGAGCCCGGTGAGGTCCCTGCAGAGCTTGGTGCAGGAGCAGCTGCCGCAGCGGTGGAAGGAGCCTGGAGCTGTAGGTGAGCAGGAGGAGCACCCCTGCTAGGCAGCTCTGGCAGAAATCCCTGCGGGCCCTGCTTTGAGCCTCTGGCAGGAGATTTTGGCTTGGATGCTGCAGAGTGGCAGTGGGATCAGTCTCCCTCGGTGGTCACTCTTTCACTCTCTCTGCAGCACAGATACATTTTCCCACTTACTGACACCCTCAGAAGCTACCTGGGCTCTGAGGCAGCAGCACCTTCTCGATCTTTGCTTCCCCATCACACGTGTTTGGATGTTTGTGGATGTATTTTGTACCTTCTGTTCCTTCCCTTTTGCAGCTCCTCTCCCCTTATGGACAGGCCTAGATCTCTAAGCTCTCGTGTAGGGAAAGAAGGGCACGTGAGCTGATAGTTGCTGTGTATATTTGAATTAAATGTGTGTCTACAGATAATGTATTTTGTATTTTATGCAAAGTAATGCATAATATATGATTGTGTAGGGAAATATTCAGGGGGACCGTAAAGTATCCCTAAAAAGAAGAGGAACTGATCTAATGTTTGAGAACTGCTGAACTAGATCAAAAGAAGTCAATGCACATACACTGGCTGAAAGGAAGGGTTATGACAGGTAGAATAATATGTATATTAGTTAACTGACCTTAAAGAGTCGGCTGAGATTACAGAAAAAGTTGTGCTTCATTCTCCTTTAATTAGGCTGTTGTGTTCTTTCTATTAAAAGACTTTCTACCGTTATCTTCTAGAGATCAACATTAGAACCATTGCTTTTAATTACAACTGCTTGAGCTTTCTAATAGCAGATGTTATTAATATTTTTATCAACCACTGAAAACTCCAAGTTAGGACAACCCATTGCTGTTACGTGCTAGTAAGTGGTGAGAGCCCTAATCCGAATGGCACCAAAGGCTTTTAAGAATTAATTGATGTCTGGGTTTATTTTGGAGGGAAGTTGCTAAGCACTTTCTAATTAGTTTTTTTTTTTTTTCTGTCTTCAGTTACTGTTGTCAAATAAACTTAATTGAAGGTTCGATGTTTGGCAATGTTCAATTGAAAGATACTCAAGTGATGAAGACAGGTTCCCATCTGTAGCATTTCTGTAAGATACCCCGTGTAGTATATCTGTAACATATGTTCTAAAGAGTATGTTCTGTTTTGATGAGCTAATTGAAGACTAAAGATATCTTAGATATTTATCCTTTGGCTTTTGTCTTAAAGTTTTATTATTTTTATACAGAAATTTCACTGGCTAACTTTTAACCTGTTTTCTGATTGTACTGTTCTTGGGCAATGTAAAAAGTAGGTGTACTTCCATGTGAATTGATAATGGCTTAAGGCATATTTAGAAATGTGGGCTGATGTTGTGAGTCCTATTTAGACCTGCAGTTAATCAATGTTACGTGCATGAGAATTTCACGGTTGTTTTCATTTTGTTTTATGAGACAGCTTTCAGGAGAACCTCTACGGCTAGTGTTTATATACAACCCTGACTAATCACTGACAGATGCCAGGAGCTCAGAGGAGACGTGCATTTGTCATGTCTGCTCTGGTTCTCCTGGTACACTACATTTTCTGTGGTTTTGGAAGAGCCACGGATAGTGAGTTATGCTTTAAATATTCATGAACGCAGCAACTAAGAATGTGGGCCTTACTCTTACTGAAAGTTTTTTCTTCTTCAACTCTTTTGTCATTAACTTTCAAGTGTAGCTAAAGTCTATTTCAGAAGCTTTTGAATTTACTCAAAAAAGATATGTATATTTGGAACAATATTCCTCAAGAACAATTTTGCATACCAGTCATTTCTGTTTTGGTTTAGGTCAGTGAGGTTTTCCCAGGTTTATGCTACCTATTTCCCTTGGCTTTCCTCACAGATTAAGCCAGACCCTCTTTCAGAAGAGGAAGTCTTGCTGAATTTAATTGATGTTAATTTTTTTAACAGTTGCTCCACTGGATGTGTCTACCAGAAACCCTTTCCTTTAGATTTATTTCATGGGATTTTGTATTCTGCATTCAGCTTGCTGCTGTTGTGGGCTATATCTCAGTAATCCCTGCAAGATTTCAATTCCTGTAGAAAGGAAGGCAGGACACTGTAGGATCTTAGCTTAAAAGGGAGATGTGTTGGATGGCTTTCTCCCTTCTTTTTCCTCCACTGGCTTCTATCCTACCTTACTCCTGAAGGCAAAGTGCAGCATTAGCTCAGGGCATCCTCTCACAGAGCCCTGAGCTTAATGTGACTGTGGAGATTTCTTCCAACAGAGCTAAAACTATTACACTTGTCTCAGCTCAGAGTTTATTTTGCATTTTAAAGAAAAGCCCCTGAATGTTCAAAATGGGTGCGTAATTATATTCCCCTAAATGATCTGGCTCTTATCACTGAGTGCCCATGCCTTAGGAGCATCAAGGAAGCTAGGCCACTTGTTCAAAATCAAGCCTTGTCGATGGACTGCTGACTTCTCCAGCCACCCCATGCCTCACATTTGGCAAATTTATAAGACTTTATCACCTCATTTATACAGAAGGTAAAAAACAGCCATCTTGTCAAGTTAAGCTCTGTTGGCTTGGATCACCCCAAAGTTTTGGGGGTTTTAAACAGGCTAAATTGTAAATCCATCACATCCATTAATCTTCTTTGTTATTTCCCAGGAATGTTAGAGGGTAGAACTTTTCCTATTCTTGTGTCGATATACCTCAGGTTTATGTCCTGCAAGCATTCATTTCCTCCTTTCTCTCCCATGAAAGCATTTTTTTCTTCTAGCTTCTTGACAAATCACAAGTGAGAATGCAGCCTTTTGAGCAGGACAGGTGGAGTCCGTCATAACTGCAGACATGGCAGCAGGAAAAAAGAAATGTGTGACGGTATTTGAGCAGGTTTACAATAGCTTTTGGATCACTTTATCTTGGTCTTAGCTGTAAGGAAATGTTCAGGTGTAAACTCTAGTTTGAATAGAAGTTTATGTAGTGAGACTTTGCTAGCTGGTGTGTCACTAGCAGTAGTGCTGCCTATTTCAGGCTGCTCTCATCACAATATCAATGCAGAAACTTACAGCTTAATCGTGTAAGAAATTTCTTATGCATTGACAGATGTGTAGCTCACGCTGATCAGAGAACTCAGTGACAGCTGTGCGGTGAGTCCTCATTTTGCAAATAATTAGGCATCCACATAATCTGTAACACGAGTAGTTCTCCTGATGGCATTGAGGCTATTCATGTTAAAATTAAGCATGTATATTAAAGCTTGCAGAGTTATTTTCTCCTACCAATATGGCATAGAGATTTTCCGTTAGCATATATTTAGATACGTAGCTGTCTAACCAGACTTTTACTCATCAGTTGTTCTAGGCTACAGATAACGACTCTGCAAAAGAATCTGTTTGGGATACTGTTCTCTTTTTTTTTTTTTTCTTGAACTTTCATCAAACTTAGAGATGGAGAGAAACTAACACTTCAATATGTTTTGTTGCAAGCACACAGCTTCTGTTGAATGCTGAGTGGAACAGGAATGAAGAGAGCTAAAAATGCATTATTACAATGTAAAGTGTTAATGTCTCGTAGTGAATACATTTTGAAGTCACTCTTGCACAATTAACTGTAGTTTCAGACAGGAAATATTATGATGAGAAAGCAATTTAAAATCACTTAATGCTTAGTTCACTTAAGCTAAGTCTCGATTAACTTCTTTTTAAAGGAATTTGCCTTTGGTCATGAGAATTTAGTTAGGTTCTATGGGTTCTAGGTAGCTATAGCCACTGGATGGCTTTGAAAATAGTGACATTAAAAGAAGAAAGGTAATTATGATATAGACAGGAGCCTGCAGTGTAGATGCTATGTCCAATTTCTCTTTCAAAAAGCTGTCTCTAACGTAGTCCAAGAGCTGTAATCAGAGACTGGGACACAGATCAAATGCAAAAGCAGATAGGACACGTTACCTTGATCCATATGAATTGGGCTGATTCATTTCTACCTTCTGCATAACATTGGAGGAGCTCTATCGTGACATTTCTTCTCCATGTGGATTTAGCACATTTGGCACTTTTTGCCCTGCTGGGTCTCAGCTGTGTTGGCCGGAGCATTTTGTGTAGTGCTTGTCTCCTGGATTGCATGGGCAGCACTTCCACAAGTATTGAAGGCCCTCATTCTAAGCTGTTATATCGCGTTGTGCAACCTCTGTGCTGTAACTCATACACACCTGCTTATTCACGTGGAGGTTGTACTTATAATTTACTGGTCTCTCATAGCTGCATGGAAGGGGAAGAAAAATTCAAAGGTGTGAGTATGCTTGTAATAAAAGATACGTAGCAAGCTTATGGTCTGGCTTTTGTAGCTGTTGATCTGGCTTTCTGAACCACGGTTCTGGGAATCAGTGTTGTGAGCAGATTTCAAGTTAAAAAAATTAAACTTCCAGCTTGTATTAACTTCCTGCTAAATTACACAAAAAGATCGTTTTGCAAGTAAGGATCTGGAAAAATGTGATCTGAAGAGATTTTTCCACCTAGAAGGAGTTATAATTCGAGCACAAATGTACATTCATAGAATAATGATATTGTTTGAATGCAACACGTAACATTTAAGAAGTATTTTTAACTATGTGTGAAAGCACTATTTTTACATAGGGTTGTTGAGAGGCTTATAGTATTGATCGTAGGTACCAAATAAGGGTGCCCTAGCTGACGGTGGGATTAAGCTAGAAGCACAAATACCATTGATTTATGGCACACGTCTGCTTTGTGGCTGTGCTCAACATGCAGGAAGACTTGTGTTGTCCTGTGCTACCTGCTCAGTGTTTTGGCAGCTGGGACATTACGTCCTCTATTTGGAAAGTAGATGGTTGAAAGAACAATGAAGTGTTCTGCGGAGCCAGCTTCCCTTGAAGAATTCTTTGTGCTGTACCCTTAGCAAACCAGTACTGATCAGGAAAGATGTGTGTAAGAAGAAAGGTTTTATTAATGAGTGCCAAATACTTTCACTTAGAGTTGAAAACACATAGAATAGCTCACTAAATTCAATGTTGATTTTTAAGGCATTCTCATAAGTTTCTCATAAAGGGTTAATGCTTTTGCCACTGTTACCACTAATATTATATAATTCTATAAGAATTAAAGGACTGTAAAATGTTTGCATGGTATAAGGTCATTAGTTGCTGGCACAGCACGAGTAGTAACCTAGGTTCATGGTTGTCTGTAGTATGGATTATTTCAGATATTGCTACTTTTCTTACATAGCTTCTCCTCTGTGTCTTGCAGTGAAACTGTAATCCTGTTCTACAAAATAATGGTTTATGGTTTTATTGCTGTACTCAAGGCTCAGTGTTAATGACTTCTCAGAAGCACCAGATAAAAAAAAAAATGCACAAAGGGAGGAAAAGCCTGTTAGGAGGGTAACAGAATAAAGATCACAACTGGATCAGGTATCTCCCTCCATAAAGAAGTCACGGATAAAAATGGGCTTAAAATGAGCTACTGTCAATGTATTTTAAAATAGGTACACATCAGTAGGCTAAGATGCCACAGTTGGATGCTATGTTGAGGCCTGTAGCGCTGCTGTTACCTACTTGGTGGCCGTAATGACAGCTTATAGGTTGATCCTTTTGGACGCTTTCTCCCAAAAAGTATGAAAGAAAGAGTTTGATTGTAACACAGGGATGTGACATCAGTATATTGACATTTGATTTGCCTGCATGTTGTGGCTTCCCTGTAAAATTACGATTTAAAAAACTTAAAATGTCTTTAGAAGCAGTGCAGCAATTATGGGAATTCTGCTGTGTCGGAACAGATGGGGATGGGTAAACTTTAATTACAGGTTGAGAATATGAACCACAGCGATAAATACATCTGTCCGTACCCAGCTTCTTGCAGTTCCAGTTCTGTGTATATCAGTGAATCAGAAGGGTGAGACTAACCACACCAAAAGAAGCGTCTGAATTGTGTGTTCTTGAAAATAATTTTGTCTTCATCTGATGTTAAGTGAATTTAAAATTAGATATTTTCCCTTGCCTGCCAAATCTGTATGCATTAGTTATTTCATGATCTTCTGAAATGCCTGGTGCATTACTATCTGAGATACTTGCTGGTTTTTAAATGGAATTAGGTTTTGTAAATACTTTGTCAACCCCATTTCAGTGGGTGTCCAGTTTATATATAACCTGAGGAAATGCTGTGTCCAAAAATATGGTTAGACATATTTTGTCCTATAGCATCTCAAGCACTAAGGAACAGCAATTGGAAACCAGGTGCAGGGAGTGATTGCTTACAGTCGTTTTTCAAGGTTAACATTATCCATGCTTTCCTACTTTCAATGTGGAAATAGAATTTCCTCCAATACGGTATCCCGCATAAAGGATGAAACAATTTGTGGTGCCAAACACTTCAAACTCTATTGCTGAACATTGCTGCCTCTTATTACACTGCTGTTAAAATTCAGTTTTTGATCCTTTGCTGTCATTTTGATGGCCTTTTTAACAGATTTTCCAGAAACCATTTTCTGCTGCTTTAACAATACTGTCCTTTTGGTTTCGTTTCTGAAACATTGTCACTGAAACCTCAACGAACTCTTTGACCCACTGTGGGTGAAAGAAGCACTACGTGGGGTGAAGTAATAAATCAGAATTAATTGGACTTTGATATATTGCAGAAATGTATGATGAATATATGGTACGCGATTGTAAATTCTTATCATGGAGTGATATACTGGAATATTCTTTTATAAGAAATTTTAGCACATGTATCACTAAATTCTGCAATTAAAACGTATGTCTATAATTGATATATAGTATTGTAAATGGTAACCCAAAAATTAAATTTTACAGTTGAAGAGCACAGTGAATATGTAAAAATATGATCTTCACTTTGTGAATCATTTTTTTTAAAAAGCACTTTCCTATTACCAACTAGCATGTGAATGAATTTTAGATTCTCTCATTTGTTATGAATCCGTAGAAGTGAGATTACTTTAATCTGTCTGTTAATGGATAAATTGATTATACAAATGCTGAAACAAAGCACCTTATACTATGCTGCTTAAACTTGCTTGTAATTGCACCTTTTGTTACCTGCAGATTTTTCTTAATGAGTATTCTTGTGTGATACCATTGTTCCCTGTGGGTCTGAGTGAATGATTAACCAACCAACCTGCAGCGTCATTTACTTCTATAGTTTCCTATTTCAATATAATATTGTACTGTGAGTTCAGTGCTTCAGAAATAAATGCTACTTCCATTTGTCTGCTTTGGTTGTGTATCACGTTTATCTCCTACAAAATTAAACCAAGAGTTTAATCTTCATTGAACTGTAAGAACTTGAAAATTAATTAAATGCTTTTGCTAGAAGTCTGAATAATTTTCCCCTACTGAGATAGACCTGCTTCAGCAAGTAGAACTACTTTAATATCAGAGTAATCTTGGCTGCAGAATAAATTCTGTTCTACTTGAACCTGTTCTTTAACCTCTGGCATGTACTTACGTGTATCAAGAAAACTTGTAGGAGGATACATGTCTGCTTAGTTGAGGGAGTCTAGCTGAACTGTTCATATTAAACACATTTGTATTTGTTCTGCATTAAAGCTCTTACTGCTCTGTTTGTAGACAAAGAGTTTTTAATATGCATATATACATCAGAGAAGCAGCAGCAAAGAAATAACGAAACATCACCCTTCCTGTAGTTGTGAAAGTTACACATCTTGCAATATTGTATGTAAACAAAGCTTGTATTTCTGTAGGAGGTATAGCTTTAACTAAAACAATTTATTCCTCATTAAACATTCAAAAAAAAAAAGCCTTAATTTAAGTTAAACCGACAAAAATTTACTTGAACAAGAAGACGACTTCAAAAAATCACAGTTGTTTGAACATGACAGTAGCTTCCTTGTATCTAACTGATAAAAGGGCTTCAGCTTAGAAAAATACTTTATTGCATTTTATACTATAAAACCTGAGATCATTCCATTTAAAATAAGCGTAACATTCTAGTAAAAACACAAGGTTTAACTGGAAACTTGGTTTTTGGAAGTATTGGTCTTCTATAAAACCCATACTTCAGACTCTTTGGACTGGCATAGAAGCATGCAGTGTCCCACATCCTGGTGCAATATTTATTACTGTCCTTGTGAATGTTGGATTCTTTTCCATGGGTTGTAGCTCTGGAGATGCTTCTTCGTATTATCTGTAAGGACACTGTCACAGAGCATCCAAGTACGCACTTCTGCCGCACAGAACTTTCTTGCAGTCTTTTCAGTCAGCAGCTCATTAACAGATCACAATTACTGTGCCTGGCTTTTCAGCTGGCTCTGTGTTTTCATTGTTAAATGGCATAAAGCAGAATTTCCAGCTAACAAATGGGTCTGTAGACCACATCTCCTCTGTCAATTCAACATCGTGACATCGACACCAGTACGCTACTGCAATGAGAAAGCTGTTGATGAAGTACAGCCAGGGGACATTCATCTCCATGTAGGCCGGAATCCGAGCACCAAGAAACAAAATTATAAACTGAAGAAGCACAAAAGGTGCCCAAGTGCCAAGGAAACAGACGAGGAGTCTGGTCAGAAGCTGCCACTTAAAGCAAGTGCCGTTGTTGTTAGACGCGTACGAGAACATCAGAACAGGCTGATTGGCGAAAGAAATCACCCTGACAGACAGTATCATGGTTATGACTTCCTTCCGAGAAACCATGAAAGCCATGCCTATGAGAAGCAGCATGGCAAACGAGACGGCGTAGCTCTGCACGCTGACATAGAGAGGACACTGATAAGGAGAGAAATGGTTCCGAATTTCTAGTTCTTCGTAGATAGCAGGAACTTTCAGAATACAGAAAAAAACTGAAATCCATATGAAAATCACAACAAATACATAAAATAGTCTTTGAGCTTGTCTAGGATGTTGAGAGGTTTGGGTTATCGTCATGTAATAATCCAGACCAGCCACGAGACATACTGGGTAATGCAAAATACCGTAAGTAAGGGAAATTATCTGAGTGAAGAGGCAAATGTGGTACTTTGTAAATCTTACACCCCAGAGCGCAAAGTCTTCAAAATAGAAAATGACAGCTATATTGATCAGCAGGATGAGATCTAGGAGTGCCAGAGAAACACAGAAGTATCCCATAAAGCTAGCTTTCACATTTTTTTGCTTAACTTGCAACATGAAGAAATCAAGGGACACCTTTCCAAGCATGATCAGAAGCAACATGCCGCTGATTTCAAAAGGCTGGTGGGCCTGCGGGTAGTGGTACTGGCCAGAACAATTTTCACAGAATAGAGCAGCCATCCTCCAACTGTAAGAGCCAGCAAAATAAACATCACAGGGCACTGGGCTTCATGTCTGAAAAGGAAAAAAAATATATTTGTAGGGATTTATTTCTGGTGTAGTTCTACTTATATATTATTCCCTACCATAACAACTACCAAATCTACATCTGAATTTTCCAGGCTCCTTAGTTAAGGTTAAAAGCTTCAATAAAACAAGGAACACCTCTATTTTATGTTCTTCTATGTATACTCTTTCGAGGGTTAAAAGGTCAACGTATGCTTAAGTTACTCTTCTACCTACTTCCCTAAGGAAAGGTTTCAGAAATGAGGTTGACTGTGCTTCTTCCCTTTAGAAAGCATGGAGGTCTTTCTGTCCAGCTGGGCAGAGGGGGAGGTGGTTCAGCGCCACTACGTATTCTGAAGAAAACCACATAGGACAGGAACTGTGTAACCAGCAGGACCTGTCATGTTATGGCCTCGCAGTTTGTTATGCTCACAGAATCTATATGGAATTGAGACCGCAGGAATATCCCGAAAGCAGACAAGACATCCAAACAACTCATCCTGTTTAGTTGCTAAAATCAGGCAACCAAACTAAACAAGCTTCATTGGTTGACTGGCATTTTGTTCATCCTTTAGCAATAGAAGTTATACAGCAATAGGCACCTCAGAAATGCTGTTTTCCCCTTAGACTTGTTAACTTCCCTTACAACAACTTCCCATGTGGTAATTCCTAAGAAAAATGAGCAGGATGGCTTCATGTACACCAACACAACGTATCAGAAAAAGCTCTCCATACTTCCCTCTCTAAGGGACCAGGACAGTGATACCACAACTTTTCACAGCACTTCTCCTTCGAACCACAGGTGAAAGCGAAGCATTAAACGTTTCTCCACTTTTACCTCGGCTTTTCTGCAAACCTGTTAACTGCTACTTCGCTTCTTTTGCCCTTCCCCTCCTTTCAGGCAGCGCAGGTGCCTCATACTTCTGTCACAGCTCGCCTGTGCTGAAGCCCACTGCTAGGACGCACTTTAGGCCTTTTCTAGAGTTATTATTTTTGTCGTTGCCGTTGTTTTTAAACCCTTAACAGTCTCAGTAAGGGAACAGCAAGCTGCCCGGGCCGGTTGCAGAGCTGCACCCCTCACTGACAGCCGCAGAGCCGCGGGGTGAGGAACGGCGCCCGCACACCCAGCAGCAGCAGCAGAGAGCCCAGGGCAGCTGCAGGCAGCCTCACAGCATCCCTGTGATCCACGAAGTGCTCACGTTTAAACCCACACCAGCATTTTACGGCCAGAGCTGGCGAGCAGTCAGCCAGGTGCCTCCTCAAAAGCCGCCCGAGAGCTAGCAGCCTACCTGGGCTCGCAGCTTCCTCACTCCTCGCGGCTCAGGGAGGCGGCTCTGAGGGGACGCTGGGGCTGGGGGTCCTGTGGGGGTCCTGTGGGGTCCCTCCCGGCCCCTGCCCGCCGAGGAGCCCACCTTGCCGCCCCTCCGGTGGGGCTGAGCCGCCTCAGGTCCCGGGACGTGCCCGGCTGCCCCCGCCACGCCGCTGCCGCCTCAGCCGGCGGCCATCTCCGCCCCTACCCACCGGCAGCGCGGGGAGGGGAACCGGGGCCGGCTGAGGCGAGGCGAGGCGAGGCGGGGCCCTGTGAGGAGAAGGCGGTGAGGGGATGGCGGAGAGCGGGCTGGCTCCGTGTTCAGGGCACGGACAGAGCCGGGAGGCTGCGGCAGGGCCACCGGGAGGGCGACGGGCACGGCCCCGGGGGGCAGCGCCTCGCCCTGAGGGCACTGTGTGGCTGCTGGCTGGGGGGGGGGGGGTAACTGCGGCGTGTGGGGAGGTCCCATCCCAACAGATCCCATCCCAAGAAATCCCATCCCAAAAGTGTCACTGAAAGGGCCGAGCAGGCTTTCAGAAGATTAATTGCTTCTGTTTCTTTGCAGGTCTCGCAGCTGGAAGAGCCCTCGGTGCTTTCAGGGACGCGGGCAGCACCCACCGCCTGGCCCCATCTGGCATCTCCTGGCCCATCCTCAGTGCCCCTCAGGGAGCAGCCGGTGGGTTTCTCACCAAGTGCCCCATGTCCATGGGCTTCCCCGGGCACCTTCCCCTTCCCACAGCCAGCACAGCGTGCCCCCAAGCATGGGCATCGCCTTCGTGCAGTGTCCCTGCTCCTTGATAGGACCGTAGAGTAAACCTAAACGTTGGAGAATTTGGCCAATGGTGCGATAATTCGCTTGTTCTACATCATTTAATGGTTTTATAAAACACTCCTGGGTTTGAAATGCAACGCAAAATTCTGCAATCCCTCAGTGCTGTAGGTATATCGTTTTACATACAGGAACTTTCTCCACATAATATAGTTAAAGGATTATATAGAAAATACTAAGGAATATCTCACTGTGGACATTATCTTGGCAAAAAGGTCTTTTTGCAAATGGCTCTCCCAGCGCTGGCCTTCTCTGAGATTTTCAGCAATTAAGAGAAGTTTGGAAGCAGGTTAGGAAATAGCCATTGTTCCATTTAAGATAATGGTGAGTTCAAGTGGATAATCCTGCAAGTACAACATAAAACCTTCTAAATGGGTTGGCCTTTTGGCTTGGACATCCTGTAGCAATCTACTTAATAGAGTTTAAAAATGCACAGAATAGAATTTTCTCCTCCTCCAGATCAACCTACTAATTTCGTTTTCCATTTGTTGTTTTATTTCCCATCTAGCAACAAATGTAGGATAAGAGCACATCCTGCTGCTGGTGTGGCCAGCTGAGAGTCCTGAGCGTTGCTTCTTGAGTTAATTGGAAGTGGTTTCCTGTTGACTATGGCTCTCTGTTGGCTGCATGTATGCAATATAGCTGTCATTCTATGGCATCTTTTTTTTTTTTTTTCCTCATTATGTGTTTGGTAATTCAGAGATAAATCTAAGGAGAGGCGTGGAAGCCTGTGAGCTCAGTGCTGCAGCACCCATCCCGTGTGTGCAGAATGGATCCCAGAGCCCAGCGCTGCCACTCCTCTGCCCCCCGGGCAGCAAGTTGGCCGTGCCAGGTCCTTGTCCAGGCTTGCTGAGCAGGAGGTGCTGGTGTGAGTCACTGGGAGATCTGGGAAAAGATAGCGTCCATCCAGCCTTTCTCAAAAACTAGGTGCTGGCAGGAGTGAATGGCATCTGTTAGATGATTCCTGCGGGCTGGGCCACCTCAGAAAGGTAGGCAGAACATGTAATTTCTGGGACCTGATCAGGCTTAGGAGAGAGAAATCTTTGAGAGATTTTTGGATCTAACTTACTCAGTTTAACTTATTTTTTTACTGGGTCTAAACTTCAGTCATTAAGCATAGAGCAGCCATGTCTAGTACCCATTGAAAGGGAAACTTTTTTTTTGTCTTTCTTGAAGGTTAAATAGAAAATCAGTGATAGATCTATCCATGTTTGATCTGTATGTACAGAAGTATTAAGTTGGCTGGTAAGACCTCTTCTAAAAGCAATTAACTCTCTGGTACTCTGGAATTAAATTCAAGTGCAGGTAGAGTGCTCTTCTAATTTTTGTCTTCTGTGTTTCCTCTCACTGTTTAAATAAGCTCTCATTATTTTTTTTTCCAGACTATGATATCAATCATCTTGTTTTTCCACAAAAAAATAATAACTTTTTTTTCTTTTTTTCCCAGAAGTTAAACTAATCTTGAGCAGCATTCACATTGGCAATATTTACTTATCCCAAAAGCACTTATTAGGACTGTTACACAGACTGCAATGTAACAAGAAAATTTTCACACCTGGAATGGGTATTTTACCATCTGGGCACCCAGTCTGCTGTGTGGTCCCATTCACCAGTATCTGACTGGCAATACCCTCGATAATAGTTTATCCTCTTCTTAGTTCTAATCAAAGTAAATCAGAAAAAGTGATTTTTCCATTGCTGGCTAGGAAATTGTTGGGCTGATATTTTTGCTTCTGATCACTACTTTCTTTACGACTGCAGAAACAACTGTGCTGGCCTATGTGGGGAGATACACGGATGGTGGAAGCGAGCAACCAGGAAGGGAAAGGAACAGTTTAAGCATTTCTTTCTGCTGACAAAGACCTTAATGTGTGCATGACTTCCAGAGTGTGCAGCCCAGCATGTCAGCTCTGTGCTTAGCTTTCTGGGCAGGCTTCTCTGCATGTCCCACAGGGGCAAGTTGCGTAGACTCTTGCAATCAAATTTTCTTTTGTCAGCTCAAAGAGAGGAAGAAGGCATCGGAAGCCACTTAGGCATGCACTGTATTTTGGGTTAATCTTATGTGTCCAACATCCCCGAGTTAATGTTGGAACTGCTTCTTAGCTTCCCTTTCCCTCTTCCAAGACCCACTGTGGTGCTTGTTTGAAAGCTTGTTTATTGCTCACTGATTACTCTGAAGTGATTGTTTTCTGCTCCCAAACGCTACATCTCATCTTCCTGTTTTTCAAACATAAAATAATGAAAGGAGGGGAGACCTCAAAATCAAATGTGTTGCTCTGCATTGGCAGCTCCTTCTCATTGTGTTAGGAGCTGCTCACACTCGGTCTTGAATAAGGTCAGGCTCTTCTGTAGTATCTGCTCAGTTTGCAGCTTTGCAGGAAAACGTGCAGGTATTTGACCAATACTCTGCTCTTAAGTAATGGCTGGAGCCATCCTGCTTGATTGAGGTGGCTGCATTTATGTGCCTGTGCGGCTGTAGAAAGGTTTGAGAAATGAATGTGTATTTGCATACAGGCACCTGTGTGTGGAGGACCAAAGACTGCCTGCTCCAGGTGGCGGGTGCTTGAAGTGACACGGCAAAGCTCTTGCAACAGCTTCTTTGTGCATTTTTCAAATCACGTTGTGGTTCTGTGTCCCCTGCACCTGCAAGAAACTCGGGTAGATGTGTCCTTCCTTCTTCGAGACGATACCAAATAGGACTTCAATAGGTGTCGATACCAAATAGGACTTCTTTGCCATTATGTGAAGGAACTTAGGTCATGGCTCCTGGGTAGTCAGCCCTGAATCTTGTTTTTTTGTTTGTTTGTTTGTTTGTTTGTTTTTTCCCCCCCAGATCTTCCTGTCTGGGCTTTGTTGTGCTGCACAAGCTAGTTGCCAACTGCCCCTTCGTTCAAGTGAGCAGAAGGAATAAATTTACACCTCATCCTTGTGTAGTTCAAGAACTCTCACATTGACATCTGGGATACCCCAAGCCTGTGGGAGCAAGACAGGGGGATTGAATGTGTATTTATGCATTTTGATGTCACATGGGCAGAGCTATAGACTGTGGAGTGAACTTATTATGAAAATAATAAAAATTATTGAAATTATTATGAAAAATCAGCGTCCTGAGCAGCACAGGTTTGGACTGAGACTTAATTTGGTGGTGAGTGGACATAACAGACGGGAGCAGAGCTGGCAGGGGACCAGGTGTGTGCAGAAGGTCATCTCCAGAATGCATTTGTACATGGAGATGAGTGCTGGTGTGATGCAGCCTTTCCTCTGTCCCTTTTCTTTGGCATGCCTTTAGCTGGGTGTTGCCTAGCAGAGCATGTTTAATGCCCTATTAGATCTTATGCCTTGTCAGCACAGGATTAGCAATTTGAGTTTTGCAATGGCCTGGTGAGCAAGCATTGTGTAGTTGCTGTTCCTGAAAGGCCACGTCTCAGGAAGACATTAGGGTGTTTATGGAGGTTTTAATAAAATATTTATTAAGGAATGCATGTCAAGGGACAGCTTATTTTATAATGAAGGTGATGTTTGATCTGGGTCCCATCTACAAGATGTTTTCATGTACTTTTCAGGAATCTTTTAAAAGCACAGACAACGTGCATTCCTTCTTACTCATCTTGCTTTTTGCATCTCAGAAGAAGTAAGGGGGAGGCAAGTGTAACAAATTGCTGTGTTACTCAAGGTATAGAGGTGAGTAGAAATTTTTGCTCAATTTTGCCAGCACTGATGGTTCTGTCTGTGTCGTTACCTTTATGTGGAGTTTGCCACTATTCAGAAGGCATGAATGTGTCAGAATAAACGTCTCTGTCTCACCAGTATGCTGACTAAAATAAGATGTTTTGCCTCTGGGCAAAGCAAATCGGAAAGCTAGGTTTTCACAACCTACTCTTCTTCCTCTTTCAGGTGAAGCAGTTGGTGTTCTGCTTCCTGTTTTCCTTTCCTCTTGTCTCTGAACTGATTGAAGAACATTTTAGCAAGATGCTCGTGTTTCAAAACAACGTACTCTCAGGTCTCAGCCAGAGAACATCTAATCTCATCCTCCATAGGCTTAGGGTACGTGATGTGGTTGAGAGGGTGTTTGGTTATACTTTTAACTTAGCTACAAATAACACCTTGTGATTCATCCTGTAACAGATCTCCTCTAAGATTAAGTTCACAGGCTGAAACTGAACTGTGTTGAAGTCCAGATGTGAATCTACTTTCTTCCGGGCATTAGTTGTAGTAGGGCATTTATTTTTTTTCAAAAGAAAACCTTTTTCTAGGACTTACTCTGTGGCATTTACATCCTTCACTGGAACCTCGCTACAGAGTACTTTCAAGGATCATGAGCTTAGCCTTTCTTGTGTTTGGTTTCTGCTCTATATTATGAGGATTAACGATGCTCACCACCTGTACAGAATATTTTGATCTGTATCCAAAGCACGACTGGTGTCCACTGAGTAGTTATCTCTCTCTTTACTTGAACTTGCACTGAAACCATTTGCATAGTGCAATTGCTAACTCTAACTTCTCTCAGATGTCTTTTATCATAAAACAATTATTTTTATGAGTGATCCTTATTTTCATATAAAAAACTACACATGGCAAAACGAATGCCTTCTGTGTCAGCCAGTGAGTAATGGACTCTTTGTGGGCATGATCAGGAAATGTGCCTTTTGTTTCCCTGCACCTGTTGCTGTACTACAAATAAAATCATCCAATGTTTTATTAAATAAAATGAGAAGCCCTAATGAAATTGTACCAGCCATTACCAGGAAGTCTATTGAAAACATTCAGCAGCTGCTCACTGTGAGTTCGTTTACACTGATAGAGTTGTTTTGTCTTTCTCCGTATGTGCTAAGTGGGAAAGCAACAGCACAGCCTTAGCAAACAGCAGAGCCCATTTCGTAGCTCTAACTCCTTTTAAAGTGCTTGCTCAGAATCTGTAATAAGTTGTGATCAACTGTTAAGAGTGTGTGACTTGTGAAAGTTTGTTAGCAAGCATTCTGTCTCTTACAGCTAAGTGTCTTCCAAACTACAGCACAGTGGCAAAGCAGGTAAGGATCTCCTGTGCTATCTCATTTTATAGAGTAGGATTGTTTCAGAGAGGCTGAGAATCAAGTGAGTCCACCCTGGGAAATCCTCTGGAGTGAGCTGGGGGTCACCCTTGTTTAACACAGCCATGTGCCACCAGTCTTTCTCTAGGCCTATAACAGAACTGACATCTCTCTGCTGTATTTATAAGCTGATGTGTGTCACGTAGCTGTGCTGGCAAGTAGGTGGGGACCCTTGCACAGAACAGATTACTTCCTAGTAAGAGTTGCCTGATTTAAAAGAAAAGCTAACCCTATTGATAATCCCTATGCTAAATGCTGAAGTGTATTTAATATTAAAACTCCTCACAAGTTGCATCGTAACCATAGCTGCTTTGTGTACAGGAAAAGGGTTGCTGAAGACTTTCTGCTAAAAATAGCGTAATAAAAAATTGTGTTCAAACTTGCGTGATGCAAACCTTTCTAGGTTTGCTTTCAGAAATACCTCAGATGCAAAGCAGTTGAATGAAATGTCAGCCAAGCAGCACGTGGTGCAGCCCTCCCTTCCCACAGCAGCTCAGAAGGCAGCAGCTGCCTGTGAGTGGCGTGAGGCCCTGCGGTGCCCGAGCATCTCCTGCTGCAGCACTCCCTCTGTACTGCGGAGTTTCCTTCCCTTTTGGTGGGAGCAGAAACAGTATCACAGAGCCTGTCTCCTGTTCTGTTTGTGACATTGCAGATCTGTGCATCTCCTCTGAGCTTATCCCAGTACAACCCGTGAAGAATTTAGGCTCAAATGTAAGGAAGTGAAGCAAATACAGTCATCCAGAGCTCAAGCCACAGCAATGAGCTCCTTCAGCAGGGCAGGCCCCAAAAACCCCAGGTGCCTGGTGACAAAAGGGAGGACTTGCTGCAAATTCGGGTTGATTGAAAGCCCTGTGTTTAACCCCAGCTGATGGCAGTGATAGTCAGGTCCACCTGGTGGTGGAGGAGCTGCTCTGCCCTCACTGTGGTGGCTCAATGGAAGAAAATGGTGGGTGCTGACACTTTACTCACCCACACTGGTCTTTATTTTTGCCCATGTGGTATTTAGGTTTATTTTATCGTGGAAATCGCTTAGGTTTGTGGCTGGAGTAGACGCATTGTGGTGCCGGGACAGCAAAGGGGAAGCAGCTTAGCTGCATGAGGGGAGAAAAGGGCAGGGCACAGCTGCCTGGGGATGAGCAGGAATTACTTTAAACTGAGCTCACCTGAACTCAATCTGCCAACAGATCCAACAGGGGGCCTGACGGGGACATCCAACTCCTGCCAGTAACAGAGCTGCATCTTGAAGGTGTTTCTCTGTTGCCCCGTGCTGTTGATGCCAACCATGAAGTTTGAATGTTACTTTGCTCTCATTGTGACTATCAGAGAAGAATTATATCCTCGGAGCAGCTGGAAAGCGGCCTTGCAGGGCTCATACAGCTTAGTGCCACAGCGTATTACGGGCTGAGAGAAGTGCAGGTGGCTGCAGGAAGAAAGATGAGGGGCTAAGCCAGGCAACTCTATTTTCAGTATTTCCAGGTTTAGTGTTTACATATTCAACATCTAATGTTTACATAAGTCAGATGCTTGTCAGCCTTTCTCCTGATATAACAAAAAGAAGACAAGTCTTGGTTAAAATGTAATTAATTAATTAATTGAGGAACTGGGGCATTCTGCATTTTTCTTTCTGTTTTTCCTTGTGCTGTATGCAGCTCTATGAAAGCACAGGATTGATTTCAAACAGAAATTGAAACAGATCTAAATGAGCAGTATATAGAGATTCTATAAAATATGTATTTAATAATTAAAAAAAATCAGGTCTGCAGATATGCAGCAGATGAAAGTAATGGCTCCCTTGAGCATCTGCTCCAAAGGGACTTTGCTATTAGGAACTCACCACAGATACAAGCATCCCAACCAGGGCTGCGACATTTCTACAGATGATAAAAATGCAATTTTATTGAAGAAGATTTTTTTAATTATTTCTTAATTGGTAGAGAAAGATCTGTCTATAAGAATACTGTAACATTGAAAGTGAGGTGAGGTTATTTTATCTGTACCAGAGCACAGCGTACCTGGGTGGAGCATCTCCACTAACTACTGATTTGCATTAATGCTGATTAGTGTTTTCCCAGTGATTATTTAATTTCCCCCAAAAGTTAGGAGTAATCACATCTTCTTACAAAGAAAAATAACTAGAAAATTATATAGGGTATATGAAATACTAGGAGGAAAGTCAGTAAGACCACTATAAAATTTTATTGCAGGAAGGACATCATCTTGAAAGTCCTTGTAGCATTCTTTTAACTGTCTATAATATTTAAAAGCTGTTTAAATAGCACTCCACTAACTTATATATGTGTTTATACTTGTTCCCACTAAGGTTATCCTGCACTCTGGAAGTTAAGTCAACACCGGTAAGAAGAAAGTTGCTTTGAAATACCTGATGTAAAAGTGGCCTGATAAATAACCAAACATTGGGTGAGTACCTTTGGGATTTTCTGTCTTTGAAGTGTTTGTCAGGTACTGCAAGTCTGCTCACAGTTCTGTTACTAGCATATTGTAATTACTTCTCTCATTATCTCATTCTAAAATAATTCTGAAGTATTTGAGGAATATTTGTGGCAAATACTAGGTTACAGTAACGGGTCTTGAAGTCCTTTACTTAACCACTGGACACCACCAGCAGCCAGGTCTCTTCACACCACTTCTTCAGATAATTCAGAGTTGTTCATAGCAGATCCAAGTGGAAGAGGTAAAGGCTAATTCAATTTCTACACCTGTGTGAGCTTGGAGCTCTGTTAGGGAGACAATATAATTTTTTCACGCTTCACTTTGAAACCTGGATGTTTGTCCCTAGGCCCATGTAGCAGGTGGCAGCATTGCTCATCATTTGGTCCCTTCAACTTTTTCTCACCCATTAAATACAGAGATATCCTCACTTTTTGGAGGAAACATACACTTAAATCTACAGAACTAAGTTCTCCAAAAACTGCCAGTAGGTCAGCTGCTGACTTGGAACCACTGCTGGACATGCTGCCCCTCTATGTATTGTACAGGGTTCAAGGCGTAGTAGTGCTCTTTAAAGCGCTAGTTTGCAGTCAGCTTCTAAAAGATACGTATGTGAGAGATCAGGCACCCTTACTTGAGCTCCTATGGGCATCAGCAAGAATCTAACCTGATGAACTGCAAGGATGGCTCCAGCACAAGGAGATTTTGTAACTCCGCCAGCGTGGTTAAAAGCAAGAGTTCCCGAGCAGGCTGTGAAGGTCAGGTGCGCTGTGAATTAGGGGCAGCTAGCTGAAGATGCCTCTACAGAAAGAAATGCAGTTCTGTTATTTATGTTAGACACGGATATGTGAAACACAAGCACAAAGAAAAGTAGCATCTGTATGAGCTAAGTGCAAAATAGCTGCTTAAGCGAGTGAAAAGCTTTGTTATTTTAATCAGCTCTAACATACGGGGGTCCAGGAGTTTGTCTTTTTGGGTAGTGGATCCTTTGATTTTTTGCTAAATGAATAAAAAAGTGGTCCAATTTATGTTTTCTTATGGAGCAAATATTCAGAACATTTAAGAGACAAATGACACTGTACCCATGAGTTGTGTACCAGTGCACCTGTTATGATTGATGTATTTGCACCATCTGAAAAACGCGTGTGCTGGAAGGAAGGGGAAGCAATTTAGCATAGAAAAAAAAAGTTCTGAGTCAGTTATTAAAATTTCTTGCTTACCCTTCTCTGAATGGGTTCAGGAAACAATGAAATCTATAGTTACTGCTCTAGTGATCTAGAGGAATGATGCCGAGCTTTACCTTCTTAAATGCTTAGTCAATCAAACCATACAGCAAATCCTCCAAACATCCAGTAAATAAGGGATGCATAAGAGAAACTGCACAAACTACTTCAAGGTATTTATAAACAAATTATTTATGGTCACTTCATATTAGCTCTGAGTTACCCATATTTCTGAACAGATGAATACTCTCCGGCCTCTTCCATTTAAAAAGTATTCCAGTTCCAGAAAATAGAAAGTTTTAACATTAAGGCATACATACAGCTATGTTGTTTGCTTTCATTTAATAAGGATCAATTTACTCATACTCAAATACATGGAATGTTGGCACAAAACTAAAGCTCTTGTGGAACAGCTACTGATCATACACAAATATTCTGTGAGGTCCTCTTGACTTGCATTTCTCTGATAGATACACCACAAAATGGCTTTAATAATACAAACTGAATGCTGGATCAAATCTCTAAATAATAAGTAGCAGATAAAGTAAATGGTTTGCTTTATTTGTAAATTATGTACAGAATACATTTTTTAATTATTATGATGGAACAGGAGAAAGAAAACAGCCGTCATTTCCAAACCGTGCTGCTTCCTTCACCTGTTGGAGATGACATCTTTCTCTGAACCAGATGTACAAAACCAGTTTGGATTTCCTAAGTTGCTGGCACATAGTCTGGAGAAACAGAGAACACTGCAGCCAAATTCAGCACTACCAGCTTTCATATTTTCAGCAAAATACTTCTGCTAAAACTAGTTTTCTTAGGAAAGTTTTCACAATCTTTTGAAAATAAAATCAGGAAAAATATCAAGAAAGTTGTGGGCTACGAAGGGCTTTACCTAACTAGCTATCAAATGAGTATAACTAGGAATAATCTGAGATTTGGTCATTCAACTTTTACCTGTTTTACAAAAGCAAGTTTGAGAAGTGAAATTAATTGACCAGTTATGCAAGTACCAGAAAGCTATGTTTTCAATGTTTGAGGATGATCTGGGCAATCTATTAATCAATAGAAAACTTGTCAGATTGATAAAACTTCTGTAAATGTATATTAATGATTAACATAGTACCAAGTAATCAAGTTAATGGTTAAAAAAAATGAAGGAACTAGATATAAAACTGTTTGGTAACATGTATATTTCAGCAAACAAAGGTGCTACTGTATGGTCTATGTTTTGGTGATCAGCCAACAAAGAAAATCCAACCATTTGCACATACTTAGTCCCAAAACCACAGTGAGTTATGATTTTTCATGTGAAGGCCTACTTTCGGTTTCCTCCTCCTCCTCTTCCTCTTCGCAATCCCCTTCATCTGTTTGCTGTTCAAGTTCCTCTTTTGTGATCATTTCAAAGTCGTTTCCATTTCCACTACTGTGCTGGGACCTGTCGTCTTCACGCCTGTCACTGTCAGTGTCTGAATGCCGCTCGCCTCCTGAGCCTTCCGTTCCCGAGTTCCTCGTTGCTTCTGTTTTCCCATCTTCGTCTTCTTTCTTCTCACTGTCTGATTTCTCCTCACTGTCGTATTTTTGCTGCTTTTTGGATTCTGATTTTTCCTCTTTCTTTGAGTCTGCTTTTGGTCCTTTGTATTCGTGTGTGTACAGGGGCCTGAAGGAGTCAATGAATCCCACGTCTGCTGTAAGGTTTGGCAGAAACCAGAAGTGATGCCTTCCTCCAGTGATGAGCCAGATAATAAGGAAAAGGATGCAGCGAGCTGTATTTAAAAAAATGGGAAATTTTGTTATTATAAGCACAATGTACAACTATGGTGTAAGAAGTATCCAGTGCTAACAGACAGCCAAAGCCAGCAATAGTGGCAACCTTGAGGAAAATCCTCTCATTCTGCAGTAGCATTCTTGATTTATTATTCTTATTTTACTTACCAAGTCTTTTTCCTTGTCCCCAGTAACCATATATCCCGTCTATGATCTAGTTCTTAATGCTTTAAAATCCTGGTTACACCATTCTCACTACTGAATCTGTTCTTATGTTCTGGCATTATGGTTTGTTTGTTGGGTTTTTTTTTGGTTTCTTGTTTTGTTTGTTTTTAAACTGAGGCAGTAAACAAATCTCCACGATAGAGGAAGCACAAACAGGTGGAACAAGCCTGAGACTTTTCTTTCTGTGGCACAACCCTGACACCCAGTGGCCACTAAGGAAATAGATACCCAGGATCAGTCTGGCTACTGGCTAACAAAATAATCAGAAGTAATTGAGGTTGTTCACCCATCTGAGCCAATGTTTAAATGTTTCTACCCTTTTAGACTTCACCTGCTGATAAAATGAAGAAGGCCGACACTTACCAACAGCAAGAAGAAGAATACTGGCTACAAAACAGCCTGCACCTACACTGAGGTAATAAACACCAACACGCATCTCTGCTGGCCAGAGTGGAAACAGGGTTGCAGCTATAACAGCGATCACTAAATAGGAAGATAAGAACAAACATATGAGACACGTGCTTAGTTGTTCCTCGTACATACACGAAGGTTCTAGGCTTACCATTTACTCAAGGTATTGGCTTAGCAAAGTATGAGTTACACGATAGCATTTTAGGCCTTGACTGAAATATTTTCTAGTTCCCCTGCTGTTTTCATAGTGCTTACACAGACACCAGGGACCACACTGAGCAAGTCTACATTGTTATACTTGATCAAAAGAGAAAGGAGCACCCCTGGAAAGGCAATAAGCAAAAAGGTGAGCAGGGAGCTGCCAACAACCAGTCCAGCAGGAAGCAGGCACAGAGATCTGGGTGGAGCTCCTGGTGGCCCAAGGATTGATCAGAGAGCTGAATATGGCCCCAGGGGATGACAGTGGTTCCCTAGAAAGGTGGTTCTCACACGGAGAGGAAGCTGCAAAGTATAGGTCAAGGGCATTGGACCAGCAGTGAAATTAGCTGTTAGCTCACTGATGTGAGTGAACAACAAGATTACATTCAATTTAAAAAAAAAAAAACAAAAGCTGACTGCCTAAACCAAACAAACACAAGGGTCAGAAAGGTATTATTTATAGTTTAAATTAATAGCTTTAATATCTTTCCCATTTTTATATAACCCACCACAGCGGCCTATGAAGCAACTTGCTCATTTGTTTAAACTGAAATAAACAGCTTGCAAACTTGTATGAGTTCAGACATCTGCTGAACTATGCCTTCAGCTGTCTTTTGTGTGTGTTTTGTTTATTTGCATGCATCCTCCCTCCATCCTGAGATCAAAAACCATGTCATGTGATTGGTATCAAGTCATGCTGAAACTGAAGAGCAAAACAGTTTGTCCAGGAAGATGAGACATTTCTGCAAGGAGAGATATCCTGTTGATATTCCCCCATTCGTGGTGGGCTTGCTACTGTCTACTCTTACTTACCCAGTACAAGTCCCATAGCAAATGTTTTAAAGTGAACAGGGTCATAGATCCACACATACACCTACAACAGAAATAGTGATTAATACTTGAAAAGCAAGTGCTCTGATAAATTACTTAATTTATTTCCTCACTCAAATGCTTAGTGCCTTGCTATCTTGCTTTGCACTGAGAAAACAGCACTCTGGCTGTTAACGTACAAATGTTAAAATAACATTTCTGCCATATCAAGGTAGAAGAGGAGGGCAAGGGGTTGTGTATCCTAAGAAGTGTTAAGGAATTGAAACAGGTTTGTGTCAGTGAAAGAGCTGCAGAAAGAGACAAACAGCCATGGGGCTGCACGCCTGCATGCTCCTACTGATTGCCTTAGGTATGTACTGATCGTAATCTGAGCTTGGTGGCAGGAGGCCTAAGGACACTGTGCTGCTGGAGCGGGACATGATGCAGAGTTTACCTTGCTGGGACAAAGTCTTCAGGCAGGGAGAGAATGAACTTCCCCGTTGTTTAAGAAAAACACAGGAAATATCGAGATCTATCAAAGAATTGCTTCATAAAAGAAGTTTTTTCCCAGATTAACTTACAGGTGACAAAATTCCAGGGAAAACATTCAAACTGTAAAACTGATGGGGAAACGAAAGATTCAGAAATGTCACTGAATCAAGGTGTTTCTTGTCATCTTTTTTGTTCTTCCTTTACACATTAACATTGCTCAGCACGGAGCCAAGAAAAACTTATAAAAATTTCTCAAGTCCACAACTGGAAACAAAAATTGCTTCTAGCTTTGAAGAGATTCTCTTAAGAGGAGAAACACAAACAAGCAAAAAAAAAACCAGCAGACTGACCATGGAACAAAGCATCAAGCTGAAACGCTCAATTCAGCTCAAGTCCCCTCTGATGACCTCAGATAAATGTATTGTACCCTCTGTACCACAGCACACTTACCTAAATGCCTACCATTGCAACACTGAGTACCAGATGTTTGCATGACAGCTGTGGCTCCATCTGAATCAGATAGGTTCAGTTTTTAATGAAAAAACCTTCCCAGTGAAGGGCAGTTTTCTTAAACTAGTATTTTTTTCCCTTTCTCACAAAATTGAACAGTTTTTATAGTTATCAATAGTTAAGATTCAAAGAAGCAGTTGACTACTAGCAGCCAGGAGCCCTCATAGCAGACAAGTTGATAAAAACTACCAAGACGGCGCCTTAGATGAGGCAGTAGTGCAGTTTTTCAGTGTGATGCAACAAGAAGTATTTAATGCTATTCTCACTGGGTATAAAAAGTAACTATATGCAGGCATTGCTCTGCTGCCATTCAACTGCTCGGCAAACCCAAACTGAAGATCATGACTGGACAATATAAATACTGAGTATTACACGCTATCCTAAGTGCAAAAGAATTAAAAAGAAAAAACAGCTCTAATGTAAACACCCAAGGAATGGCTCTAAATTAGCTCCTACTCAAGAAAGTTTATGGGAGTTGCGGCTCTTGAAAAATGGGAGCTCATCACTAAAAAATAAAAATAAAAAATGTTCGGACACCAGTAAAGACTATTATGCTGCTAATACAGCACTGCAGCCTCGCTCTGAATGCTGCATGCCATGCTGGGTACTCCATGTAAAAGACAATGGGGAGGATCAGAGGTATGGGTGATTGTACACAAGGTGGGATGAAACAGATCAAGACAGCTTGTAAAAGATCTGACTGCGAAGATCAAAAAAGAGATACATAAAGGAAACACGTTTTCCACACAAGTAATTTATTTAGAGTTCACTGCCACATGTTTTATAACCAAAGGGCTACTAGAATCCCAGGAGACATTCCCATACAGTGACACAAAGCATGCTGAGAACAGTTTATTTTTGCTGAAGTAAAGAGTTCCTAATGTATCCCAAATCTTTAAAGCAGGAATATGGCTCTGTACGTTAACCGAACTGTTGAAGAATTAAATGATTTGACTTCCAGGAAAGAAAGGTGCAAAAAGTATTTAAGACCACACACAATTTCAGTGGTAAAGCCAGGATAAGAATTCAGAATCACCCAGCTGCTCAGATCACAAAGTCAGGCAGCCTCTGGATGCCAGATACTTTTGACTTCCACTCCTGGGATTGCACTTCATGTTCTAAAAGGCTTGATATTTGTTTAGAAATCTCATGAGGCCATTTTCATGAGAAATAGCCTCATGAAGTCCATTCCCCTGTTCAAAACAGGGTCAGCCATGACGCCTGACCAGGTCGCTCAGGGCTTTACCTGATCCAATCTTGAAAGCCTCTGAGCATGGAGACTGCAGAACCTCCTGCACAGCCTGCTCCAACACCTGATTACACCACAAGGACAAAAATTTCACCTCGTGGCCAATAACATGTAAAGTACAGGGAATTAGGTTTTCTTTTAGATTTTTTTTTAAGTTCCTGTTCTACATTTATCTGCCCCTAATCTCATTGTAGATATCTAAAACCCAGTGTTTCAAGATAACCCATCACATTGTCATTATTTTTCCCTTCCACTGGACAAGAACGTCTGACGAAATGTAAATTACGCTATAATCTGGCAGTACACTGACACTAAATTTAGAAAGTATCCATAAATCTTACCTCATTTCCATCCAAGAAAACTTGGTCTTCATGTGGCTCAAGTTTAAATTTCCTCTTAGTTTCCTTTTTTTTGGGTGTTCCTGGGGTCTCATCCTGGAGAGAAACACAAATTATACATAAAAAACATGTACAGGGTTTTAATTTCTGGTATTTAATATATCAAGTCTGACAACTTTTTACAAATTAAAAAAAAACGAAACGTGATCTTAAGTGAAAACAATATATTTACTGTATTTCTTATTGTCCTCATCCCTTAACAACTGGGTATCTAAAAATAAAGGCAAATTGTAAGGAAAGAGAAATTTTATTTATACATAGTACCTAAGGACTAAGCTGTAAATTTGGGATTAATGTGTTCAAATGCACAGCAAAGTTCCACTGACATTAACCACAAAGTCTACACAGAGATCAAGCACAGAGTACGACGCTTTATAATCGCTAGCTCTCATAGAATTAATGGGTATCTTGGTGCCACATTTACCACACAGGCATCCTTCCAGAATCAATTTCTGCCTTTTCATTCTCTACCTTCCTCAGTCCTTTTGGGACCTTGTGCTTCCCTCTTCCCTGCCTCCTATTTCACTCTCTTCGCTTACTTCTTTGCTAGAAACTAAATTTACAATTTTTGCCCTGTGTTAAGTTAGTACCCAATGGCTTACATCATCCACTAAAATATCAGTTCAATAATTAATGATTAGTTTAAAAATTAACATTGCATTTAATAATAACACTTCAGATTACAGTGAGTTGGAGGACTTCCTAACTTTCAACATCAGCACTGTAAGGTATCTCAGGAGTTAGGTAACCTTACACTGCCTTCTCTGTTCTGACCGCCAGCAAGACTGTTTTGTTTCTCATTCCTTTATTAGCCATGTAGCTTTCTTTTGAGATCTAGACCTTTGTACATGTGGACTGCACCTTTGATTGCGTGCCATTACCTCACTCAGGAGTGCCCAGACTGCGGTAACTTTGAGCACTATCCTACTAACTCTCACTGGATTCATATCACTGTATACAGAAGACAAAATACATCTCTTCATCGAGTCTGTCCAGCAGATTCCTAATGTTTTAATTTATGATTTCTGTTCAGCTACTAGAATAAATCAGGAATGAAAACGTGAAGAAAACATGTAAAACTTGTACAGTAATAACAGTAGGAACTGTAAAGAATGTAGATCAGACGTCTGTAAAAACTAGGCATTAAGGAGATTAATAACAGAGCTCCCATACACAAAGCTGGCCCAGTATTACAGAGCTACTTGCAAGCACCAAGTATCACATTCCAGACATTCTTATCACCAAACATGGCAGAACTGCTGCTTCATTTTACATACACAGCTGCACCGCTTTGAGATGTTAGGGCACACACATACACATCCATCTATGCTAAGGTGCAGCTGCACAAAGCATCAGTGCCTGCTGCAGCAGAGCAGAAGGAAGCTTTCATTAACTCAGTCCGCACTACAAGGTGAGGAGATCTAACTGAAGTCTCCGTTTTGACCTGAATCAGAATCAGAACTCCAAAATGTAAAACGGGTATTTTAAAGACCAAAACAGGAAGAAAGACTTTAGAAAAAACAACCATATTTTGAAGCCAATATGATCTTAACAATACCAGTTAATGTCTTCTCTGTTAACAGGTTTGTCTCTCCTCTTGCAGATTGCACTTACCTTCTTACACTCCTCTTTTTCCCCATCCTTCTTCTTTTCTTTCTCCTTCTTGTTTTTTTCATCTTTGCCACTTTCCTTCTTGCTCTTCTTCTCCTCTTCTTTCCCACTCTCAGCCTTTCCTTTTTCCTTTTCTTTCTTTGTATCCTTGTCAGGTTTCATTTTCATCACTTTTAATGCTCGATGGAAGAACTGTTTCTTCAGGAGTCTTACAATGAAAAAAGTTAGATGATACAATTTAAGTGTGGCTGGAATTACCATGTTTACACACGCTTACATCATTAGGTAACAGTCTAGACTACCTAATATAACCACGAACAGCATAACTGACTGACAAAGGTCACCATCACAAATGACCCCATCTCACCTCTTGCTCTTTTTTGTTCATCTGTTCAGAACTGAGTAGAAAACGTAGTTTCCTGTGCCAGTGTTTGGCATAAACACAAGTGAATACACAAGATGTAGGATGGAGAAAGCCATTGAGTCAATTTAATGATCTTTCCCATTAATACGACTATCTGATATATATTTGCAAGTTCATGTCAACGTATTTCATCGCCAAAATAAGGAAGTAGACAAACAGCTTATTAAGTTACTTGGTAAGAGGTGCACATTGAATAAAATTACCACTGGAACTGTGGCACGCGTGTAAGCATTCCATTCACATTAGCTACAAACATGCCTTACAGCAAGTACATGTATGGCTGGCTGGGCCATAGGACGTAGTATTTGGCAGTCCTGAAGCTGTGTAACAAGTCCTGATGCTGTGTAACAAGTAATGTCCTTGAAAGGCCCATACCCAAACTCAGAGTAGGAAGAGCAGTACAGGATCCTGCTCTTCAGACTGAGGGGAAGCAGTGGGTTATGATTGCAAGGGCCAATTCACAGCAAAAAGCTGACCCTACGCATCAAATCGATTTGATTTGTACCTGGTTTCTTTCATCTCTTGCTGCAGATCAAATCCTTATGCTGGACTGCCTGTTAAATTAGGAACTCAGTGAAGAAAGAGAAGTCCTTCTACCGCTTAAACGTACATGCACGCTGATTATCAAAGACAGCTGCTTCAGGTTGTTGTGGTTTAACCCAGCAGGCAGCTAACAGAACTGTTTGCTCACCCAGCAGTGTTATTGCTGAGCAGGACACCCCATGGCATAGGATATCCCTTTGGTTGGGGCCCACTGTCCTGGTTCTGTCCCCTCCAGCTCTTGGTGCACCCCCAGCCTGCTCGCTGCAGGGCAGCCCGAGGAGCTGCAAAGTCCTTGGCTCTGTGTGAGCGCTGCTCTGCAACAACTAAAACACTGGTGTGTTATCAGTGTTATTCTCATCCTCGATCCAAAACATGGCACCATACCAGCTACTAGGAAGAAAATTAACTTTATCCCAATCGAAAGCAGGACACAGGTTAATTAAAATAAATAAGAAAACCAAACCAAGCCAAAAAAACTTCCCTCAGACAACTGTTCATGTAGTTTCTATTTCGAGCAACAGTAGACCACTTGCTTGGGAGCACCTACTTTTCTTCTCAGCTGGGGGAGCCATCCCTGCCTCCAATGGAGCATGAACTGACCACATTGGAAGCCCCCTGCAGTGGGCCCGAGCATGGAACCACGCTATCGGAGCAGCCAACAGGCAGCTGGTAAAGCAGGACAGACCTTCACATGACAGTGAAATGCAGTGAATTGCTTATTCCCACCATTGGCCCTCTTTAGAGCTGCCAAACGCAGCGTTAGTGCTGTGGTTTCTTTAGATGGATATGTGAGTGCACCAGGAGACCTTACACACTGGAGTCACGCTACGAATGCGGACAGGAACTTATTAAATACGGAGCTATTCAATGCAACCGACCCAGGATGGTGACACAGAATCTGATAGTTGTTTTCTGTTGGATAGGGCAGGTAAAACAATCACAACAGCCACACCAGGAGAGTTAAGGTACTTCTTTTTAATACACATGAAAGCCTAAACAGCCTCTTCTGCTGAAGGGACTACTTTCCCCGTTGTATTAAGACATCTCTCCATCTCTCCCAAGTGGCCAAGGAAGCAGACAGTGCTAACGTTTAAAACCCTGACAACAGCGCACGAGATGATGCTGGTGATAAAAGTCAGAGAACAGAGGGTCAAATGGATTTTTTTTTGCATGCTACATTGTCACTCTCTATCCTGCTGGAGCTGAAGGACTCAACCAACTGTTGTCTCATCTGATGGTTTAATAACTGAGAGGCAAACATACAGACCTCAGTCCAAAGATCCTGGAAAGGAAGATATTTTTCTGCTTGCATTAAAATAAGTTCTTTTTCCTAAATTTTCTTGACTAAGTCAGCACAAAGATCAAATGGCATCAGCCCTGTCTCAGCCCTAGAACTAGGGGCAGAATCTCACCTGACGGATGGCTATCTAAGAAGCCCAAAAAGAAAAAACAAAACAACAAAACCCCCTAAATATAGTTGTTACTTGTAAGTGGCTTTTGCAGAGCTTTCCAAGTATAAGATTCAGCCCCAAAAAAGGATAGAAGGGCCAGAATATGCCATTCATCTAAACAAAGCACTTTGAGTCTGCTAAGCAACAGAGACATGCCACATGAGAGGAATAAATTGAACCTCAAAGTTCAGCTTTTGCCATAATGGCAGTCCAGGTCCACAGGAAGGAGACAGTTGAGAGCTCTCATCCTGCTGACATAAAAGAGCTATAACATTTAGGAAAATTTGCTGCCCCAAACAGCATAACAAATGCAGAAGAGAATTTGTGAAACAAAGATGACGACACTACACTGTTCCTATTTCTCATCTGACACCCTCAAACATAGTAATAAAAATAGTCTTTATTTTTACATACTAATGCTAATGTCTTAGAATGCATCAAGTCCTTTTATCAAAGAGGCCTAAGCAAAACTGTTTCTAAGTAACGAAGACATCTTGACAACTGTACTCATTAATAAAAGGGATGATTTAGATTAGGTCATACCTGTTGCAGTATTCAACTACAGACTCCCGAGTAGTAAACAACGCTTCTTCTCCTTTCTTTGCCTTTGCCCACTTAGAATCCAGGAGGCAATCCACAGCTTTTGAGGCTAAAGGGAAAAATGGGGGGGAAAAAAAATGTGTTAGAAAGAATGACATTTATTTCATCCTGGAGTCTATATTACTTGAACCACACCAGTCAGTCAGTTCCAGTGTCGTTTCACATCTTCTCAATTTTTAAGGTAAATGAGTAGCTGCTATTCTGAAGTACTTGACAACTACACACCTTTAAATCACAGAGTGAAACGTTTATTGTGTTTACTTCAGATAAGATTAATTTTACAGCTACCTAATGCTTATCTAAGTTTTCAAAACTGTACTGAAAGATCGGTGCTTATTAGATAAAGCACAAAAAATAAAAACAAAATCCTCCTCCCACCACCCCCAGCACACTGTTAGACAGTTTAGTTCCGTGGTTAAAAGTAACCCTACCGATAAAATAGTCAACTCGGTGGCCCATCATGTTGGTGGATTTTGTTGGACAGTTGAACCGTAAGTATTTAGCAACAGCCTTCTCCTCTTTGAACGGCTCACCGACCTCCTACAACAGAGAAAGTGCAAAATTAAGAGAGTCTTAAGCACATGGGAAAAACATTCACTTGGGCTCAGAATTCAGATATTGCAAAATCCTCATTATTTGGTGGCAATTTATAAATAACAAACAAAATGTAAAAGACGTGAACATAAGTCATTATTCTCAAGAGCTTTCTTTCTACAACATGCAAAAAATACATAATCCCAGAATCTAGTGTTAGATGATCTAAAAGTAACAACAACAAACTCATTCAGCAGCTCTGTAAAAAAGGCAAGTTAAAGGAGGAAGTCAGAGGAAAGCACTGGACACTTGGCAAATGGAAAGCTGCTTACAAGGCTGGAGGAAGACAGTTGTGAAGCTGAGAGTGAAGAAAAACAATACAAAGAGAAGAACTGGCATGTATGAAATGCCAGCAACACAGGCATGTTGACAGAATACTGAGCAGCTGGAATTTCATGTCAAAGAGGGGTGAAAACCATGTTGAATAGAAGTTGAAAGATTTGTGTCAAAGTTTTCAGTACAACTGCACGACTACAACGTGACTTAGACTCACGAGTACCATCGAGGAGGTTCTCCCAGTCCAGGGACTAGGAACACCAGTATAAAGCGCAGCACGATGAGGTACATGCGCTCCAGAACAGGCATTTTAGGAAAAGGGCAACCTTAGACTACAGACATCAACACATGCCATACATTTCCCAACTTGCAGACCAGTAGCAGAATTCAAAGGACTTGTAAGACAGAAGGCAGAAGATAAGCGTTTTCAGTTGTGTTGAATTACTGCCTAGTATTTGTAGGGGGGGAGGAAGACCTTTTGAACGTTCCTGCTTCAGAAAATCATGGAACAAACATTTGGGATATTACACCAATTCACACAAACTTCCTCAAACTCCTTTTTGTAGGAGCTCTTTCAATCAGCAGGGCTCAGGTCTCCAGGTCCCCTCCCCACTGCGACCTGGGGATCCGTCACACAGACACCCCAGGACTTTTTGCAGGCCGGCAGCACCTTTTCTGTACCTGTCCTTGTGCTGCCCACAGAAATGCAGCACAGAAGCCACGAAGACTGTGGATTTATGGGGATATACAGAACACAAAGATTCAGTTTAAAGACACGGCATTTTTAAAGGTCCGTTCCTGCTTTGAAGCTGCACAACCACAATATTGCAAGAAGCAGAAACGCAAGCTCAGGCAGTTGTTACCCCTGAATAAAAACTTCAGACAGTGCGAGCAGTTAACTTTCAACAGCCTGCACTGCGAGCTTTCAAAATCAACTGGTTAATGAATGATCCTTCTAAAGGAGATTTTTGCTTTTCCTACCTTTTTAAAGAAAATCAATCAGGCGCAAGATATCCACCTTACCAAAAGCACCCAGTGGTTTGTTAGTTCTGAGCCTCCTGAGATTTTTTAAGCCTGAATTCTTTGTTTGTGTGCAGAACTATGCTCTCACACTCACCAGTTATGTTTACAAACACACGCCAGATGATCCTAACAGACCTCACATGGATGAAAAACTTTCTCCGTGTTCGACCCTTCATTTTTCTCCTTTCCAATTTTATCAGTCTGTGTGTAACAGCAGATAACTACCCACTGGCAGTGCACGCATACACATCATTTAGATACTGTGGTCTGATGTCCCCTTATATGGTGCACTTGTACCAGCAACTATAAATCCCTAATTATCTTACTAATTTTGGTACCAAACCAGATTTGATTTAATAGCAACAAACTACACCACAATGCACTGAAGGGAAACGGATGGACGTGCCACATGATTACGGTACGGCATCCACACCAAGGTGCCATGGATACAAACGATGAGATGCAGCAGCTGTATTTCAGAATAATGCTTTTCTCACGTTTCCAACCAGCACTTCATACTCCTGATGACGATTCACAACGCAAACGCTCTTCTTTGTAGCACGGTCTGTGAAACAGCCCAAGAAGTCACTCACTCCATTCCTCTGCCAGGATTTCATATTTTTTCCTTCCTTAAATGTTTACGATTCTGCTAAGCCATGTGATGTGCTATTCAGGCAGCGGCTGGCACCAGTTTTTTTGATTGCTCCTTACTATCTAGTGCTTTGTCCTTTTCTGTGGGGTTGCTGCGGAGTAACCCAAGCAAAAAAGCTTTCCTGTCAGAGAAATTGCCATAGTTTGACCAAGCTCGTTCTTAGAAAGTTTTCCTTGCAAATTAATCCCCATTTTTCATCCTATTTTCAGCCCTTTACTTGCAGAGCCAGACTTCTGTTACAATATTAAAGCAGATGACAGACAGAATACTGAATTCCGTCATAAAGCAAAGTCAACAGAAGCACTGAAAATGTCAATACCTTAAATGCAAGTTTTTAAAGATGCAGTTTATCAGGTCTCTATGTCCAGCTGTAGAAATAGCCAAACAGGGGGCTTCTTAGGCCTCCTGTACATTTAGAAAAGGGTTACACAAATGAATAAGGGGTAGTTTGGAATAAATTATGAAGCTTTAAAGCAGACAACACAGCCTTAAAAAGTGTGTGAAAACTCTTCAATATTTAAAGTTCACTTTTATAGGGAAGACAGAAGACCTGCACACTTCGATTTTCAGAACATCATCCCTCACAGACGGTTTCTGAAGCCGAACAGTTTATACAACTTTCAGATAATGAAAGCAAGACATTTGCGTACTTAATCAGGTGCGGCCGATCCTCCCAGCTGGGAGTTTACATCCAGAAGGAGTCTACATCATTCCACGCTCTCCTCCTCATACCCTGCCTGCACACACAGCTGCATCCAAGTTATCTCGTCCCAGGATGGTCTAAGCACGTTGGAGTTGGGCTGAATCACCAGCCTATCTTCTCACGGCCTTGCAGACTCTCAGGATGCTGTTTTCTCATTTTGCCAAACGAGCCTTCTCCAGGGGGGACTGCCAGTGGCACAGAGCTGGCTCCAGCGTTTCCTCTGCGCCGTCAGAGGATCTTTTATCCCAAAGTCCCTTTCCACTCCCAGTATGGCACGAAAGGCACGAGGACTGGCGTGGGGTTCAGCTCTAGTATGACCCACTACAAACCATCACTTACTGCTGGAGCAGGGGTTAGGCAGCATGGACTTCATGGCAGTCCACCAGCTCCTGTAACCACTGCCACCTGCTTTTGAAGTCCACATTCAGCACACGGCCGGTACCACAAACGAAATGCACACAGGCTAGAAGGCACTGACACTTACATCTTCAGCAAGTGTTGACATCCAAACCCACACAGACATTTCCCAGGATTTTCTAAATGCCTAAATGTTGTTACAGTGAAGTTTGGGTGAACTCTTCAGGGACAACCAGCATTTTAACCATCTAAGAATCTCTGAACACCTAACCCAGCCCCTAAAGAGACCCCCTGCATCACCCTTTGCTAATCAGATAGAGGTGGTGGGGGCTAAGCCACCAACCTACATGGAGCACCTGTACCTAGCTGATGGGAACGCCCTCACGTCCCCCCTAAGGTAGGGGCTGGCTTCTGGTTGTCCTGCTAAGGACTCAAACACATCAGCTTTCCAGAGGATGCTGAGGGTGTCAGGGCACACTGAAAAACAATCGCAGGCTCTTCAATCAGTGGTGCTCACACGGGGCACGTGAAACCCCAAAGCTCCCTCCTCGAGAAGATTCATACCCAAACCTTAGGCTGGATGTTCTGTGGCAGGGAAAGGTGTCGTCCTCACCCGCTCTGTTGAAACTTGGGGACTTTGCCTAAAAGAAACCAAGATGCTGTAGAGCAGAGAAGGAACACACAAGTTAGCACAATTTGATGCATCACTGGATGAGGCTGGGTCGGGGGAAAATAACGCTTTAGGGGATGATCCTTGCTCTTAGGACTCCGTCTGAATTTTCTTCAGTGCCTACCAAGGGTAAAGCTGCCCGGCTCCTGCCCGGATGACCACTACATGGATTGCCCCAGGTCTCTCAAAAGGCGCCATGGCAGAGGCAGGCAGAGGAACCAGTTCTTCTGCATTGCTGCGGCTGTCTGCTGGCCACAAGACGCTCACTCTTCTGTACAGGAAAAGGTTAACCTGCTTTTGTCCTGTACATGTCCTACGTGAGTAGAGGTATTTGTTTGTTTCTTCGTTCTTTGCAGCTATCACTAATTTTCTGGAGAAAAAACTGTGAGTTTGTATATTTACAACAAAACACATTGGGTTCTAAAACCCATGCCCAAGGAGCAATGCACGGTATTTGGAAGATAAAACTTGCCAGCTGCAGTCTTCTCCTAACCTGAGGCCAGTTGTTTTGACTTTCTCCCTTCCTATCGCCAAAAACCTAATTCAGATTTTCATACTACAGGGATTCTTTTGTTATTGACACGAGGAGCTATTATTTTAAATTCCTGTTTTTCTGTTTTCCCCCCTCAATCTTTGTTTCTTCTTCCTTTACCACTTGATACTACTCCCATTTGAAAAAGCTACTTCGCTGTTCTCCCTGGTTATCATCCTACTCGGCTTTACTCAAATTTACCAGAAGATAACAGGAAAACAGGCCAGCTGCATTAACATTTCTCGTACTGGTACAGTACTGCATTGTCATTTCAGAAGACCCTTTCCGCACCCACTCCCAAAAAGCTGTACCACTTTGCAGCAATGCAGCTGTTGCACATTTTCCTTCCAGCAGAGCCCAAATCAAGGCACAGAAGAATGACCAGCAGGAACAGTTAATACCATTTAGTCCATGTCCTTCATCAGGAGAATCTCAAAGCTTGAATCCAAGAAGGGAAAAAAATCCAACAACAAAAGCATGTTCTCCTGTTACCCCCAAACCTCAGTTTGCAGTTGAGGCGTTTGCCAAATGAGTGCCTCAGAAGAGTTTTCTCTATTTATAAAAGTGATATCTATACGCATTAGCATTTTGAGAGTGGAGGGCACAGCACTAGGATGCTATGTGAGTGCTATTAATCGCAACGCAAACACAACTTCACATCTGCAGAATAAAACCATGCACAATGGAATCTGGCCAAAGTAATTAAAACTTAATGCCGACTTAATAGCCCAAGCGCAGACCTGCCAAAGTGCCACGTGTTACCCAACCGAACGCTCGTCAAAGCGACCAGCTCAAGATTTGGTGTTTAAGCGAGCGTTTCAGGACAGACTGTTTTTCCCAAGAGATGAAATAGCCTTCATCGGGTTGCTGGAGCAATAGGCATCCAAAGACATCCCCCAGATGTCTTTGACACCCAGAGAGGTGTCTGTCTCAAGAAGAAATATTAAACTAGCCATCAGACAACATATGTTGTTTTCTTTTATTAAGTCCTTCATATACATCGAGCATCCCTGACTTCAGAAGTTTGAATCACGTGGGAGCCCACTGGCTCTAGCAATCTGCTTCCCACAGAACAGGCTCTTTGCACTGCTGCGTGCCTCCATGTTAATTACAGTTAAATTACCGTCAGGAATGACAGCGACAACTTAACCTACAAAACGTCTTCACTCCGGCTTTTGAAGTTAGGATTTCTGTAACTTCCCTCACTTTCACCTTGCCAGAGGAAGAGTCGAGCCTCAGCGGTCCAGATTGGGCAACGTATTTCGTTATGAAAATGCATCCTGAACAATAAATCCTTCCTGGTATCGCTTCCGATGGAAAAGCAGGCTTGAGAGAATTTTGAGCTGTTTTATTGCCCCTTTTTGCATGCCTCATCTCACATTTAGCTTGTTGACCAAAGTACCACGATTCACATCTTGATGGTAGATATAAAATTATTCCAAAGCCTGTTTTTGTACACGCAATATTTGTGATTGAGGTCTGCTCCATCAGCTTTTTCCACAGCTAAATATTCTGTCTCCTGCTACAGTCTTACTCTTGACAAGAAATTAGTGATGGGGCATTCAGATGTCAAACCCGCTCACAGCATGGTAAATAGCCTCTTTAGCAGGGGGTACACACTGCCCTGAAGTAAGTACTCACTTCTAAAGCACTTCAGACACCTACAAACACACACCCCACTCTTCCTTTCAAAAGCAACTTGCAGTGTTATCCTGAAACACGATAAGCATACTGTAACTATGTCAAGAAAGTTCAAAAAGCTTAAAAAAAAAAAAGGCAAACCAGAAAAATACATCTTGCTTTATTCACTCTGACCAATTAGGATCACCCTCTGGGCATTCAACAATGTTCTTTGTTCCGTGTCCTGTCTTCCCATTGTCACTGGGACTACGAGGAGGCAATAGGGACGTAGCTGTACAGCTGTGCCACAAATTTAGGCCAGAATCCCAAACCTTCAGCATTCACACCTAGACACGGATGCAATCGGTAACAACCCAGGAAATCCTCCTATTGCTAGCAGGCTGGAAGTAAACATGTGCTTAAGTGCTTGCAAAACCAGAGCCCTGGGTATTATACAAAACATTAAATTACTTTCAATTTGGTTTTGATGGATGCTTGATTGGGCTGCTGTCATCCCTCCTCGGTAAGGGACAGGCTGGGACAATTCTGGAGAGTGAATAACCCTGTAATGCCCACCGCCTGTGATTGATAACTTATTTAACAAGGTTCTGGTTAATTACTATTTGCGTTTTTTCACGGTAATTTGAATTAAAGGGGAACAGGCACCACTGCGAGCACTGACACATCCCCATCTTCTCAGGGGAGGGGAGGGAAAGGAGCAGAAAGCGGGGGGCAGCGAAGCAGAAGGACAAAGTCTGAGGCGTCCATCTGTTGAGCAGCTCTGCGATTCCCCTCACAAGCGTCACCTCCACTCCGAGCACGGCCATAAAACCTGACCACTCCTCAGCGTTAGGGCTAATAATAAACACACACCAGCTCCCAGCTCCTGATGCTGTAGCTGTGCACAGAGCCGCATCAGGACCCCCGCAGCACTCACAAACCCCAATTTTTGGCAGGAACGGCTCGGGGGGGGGACACCCAGCCCTCCCCCACACCTCCACCCGCTTCCCCCCGGCCCTACCGAGCCCCTCAGGGCGGCCCCGCGGCGCTTTGCTAGAAAATTCCCACCCCAAACCCCCCTCAGGTCCCGGCGCGGGGCTCCACCGCCTCCCTTCCCTTTCCCCTTCCCCCCCCCACAACCTCCCCTTCTCCCTCCCGAGCTCCGTGAGGGGGCCGCGGGGAAGGCCTCGGGGCCCGGGGCTCGGCCGCTCTTTCCACCGAGGGCTCCCCGAGGGGGGCGGCGGAGGCCGTGAGGCCGGCGGGGCTCGGTACCTGGGTCCGCTTCCTGTGGCGCCGCCGCTCCGCCATGTTGTCCCCGTCCGCTCCGGCGGTGACGTGGGGCGGGCGGCGGAGCGGGGCGCGGGGGGGGGGAAGGAGGCTGCGGCCTCGCGAGAGGCGCCGCGGAGGCCGCGCCCCCCTCAGCCCCTCACGGGCGCCGTTCGGCCTCGGCGCCGGTCTCAGCTCGGTCTGTGGAGCCCTCAGTGGGGCTGCTTGTGTTGTAGAAGCGCAGAATCACAGAATCTTTAGGGGTGGAAAAGCCCTTCAAGGTCCAAGCGCCTCCCAAGCACCGTCACACACCGAACCGTGTCCCCAAGCACCTCGCCCAACCTCCCCTTGAACACCCCCAGGGATGGGGACGCCACCACGTCCCTCAGCAACCCGTCCCCACGCCTGGCTGCTCTTCCTGAGGAGAAATGTCTCCTCATTTCCAACCCGAACCTCCCCCCGTTGTGCCACCCCTCATGGTGCCCACAGGTGCCCCTCAGGTTGTGCCCATCGCCCCAATGCATGTCTTGGGCAGCCACAAGCTGTGCATTTAGGGTCAGTGCACCCCAAGAGCCTTTTAGGCCACGCATTCGCCCGATGTGCCCAGCCTTTGTTCGGTGTTACCCTCTTAAACACACCCCGGGTGCTCTGGCCCTCGCACACAGCTCCAGAAGTACGAGTAGAGAGCATCCTATATAAAACAAAATGGATTTTTGTCAGAGGTTGCCCCACATGCTTTTGCTATTAGGTCACGAAGCTAGGAAAGCGTGTAATGGTTTATCCTGGCACCGTGTTTCCAGACCGCGCCCTGGCACTTTGGGATGGAAAAGCATGTGTGGAGCTGTATCATCTTGTCCAGCCCTCTCGCACCGTGTTGTGCCTTCCCATTCCTGTGAGTTTGGAACCTCTTAGATTGAAAAATGTGTAATTAAAAACCTGAGATTGCTTCCAGTAGCATATTTGCCCCTGAATCACCATGCCAGAATTAGTGCATTTTTTTTCTGGTGCAACGTCTTTCTCTTTTGAACGTTTTCCTCTTGCTGTTGCTGGGCAGAAAATCTATACAAGTTACAAATTAAGCTGGCTGACTGCAGAGAGAACTAGAGAAAGTATCATTCAGGAGAGGAAATCGTAAATACAGGGAATTAAAGTTTTTATGGTTACAATAAAGCAATCTCTCGTAAAATTTAGGTAAAATATATTTATTCAAAAATGTGTTTTTAAAACAGCAATCATTTTAACAGTTATTTAATGTGCTTACCTTACAGTAACATAAAAGCACATCTGAAATTGAGGATTTCTTGCAGAAGAACCTTTAGCCATCTGCAACGTATGGCTTGCTAATAATAACAATCCTCCATTGGTGCCGAAACGATGGTTTGGCAACTGAAGCAACCAAGAATTAATGATCAGGACACAAGCACGAAGAGTATAATTTGACAAATAAAACAATGAAGAATGGCCTGTTGCTGTCATGGTTTGCTGTCAGTAAACTGACCACCTCAAGCAGATCTGTGAAAAGGACTGAAGGACAGAAAGTGGGCCAGGGATTGTATCCTCTAGTGTGAGGCATTGGGTAGAGAACTTACTATCACTGTGGAATAAGGAACCTATCAAGGCTGAATCTTGCATGGGACAAGCTCGTTTGTACTCACAAGTATGGCTGGAGAACAGGAGAGACGCAACTGGCAGAATCTCAAGAAAATCAGGCGATGGAAGTGGAGGTTCAAACTGCTTGCCTTTAAGGTAAGTGTCTGTGTTAACTGTGGGGCATGTTGGAAAAGGAGCATTTCAGAATTATGTGGTGAATTTACAGCCTCTTAAGTGACAACTGCCATTTTTGTTAGAGTCAGGTTTCCTGAATCATGAAAACTTAAATTACTGTTGTGAAGGATATTGCATGCAAGCGGAGTGGTTTCCTTTGTCAACTGAAGCAAAACCCACAGCATTTCATTAGCTTGTGTGTAATCAACTACGTTATCTAATATGGCAGCAGGGATGCTGAAAACTTAGCTTAAAAAAAAAAAAAAGATACATTCATGAAACAACAAAAAAAATCACCTCTGGCTGGTGTGTAATAGATCCTTGTAGATAAAAGAAGTGCTCTGAGATGTTTGCTTTGTTTTTACACTCTGCTTTTAGGTATCCTTTGTTGGCCTCTGAGGCAGGACACTGAGGCAGGCAGTGTTTTACTCTCTCTGGTATATATTCTCTTCTACCCTTACATTCAGTTGTTCCTGGCAATTTACTGGCATGTGTGCTATTGGGCCAGTGTTGGTCATGCTGGTAAGATGATGTGGTCTTACCACTGTGGCATAGTTGATATGCACCAGAAGTGCAAGTCCACATCGGCAACTGGATTACTGCCAAGCATGTCACGAATTATCTTTGGCGTCACGCTGCCTTCTGCAACACAGAAATTGAGGTAACACCAGAAGTTCAACCAAGCATCTGTTCTGCTGAACTAGCCATTCACTTTTATAAAGCTCTGGACCCATGGTTAATCCTTCTGGCTTTGGGGGAAGAGATGGGAAAACACGAATCAGACTTACCTCAACTGTTATGCTGAGGGGAAGGAGGATGGGTGGGAGGGAAGGCAGGAAGGAGGGAAGAACATCCATGGAGGGAGCTGAGGATAGACAAATTCCCAAACGATGCATTAGGAGCCATTTCCTAGAGCATCTATACACGATAGCATGCTGCAGGCTCTGGAGTGACTTCCCATTTTATCCAGTCAGCTTCAGCATTGAATATGTGTTCAAAATACAAAGAAGATGGGCCTCATACCGTACAGCAACACATACTTTCATGGCAGGTTTAGCTAACATCCACCCACAAACACGAGTCATTACTCAGAAGCACACTCCAGTGTAGACATATCCTGAGTCACTTCCATCTCAGAAGCTTATAAATATTTAGTTCGCCACTCAGCTTTTAATTTAGCAGAGCAACAAAGATTCATTAGAAAAATCTCCAGAATTATGTTTTACTAAGAAGCTTCTGCAATAACTCCATTCTTGCAAGTTCCTTTTCATTTCTGCATAACTCAGAATTATTTGATATTTATAACTTACAAAAAACCATAGTTGAACTAAGCATGAATTTCCTCTGATTCTAGGCCTTATGTAATCGGTTTCATCAATTTCAGATACCAGCTTTGTTCATTGCAAGAATATTTTTTTATTTTACTGCCTGGTGAACCTAGTAAGGATACAACCCTCCTGATGTCAATACTGCTGGTCCAGCAGACCATACCGGAGTCAGCGGGGATGTACCTGGATATACAAAAAAAAGTTAAATGGAAAATACATCAACCAATTTTTTGGAAGAATAAGATCAGGCTTTTGGAAAGAAAAAAAAAGAGGCTTGCTTGTACCTCTATATTTTTTGGCAGTAGCAGGAGGGGGAGGAGAATGGCACTAATTAAAGATCTAGCATTAGGAAAAACTAAATGTTATTGTTTTATAAAACCATACTTTTGTTGATATGATTACAAGTGTTTGAGTTTAAAATCCTTCTTATATAACAATGTGATTCTCGGGTTTACATTTCTCAAATTAACGGATTCAACCAGAAGCTGATGAGTGCTTTACAGCCCGTCAATGCAGACTGTTTACAGACTGCTGGAAGCCCATGAATCACAGGCTGAGCAGCACTTATCTCGCAGAGCTGTTTGAACCTTGTAACTGAAAGGTAATCAGCAAAGATGAAACCAGATTGACTTGTGATGCTTTCTTTTTTCCCCTTTGGTTAGGAGTGCTTTTTCTGTTTGCTATTTTGGTTGATTGATTTTTATTTCAGTAGTTCACACATGCAGATGCCAGATACGCGTGTTTTAAAATGTTGTAAAAGCAAAACACCTATTTGTGTCTTCATTGTACTATAGGAAAAATATCATTCTCTGTGTAACATAGGCAATAGGTTCCTTTTTTCTATAATCTCGGTAAAAGACTTTGTATTCTTAACAACAGGGAAGTTGTTGTCCAAGAAGAACACATGGATAGCAGCAGAACTAATGTCTGCTTGGAAGAATACAGACTTAGGTAAACTTGGCAGGAGAGCAGGGGAAAGTAATGTATAAAGGCCAAGTCAACGGAATAAAAAATATTTTTTTGTGTGGCCTACAACAAATGAAATAGGAGAGGCGGGTTTTTTGCTTGCCATAAAATGTATTCCTATTATTTTAGAATTACTATAGCATGAAGGCTTAGTCAAAGCCAAGCATCACAGGTAGGAGAACCCTGATGAATACCCAGCCTCATTGAACAGACTTGTTATTTTCCAGTGAATAATGAAGGGCTGAGATGAAAACATGGGGTCAAATAGGCTGACTCATAGAGCATCACGCTTCTTCCTTTGACCAGGTGTTTTGTAAAGGGCTGCAGCATGTACCTGCCCTGGTGGAAGTCAGAGCACATGCAATTTGTTTATGGAAAATAGTAGGGGGAGTTTTAAAGCACAGAAGAGACTGATTCAGCAAATAAATGCAGAGTTTTGTGGATTGTATTAGAAGAAGAATGAACAGCTCATGTACAAAGGAGGCCTTGGGAAAGGTTCTTACAATAGTTTTGGATTACATCTATCTGATCTGAAAGCTGCATGGGGCTTTGACTACTGTGCACACGGTTTGTAAAATGCATTGCACATCCATGTCAGTCAAAAACCTTTCTTATTTGGCTCATGTATTTGGGTTGTATTACAAAGCTCAGTTCCGTACTTTCATTTTCCTGGTGCTGCTAAGGACAGCACTCTTAAAAATACGGATGGCTGTCCACGTATGCTCAGACTTATGTTTTAATAAGGAAATTATATTTTGATACAGTTTACTGTGTCAGGCTCTTGCACTGATGTGAACTTTGATGAATGGTTTTTGTTTGTTTGTTTTTTAAAGAGAAGTCTGCAAAGGAACGAGTACAAGTTGAATGCGAATGAAGGCTGGGTGGGGGTCACTCAACGCTCGGACATCCTAGCTTTTAAGTACGTATAGAACAGCAGGCAGGAATAATGGGAAAAAGGAAAGTGTACACTTCTCCCCATAAAACTATGGCTTCTTATCACCGTTTCTTGCATTCTCTGAGAAGACTGTGTTTCAGAAACCCATCGGAGAGTCAAGAACATAGCATGGTTGCTCGTGTAGCACATACATAGGAACAAATTGATTTGAATGTTAGTAGCAACTTTGAGCCTGACTGGCTGTATTGCACTGATGTATATTAAGGAAGTCTTTAAACGCAGAAGCCTCTGCTGTGGTTTAGCCCTGGCAGGCAGCTCAGCACCACGCAGCCATGTGCTCACTCCCCCCCAGTGGAAGGTGGGGAGAGAATCAAAAAAGTGAAAGTGAGATAACTCATGGGTTGGGATAAAGACAGCTCAACAGGCCAAAGCTGCATGTGCAAGCAAAGTAAAACAAGGAATTCACTCAATGTTTAGCCATCTCCACCTGCAATCTTGGTTGTTGGTGTTTTTGGGTTTTGTTTATTTTTCCCAGATAGGAAATAAAACAACAACAACAACAACAAAAAAAAGCACTTTCTTAAGGGGTTTCAGTCTTAGGTATACCTTAAATGCTGAGTTTAGATTGTTGTTTATCTGGTCTGAAAGCTCCTCCATTATAGGATTCTGTTAATTGCTGTTCTGTCACTGTTAGTTAACATGTTAAATGCAAAATCAGTATAGGAAGGTGGCGAGGAATTTGGATATATGATGCCACACATTCAGGTGACATATCCTTCATTTTATTGAACCACTGGCTTTGATTTGTGTCTGCTTTCATGTAACCTTTATCAAAATTACATTTGGATATGGTTGGATGACTGCAACTCCACCCAGCAGAGCTGTTAATGCATCGGTGTTACAGCCTAACACACAGCTGATGTTAAGTGAAACACCTCTGATGGTGCCGTATGTATTAAAATACATCATCTGCATTCCAATGGGATTTAAATAGTGTAGCAGAAAAAATGAGCACAGAGGTATAGCCACCAGCAAATCAACAAGTACCACAGTCCTGCCAGCTCTGCCACTTGTGATTGTTAGCTACACCCCTGTGCAGCCGGAATAAGCACTGAGAAACAAAAAACCACATGCAGATGCTGAGAATCAGCAAGGCCTCGAGTGTTTCAGTGTAAACATAACACCTTAAAACAAAACAAAAATGAAAGTATGACTGTCTACTGATTCTCTCTCTATATATTAAATTTTAACCTTATTTTTGTTTTGTTTTGCTTTTCTTTCTTTCTGACGTGTTTGTCAGGGAGGAAACTTTCATTACTAGTGGTATTTCCTTCGTTAGAAATAGAAAAGATTATGTCCATTTAGGTAAATCCCTTTCCTTCCTATTTCCCCCTAGCACAGTATGCAGTCTAGGCCTTGTTGCAGTTTAGCTGCTCTGATGCGTCTCCTCCCAGTACAGGAAGCCATGAAGTCATTCCTTTTGTAGTTTTGGGAAGAAGAGCCCAGTATGTGCACAGGATCACATCACATGCTTTCATGCCTTTTTTTTTTCTTTCTTTCTTTCTTTTTTTTTTTTTTTTTTTTTTTTAATTGCAGAAGTGGTATCAGACTGCAAAGTTTGGATCCCGGCTTTCTCTGCTTTTGGAACCGTTCACATCTGAGCCATTTACAAAAATAGTCACACTCTTCAGAACCAGATTTCAGGCTTTCTTCCCTGGCATATGGGATTTCAAGTCAAGCTCCTCTGCTGCTACTTTAGAAAACCAAGTTCAGTTTCTTCACATCCTTGCTCTTTACAGGCCACCTGTACCCCCAGCGTGCTGCGTGTCACTTTGGGGTGGATTTGGCTCACCTCTCGCAGCTTTGCAGCGACATCTTGTGGCCCAATTGACCTTAAAATGCATCAGGGTGAAGGTCTCATAAAGATTAAGACGGTGAGGAGGCAAGGTGCCATTGGAAAACCAGTACGTTAATTGTGTTTAATTAGATAAGCGGCATTGCCACTATGATAGTCAACTTTACAAACAACCAACAACAACAATAAAGTTAGAAATTGTTTCAGATGCTAAACAAAATTGGTGTCCCTGAAACTTTTACTATATAAAAATACTTGCTTTTTCACCAACGTTTCATGAAGAATCTACTTCAAAAAAAGGGGGAAATGATAACAATTAAATTACTATAAAAGTAAAACTTTTCTTCTGATGCAAGTAATCTAAGAAGTTACATGTTAAAATAACAAGTAAAAGCATTACAAACAGGACTTTTGTACATTGAAAATCGTGTTTTATCCAGAATCTGGAAAAGTAAACATTTTTCATTATTAAGTTCAACAAAAAACTCTCCAAGCTGCCTTATTAAGTTTTAAAGCCTTGAAAAAATATAGAAAAGTTAATAAAGAGAACGGAGCTTGACACTTTGTGAAACTCATTGAGACAAAGCAAACAGCAAACTAATTCCAAGCAAAGCCATTCCAAGATTAATCATGCTGTTGTGCTCTTCTTAGGCAGTCTTATGGAATTATACGCAGGCTTTCCAATTTCAGCTCATAATTTTGCTTTTTCTAAACGCCATTGAGTATTCAGTAAACAGTTCCTTATGTGAAAGATGCCCTCACGTGATGTGTAAGACATAATCAAACTCTCGTGTTAATGGAAAGAGTCCCAATAATTTCACAAGATCACAGAAGATTACTGCCAGCAACTTTGGAGTATTTTGCTGCGTAGCATTTCACCGTTGTCCATCAGGCCTCACTGGAATTTATCAGTTAACCCTAAAAATGTAAACCCTGCGTACAGTATTTGGAGATTAACACACAGAGCCCCAAACTGCCATAGCTGGAGTCAGTGGCAGAGTGTTCAGCAAAAGCAGAATCAGGCTTAACTCCTTTTACGAGACTGCTGTTTCAGAAACAGAATGCCATAGATACTTGCCCTTCCTCTCAAGGCTGCAAAGTTTGGGCAGCATAATTGGTAAGTAGCCATAGGTAGCAGAAGTGAGGGGAAAACACAGTTTTGCAGAGAAAAGACAGCTTTCAGGCTACAGTTGGTGACCTCTTCCAATATGAAGAACACCGCTGAGTGAAGGGCTGTCCGTGGCCTGCCCAGGGGAGCAGAGGTGAAGGGTGCTGCTGCAGGGAGCGAGGCTGGCAGGAACCAGGAATCTTTCAGCCTGCCTCCTCCAGGGATGTTGCTGTCTCTGTGACGGGTCTTCACGGCAGCATCTGCCTATGCTTCACTCTAAACTCAGCTCATCCATGCAGTCACTCAAAGCAGTTTCCAGCCCTGACATTAATAATGCCTCAGAATAATTAAAACAGCAGCTACACACAATATTTTGATGTCCTGGATTTAATCTGTGTACCCTGCCTATACCCTTACCTCCTTCCCAGGCACTTTGAAAGGCTTCGATCTAGAATGGGAATGGAATTAACTCAAATTGCTGAGTCCAGGGTATATTTCTCTCTCTGTAGCAGGCAATTCCTTAGTCTCCCAATGAAATCTATTGGGAGATATAAATGCTGCTGTATACATTTTCTGTGTAAATTTTGCTTCAACAGAAGCAGAAGCCAGCTGTGCAGCCGTAGCTTTTTGTTGTAGTTCCTCAGCAGCCTGCAAAACTGTACGGAGTGCTCCGAGCCTCTGACAAATGTCAGTGATGACACCAGACTTTAATGAAAATTTAAACGTATCTGTGAGCTGTACTGATATCCTTTTAAATGAATTGCACTTGAAAGTAATTGCACTAATATGTAGTCGCATTTTTAAAATGCTTTTGAGATGCCACACTGCCTCATGCATCATTTGCAGCTTACTTCGTTCAGTCCCAATCATGCAGGGGTTTCAGGCTGCAGCTATCCTCGCAAACACTTCGTAACTAGAGGTTCCTGTATCAGCAATAACGTTTTATGCCCTGGACCCAGCTCAACTTTTTTGAAAAGTGATCATCTGGAAGTCAGCCTGAGACCCAGCTGTGTCACACGGATTTTCCCTGCTTTCTGAAACGATCTGCTCCACTGTTTTTGAAGCTTCTGGACCTTGTGAGCAGGGACTATCCAGTGCATCGCCACTGCTGTTGCAGTGAAGAGGGGAGGCGATGTCGGAGGGCTGGTCTGATGGTTTGCCTGGAGCAGATGGCAGAGGCACGGACAAAGGAAGATTCATCATGTAGAGCACGTTGCCCAGACGTCGAGACACCTTTAAAGACAGAAACACAGTTGCAGGAGCTGCTTCTTGAGGTAGAGTTAACATCACTAAATGTTGAGGCTGGCTGTCACGTAGCAATGCCAGGGACAAAGCCTGGAAGCCATGTAGATCCCAACCATCTTATCAGTGGTTAGCAAAAGTGAAAAAAAATCTCTATTTTCTCTCTCATATTTTTCTAGGCTCAGCCTTTTTCCATTTTTCTTGTGGAAGGAGCTTGGCAATGCTCAGCACAGCCTGCCTGGGAAATGGCTCAGCGTGCTGGCGCTGACAGCTCTTGCTCTCTAGGTACTGTGGCACCCAGGAGACAGAGGGGAGGCAAACTGCCAGCCAGGAGCTGGGAAGGTGGTTTTAAAAAGAAGAGTGACAGAGAGCTTGAGATTAAAGAAAACAGACAGGCAGACAACAGAAACATGCAGAGAGTTTATATTACTGGATGAAATGAAGAGCAGAAAATTTTAAACATAAAGGGACAGCCTGCCTATGAAACATGTAAGGTTATATTCCCAGAAAGGCTGTAGAAATATTCACTTGGCATCTTTAAAGGCCAGGCTGGAGCAAAAGCAAGTATGTATCAAAACACTTCTTACCAGCTGGGAAAGGAAAAGAGTGCAATGGAATAAATCCATCAAAATCATCAAATCCATCTTTTCCATTGCCAGCCTCAGCTTAGCCTCCAGTTCAGTTGTGTCCTCACTCTAGTTTGGGCATCTCTCAAACTATCGCTCCTCACAACCCCTCCACCTCCAGTGTCTCCCTGCGTGCTGTCGGCAGAGAAGTGAAAGCAAACTATGCTGGAAGCCTTTTTTTTTTTTTTTTACCCCAATATTAATGGTAATTACCTTATCAATGAGAAAAAAAATAAAATGTTTTTGTTTAGAAAAAAAATATCCTGATATCTTCTGACTCTTTCACGTCTTCATGGCTTGCTGGTTTTGGTACATTTGGTGATCATACCTGAGAGCGGATTTTTAATGCTGGTCCGAGTTTTAAACCCATCGTATCCAGGAGATGTTCCTCTGTTAGCAGCGGGAGGGTTTCTCCATCAATAGCGTGGTCTTTGAATATCTTACATGAAACAAAAAAATAACATCATGGGGTGATAAAGCAGACTTCACTGGTTATTTTTTTTGCTTAATCCTGAGGCATAGACAACAAAAGGAGGAAATAATTTTAGTGTTTTATCTTCCTAGTTCTCTCTAACTGCAGTGTGAGGCTGTTTGCTCAGATGTACAAATAGCTGCACATTTGCCTGTAACTGATCTACTTTCTTTTCTTGGAAACTTTGTCATCTTTCCATGTTAATTAGTGAGGTTTTTGTTTGTTTCATTTGGGTTGTTTTGTTGCTTGTTTCATTTTAGCCTGCTGTCAATGAAAGAGGAGTGTTCATCTTATTAGATCTTTCCCAGCAGTGTATGCGATTTCAACCTCTTGCATTTCTCATGATATTTCACTTTTTTAAATGCAATGACACTCATAAAAGCTCAGGGGGGTAGGTGGGTTAAACCAATATCCAAGAACGTAGAAGTGCTTTAAAAATTGTGCAGGATATGTAGAAAGAAAAAAAATCAAGATACTTTTTTTTATACTGTTGTTTTGCTGCTGATCCTCTTAGTACGTGTCATGAGCAATGACTGCAGATTGCAGCATGCGAGCAGAAGTGCATGCGACCTCTCAGAGCATGGGCTACTACTACATTTATAACTTTGGGACAACTAGCTAACCTCTAACATACTCGTTTGATGGCCTTTAAATCTAGATGATCCTAAAGGCCTTAAAATGTGACTGTGAACGTGAGGTATGTTTGTAATCACCTGGGCATAATCTGAACAGCCTGGGAGGCTGCCGATGAAGTTGTATACATCATCCACAGTCCACTTGCGAATGTCTTCGATGGTAGAAATGTCTTCTCCATTCAGGATCAGGCCATGTGCTCCTGTAAGGAAGAAGGACAAGCGTAATGTTTTTAGGACTCTGCTGGCAAATCGGTTGGAAAAGACTGTTAACATGAGAATTTGTACACTTAGCCAGAGCCCCAGATTTTAACAGCACTGCGTATGAATTCTACATTTAGTTGCCATGACTCTGTTGTACCAAAATTTAGCTTAGATCAAAGGGAAGGAACAAGAGAGCAAGTCATTAACGATACTGAATATCAATATGCCATTTAACTGCGGGCTGGAGATTTGACAAACCTGGAGTTAGCAATGGGTTGCTGGGTACTGGAAATCCATATGGTAGTGCTGAGAAGGGGATTGCAGAAGGGTACATGTACTTGTCATCAAACGCAGCACAAGAGCTATTAGATTCCTTCTCATTCGTGTTGCTGCAGCTGTTGCTTTCAGCAGAAATTTCGTGAGCAGCACAGTTTTTCCTCAGGTCTTGTTCAAACTCTTTGCAGTTTTTGGCAACTGCAGATGGCTCGGTCTGATTTTTGCTTTGTTCGTGTTTGTTTGGTGTCTCCACCTCGGCTTCTTTCTTGTCCTCTTTCTCGTCATCCACTGCGGTGGAAGCAAGGTCTGCAGTTTTGTCTTCAGCTTGGTTCTTGGTGCCATTGGCACCACAGTCTGTGCTTTTGGGATTTCCAGCTCTTCTTCCTGGCCGGCGGCCCCTCTCCCTCTGCAAAGCGCCGACTGGAGGGTACGGGCTGGCTGCCATGAGCATAGTGTTGCCGTGAATTTCATCGAGGGTGGTACGATGAACGTATAAGTCACCGGGAAGGTGGCCTTCAGGTAGTCTGTGCCTGCCGCGGAAAGCAATGGGGCTGGCTGGCATCCCGTGGTAAAGGAAAGGTGCTTCCAGGCCCAGCAGCCCTTTCCGATGAGCTTTCTCCATTTCTTTTTGCTGAAAAAGAGCACTCATCTCCATTTCCATCCTAAGAGACACACAGAGCACAAGCAGTCAGAGCAGCTCTGATCTTTAATAATCTCTTTTATTTTTTTTTTTGTGTTAGATTTGACAGGGCGGCCTGCTCCTCTGGGGCCTAGAGTACCGGGGGGATCACAAGACCTTGGTCAGGGGCAGAGTACCTTCAAGAACAAAAATTTGGGCCCATTTGGGCCCAGCACAGCTGCAGGGGTGCAGCAGGTTGTTTGATAACACCTGGTTATCAAAGCCAGAGGAAGTGGGAGAGCTGGGGGCAGAAAGCAGGGGGAAGGTGCTAGGACTGGCTCGAGAGTTGGGTAAGAGTTTGTCTTGGGGATTTAGGGTGAGCTTGTTCACTTTGGGGGTTTCTTGGGTTTGGTGGGCTGAGGGAAGAACCTGAACAGGAAGGGCTGGTGCTGATATGGCTGGGGGGATATAGGCTGGCACTATTTGTGCCTAGCTATTTTCCTTGTTTTTTTTTTTTTACTGTGTGGCAGCAGTTATGTGAAGCACGTTGTTGATGCAAGTCTTGTGCTTGGAGGAGTTCAGCAATCAAGACTGGCTTACTGAAGAGCTTAAAACACTTCTGTCATAGTTCTCCTGAGATGCCTAATCAAAATTTGTCAGTTCTTTGCTCTTAACCTCGCTATGCAAGTGATGCTGCAGCTCAGTGCTGTGCCGAATCCCAGTGCAGCTATAGTTGGGGTCAGAGTTTCCCTATGGAAATGGTGTGGCTGTGAGGGAGGGCATTAGCAACTACTTCACCAGCTACTGATTACACTGAAACTGGTACAAACAACCAGGCTCTCTGTAGTAACCCTGACACTCACATTGTTTGGGTAAACTGGGAAAGCTGTCCACCCTTGGTGGGGTGGAGACGTGGCTAATCATCCCCAGGGCCCAGCTGTAGAGGCTCAAAGTAGTGCATGTGATAGCACACAGCTGTAAAGTTTGAATTTGTTTTTGACTTTTTGTAACTTCAGGCTGTTTGGGTCCAGAGCTCAAGGGCTGGGTCTGCAATTTGTAGCATGTTTGTTTCTTTAACCAAGCTGAGAGGGTTGTTTCTGTTCCCTATCTCATTTTAAGGCTAAAAGCAAAATAGGGACAAGCAGAAAGTTCAACAGTCTCGGACCCTCAGAGATGGGAGGGCACTCTGCTTCTCTGGGTGGTTTGATCAGTTATCTCAACGATTCCTAATAAAAAAATCAGCAAAGTCTGTGACTTCATCGCTTCCATCTGCCTTTGCTGCCCTAATCCTGGCCCACACCTCAGAGCAAAGCTTACTCTCAATTACCTGGCAATATTTTGCTTTTGAACCAGTTCCTGCCTTCTGGCCACAGCTTCCATGGATTCCGGCTGGAGAAAGCTGTATCCTTAAAGTGAAAAAAAAATAAAACAAATTGTTTCCTCAAGCAAATGCACAAACCCCAGAGCAAGGCAAAGGCACTTCAAAAGGCTTTTTAAGGCTTGAACCGTGTGCTTCTTCAGGAAGCTGCTGTGACTTCAAGTTAAATACTACTTGTGTTCATTACTTCAGTGGGAATATGTAGAAGAAGCATGAAATCTAGGATCAGATGTGTTGTTAGGTGCACCCGCCATTACCCATAAAGGAAGGAGGTTGCAGGGTTGTGTTATTTGGTGGCTTAGGTCTCTGAAGTAGTTACAGCTGCTCAGAAAATAATAGCCACCAGTTAAGCAAAGCAAACCTGCTCCTTAAAGACTATTTTCAGCCTAGGTGTCATGTTATTTTAAAAGGCATTTCTTCTTGAGGTAATCTCTTATTTGAGATCTGCATTTAGAGGAAAAAATCTGAAGCCAGAAATTCTTTTTATGGATCTATGCAGAGTCTGCGTCCCCTGGTCAAAGAAGGAACCATAAGATAGGACCTTTCAGTATAAAGTGGTGTCTAAATTGATTATAAATAAACTCCTGTAAATATATTTGCAGCGTGATGTGTGTACCACAGTTCTGCTGCCATGCTGTGGTATCCAGCCTTCCCTTAGAGCTGTGCCCTGTAATTCTGAGTCTTCATTTAGGACAACCAACAAGGCAATTTAGAAAGTGTAATCTGTTGAGAGATAAAATGACATCTGATACTGTGATTAGAGAATATGGTCAATAAAGTAGTCTTTTAAAACAGCTAATACTGATACATGAGCATGAGTTAAATGTAGCAGAAAATGTTGATTGGACTCATTTGTTTAGCTGCAGCCTTCTGTTTAGGTGTGCGATACCTGGGAAACAAAAAAGGAAAGAGGGAACACAAAGATGCAAAATGTTTGGAAATCAGTGTATTTAACAGAAGTTAAAATTGGTGTTTAAGACCTAAACTGGCACAGTTTAGAACCCCTAGTAAGAGATAGTCTCATTAAAAGGAGACAATCTTACCAAAGAAAATAAATTAGTTTTGCAGATACTGCTGATAAACCAATGGGGGGAAAAAAAACTAATAGGTGCCATTTGTTTTCTCAGTTGCATGCTATCGCTTTTCAGCTTACAGATAATGCTTCATTACCTGGGCCTGGATAAACACGGTTGGACAATATGTTTGGCATGTTTGTGTGCTGTGGGACTGTGGGCCCGAGGTGGGATGCTATATGAATTTGTCTTGGGTCAGCTGATGCCATCATTTCGGTGGAAGGTAACAAATCTCTGCGAGGAAAAAAAAGATGTTTAGACATGGAAAGGACACTGGTTAATACTAATATAAGGATTTTATGTACTGAAGGACAGCACATGAACATTTATTCTTTAATTGCAGTATTATGCTAGAGAAATGATGCAAAATACCTGTCTACCAGTCGAGGCTCGAACTGGGAGGAAATCGTCTGCATTCTCTGCTGGCCGGTGCCCATTAGCGGGGGGTTTACTGCCATCAGCTGATTCCTCATGAGCATCTCCTGGCGCTGCCGCAGTTCTGACACAAAGCATACACAGTTTCTGCTGCCACCTTAACTGCTTTGTTTAAGTAATGCGGTTTTATACAATCAAAATGCAGTAAAAATAAGCAGGATGTGCACAGTCAAGTGTATAAAGGGACAATTTACAATCAGCAATAACTTGTATATCACTATTAAACTAGAAGGGCATAGCCATGAACGTGAAGTTCTCTGTTTGAGAGAGTTTTCATTTCTAATATGATTTTTCTTTTTAAAAAATCTTACTAGCTGGGATCAGCCTTGTTGTGAGAGAGCAGCTCTAGCAAGAAGAGCCTGCAGTGAGAGCCAGAACCTCAGTGTCCAGCTACAGCGTCTGTTGCTGAGCTGCTCTGTGGCCTTGACTCCTCTTTCAGATGCTTAGCACCTCTGGGTCAGCTTCTGAATGCCAGCAATTCCCCATGTTAACTTTTAATTACCTTGATAGCGAAATGCTTTTCCAATTATTCCTAAGAGAAATTTGAGATACCTTTTTAAAAGGCATTCAACCTGTTGCTGGCTGTTTCTTGAGATTAGCAATCCTATAAACAAATGTGCCCTAAGTTTTCTTCCTGCTTACCTCCTGCTGCCATGCCACTTGCTAGCCGGTACAAGTGCTTCTCCTCGAGAGCTCCTTGCTCCCCCAGCATAGACATCTTTCTCATGTGATCCCGAGGAGTCATGCTGTAAGGAGACAGCAATGGTTTTCCAGTGAGAACAGAATCAGCAGGCCCAAAGAAAGGAGTAAGACATTCAACAGTATAAGGAACAGTAGGTTTTATACAAGTTGTCCCATCCCTGTGATTAAGTGTTTAAGGCCAGGCTGGATGGGGTTTGGAGCAGCCTGGTCTGGTGGTGTTCTCTACGTTTCTGAATGCTGTAAATGCTCAATTCTGTGTTGGCAAAGATTGTGGACTTTTTTTTTTTTTTTTAAGGATACTTTAGACTTAAAGCGGTTTAGGATGCTGGGTGCCTCATGAAGAGCATTTGAGCTGCCAAAGTGCTTCTGAGCTGCTAAAGCATGCTAAAGCTCAGTACTAAAGCGTTTTAGTGCAGAACTAAACTGTGCAGCAGCTCAAAAAATAGTCGGCAACTGCGAAGATATTTGCTGTACCATATTGGTCCAGTGACCATCTGGGTGGTTTCTGTTCATGGCTGAGTGGGCTGTACTAAATGCACTAGAAAATGAAGCTGAAATTGTAAACTTCATCCTAACTTCTGTATATCCTGGTGCACCTGACTGGAGAACATGAAGGGACAAAGCAACTAGCAAAGGGCCATGGAAAAAAAAAAAATAAAAAAAAATAAAAAAAAATATCATTTTAGTTTAGTAAATCAGGAAAGAACAAAAATCAAAGTTAATGTTAACACTGATAAAGTTTCTCCTGTCAGATGACTGAAATGCTGTACCACTTTATCATTTTAGGAAATTGCTTCAATTCAATTTTGCTTCAATTCCCTGCTCTGGTCACAGTGGGGTACATACTTGTTTTTGGGGAAGCTGTCCCTGTGCGAGGGGGGAAAACCACAGAACTGCAGGATGCTTTTGTTCATCAGGCCTAACTAGAACTCCTGCACTTTTGCTATTGTAGTAGAAACACCTTCTTTCTCCCCTATAAAATCACACCTGTGACTAAAATTATGTGATGCAACTTTTAAAGTGTGGAATCACGGAAAACCTGCTGGGAAAGGACCCGTCTATTCTGACCCAAAACCACTGCCTTCATGTAGGATCAAATATACCCTGTCTGTTTTGACCAACACCCAAGTGACAGTAACTGTGGTTAGAAACCATTAGCACCAGTATCACAGCATTATTTGCTGTAGGGTCTGGATTTTGTGTGGATGTGAAGCATGTTACACTGGTGACAGTGTCTGTCTCCTTTCAGAGCTGGAGCAGAGACTATCTAAAACCTTTTTCAAAATCTTTCTTTCATAAAAGTGAGGTTAAATTTTCGATGCTGGCATTTCCACTGAAAAAAAGGGTTCCATTCTGTATACAGCAGCATCCATAGTGGAGCTGATCTGTAAGTTTTGATAGATTATTATCTATTGGATGACTAAAGATATGCCAAGATTCAGAGAGCATCACTTCAGGCAACATTCATGACATCAGCAACTTAGCCTTGCAAAGGCAGACTAGGTGGTCTGTTGGTTTGATATGGAATAGATATTATATTGAGAAGTCATGGAATAATATCACTTAAAAGTTTATCTTCCACTGCATCTGTAGCTTACTGCTTCCACTGACCCAGTTTTTGAATCATCATGATCCAAAAGGAGGGTTTGATTCCTTAATGAGGTTTTCACTGGAGTTGCTCCATGAAGCCGTTCTGTTTTGTTTTGTTTTCTGTTGTGCCAGTCAATCCTGTCTAATTTATCTTGGATTTCTTCTCAGATACACGAAAAATAACTCTGGTATTTCTGGTCAAAGTTTTCAGGATGCTGTTTCCACTGAAACTAATCTGCTTTCCTAAGCTGGATGTCAGAACCCGTATAGTGCAAATTTTATGTAAAGGACATGTTTTGTATGTATGTTATCCGTTTTAAATTCCTTGCTAAGTTCCCTGCCTTTCCTGTTCAGGGAAGTATTGAGTTGATGTGGTAGGATACATACTTAGCTCAACAACCTAATAGTAAGACTAGTATATAACCTTGTGTCAGGAGGAGATACTGAACTCCCTTAATTCATTACACCATTTGGAAAAAACACCTTCTTGAGATATTTAGCTGGAGCTCTGACTGGCAGGTCAAAATTAGGGTACTTAAAGCTCATACTATTTTCATAATAACTAGCATAGTAGAAAAAAAAATCTCTAAGAAGAGAACAGGGAAAGTATACTTCTGATACATATATTAGCTGGGATTTAAGAGCAGCTCAAAATCCGGCCGCCGAGTTCATATAAATTCATACACACCAGCTGTCCAGTGTTGCATTCATATATGGCTCTTCTCTGATCCTATTGCACAAATCCTGGCTGTACAGCACATTACAGGGATGAAGACAAGTTAATCTCTACCTTTAGAGTCTTACCCTTAGCAAACCCTTCTTGGCAGCAGGCAGAACCACTCACCCAGTACTAATTCTGTCTCAGTTTATTAGACAAGAAGTGGCAAGACACGAACTTCATGAAGCAGAAGCATTTGGAAATCTAATCATCCTCCGTGCGCTTTCAAAATGTCTGTAGCAGTTCTGCGTCCATATCATAATAGCATCTTATGTATAGTACAGATTTATTGGAAGACTTATTATTTTAGTTAAACACATTAAGATTTCATTGACTAATACTGCTTTTATATACATCAAATGCATATAATTAGCATTTTTAAAGCAATTTTTGGTATACCTTTTCAATAAATGGATCTATGGATTCTTTGAAAGAAGCTGGGTATTGTTTAAAATTTTCATGTAAATTGATGTCAGAGAAATCCCTTAAACATATGATATAAGCGTGTATCCAAGCTTATGAGTGAAATACCTGAAGCAACTCATGCATAGTATCATTTAATTCCCATTGTCTCCTTTCTTAGAAAAAGAAGTTGTGATTACTTGAGAAATCAGATTCTGGTTGAAAAAATAAATATTATTAATACTCTAGTGTTATTAGCTGTCATATCAAGGCTTCTTACCTTTAAACGATGCTAGTGCTGAAGTTGTACTTATTCAAGAACCCACAACCAGTAAAGTAAGTTACATTTGGAAAACAAGAAAGGGATTATACCAACATTATGTTTTACAGGATTGTGAAATATGTCATCTTAACTGGGGTGAGGTACCATTGGAGAAGTTGTAGGGCTAAATTCTAATCCTAGATACGTGGGCACAGACTGCTCAGAGACTGAGATTAGAGTGTAATCCTAAAACTGGATTGAGAACGATACATTCCCTAAAGAAAGGAAAATAACTATATTTACACTGTGTGTGTCATCCAGTAGAGTTCACATTGCATGCCGCTACACCGAAATGGAGACATGGATGTTTCACCATTTTGGAGCTAGCTAATTGTTAAGACTGCAAGCAGCAAGTCCAAGTTCTTTTAAAGCATGTTGGTTTGGGGAAGAGATCAAGGCCTAGTGCTGGTAAATTCAGTCCTTTGGGTACTAAGTTAAGCTGGCAATAGGAGTTCGTCTTGTTGCCACTGAAATGTGTGGGGGCAGAGATAAGGTGGTGTTCCTGCCTGCTACTGAGACACCATCAGCTTTATCGACTGAAACGGATGGCGGAGAGGCTGTGTGCTGAGCACACGTGCACAGCAAGAGCCCTGAGCAGGTGAGACGGGCAGATGGTGGAGGGAAAAGCAGCAGCCCTTCTGCTGTTTGACGTGGCATGGGAGTGGTACGGATACAGGACGGTGAGCAGCGGAGCAGGGAGTTCTGCTCAGCATCTCTCTGAGCTCCAGGCTGGGACCAAGAGGCTGGGACCAAGAGGCTGGGTCCTGCAGAAGCACGGTGCTAATGACTTGGAGTTGCATTTGTGGCAGCACCCAAAGGCTTCCGCTGAGCAGAAGCTTAAGTGTGCACACAAAATGTTATAACTATGCTTGCTAGAAACATAGGAAAATAACTAAGCAAGAACTAATGAAAATAGTGGTGGTAGCAGAGCGGGTGTGTGCATACGTGTGTCTATGTGTAACATGGCACACCGACCCTCGTCTCCTGACAAACTGGTACGTGGCAATCTGTTTATAAGGGATGGGGCTCTGCATTACATGGGTTATATGCAGAGAGAAAAGCATGATGAAATTTGTTTTCCCTACGGATTTATTTCATAATTGGCAACGACATCTGTCTTTTCATTGAAACATTATCTTGTTGTCTTTTATTCTTTTTGAAGTTGAAAGATTACAAAACATGGCATAAGTGAGATCAGTTAAAAACAAAGTGTATTTTTCACTTTTTAAAGATCATTTTTACTTTTAAAGCATTAAGAAAGGTGTTTTTTTTTTTTTTTCTCATTTTTTATTTCTAAATATTGGAAATACAAGACTTGGAATGGAGAACTTTCTGATGGTCAGAGAACAAGGCAGGTATTTTCAAATGAAATGCAATTGAATTATAGTGGGATTCTTGCCTTACTTTAACCTGAAATACCAGTGCAAATGACAACACTGCCAGTCCCAAAAGAAACCAGGCCGAGGGAAGATGAAGATGTTTCAGGAAGGCTCTTTAAAACTATTTATATTTAACAACTTTGATTTCCACGGTCTAACTAAGTGTTTGAATCTTGAAAACCTGTACCAAATCCTCAGTACCTTTCCCCTTGAGTTAGAATCGCACCAGTATCTTTCAGACTTCCCAAAGTTCTTTGATAAAAATGTAGAAAACTGCATTTGTTGTGTCTTAGACCACTAAGATAAAACAAGATTATTATTATTATTATTTTGTATTATTAATCTTTTCAGGCTACTTTTCTTCATTATAAATCAAAAGAGCACAAACTGATTTTAAAATATATTTGCAGGTGTATTTAAATATATGCAAATCAAATATCAGATACTAAAACCATCATTGTTTTCCACATTCATATAGAAAATTATAAGTTTTAATACAACCTTTTACCCTTTACAAGAGTAACATGAAATTGCAGATTGGCTCCCGTATACAGACTCAAAAGTCAGCATGCTCAACAGACTGAATGTTTTCTGTTCCACAGTTTGTAGGATCAGGCCACAATAAAATTACTTGAGTCAGGACTGTCTCTCTCGCTCTTTCCCTATCTTTGGAGCTTGGGGGAGAGGGGAAATTCACGTACTCTGTAACTGAGCAGCTTGAAATTTTAGCTTAGAAGGCAATTTAATAGTGCCCAAGCCTTTCTCGGTCTATAGTTAATTCCACCCACATATTCCGATAATACCAAGATGTAAGGAACTCTTACAGCATAACGTTATTTTTACAGAATATATCACACTGCATATGCTGGTGTTCTACAAAGCTGTTATCACCGGGGTTTGTTACAGTGACTAGGCATAGGAGCAAAACTTTAATTAGGCAAATCTAACGTATGTATATCAGAAGAAAACAGCCAAAATCAATAGCTTTGATTAATTCTGATTGCACACTGATTTAGAAAATCCGCTGCTCTAGGAAATACCTGCAAAATATTGATTTTTATCTATAGCATTGAAAAAAAAATAAATTAGCACAAAGATTCAGCTCTACGCATTAACAGTTATCTTTTAAGAATATTTTGTGACAGAAGACAATGAAACATTGGTTTGCATATATTAAGCGACTCAATCTGTATCCAATTTGCTTGCAAAATACTGATTTTGCAATGAAAAGCCTTCCCAAATAAAACCTTTCATTTGTGTAATAAATCTTTAAAAGTTTCCAAAACGATCAAATTTATGCTTTAAAACAAATACAGAGTTTCCACCTGAATATGCAGGATTATTTACCCACGAGAATACACATAAAAATTGCTGAGAAACCGGTACGTAGTTAATCACATACTTTAGTTTTTCTATATCTCCCTTTCCTACTCCTAACTTTACTCTTTTCATTCCAGTGCTGCTTTTAAAGAAAAACACTGTGAAGAAGGCTCCTTCAGTCTCTGCAGTTTCTATCATAAGTCTTCCTATAAAATATGAAAAATCATACATTTCTTGCTTAGCGGATGTAGCATAGCCATTTACATTTAAAAAATAGCACTATTTAGTTTTATTACGTATACTTACATCTATTGTGAAGGCCTTAGTCTTGAGAAAAATGATGACACCATGAACCTCCGAGAGTGTGTGCCTTCACTAGAAGTCTTCCTTTCAAGCTGCCTCAGTAATGTGATTGGCAGCTTTTAAAACACATCAAGATTAACATGTCAAAAACTGCCTTAACTAACGCTGACTTTACTTTAAATACAAATTGAATTTATCTTGATTAGCCCTCATCCCTGCTCCTAAGCCCTACCCACTCTGACATCACAAGCCCTTCTCCAATAGCATCCTCTAACCAGGCTGTAAAAACATAATTACAAGAAGAGCACTGCAGTGATCTGATAAACCTATTTCACATTTAACCTGCTAAGCTGTTGTTAGCTTTTAAGATGCTTGATGCATTCACTTAAAATCTTCCTGTTCCTAAAAGAAATAGGAGAGGTGGCTAAGAAGTGCCTAGCTCTGCTGCATCGTGTTACTTCTGCGCGCTGATTTTCGGAAACGGTGGACTTCTGGCAGTTGGCAAGCGTTCCCCCCAGAACTGCCTTATTCCAGGACTGTGCATCCGATTGGATTGGGGAGAACTAGGAGATGGAAATCCCGTTAAGCATATTGTGAGGCTAACACAGGGATCAGATGGTTATACTGCTCAAGCTGGCAATTTACTCTTTAATTCTCACTGCCGGTGGGTTAACTCTCAGAATGAACGCCTGGTAAGTGGCACATTTTAAAATAGCAGGGTGTGGCTGGTTTCTGCTAATATCCATGTCACCTGGTGGCACATCAGAGTTAATGTTTGTTAATCCCTTGTTCACACACTTAAAGTTCATCAGATGCTCGCTGCAACATCAAAAAATTGCCCCAAGTCCTCTCAAATGCTAACACAATGTGTAAGCCTGGAGAAAATTCCTTATGAAAATTGCTGCCGGAGAAGCATTAACGTTAACAAAGGGCTGTAATTCTGCTATAGTTCAGCATGACCTTACAGAAAACAAGCTACCTTTTTGTAACGTAATGCAAAACATAGAGAAATCCTACAGTACATGGTATTTAAAAAAAAAAGTTAGCAATGGTGACTCTAAATATTTTTGTTGTTGATGCTACTGCGGCTATACTGTTGCTTTCTGAACCTTCTTAATTAAGAAGGAAATCATACCCAGAATTGTTATTTTTCAAAAAAAAAAATTCCAATGCTAGTGTTTTTTAAATAACCTGAGAATAATTTGCTTTTGACTTGAAATGTAATGAATCAAAACAGTCTTGAGAACAGCTCCTTTGCTGGGATGTTTCAAGATTGTCTGGGTGACGATGAACCAAATGCTTTCTGAGGTATTGGGTTGCCCAAACAGATTAAGAGCAAAGTATTGCATCAGCATATATTTTTCATCAGATGTGTTAAGCCATGTGAATCACTTTTCAGGAAAACTAGGAAAGTTTAATATTAGGAAAAAATACTTCCTATGGTAGAAGCAAAACCAATATAATAGGGATGCATATACATGTATATTTTTTTCTATTTTACCTAATGAGGGAAGTTTGGAGAGAGAACACTACTCAAGCCCCCCGGCATCCTGTCTTTGATTTTTGGCACAGGATCAGGACTGCTGTGTGCTGTAGTGAGGTGTGAAAACCACAATTCATAAAGATGCTTTACTGGCCCCTTTCCAGAGAAGATCTAGATGTTCTTGGCTGGATTTCACAGGCATCAGGGTATATTTCTGAGTCATGCAGCGGTCTGTCTATCTCTGTGGTCCTGTTTTTGCTGGAAAAGTGGTAGAGCAGCAATGGAGCAGGAGAGAGGGGGATGTAGAAGATGAGTTCTGAGTAGAACAAAGCAATGTGGACTCTATCAACTTGGCCTAGGCCTCGGTCTGTCAATTAGTGTCACTGTTAGCTAAGATGATTTAGGGCAGTGTAGTCCATGTTATCCCCTTTGCACTGATGAATCTATCGGTAGGTGTTTCTGTAGCCTGACAGCTCCCATCCAGTGTCTGGTGGTTGCAGCCTGAGCTACTGGCACTAGATAAATTCGAATGCAAAAGATGGAGCTGCAGTCACGCCTTCTTCTGTACACTCTTACCCAGATTTAGTGCCTGGGGTTACCTCTACGGCAAGCAGTGCCAAAGTCCCAAAACTGGGATTTGAGCCTTCCAGTATAGGATGCACCAAGACAGCATCGCTTCATCCTCAAGTGCCAGAAATTATTAGCATACACTATGATGGTAGTAGCTCTAATCTTACTGTTGTCACCAGATATTTTGTCAGGTCCGATCTAAGTCAGAACTTTATTTTCTCCCCTTCTTACACAATCAATAATGAACATGTCTCAGCTGATGGGATGTATAGCTTTGGTCTTCAAAAACGGAAGGCAAATAACGATATCAGACAATTTTGTTACCAGTTCAAGGGCTGTTGTTTACCAAAATGCAATGATGGAATGGATTTGTATAAATAGAGAACCTGCTAAACTAGAGTCTAAGCAGGTTTTAATCCACAGTTTCCAAACACTGTCTGTCATAAGTGAGGAATCTGTGGAAGAGTGATAATCCTGACTTCTTCTCCTTATGTGTTCACTGAAGCAAGATGCATCTCAGTGGAGCCTAACTTCTGTGTAATGAAATGAGCTGGGCTGACACAGAACTTGGCAAATGGCATCTTTATCACTGATCCCCTTTTTCTAAAATGAAATCTGTGTTCAGAAACATGAAATTCTTTAGCTAAACCTCACTTTTTTTCTATATTTCCCCCAAAAGTTTTAAACCAGAGGAGTGTTCACAGCTGAGGCACCTGTATTTGTGGCAGCATAGGTAAGGAACAATGTGGTCTGATCAGGAAATCTGAGACAGTTAGGCTGGAAATCCCAAGTTTAGTTTTGAACAAAAAGCTGTATCCTATAATTCTGGGATTAGAAACAATAACTGGACTCTACAGTGATGGTGTTGGCTTATAAACATGTGGGATCCTGCTTTTGGAAGAAACTGAAAAATAACCAGAGAAGGTAATGGGCAAAGCTGTGTGTTGGAGTGCCACGGTAATCATCTGACATCTGAGTGCACAGAATGTCCTTTAAGATATAACACTGCTTGGGAGTGGGTGAGTCTAAGGGACGAATGAGACATGGCAAACCAATAAGTTCCTTTGAAATCTAAATTGACCAAACACTGTTTGTTGAAAGAATATTTTATTATTATTATTATTTATCTATCTATCTATTTAATTATTCTTTCATTTTGTGTCCCTGAATCAAAATGGTTGGAAATGTCTGGATTTGCAACCGTAGAAGACCTGATTTTTTGTTTGACTAACGTAGTCCTAAAGGGAACTGAAAAGTTTTGGTCACATTTTGCAAACTGACCAGATAGTGGAAGATGCACTCTGCCATGCTTGTGTCATCTGTGGAACTTCACTCCTTTCACTCTGGACATGTGTTTGTACATTGTTTTCATATCTGCTTGTTTGGGATTTTTTTTTTTCATTAGCCTATGTATGGATTTAGGGTATTTTTGGTTGTGGAAGGACAAATTGCAACTGCATTGGTATCACACTGAAAAAGAAAAGTGTTGAGTAAACCCTGTCTTTTGAATTAGCTTTTGAAATGATGGCTAGAAATACAGGGATTCAGGTGCTGTCATTTAGGATGACCATAAAATGCTTGACAACCAGCTCGTATATCACCAAAAACGTGCTCTCCAGTCTGAATATGTATTTCCAGGGAGTTCCACAGAATGCAATGGGGTTTCCCTGAACTATCCAGACCCATTGTACCAGATGGTACCGTATGGAAGTAACACTGATCCTTTGACTCTGTTGATTTCTAATTAGGTTTCTAGTAATTAATATAGTTTGCAGGCCTTGCATGAACTCTGCAGATTACCCATTCATGTAAATGATTAACTGAAAGGGGATTACTCCTGGCATAAGTTCAACCAAAAAGAATTTTCCAGCCCTGAAAATCTTCTTTGACAGACTAGTAGGTAGTAACAGGGAATAAAATATTTAGTTTGTATTTGTGTAATTCCATTTCAAAAAGGGTGAGTCGATAGAAGAGTGTTAAAAGCATAAGCATGGTGGATATGAAGATACATTTTCTGGGATACATCTTTCAGTCATGCTTTTTATGGGATCACAATTTCTATGAAATCAAAATGCATATTCAGTGTGAAATAGCAGTTGGAGAAATCTACTTATCATTGCTATTATTTTATAATTCATAAGGTAAATTCTGTCTGTATGGCTAATAATATGTTTTAAAAGTTCAACCCCATGGAAATGCTCTCAGACACAAGGTCTGATTTTTGGGTGGTCCTGTGTGGAGCCAGGAGTTGGACTCAGTGATCCTTGTGGGCCCTTTACAACTCAGGCTGTTCTCTGATTCTGTGATTTTACACTTTGTGTTTAGCAGCTTGGGCAAAAGGCTGAAATTCTCATAACTATAGAACATCAGTGGCAACGAGGGACACGTCGCGGCTCTGCTCACAACCAGTTCACCCAGCACGTGCACTTGCAAGATGATCCTGCCGAGTGTGCAGCCCCTTTAGCTCGGGCAGAGTCCACCTTTGCATGTCAGCATTGTAGCTCCATAACTTTACTTTTTGTTATTTTTTAAAGCGTAAAAGCACAATGAAAACTCAAAATCTCCCTCAGCCTTTCCACCCACAAAAAGCTTCCCTGAGTTTAGGGGGTCTATTTTAAGGTTATTAGAGGAAGATGCATTTCTGAACCCAACGTTTTCTCTGGTTTAGCATATTCTCAGTGCCTTTTCCAGCATCTCCTGTGATCAGCCTATGTCTATACATAAATACTGAATGAGGCGATTGGCTTTGGTTTTCATAACCCAGTGAAATCTATTTTAAACAGCTGCCTCAGGACCGACTGTGGGCTGATACATTGGAAGGTCAAATGTTTATTTTGTGGAAAACGATGAGAATACTTGGGTACTTTGGACCAAATTTAATCCTCAGGCACGCACACCGATCTCAGTGCAGGGCAGTCTGGAATGGGTTTGCTCCAGGGAACTGTCAGCATTACGCAACATTTCTGATGGTGTGAGACACAGAATCGCCCGGGTGTAGGCAGTCTGCATCCAGTCAGTGGGTGACACAGATACTGTGGGGCTGGTGACATACCGGCAGCACCAGCTGAAAGCTTCACAGCTATGGAGACGAGTTATAAGGAGTCGGAACTGAGAAAAGGTGGAGGATGGAGAAAGGGAAGAGACAGAGCAGGAGAGGGAGCTGTGGGGAGTACGGCGTGGTCTGCCAGGCTGGGAAAGGTGAGCCAGGTACTGGAGCGGGCCCAGCACCAGCTAACCTGGCACTGGCCGAGTCAGCAATGCCAGGAAGCATTTTTCCATCCAATTTCTTGGCCCATGCGATGCCTGCTTCACCAAGGCAGCCCACAGCAGATCGAGCCAAGCAGGAGCCCAGCACGGAAGCTGCTGCAGGCAGTGACATTCGTGCAGAAGGTGGGAAGAGAGCAGCAGAGGTGCGTGCTAGGGGAAGGGAGGAAGAAATAGCATCGTAGTGACTCAGTCCCCTCCTACAGAGAGTGCTGGCTGCACTTGGAGGGAGCAAAACTGGGAAAGGAGCTGCCTTAGGGGGAAGTAAACAAGGGGCACTGTGTTACTGCATGCTGCAGGACTCAACATTAACAATCCCTAGCGGATAAATACCCAAAGACATTACATTCTGTGTAAATATTGAGCCAAATGCCTTCCTGGTATAACCACAGTGATTGAACTATAGCAAGCATTCTGTGTTATTGTAGCCAGGTGCTTGGGGGGTTCATTTTCTTTAATGGAGAAAAAGGGGCATTGAAAACTGAGTTGCTACCTTGCTTGATTTTCATTGAAAGACACCCAACTGAAGGGAGAGGAAATCCCCAAAATGATACTCGGTGGTTAAGTACATAGAATATAGGATTTCAGTGTTTGCAAATCCTTTTTTTCAAATGAACTTGTGGCACTAATCCTCTAATGGCATTATTTCTTTGGAATATATGCCGGATTAAGGAGTCACAATGAGGCAAAGTACAAAAATCCACATTAATCTCTCACCAGTGGATGCTGTGTGGGATGCAACTTTAACTGTTTTGTTCCAAAATCGGTTCTGTCCCTATCTCTGCCCCAGGTCTACCCAGAGGGAGGTACAGATATAAACACATGTGACACTGAGCACTTGGCAGATGGTCACTCACCGTATCGCTGGATACAAAGGGGAAGGCGTTTATTATTTTTAAGCTGCAAAAGCTGAGCCTGCCCATGACATAGGGCAGGCAGTAGATGCGCGGCTCCGTGGGGCAGGAGCAGGACAGCCCCTCAGCAGCACGCCATGGAGGAGACAACACCCGATGTGGCACAGCCTGGGCTTGGTCTGCCAGCTAGCGGGGGCCAGTCTGGGGCTGCCATCACGGTACGTTGCATGTTCTGGGCACACCCTGCCTGGTGCAAAGGATTTAACACACTTAAGGACTTCCCTGGTCCCGAGGAGCGGAGCTTAGCAGATATTCCCCTGCCACCTTCCTGCCGAGCTGCAGTGGGCATTGAACACCACAGGCACGGACAGGGGTTGCCTTGCATCCGTCTCATCCCTGGCCATTCCTTTGTCAAGCACAGCGTGGAAAATGGAAAGGGGACAGCCAACACTACAGCCGACTTGGAGATCCTTCCTGGTTGGGAGTAGAAGTGTGCCCCCTGTTCCTGCAGGGAAAGGCTGCCCACCACACTGTTCTGTGCATCTTTCCCTACCGTAATCATTTCCCCGTGTAGTATGTCTCACGGGCAGGAGGATTTTCCTGCTGTGCACTTTAAGTTTCTCTCCTTAAATCTTATCCTGTTGGCTCCTGGCAGCAGCCGTGCCTCGTTCAGCCGGGTCTGAATCATTCCTGCGTTGACACACTGAGTCAAGCTGTCCCCAGGCTGCTGTCTGCTCGGCTGCTTTCCCTGAACCATTGGGTTTATTACCCAGCGTTATCGCTCCCCACCAAAGCACTCCACTTTGCATATGTCTCTGGTGTGTACATAGCAGAGCAAGGCCCAAAGCTTTTAAGGAAGTGTGAGTGGTGTTGGAACAGGTGCTGACCTGGGAGAGCAGGAAATGGAGATTCTGCCCCATAAGGGGAGACGAGAAGTATTTGGGTGGCTTAGGCTGTGTAAGAGAAGACAGCATAGGTTAGAAAAAATCACTGAAGCCAAACAGACTCAGGAGAAGTGACCACGAGCACGTTTAAGCTGGAAAATGTGACGCTTACTGTCAGAGATCTCAGATTCTAGGGCAGATAGTATAGGTATAGGGCGGTATATATATATGACGTGTAACCTGATTGCCCCATAAAGCTGTGTCATGCTGCTGCCTACAAGCAGCCTGCACGGGACGGCACAGCAGGACCTCTCCCCTCCTGTCTTGTTGCCCTGCGGTGCCAGGAGCGAGCTGTGCGGGTGCCTTTCTCCTACAGCGCTGTGCAACGCCTGGTGGCACGGCACGCAGGGCTTTGCTCAGCCTCCAGCAGCCCTTCTGAGAGGTATGGACAAAAGGGGTGGGAAAACAAAGAGCTTTTCTTCAGGTGCCCTGCAACCTGATCTGTGAGGTGGCTCGGCCCCTGCCAGCAGCAGCTGTCAGGCCAGGCAGTGGTTAGGGTGCAGCGTCGAGGGCTGTGCTGCCGCTTCCTGGCTTCTCACCCGTCGCTGGCCCGAGCTGGGACATGGTCTGGGCGTTCAGGTGGCTTCTCAGCTCTCTCCCCAGCAAGAAGAGGCCGTCTGATTTCTTCAGGAGACCGTGGAGGAGAACAGAGGCAGCAGGAAGGAGCCCGCAGAGCTGTCGTGCAGAACTGCTGCTGCCGGGCTGGTGAAGACAGAAGCTCTTGAAAGAAAAGTATGTGGAAAGTCCTGTTAGGGAGAGGAGCGAGGTTTGGTTTGCATGTCGTGGCTCTCTTCTGCAAGCCCTGAGAGTGCTGCAAATGTGAAACAATTCCTCAAGCGTACCAATGGAAAAAACAGGTATGTGTTTGTGTCTGTTTAGAATAATACTGTTCTACAGCACGAAAAGCAGCAGGCATGAAAACCAGCACTGCTTTGCAGCCCAGGAATTGTGCCTGTACATCTCTGTGCTTTGCTTTGAACAATGTCTGTGCTTTATTTGGGAAATACAGCTGCGGTAGGCTATTGAGAGCAAGCTTAACACAATGCATCAGGTTTTTGTAAGAGCTCTGCCCTTGAACACTTGTATCAAAGCAGATAACTTCCAGCGTGAGAAAAAACACATACGTGTATGCTGCTGCTGCCAGCGACGTTGTATTTAACAGTTATTAAAGTGATTGAGTTCCTGTGCTCTGGGGTTGGCAGTGGATGGTGTGAGGAGTTCAGTGTGGGGCTGTGAGCACAGGAATCAGCTCATGAGCCCTGACCCCCGTCCTTCCCCTGCAGTGCCTGGCACACAGCAGGACTCAGTACGGCCCCCTTCCACCCAGGCTTCACACAGCAAAATCAATGATTGCCTGCTTGGTTTGCATGAGTCACTGCCCGGTTAAAAGCATGTGTGTGCAGGTAAGTGCTAGAATTAGGCCTGGAGAAAGAGTGTTATATTATCATTTAGAGAAAGACAAAGCAGCTCAGAGTCAGCAGATGATGATATGGTTTGTGTAGCATAAATAGAAATAAGGAAATAATATATAAAAATTATTATAAAGTTTAATTTATGTGTCAATTAGTCACTAAAATTGAGGTCATTATAGCACTGAACTTTTTCAAACAAGTTGTCTGAGGGGGTCTTGTTTTTTTTTCCAGCATTGGCACACTCCCAGCGTTCAGAGCTGCAATATCTGGTTGTTTTGTGCACTATCACTGCAGCTTTGCTCTAAGGTTAATGGGGTTTCATTTGCTTGTTCCACCCCGAGCTGGGAGAGCGTGACATTGTTTGGGCAAAGATGTCCTTGTGCTCCCTGCTGCACACCTCCTCCTCTCACCTTCCTTTGGAAGGAGGGGAAATGAGTTCAGAGACTAAACAGTGATAGTGATATTGGTGTGAAGGGGATGGTAGGAAATTCTCAGCGCCCCTGCTGCTATGAAAGAGGGTAAGGAAGAGTGAATGTTAATAAAGCTAATTCCTTCTCTGCTGATCCCCCCAAAGGAGACATTCAGGGCTGCCAGACCAAGAATGAAGAAGCCATCCTGAAGAGCTCCCCATTTGACTTTGTTATAAAACAGTTCCAAGGGAAGAGATCCTCTTCTGGGAAAAGAAAAGAGCAGCCTTCCGCCATCAAAAAATTCTTCAGTGGCTTTGACTTTGGGAAATCTGAAGGCAAGGACGGAGGGGAAACCGAAGAAACAGAAAAAAACAACTCCAGTGCTGAAGATCAGAGTGAGAAGCAAGATCTCTCTTTAGATGGTAACGTTGGTACAGTAGAGAAATCCACATGCATGTGTGTACATTTTAATTTCATAGAGAATCATGTGCTTTTCTTGCTAGCCCAGATGTTGTATTTGCTGCCTGTAATTTATTCTTTAGCCAGAATTTGCTTCTGATTGAAACATTATGAAGGATGTGCCATCTGACTTAATAGGTCCCAAGCAAGGAGTGGGACCCATGTTGCTGAGGAGGGATAAAGCTTTGGGGTGACCTCCCTCTTGATTTCCAATGTGAGAGGTCAGTGCTGGAGTCAGCTCATTAGCTGCAGAGCTTATTTGGTTTCAAAGCCAAGCTTTGAGCAGTAGCTTGGCTTGTTGCATTTAAGATTGGTCTCTGTCCACCCTGCTGCTAAAGCAATCTGAAGACAACAAGAGCAGATGTCTCCTACCCATGGCACTCGTGAGGGGGAGGGGAAGGCAATGGAGGTTCATTATGAGTCTCATTTTGTGCACACAAGAGTACTCTTTGCATCCACACCAGAGAAAAGGAAGTTTTTTTTAAAAAGGTGCTGGAAGGTGAGGTTTAAAATCCCATCCTTTGTCCTGAGAGTTGTAGGTAGGTTGGGGAAAACAAGGAGGGGGCAGCTATTGTCAGTGGAGTTACTGTTTTGTGTAGTTTGGGGCTGTTTGATTGTTTGTTTCTTTTCCAGCTACGGACATGAGATGAAATTACCAGCTTTTTAAAGGATTTAGTAAAGAATGTAAATGCAATTTTCCTTTCTGTACAAACTGTGCGGGGGAAGAATGTAAGGAAAGCAGGAACTGCCTTAAGCAGACAATGTATGAAAATGAACACAAGCTGTTCCAAGGCAGAAGATCACTACGCAACTGCAGGGCCACTTGGTTCTCACTGTCCAAGTGCAGACTGTACTCCAGCAATATGGCATGCAGAGGTGGTTGTATGACGTGCATCCGGAATAGCTGCAGCCCTGAGTTTTGCAAGAATTTAATGTGCTTGAACTAGCCAAACACCCACTGGCATGGGTAGCATGGAGATGTGCGAGGAAGACTCTTTTCTCATTGTGCACCATGAGCTTTGTGCTGATCTGATCTACAGTGATCTTATCACTCAGGTTGTTGGCCCATATTGACCAAAAATAGAACCCATTTTACTGGCAGGTTCAGTTCGTTTTTTAAAGTCTTCACCAGGCAGCCACAGACAGGTTTTACATGCTGGGTTAGTTGCAGGGGTAACCAGGACCCTATTTCTTTGTTACTCAGATGGACCTTCACATCCCATTTCTGAAGCAGAGTCACCATCTGGTGAGCAGAGATTTAACCAGTTCATGCAGAAACTGGGAAAGAAACCTGACAGCAAGAACCTGGATCTAAACAATTGTGCATTAAGTGCAGCAGATGTAACAGAGATGGGTAAATACGCATTTTACTCAACTAGACACTTCATATATTTCTTTAATTCTTATTTGCCTGTTCAGTTGTTCGCTCTCCTCTTTTTCTTTCCCTTTCTTTTATATCAGGCTTGGCTTTATTTAACATTCCATCTGGTGGTTCCAACCTTCTGAGAAATGTTAATTAATGAGTTATATTAATTATGTAATATATATAAATATTAAAACCACGCAAGTCTGTGAAGCTGGAGAATGTCCTTATGCTCAAACTACTGATAAGAAAATACAGAATGTCATGATTTTCTAGTGCTGTACTGGTTTTAGAAAGCACCTCTGTATTAAGATGTATTCACATGCAGGGTTTGCAGATAACATGCAAACAGAATGCATTTTTTCTTGTCTTTTCTTTTTTTTTTTTTTTTTTTTTTCTTCAGCTTCTTTACTGCCATTTCTCCCAGAGCTGGAGGAGATCAGCCTGTCCTGGAATGGTTGCGTTGGAGGGACTCTGAAAACCCTCACTGTGCAGCTCCATCATGTGAACCTGTTACGAGTCCTTCGACTTAACAACTGCAGGCTGACGGCTGAGGATGTCACCTCCTTAGGTATGGGATGGAATTTGCATTTACTTCCAGACAGCTTGGGTGTAATGTAATCCACCTTGTCTCGTCTCTTCCCATGCCCTGCCTCTGCTGCTTCCACACTGGACAAAATAAACTCCTGCTGTGGAAGGTTAGAAAGAAGTTGGGTTTATGCACGACCTCATACATTGGAGTGGCTCTGCCAAGTTCATTGCTCAGATTGTGAAGCTGTATCATTAAGAAGGGAACAGAATTCAGTCCCATTTGGAGAAAAGCATGTTTTCCATCTGGATTAGTATTTTTTTGGCTACTTTTGATATCTAATGGTAGGCAGAAGAAGTGAAACAAGCTGTCAGTCATAATAGGGTCAGCTTAGGACTTCGTGCTGCAGGCCAGATGCAGTGCTCATCACAAAATATTTGATGGTCTTTTGGAGGAGGCTTAAAACCAGAAGTGCTGCCTCGGAGCTTTATGACTTGTTTTTGTGAGTCTGGGAGAAACTTATTCTTCTGCTTACTTCTTTGCTTGGAGTGCCTGCAGCCCTACTTTTGCAAAGCAGGAGATGTAAAGGTTTTAACAGCGGTGTTATGCACTCAGGTCCTGATGCTGAGTCACTTACCTCTGGGCCTGGAGTTTACTACTGGGGTGGGTCTGTGATACTTATCTGAAAGAAGGGCAAACTCAACCAACTAAGTTATTCTAGAAACCTGCTGTTTATTTTGCAAGGTCTGAAGACTGGTCTGAGTTTGAAGGCTGTTTTTTTCTGTCATTCAAATCCATTTTTTTTCCAGGAAGTATTCAGATATAAAACAACATATATGGTAATAGCTCAAAAGTGGGTCATGCTATCTGTTGGGGAGGAAAAATCCATCTTTGCAAAAGCTGGTGAAAATAATTGGTCTGTTTCTGATGAGGGCAAAAGCTGTGTTTCATTTTCTACTGGATTTTTTCAAACATTTCTTTCTTTTTCAGCCCCCTTTCTCATACTTTCTTTTCTCTTTGAATTTTATTGGTTATATTTTCAACTAATTTATTCTGTCTTGTTCTTCCATGCTGTTTCCTTCCCCCTTGGCTCGGTCTCTGCTGAGACAGACACAAAACTGATCATAGGATTTGAACTTGCAGTCAAAATTTGATTCCCTTGAGATGTGGAATGACAACAGTCTGTTTGCATTGATCTGCCTGCGATTTTAAAAATAACACACATGTTTAGGCCAGTACTGCCTGTTTGACCTTGTCCATCCATCTGTGGAAATACAGCCATCTGTGGAGTCTGTGTATTCTGCTTGGAAATAAACGCCTCAGATATAACCATAATATCAACCTCTCCTATCTGATTGCTCTGAGCTGTGACTGTAAGAGGTGGTAGGAAGCCATTCCTGAAGTTATAGTCCATTATTTATCTTCTGGGTGGAAAATGTGTCTGGAATGCTACTTCCCACATCAAACAGAAACAGGCTGTGCTGCAGTGAGAAAGCCATTTCTCAGCTGTAGAGCATTGCTCAATATTCAAGATTGAGGAAACCACTTAAAATAAATGAAAGAAAAAAAAAAGATAAAAATTAAGATGTATTTTTCTCTCAATCCTGGACGTTCACTCATAACAACAGAAATCATTATTTTTGTATCAAAAATCTTTTGTGAGGAATTAGTTATGAAAACATACAGACAAGAAAAGTTCTTCTTATTAAAATTCAATTCTCAGTTTTTAGGTTGATGACAAGACTTTAGATCAATGATTTATATGTGACACTTGGAAATTGCATTTGCATATGGTCTGATTTATTTAAATGGGGTTAGGAGAATGTACATCTGCCTCTCCTCTCTGCAAAGCAATTTAGGAAGTTGGATTTTGCAGTGGATATTAGTGTTGCAAAGAAGCACTTACACAGTTCCAGTTGACTGGTGCCAAGTCTGGAAAAGGGTAATTTTTCTGAATAGAGTCAAAATTGGTGCTGTCTGTCTTGAAATCCTGGGAAAGTTAGTTTGGGTCAAAACAATGCTTAAATGCTTATCTTGATTCCTTATGAAGTGAGTTGGAAATGCCTGCCAGAATCAAACCTTTTAAATTTCAGAAATAGCTATGAGAGGACTTCTTTCATCCCATCCAAAATGACCTGTGGATGCAGTACAGAGGATACTGGAAGCTTGCCAAATTAAATAAGGAAAAACTATACAGGACAGTAAATTTAGACTTGTTGCTTCCCTGCAGACTAGACTTTCTGGGCTGTGGCACAGCTCTGCAATGATAGGCAGTCTGATGAGTATTTGGGAGCCTGGATAAATATCAGGTCTGCGTGTGCTGTGACAGTAACTTGTGGTCTATACTGCTCCTTAGACAAGGTGAGAGTTTATACAATGTTGTTGCAGTAGCATGGCATACACCAATTTTCCTATCAAACCGTATAAAATATAATAATTTGAGAATTAAATGGCTAACTTTCCCCTTTTATGTATTCAAAACCTGTATTTTTTCCTTGCATTGAAATTGATCTTTAGAATGAATCATCTTGGACTTCTGTTACAGGAGAGGCCTTTGAAATTGTTCCTCAACTTGAAGAACTGGATTTATCATGGAACAGCAATATAGGTGGAAAACTATCACTCCTGACAAAAAAACTCCCAAAAGGATGCAAGATAAAACTTCTGAGAATGACAGATTGTAACCTGACAGCAAAGGATGGAGAATCCCTTGGTAAGTGTATCCACATAGCTAGGCTGAACAACTGGCTTCACAAAAACGTAACTCATTTGAGTTAGATGATGGCTGTATTCAGGTCAGTATTAGTTGAGAGCTATTTATTTCATGCTTCACGTTATACCACTGTTTACCACACAGTATTGATATTTAATGCACTTCCTTCCAAAGAGGAGTGTTTTTCTTCCTAATCACGTGAGGGAGAAGTGAGCGGAAGAATAACTGGGTCTAAACCACAGTCTGGCTGGCCCAGTGGTCCACGATTGCTGCATCCTTTGAGACCCTGAGCAAGTCTTGTACACCAGCACTTCCAACGCTGATTACTTGAAGTTAAACAGCTGAATATGTAGTTAGCCGTGGGATGGAAAGGAAGGACTGAGGGGTAGGAGTTTAGGCTGAGCTGGCATTCAGTTGCCATTCCTCCCCTCTTTCCTTTTACCATAGCTTAATCCTTTGTGGTCTTTTGATCTGATTCTGTATTTTAAGAGATTTTCTCCCTAAAAAGAATTCCCTGTGCTCTGTTCTTATCTCCAGTGCAGGAAATGTCTCATATGCAACATATAATTCTATATCTTTTCATTATAAATTTTTCATTCCCTTTGTATTCCTGTCTTTTATTCCTCTGTATTTTTTCTTACCGTCTTTCATGATTTTTTTCAGATAGATTTTTCAGAGATTTTCTTGATTCCTATCCAATTCCTGTTTTGATGTATTTTTTGGTAGAACAGAAACTGAATAAGTCTAAACCACACATATAGGCAAACCCAGCCTGCCTCTTCCTGTTTGTCAGGGTGTTATTTTTTTCTAGAGTTCATCTGTATGTTCCATAAAATTACCAATTCTGTTTTTGTTTTTGTTTTCCAGCTGAAATGCTAACTGTGATCCCAAACCTTGAAGTATTAGATCTCTCTATCAACAAACACATTGGCTGCAGCATGAAGGTCATTGCTCAGGATCTGAAAAATGTGCCTGGCCTCAGAGAGTTAAACTTGCACATGTGTGGATTAAAGCACGACAGCCTCCAGGGCTTAGGTTAGACTTTACATTCAGAAAGACTTTCATTCTGAATAAACTGTACATCTGAAACCCATTTAAGAAAGGCAACGAGGTGGGGTTTTGCCGAAGGTTCAGCAGTATTAATGGGCAATCGTTATTTGCTGTTTGAGGATTGATAAAAGACTGCAGAGACTTTCAGCAGGAGTTAGCATTTATCTTCCCTGAGCTTGAACATTGCAAAAGTCAGTGGGGAGAGTCACCTTCCATGCCATTTATCTGAGACACATCTTAGGGTGGATTAATGGCCCTCTGGACATGCGTCCTCTCTCTCCAGACAGGACATAGGCAAGGGCACAGACTGGCAAGCTAACTTTTAAAGAGCTAATCCTGCTCTCAGAAGGGAATCCAAATTTACCATTTTCACTTAATGAGTGTCCAGTGAAGCCGTATGAAATGGGCTTATTATCTGTGGCTCTCCCTAGTGGAGGTCTTGTCCGTAAGACAAAACAACTGGCACCAATTTGCACTTCCAGTCATCATTTCAGCAACATGTTGACTGAATGGATCTGGGGGATGAATTACCTCACCTTCACCTGCTCTTTTAGAGAAGGATGGAGTTGCATGGATGGGGAAGCTTTGCAGTATCACTGTGTCTGCTGTGTTTATACATGGAAGCTTAGTGTAAGAGCTTTGACTTCAATAGCTTGTGCAAACTTTGACATTAAAGTAAATAAACACTAAAGCTGTGATCTGTGCTGTTGCAGCAGCCAGTGACCAGCACGCTGCCTTTTCCATTTCAGATGCTGCCTTACAGCACCTTGCAGAGCTAAGAAAATTAGACATATCATGTAACAAAGAGATTGGTGGTAGCTTCAAAGACGCAGCAGCTCATTTGGCCAACTTGAAAAATCTTGAAGTCCTTGATCTCCACCAGTGCTGTGTAACAGAAGAAGATGTGACTGTTTTGTGTAAGGACATTTTAAGGAAATTCTTTACAAATGTATGGTTGTGACTTCTGAAAATACCTCAAAGGCATAAGAGATTCTGCCCAACCTAGTCTAACAGATCTCAGTACAGTTTTTGTTAGGCAGTTCTGGAAGTACTTTATTTTTAAGTTATTGTACACTCACTAAAACCAATAGAGAATAATCACATTAATATAGTTCCAGTTAGCAGTGGCGATATATTTTGGAAATAACCCCCATCTCATTTAATGTTAAATTCCCTACTTTTCCATCTAGGAATTTCAACCAGGGAAATTTCAACAGGAAGCTGTGTCTTGACAACCTTCCATACACTGTGTAATACCTAATTTCTTAAACATTCCTACTGAAAATGTCAAGGCTGTTTGTGGAGTAAAACATTACTCATCAGACCTTTGAGTGTCAAAACTTGGATATCACTTTTGGATTGATTTATAAAGAAAAGTAATGATGTCAGTCAAATTTATAACTACGTATTTGTCCTAGATCAGTGACTGTCTAACAAATATTTCATGTTTTCAAAGCCCAGGTGATACCTTTACTCTCCAGTCTTCAAGAGCTGAATTTATCCTCGAATAAAAATGTAGGAGTCTCATCTGCTCCTCTTCTTGGCAGACTCAGATTTTTACCAAATTTGAAATCTGTGGCCATCAGCAATTGTGGTTTAGGTGAAGAGTCCTTTTCATCACTAGGTAAGAATGTTTTTTTTTAAAGTGTGTCTATCCTCAGTGTCTTGTTGTGGGATAAAGATCTTAATTCTGTTGGCTGAACTCCAGAGATAATGGTTACGTTATACTACATGTGTATGTCCTGAGCAGAAAAGTAATCGTCTCTGCTTTGGTTGCCTTGTGATGAAACCAGTGCTTTGTGGGATTTGGTTGCAAGGGAAGATCATTGTATCTCTTCCCCCGTTACACCTGCCTGGATGAAGTCCTTTGAGTCCTTTGTCTGATAGTGAGCTTTCATATACTGTCTAACATCAGAAGAGGAGGAGGCAGAACAAGGTTTTATATTATGCTGGAATTACAGTTTGATTGTAAGACTGCAATTATTACATTTATAACAGAGGGATCTGTTAGTTATTGTGCATTGTACAGTTCTGGTATATTTTATGCTGTATATTGGTGACATTGAAACCCATCGTAAAACTCGACTTCCTTCAGCAAAAGCAGCATCAAGCTGAACTGTTGTGAGGTCCCCACAGGAAGAGCACAATATTTATATCATTACAATTATGTAAGGATGACATCATGGAAATCAGTGCTGACAAAAGATACAGTGCATTTTGTCTTCCAAGGTGAATTACAGTAAAAAAAAAATTGCTGGTTTTAAATGGATTTAAAATGTTGTAAAAATGAGCAGTTTTACTAAATAGACTTCAGTGGGATGAGATTGTAAATGTAAAGAGAAAGGCAAGAAAACTCTTTGGAGTCCTTAAAGACCCTTGTTACATTGTTTAATGAGCATAGGAGGTATGTTTGGGAGATTTTTTTGAGGGGTGAGGGGGTTGGTCTGACTTTTATTAAGACAAAATAAATCATTCTAAGCACAAGTAGGCAGCCTGTTAGGAGCTTATTTGCAGGTGAATTGCCGGTGAGGTGTCTATTGAGGCCATGTTGTTTTCTCTTAGTAAGCAGAAGTTGCTGCTCTTAATCTTTTCAGCTGAGGCCGCCCTTCACCTTCCTGAACTGGAGATATTAGACCTTTCTTGGAATAAGTGCGTTGGTGGCAACCTAAAGCTGCTTTTGGGAGCACTAAAGCTTGCAAGAGAGATTCAAGTGTTAAGACTGAGCAGCTGTAACTTGGTGGCGGAAGATTTGGCACTTCTAAGTACGTATGACATGGTATTTACTAGCAGTCAAGGAGCCAGTGCATGTAGACCACAATTCAGAAGGGACTTGTTCCATGTGCTGAGCACGTTTTTGCATAAATCAAATGAAAAGATGGAAAATACAGCAGTATTTTTCCCGGAAAGGGTTTTCATTTTGCTGAAAGCTGTGTGCCCTGTTACATGCACAGTGCAAAACCTGAAAATGATAAAAATGCAAGGAATCACCCTCACAGTTTTATGTATTAATACAAAACTGCAGCACTTGGAAAAAAATGTAGGGTTTGAGTCTGTTTTTTATATCAGATGTTTAAAGCTGCCACTGAGGAGTTTTATTTTGCTCAATTGCTCTTTTTGGGTTAGTAATTTATGAGAAATGTACATGCTGACAGCTAGTAAAGCAGGCACTACCAGCTCTCAGTCCATTAGGTATGTTTCTAGAGTCAAACTGTTGTGGGAGAATTAAAATAGAAATATTTAACCTACTTCTCAGCAGCTGCTAAGAAACTCTGGAAAATGGGAACCCAATGAAGGAATAAATTTCAGGATCCTTTTAAAGAAACCTATATATTTTAAAGCCATCCCTGTGATTCTGTGGGCTCATGGGTTCTGAGTGTCTGAAATTGGCAATAGCTGTGCAATAAGTGTTAAGGCCCTGTAATCTGAAGGCTGGTGGAATAAAGCCTGAACATTTTGACTTTACAAACATCAGCCTTGACGGGTGGCTCTTTTGCTAATTATACATTAATGATCCCAGCTCCCTTTAGGGTATATTAGGTCCATTACCCTCCCATAGTGAGAGGTGGATGTTGTAATCATGCATCCTTACAGAGTTTTGCTTTTCTCTTTCTAAATCTCCCTGTAGAGCCTGCCTACCTATTTTAATTAGCACTTCATATAACCTCCAACTGACTCAAAGGTGTTTGGGTAGCCATACAATTTTAACCTGACACTTTTGTTCCCTTTGAATTGTCTGTGTTTTAAATATTGTACACACCTTCAGCTGTGATAAAACAGTCTTTCTGAGAACAATAGCAAGTGATTGGCACATTGTATGCTGCCGAGGAGTTGATTCTTCCTGTTCGACTGCAGAAAGGCTCTAAATAATATGGTATTAAAGTACTCCTCTTCTTACTTATAAGCTTTTAAAGCAATTGCTGGGATGTATTGATTGTGTTTGTGTGTGTCATTTCTTGCAGCGTTGCTGACGCAGGATGGCCATCTAGCCAGACTACGGGAGCTGGATCTGAGTTATAATAACAGCATCTCTGACGAAGGGTGGATGGTTTTCTGTCGCGGCTTAGCAGCATTCAAAGAACTCTCAGAGCTGGATGTCAGCCTTCGCCCCTCGTCCTGCCGTGACTGTGGGACGTGGTTCAGTGAGCTGCTAGCAGCACTGACAAAGCTGCCTGCATTGGCAGAGCTGGGGATGCAAAGATGGGTCCTTTCAGAGTCACAGCGGCAACAACTGGAAAGCTTTAATCAAGACAACAAGAGAAACATTCGTTTTGACTGCTGATGGAGGTTGGAGGTTTCTGGAAAGCCTTTCACAAACAAGCATTGTGTCTTTGACTTAGAAAACTGCCCAGTTTTGAGTAATCTCTTCTCATGAGAGCTCTTGAAATAGTTCCAGAATTATATAAAACAGTTATTTAACCTTCTGCAGACACAGATCCTTCCATTTATTAACATATTCTTTCAGATTCTCTGAGCCATGCTTATGCTGCTATGGTGACACTACTATATATGCCTAATCTTGTGAATACTACAATGACTGATGGCAAAAGAGCAATGAGGATTTCAGACAGACACACTGCAGGCTTGCCAGTGGAAGGAAGTGGCTGGGGTATGCACTGATGCAGATGGATGGGCAGTGTGATTACGGCCTCAAGCCTATAACAAAAATGCCTTTAATATAAAGATACTTGAAACCTCTATGTTTTAAAATTTGGTTTCTTCTTCCCCCAAACGTCTGCCCCTTTGGGAATGCTTTAAAGCTACATAATTGTTGGGATGCTTTCCAAATCTCACAGCTCAGGATTATATATCAGTCCAGTAAGAAGAACGCAGACGGAGCTGTTCTGCCTCTGCTCCGGCCCTCGATGCCATCTGATAGTGTAGATGAGTTCTGCATACAGAATCAGCGTGAAATCAAGGTAAGAAACGGTTGATTGGTGTCTTTGCAAGCCTTGGGCAAAGAAAATGCTGCAGAAGGTTAGATCAGATATGTTCTGCTATTTTAGTAAGGATTTGGAATACAGAGTAATTCGTAAGCATTCTGGGTTAGGCTATGAAGAAATTTCAGGATACTTCAGATGCTCCTTCACATCCTGAGGTGTTCCATCTTTAACTGGGTTGAGCTCCCTGCACTGAACATTTTATGACATGCAGCACAAAATCAGACCTTAAGATTGAGGATTCTGATCCCACATTTATCAAAGCCAGTAGGAGTTCTTGGAGTGCCTTCATGCTCTCTGCATTCAGGATTAATCCATTAGCCTTTGAAACACATTGTGACATAAAATGTGTTCTTTTTCTTACTCTAAACATGGAGGAAACCAAGCCAGGGAAGCAAAGGCTATTATTAAAAGCCACAAGGCAGCTTCTAAGTAGGAGCAGAGAATCCTCCTTTACTCCCAAACCTGTTAGAAAAATCACTAACTTGGATCCATACAAGTGGCTCCTGTTTTTATGTTTGATAATTTCTTATTTGGCATTTATTGCCAAATATTGTACCTATTTACACAGAACCAAATTCTGGCATATTGACTTGTGTCATGGAGCCTGTTAACTCACGCATGAGCTCAAAGTCTGCAGTGGGATTATTCATTGGTAAGGTATTTTAGGAAGTAAAGATATTGGATCTGCCCACTGAGTGAGGAGTCTTAGAGAAATCCTGAGGCAGCTTGAGAGATAAAGTACTGCTCAATTAGCCCTGAGTATGTCTACATGCTGCAGCAGTCTCCTGGAGGAGAGGCACAACAGGACCGTTCACTGGCACTTTCCTAACTTGCAAGGACCCCTCAGCAATTCCTCCCACGCAGAGGCAGGTCAATATTCAGCTTTCAGCCTGGGCAACCCTTCCAACACCAACTTCTGGCTGGTCAGGGCTATAACAGCAGCTAACCAGGTTGTGCTGGTAGCCCTTCATTGTTTAATCCATGATTTCACATGAGGGTCTCCCTGGACTTCCTGGTTGCATTTTCAGTTTCACTGAGAAGTGCACTTGTCTCCCCCAGCTCTGAGGACTGTGAGATGAAACAGAGTGCTGTGGCCAGAGGTAGTAGGGAATTGCTGCAAAACAGGATCAGCTGCAGGTATGTTCAACCTCGGAAATGAAGCAAAGAGCCCCTATTCTATACAGGGCTCTCTACAGATACCTTAAAGGAGGCTGTAGAGAGGTGGGGGTTGGCCTGTTCTCCCACGTGCCTGGTGACAGGACGAGGGGGAATGGGCTAAAGTTGCACCAGGGGAGTTTTAGGTTAGATGTTAGGAAGAACTTCTTTACTGAAAGGGTTGTTAGGCACTGGAACAGGCTGCCCAGGGAAGTGGTGGAGTCACCATCCCTGGAAGTCTTCAAAAGACGTTTAGATGTAGAGCTTAGGGATATGGTTTAGTGGGGACTGTTAGTGTTAGGTTAGAGGTTGGACTCGATGATCTTGAGGTCTCTTCCAACCTAGAAAATTCTGTGATTCTGTGAGGGCTAATGAGGGAGTCTTTCAGTCACTCAAGCCAGGAGAAATATTTTCATGTGGAAATACTATCACCTCTGTTTAACACCAGCATACCCAAACTCTTAATCACTTGTCTTCCTGTGACTTTCCCTGTCAAATCTGCCTTTGGTCCAACTGGGAAAATGATTCTGTTCTTTGGGAATCTCTGTGAATCTCTCCTCTCTCACTTGAACCTCTCCATCTAATTCAGACTGTGGTGGGCCTCACTGCTGTGCTATACTTGGGTTCCTCATTCTCAGCTCCAGGGCACAGTGCAGACTCACTGTTAGTAACCTCTCCACTTGCTTTTTTGGATCCCCTTCTCTGTCCTTCACTCTTTTGCAATTCTGTTGTGCCTATTCTACCACTAAAAAGCTTTTATTAAATCCCTTCTATTATCCTGTCTATCTGCCAGTCTTCCTGGAAATCTCTCTTCCATTGTTTTCCTCCTCAGCAGTCTCTGAATCACGCTTTTCTCTGTGCCTCTTCACCTTCACTTAAGGTGAAAAAATTTCCTAAGACACCTCCAGACAGTCAAAACAGCGTTGGTTACCTAATAAGATGGAAAACCAAAACTGAGCAATCCCACTTTTCTGCACTTAAAAGTCCCCGGTTCTCTCCTGCCAGCAAGCATATTACCGAGATTTCAGTATCAACAGGTTCAAGAGCCAAACAGCAATGAGATCCATGCCCTGGATGCAGATGTAGCCACGGCACTCAGAAGAGCACGACCTGGAGCAGAGCTCTAGGAAGAGCTGAGTCTCAGTGACCCTGCCTTTATCACCTCCTTCAGGGTGCCACCAACGCAGGCACAGGGAGGGAGAGCAGGACTGAAGGTCTGACCTGCCAATGAAACTAAGGAGGGTTCTGCTCCCACCCGCTCCTGCAGTTTGGGTCTGCACCGTGGCTGCTCCTAGCTCAACTCTGCACTGAATGGATGTTGCAGACGGAACTCTGTAGGGGTGCGAAGAGTGACTGACGGAGCAAAGAGTAAAAACTAGACATAGTGGATGTCTGACAGGTCACTGGTAGTCCTAGCAAGTGCTGTGGAGAGGTATGTTTGCATATAAATTCGGCATGCTAGAATCACTGCAGAATACTGCATTCTGCAAGCTCACTGTTTTCACATAAACACATTGTACACAGGCATTTTGCAAACTGTCACCAAGCTATCTCAGGGATGAGCTATAAAGCTAAATATTTGACAGCTTGCAGTCATTCAAAGTACTATAACTACAGCGTGTCAAAATGTTAGGGAACATTATTGCAAAAGTGTAGAAATGCTTTTAAAACAGCTCTTTATCCTCTTGCAAGGTACTGCAGACTGTGGTGGAAGTGTGTGTGTGTTCTGGCTGCCTGGAATCCTGCTCCATATTTCCAAACAAGATTTTGATAATTTATGAATGCAAAAGTCATCAAATAGCTGCTAGTATGCAGGGCTACAATTATTGTTTTATTCTAGGTAGGATATACCTCGCTGACTGGAAAATAGGTTTCTCAGTATTGGATGTACAATCCTTTGGAATTCAGAACAATGAACACTTCATTGCACCAGATTCATGCAGATTAGATTAATTTCCAGTTAATCATATGCCCCTATGCTTTGAGATAACGTATTCAGAATGAGAAATCTCAGAATATTTCAGCAGATTTGATATCTCCAGATTCAGCTGGAGTAAATAATGACAAAAGAACTAAAACAAGCCTCAGAAAACAAAACAAAAGTTTTCATTGTAACACTCACTGCTTGAAATGCTTTAATACTACTGCTTGTCTCCTACTCACTTATCTCCACTCACGTTTGCTCTTCTTGTAAATGAGAAGTTCTGTTCCAGTGACTGCACAAAGATCATTTTTTGGTGTTTGCCTTTTTCCCAGGTTTCTGTTTTCCCTTTTCTTTTCCTTTCTTTTCCTTTTTTGTGGCTGCTAGACTCTTCAGTGTCAACAGAGGTCCAATCCCCTTCTTGGTCATCAACCCTTGCCACAGATTTTTGATCTCAAAAAGAGAGAACAGTCTGGTTACCTTGTGGAAAAGGGTAAAAGCAAACAGTTGTGTGGAGCAGTATTACTGCTGGTTATTCTTGATGCAAAAAGCTTGACACACCATGGTCTCCAAAGCAACTCTTATTCTGCATTCAACCACATTGTTTGCAGCTTGACTGACAGCCACCTGACTTCTTTTATTGTGTTACTTTTTCAAGAGGAATTCCTTACCAGGGAGGACACTAACACTGCAGTCCTCCAGACCCTCTGAGTGGGAAATGACTATGTCTACACATTTTTAAATGCCATCACTTAGTTCAGAAGAGAAATTTGGAAGAAACACATTAATTCGTGAAGAAATAGAGACACTACAGAAGGAGAGGAAGAATTTTAGTTTCAGAAGAATCAAAGGCTGAGTGTTTGCCCTTCCTTCCTTCTTGCCTCATACTTTTTTCTGAGTTAATTCATTCCATGGCCCATTGGGTGATACAAACTGCTCTTCCTTTGGGGGGAAAAAAGAAAGAAATGAACAAAAATAACCCTCACACAAAAAAATGTTTTGTTCGATGTGTCAGCAACTGTAACTTCAACTTTCTACAGTCAAAGCACAGTCAACAAGAGTGGCAGATAGATTTGTCTCTAAACAGTGTCTTGACTTAGAGGACCTGACTTGTTTTTAGGGGCAGTAACCATTCCCCTGTCACTGCCCAAGCTCCATTGCGAGTTGCAAGGGCCGTACTGCTGACTGTGACCTGGTGGGGCAGTGACAACCCCCTGCTACGTTTCTGCCAGCTGCCCAGCGCTCTATTTCCTGGTGGTTCCCCATGTTTTACCTTAACATGACCAGTTTTAGAAGTATGGCTCCACAGTAGCTGATGCAAACAATGTTTTAAGGTGTTTTTGATATTGCACAGAGTTCTCTGTAGGTTGTTCTACAAAGTATCTGATTACTAAACCCGCTGCTGCGTGTGTGCATTTGCATTGCTTTCTTAACACAGGTACCTTCAGGGTCATGGCTTTTTTATGTTTTTTTTCCTGTAAGTACTCCAAGATAGCAGATGTCCCCTGACAGCACACTTCGATTGGAGGGTCTATCATAGGATTCCCATCCACAAGGATCACCTCCAGCTGCTGCAGGCTGGCCAAATCCTCAGGCAGCTGGGACAGCTGATTGTCCTGAAGGAGCAGTTTCTGCAAACCTGAATGCACAAAAGCAGAGAGCTGCAACACAAAGAACAGGAATGACGTGGAAGGCAGGAATTCCTACATGCTCCCTATTGGTGAGGCCCAAACAATTCAGTCTGTGTAGGGTAAGAGTTTGTGTATTGAAAATTCAAAGTGCCTCTCTAAGAGTGGAGGGATGGGACTGGGGCTCTCCTAGCAACGCACGAACTTGGCTGGGTGAAGACTTTCACCTGGCAGGCTGGTGGCCAAATCCAGCTTTCAGAAGTCCTTCTAAGTGGTGCACCGGCAGTGTTAGTGAACTGGGGAAGACGGGAAGACTAAGCTGGGGAGTGATCCCAGAAAGCAGGTTCCTCACCACTTCCCTGGGGTCACTGGTGCTGACCCATCAGGTCTTCTCCCATCAGAGGTCTGCTTGGAGCTTGGAGACACCCCGTCCCTGGGCTTCTGGGGTTGGGGAGGGTCACCAGGAAGGACCTCCTGTCCGCTTGGCTTGGGCACAGCACTTCCCTCACCCTCCCACCTCTTAGCCTCTGTCCGTTTTGGCCCTTATAATTACTGGATGAGCACTGCACAATGCACTGCGTTCCTCCTCTCCCTCCTAACCCCGGGATGCTTACTGGTATCTGTGTCATTAGGGCCACAAACACAAAGACTATTTTTCACCTTGTAGCTGGCATACAGACTCTGGGAGCTCCTTAAGGAGGTTGTTGTGACAGTCAAGTATTTTCAAGTGGGTCAATGAACCGACCTCTGGGGGCAGGTATTCCAGATAGTTATTCTCCATATACAGTTCTTTCAGATTCTGGAAAATACATGCATATAATTTTTCAGAACAGAAGGATTTTTCCTTAACTTGCTTTATAATTAATATGCAGAGAACATCAATAAGTGCAGAAGTGAGGTTTAAAAGCTTAGACACTATTGGGATAACTACCAGATAGAGAGAGAGAGTGCATGAGTTTTAAACACTGAGTATTGATATTCCTAATTTAAGAGTCCTGGCCTGATGCTGTACCATGTACCTAAAGAGATCAAGAGAACTTTCAGCCTTGCATTTGGGAGCAGCTGAAGCCCACAAAAGTGCCAGGCCACAGCAACGAAAGATCTTTCCCCTTCTGTTGCTCCTACCTGCAATTTGATGATGTCTCCTGGCAGACTTGTGAACTTAATTCCTTTATTTTGTCCCAGGTATAACCTCTCTAATGATTCCAGGAGAAAGATTTCCATTGGAAAGATACTGAACTGGTTTTCAGACAGGCTAAGGCATTTTAAATTTGTCAATTCTTGTATTTCCACTGGTATCTAGACAGTTGTCAAAAAAAAAAAAAAAAAAAAAAGGATACGTTAAGTCACTTATGCAGTAGTCTTAGGGATTTTATTTTTAGGGGAAAATTTCTAGGAAAAAGTTGTGGGGCTGCACTACTGTTGATTATTTCCTCTGCTGTAGAGATTTCTTATGGGGTTGATTTTCTTCTTAGCAGAAACATTTGTCTGCTTCTTCACCTCCTTTTGTATGCTCAGTGCAGGGGAGAGTCATTAAACAGATCAACTCTGAAAGTGATTCTTATGCATGAATTACTACGTCTGTAAATGCAACCGTTAAGAAGAAAATTGCACTGATGGAAATCTCATTGGAAAAAGGAGTTGCATTTACTTAAAAAAGGGAGGTGTATTCTCAGACCTAAAACTGAGCATGTCATGCTTATAATAGCACAATTTAGAGTATATAACTGTTCTTTATCAAACAAACAGCAAAAGTTAACAATGTTAAAGGCATTAACAATATCACATCCATCTTAAAGTTGCCCTCTGCTCTGGTTCAGTTTGTGATGCTTTGGTTCTACACAAGTGCAGATCTTTATTTTCCCATATGCGCAGAAAAAAGATGCAAAAAACCTGAAGCAGTCCCTTCCCTCCAGTCACTATTTCATCTTTACTATTCCACACGAAGGTCAGTGCTCCTACATTCTTGCTTCTCTTTCCCTCTCTGAATACTCAGATATCAATAATAATGAGTTACCTACGCTCAGGTGTGTGCCAGGTGGAACACATCTCACTTTAGTAGAGAAAGGTGGGACTCAGCTGAAATGAAGAACTTAGACTTTGCAAAATTGGGGGGGGGGGGAGGTCCTCAATAAAATAAAAACAGAAACAAAGACAAATACCTCCTGTATTTGATTGTCATCCAGAGCCAATACTTCCAGGCTTTTCATAGTGCATATTCCTTTAGGAATTTCATCAAAGCAATTTTCAGTCAGATCTAGTACCCTGACACTGGTTAATCTGGTGAAGGAGATGGGTACTTTGTGCAGTCCAGTGTTCCTCAGATAAACACGGGAAAGCGATGTCCAGAAGCGCGTCTGGTATGGGAACTTCTTCAGGCTGTTACCAGACAATTTGAGATCTATCATTTCTGTGAGCTTCTTCAAACCTCGGGGAAGCTTGCGCAGGAGATTGTAAGACAGATCCAGCACAACCAACTTCTGGCAGTATTGCAGTGTAGGAGGAATGGAGGATAACTTATTAAAAGCTAAAAATAGCTTAACTAAGTTTGTCAACAAACCTACCTCTTGCGGGATGAGACTGATTAGATTTTCTTCCAGATCTATTATTTCTAAGTTAGCAATTTGACAAACCTCAACAGGGAAAATTTTGAATCTATTTTTTTTGAGGTAAATTTCCTTGAGTTTTGTCAGGTTCGCTATTTCTTTAGGCAGACACTGTAGGTTGTTATTAGAAAGGCCAAGCAGTTCAACATGGTGGAGGTAGTTGCAGATCTGCACTGGGATTTCCCGCAAGTTGGTTTTGTAGAGCCTGAGCTGACGAAGGGACTGCAAGTTGCTGATAACCAGCAGCGAACTGTAAGAGAGGGGATTGTTACTTAAATCTAAGCTCAGAAGATGTTTCAGCTCCCCCAGTTCTTCGCATATGTCCTGTATGTGATTCTGATTCAAGTAGAGAACCTTCATGTTCCTCAGGCGATTTATGGCTTTGGGGATGCTCACAATTAGGTTCTTTTCTACATGCAGCTCCTCCAGACGCTCTAGACTGAAGACCTCTGGTGAAATGGTTTGCAGTTGCTTATTGGACAAATCAATAAAAAATATCCTGTCTGTGATGTATGGGGGAAAAAGAGCTTTGTTCTCCGGAGCTTTGTTCTCCAGAGCTTCATTCTCCAGAGCTTCATTCTCTGGAGCTTCGTTCTCCGGAGCTTCATTCTCTGTTATTTCTTGTGCAGTCTGAACAAGGTCATCCTCAGAGCAGACAGGTTCATCTTTAGGGTAATGAATGTCCCTTGTGCTGGCATCCACGCTCTCCTGAGACTCAACCATCTGTGCTCCTTATTTTTAATTTCAGAAGAGAAAAAAAAAAAAAAAACAAACAAATCAGCAGTACTCAAACACCTTCTTGCACTAAATAAAGACTGGAAGAATTTAGCATTTAGGGACAGGTTCTGATCATGGCTGTACCACTCCAAAAAAACCTGCTTCCATGCCTTGATATGGAGGGGATGTGTGTACAGCAGGACTGTGACTTGGAACCCTTGGTCCCGACGTGCCCCAACAGGGGGATCAGAGGGTGACCTTTGTGAAGTCAGTGAGGCTGGAAGAAGCATCTTCCTTGGTTCTTAATTTAACAGTGCTGAGTTCTGTCTTCAGCTATGCTGACTGTAAAGCTGACAAGAGCCTTCCTATAAAAAGGTGGTACCTTCTTTTATAACACTCGGTAGTTTCTGAGCTGGAGAGACACCGGTAAGCCTGCTATCTGATAACCTTTAAATTGCAGTATTTGGACTGTGAAAGAGTAAGGAGGTGGAAAGGAGCAACCACCTGGCTGACTGTGTCTACAGGAGTGGGTGGAGGACACCTTTTGGCTGACATTTAAGACAAGCTGAAAGAGAGGAGGGAAAGGCTGAAGTCAGGAGGCAGCCATCAGTCACCTCCTACCTGAGGCCCTTCATGTTCCCCCAGGTGCTTTCCCCAGGTCACCAGAACAAGGAGAAATAACTGAAACAACGAGGTGGGGGAGACCCACACTAAGCTTTGCAGTCTCACGCAGCCATTGTATAATGGCATTTTCTTTTTTATTATCTCTGAATTCAGCATTCTGGAGTGAGCCCTGCATCTTGTGTGGTGAGGAGAGAGCGTGATCCCAGCCCAGCCCTGGGTTTTATGGGGGTCAGAGGAAGGATCTCCTCAGTGGAAAGGAGGGGCTGGGGCACCTCCCAAGTAACCGCTAATCCCCATAGCTACGCTAACTCATGCCAAGGCTCCTCAGAGGACACGGGCATGCCACTGACTAACATACTCTGGGACTAAGCGAGCCCGGTGTGACGGGCTGTGTGTGACGGTGACGCTGCCCCTGCCCGGCCTTCAGACCTCTCCCTGCTGGGCTGGGACTGCTGCCAGAGCCCTGAGGGAACACCGGAGGCTGTGGCCTCCTCCTGCACCTCTCACCCACGGGCAGGCTGAGGCTGCCCCCCCAAAAAGCGGGCACGGACGCTCCCTTGGATATCGGCTGTGTGGTAACGGGCCCAGCCCACGGCACGGGTGTGCACGGGGAGGGTGCTGAGGAGCCGGGAGCAATGGCGGGCCCTGGGAAGCAGCGGCCATGGGGATGTGCTTGCTGTGGTGCTCGGTGCCAGCCTGCTGTTCAGGTGGCACACCCGAGCCGAAAGGTGCCTCCTGTAGCTGCCACATGCACCCCAGGCCCCTTTCAAAGCTCCAGCTTTTGTATCCAGATCCCAAGACACTGGGGGCAGGAGGGCAGTTTGCTCGGGGCCTTGCAGCTTTGCTGCGCTCACTGAGGCTGAGACTCCTCCCAAAGCTTCCCACATTCAGTCCTCTTTTGGGCTGATTGTCTCAGGTAACTGCAACACGGTGGACTAGATTTAATCACAAACAGCAGGAAACAGTCCTTTTTACAAGGAGAAGGGATCTATCTATATGAATATTATGTCTAAAGGTTCAGATCCTCTGTGGTGGCAGATCAGGAATATATACACAATTCCACATTTTTTTTCCTTTTTTCCCCCCTCCCTCTGTATCTATCTGTTATTCCTGTATAACATTTGAATAATGGTAACCCTTTTCAGCCCAAGCCCATTTTTATTGTCATATATCTCCCAGCACAACAGAACTTGCGTCCATGGAGATGTTGCTAGGCTGCTGTAACGATGCAATAACAGTTTGTTTTATTTTCAAGCACTGTCATGTCAGTTCTTCCAGACCTTCACCAGCAGTATTTGCAGGCTTGCCAAAACCTGAGCCAACCTGAAAACCCTTTCATTGCTCGTGTGCTTCAAGAAGCTGATAAAAGTGATAACATGTAAGGAAACAACAAACAGCATTTTTCAGATTCTGCTGAACTCCTTAAACAAGAAGCGGGACAAGGAATTGAACAGTGAGAAAGTTTATGCAGTTTCAGGCTTAAACACAGATCACGCTTAGCATTTACTGCAGAAGTTTTGGTTTGACTCATCTTGAAATCATATTTCAGAAGTTTGTAGCTGTATATCCCTTCTGGACAGCTTTACAAGCAGTAAAATCAAAGGTGAAACGGGTACAGAATGGTGACTTTACATCCCTTAAAGAAGCCAAACCCAGTGTCTATAGTCATTCTAACTCCATTGCGTCTTGCTCCTGTTTAAAAAGCCTCAGCTGCATCCGGTTAGCTTCCAGCTGGTAATGCTTTCCTGAACTGTCTCTGAGTCCTGACAAGGTATTAACCACCCAAACTGTCTCTCCTTGCATGGCAAAATAGGGCTTCCTTTCATGGGTGATCCTAGGAGCAGGATTAATTATCGTTTGGAGAGAGATCCCAAGAGAAGACAGGGTAAGGTAGTGGTTTGTGTTAGCTTTTTATTTTGGGGGTGGGATAGAGTAGATAAAAGAAAGGTAGCAAAGAGATGATAAGGTAACCTCCAGGACAGTTTCTTTATTTTCATTTGCCCTCCCCTCATCTTGCTGTTTCCTGCTCTCTGTGTATGTGTGGTCTTGCAGCAATGCAGTGTCTTGAGAGTATCAAAATGGATAGAGCTTAGGTACAGGGTGAATCATACTGTCTGTTATGGCATTACCACAGTTAGCTACAGCAGCAAGAGCACAAGTAAGGTCGCACATAGATACACTTCTTATATGGAGAGAGAATTCATTTTTCTGTATCACTTCCCCTCTCACGATGTTCTTACATTTTTGTGTTACAGGAAACAGATAAAAGGGATCACATTAAAAATAGCTGGAAATAATCATTTAGTGCCTGTGCAGAGAGTTACAGATGAAGATCTTCAAGTTCTTGCCTTTGTCTTACACAGCTCTATATTTGTCACTGGTGAGTTTTTTCTTTCTGTGTTTGATGTGCTAATATTGTGGTGGTTCAACATCAATGGGCAGCTAAACATCATATAAAAAAATAAGAAACATAAAACATAAGCAGTCTTGACTTCAGCCTTAGTTCATCTTTGTTTCTTTTTGTTCATAGATCAATTAATTGTAGGTATACATTTGTCTCATTCTTCATCTTTTTCAGGTTTGGATCTTAGGTATAATGTATTGACTGATGTTGGAGCAAAGCACATGGCAACACTCCTCCAGGTGCCAAAATGATGTTTATGTTTCAGCAATATGACTTATTTGGCTATGTTAATATTTCTGTGATGTATTTGAGACAAGAATGCATTGGTTTGGCAGAATTCCACTGATTTTGACGTTTGTATCCAAATCCATCCCACTAGAATCTCAGATTGCATTCTCTGGGGGAGATTTTTAATTTCTGAGAGCAAAAGAGTTTGATATTTATCTAGGGTGTCGTGAAGAAGGAATGGTGGAATAAACCAGAAGGCTTTTAGGCTTACATTCAATTAAACAAAGGATGTAATGGTAGTGTCAAGTGTGCCAGGGACTTTGTTTCAGATACTTTATCCTTTCTATTAGCCTTTCTGTGGTTCTAAACATAGGAACCTTTAACACTTCCTTTCCGTCATTGTTAGCACTTGAAATACAGACTGAAAGTGGTGAGTTTCCACTCTGTGCCTGTATTTCTAGAGCTCAGGGGAGTGCCTTCAAGTTCACAAAGTACCTGGAGGTCTACATGTGAGCTTAACCACCTGCCTTGTTTGGTCATACGGGTTCCTAGGTGGCTATTGTAAGCCCCATGAGGATTTACACACTGCTTGTTTTTCTCTCTCCCTCATTTGATGCACTTTAGCATTCTCAAACCACTTCTCCAAATCAGGTTCTGTCTATAAAGTGCAGGATGGAGGTTGTCTGTATGTGTATGACACATCTCCTTTTTTGAAAAGTTCAGGCATGCTCTAGAAAAGAAGTCTCATTGCTTTCTGCTGTATTTGTTCCTAAGGAAAACTCAACTCTGCGGTACCTTAACCTGATGTTTAATGATATTGGCACAAGTGGAGCAGAGCTGATAGCGAAAGCCCTCCATGTGAGTATTAGTCTGAGAGATTTTAGACGTTGGCATCCACTTTGATATTTTCTTGCTTTTGATGAACAGTACTAGTTGTCCTGCCAACATCAAAGTTGGCTGAAAGGGCCCTCTGTCTTCAGCCCATTCAGCATTTTGCTGTAACACAGGGATTGCTTGTTTTCCCAAGGCAGCCTTCAGAAATCAGATTTCATGCAAGAGAAAGTTGCGCTGTGCTGCCATTAATACTTAATTATCACAACTATTGCTCTGGATTTTTGTGTGAAAAATGGTGTGCTATGCTCCAAGTTGTATAATGCCATCAATATTTTCCTTTGAGCTTTTTTTTTTTTTAATTATTTTTGTATTAAGTTTGCCTGTACCTTGATGTCAATGCTTGTCTCAAATCAAGATGTCTGAGACATATTTTCAAAGTTTTGCCTCACAGCAACAGCACAAAAACATGTTAGTTGTTTTTAACGTGGTTTCCTAAGGAAGTGAGGCTTGCATGTACGACTCGTGTTTATGAAACAAGGCTCTCATGGGCTCTTTCTTCCTCCTTCATAGTCTTTGAACTAATTTCAACTAAATCTGGGAGGCCTCCACAACACTAAGGTTGTACGGTAGAGCTGTACAACATCGGGCTTGCCAGCATCCCCCAAAGCTATTTGTGCAGCCCCACAGCAGCATTTGCTGAGCTTGTCCTGCAGGCAGGTGGCAGGACCTGACTGGGGCTCCCCATGGGTGAAGGGAGAGGAAAAAGGAAGGAGATGCTGCAGGGAGGCACTGCACTGGGGGAAAGGGGACCAGGGACATGTGGAAGATGTAAAAGCCATATGAAACCAGGCTTTGTTATAACTTGTGCTCACGGAACTACTTGTTTTGTAATCTCTTACTTAATTATAACCTCTGGTAAAGAGTACAGTGATACTGAGGAATTAAAAATAGAAAACCGCTCTGCATTGCACTTAGGACTTCATCCATTTAAAAGGTGTTTTGTATCCATCGAAATTCTATGGAAAGTGGGGGAGAGCCGCTGACTTCTCTCAACCTCTGATCAGAACTTTCCTGCAAGGACTGATGCATTGATTTGACTGTGTAAAAAAGTCTTACTGAAATTGATTGTCTTTGCTGGGCTTTGATTTCAAAGCCTCTGAGAAACACAAGCAATCTTCTGCTTTCTTAAAGGCACGTTGTATTCTTGTTTAAGTGAGTTTTGGTATAACTTGCATTTCATTTGCCAATGTATGCAGAAATATCTGCCTGGATTATTTTCATGAGTGTGCAGCTTGTGAGCTTACTTGGGAGAAACAAGTTTTCAATTAATTAAGCTTTGCTTCCAGACTCTTGATGTGCTTCCGCTGTGGAAAGCTTGCGTCAACTGCTTAGTCAGTGTTATCACTTGGGCACAATTCTAGAGGGATGTTTTGTCTGTGTGGCAACTAGCAGAATTTACAGGAAAAAGGACAGTTGCTCAGGTGTTATTCTTCTCATTTGAAAAGAATTTTTTTTTTTTTTTTTTTTGTCTAGAGGAATGAAGCCCTTGTATATTTGAGAATGACTGGAAACAAAATAGGAAACCAAGGTGGAATGTACTTTGCTTTGATGCTACAAATTAATTCCACCTTAGAGAAGTTAGATCTTGGAGACTGTGATCTGGTAAGTAAACCAGTAAAATTATCAGCAGTTAACAAAGTCATCGTATGTGTCAGTGTTACAAAGATCCTGTAGTGCTTGCTTAAAGGAAGTGCCCTCTGTTGCCATTGAGTTTGCATTTTGTGGTGGCTGGAGGTAACACAACATATAACAATGCAATTCGTGCTTAGGAAGGTGTGTTGCATAAAGCCCTGAAGTCACAACCAGTGATATATTCGAGTCACTGTCCCTGGGAATTCAGGTGCTTGGTGTTTACATATTCCAGCATTGTTTCTGTTGTTTGTTTGTTACGCTGTCTAAATCCTGTGTGATCAATGATGAAGGGGGTTCTTCTAAAGTGTGCAGTGCTATAAAGCCCGAAAGCCACCCTTTCCATAGCTCTGTTGCTCCTGTTAGAGCTCAACTCAAAAAGGACTTAGGCATGGCAGTGCTGAATTGAATAGGAAGGCCCCTAATTTGATCTCAGGTAACTTGCTGCCTCCTAGGTGAGTGCTGAGGCTCCCTCAAACTGCACTGGGAAATTCAGGAAGGTAGGGACAGGTCAAAGCACTACACAGAGAGCTTCCTGCTCTAGCCAGTAAAAACCATGGATGGCTTTAAACACCTGTGGAGTTACAGCAGCAGGTAGCAAGTGGAGCTGTGAACCTCCTCCAGGTGGTGTGTCCTTGTGAGGTAGCGGGGCTGCAAGGTGGCCATGGTTCTTCTCCCTGCCTAGGAGAATTTGGTGCTGTGTCCCTGCTAGTAGGAGAATGCTCTGGCCAAGCTAGAAGTGAAAATGAGATGGGCTGCTCTCAGCCTTCTGTTAAAGCTGCTCACTTCTCAGGCTAAGTGTAGGTTGGGCATACAGAGTAAGCTGCACTGTAACGTAACAGTTGTGGCTGTCACCTGGAGGTCAGAAGCAAAACTTTATTGTGTTTGTTTCCTGGAATTGCAGCAATTGCTCCCACACTAGAAGGGGGAATACCTTCCAGAAACTGTGGAGGTTATGAATACATAAACAAGGAAAGTGTTGCTGGAGTAAGATTTATTTAAACACTTAGTATGTTTATGCTTGGTAGGAAGCTGACGGAGTTGTTTTAAAATGAAATAGCTTCAGGTGTAGACCAGCCTAATTGGAAAGGAGCAGAAATGTAAGGTAGTGACCAAACCAAGGAAATACAGAAATCCACATTGGCCTGTATACTAGACTCTGACTGCTCTATACCACAGTAATTCACTTCTAGCATGCATTTATCTAGTGGATAAATGTTAGCTAAGACTTTTACTGAAGACCTTGGGGAACACACACAAGCTATATTTTGCTTCATAAATTGGGGAAAAATGAAGTACGGGATTAATTACATAGACAAAGATCTCGCTGAGATGCATTATTCTTGCTTTTTATTTTCTGACTTGCCAAATTTCCTGGTCATTTGTAGTTCTTAGTTTAATTCCATTCTGTTATTCCATGGGGAGTTGGCATCAGTGCCTGTAAGCACTCGCCTACAGCACTTACATTTCTCCAAGGTACAGGGAGGCAGAAATAACAGTATTTCCAAGCAGAGCCCATTCGGTGTTTTTGATCTTCTGACAATCAATTTTAATAAGTCATGGTAAAGTAGTAGCTTGATCTATACATCGGACAGGTTTATCTAAAGGTTGTTTTTTTTTTTTTTTCATTTGCAGGGTACGCAGTGTCTGATAGCAATAGCAACAGCCCTGACTCAGAACAAATCAGTCAAAGCGATAAACCTAAATCGTCCTTTACTATACAGCCAAGAGGTATGTTGGTAGACTGCAGTGCCAGCTCAGTCAGAGAGAAGCATAAGTAAAGTCAATGCTGATGTATTTATGGAAATCTAGACTACGGGACTCTGGGTTTTCTTACAAAGTGATGTAATAAGTTTAAAAAAATGAATACATGTAGAGTTCATTATTATTTTTTTCTGCCACAAGTTTTGTGCCCTCACAAGCCACTCTTGTTTAACTAGGAGGCTAATTTTTTTTTCATCTTAAATGTCTTTCTTGGTATGTACGCCTTTGTTAAACAAAGGGCTGATGGAGATGAGTCGGTACTACTGAACTGGGTATTCCTTCCGCTGCCAGCGCATGGAGAGTTTTATGCATCATTCAGCAAACCGAAGAGATAAAAGCTGTTTAGCAGAATCTAAGGGGAAGAACAAAAGGCTGCTTTTTATCTGAGCAGTGTGATACATGGGCAATTGCCAGAGGCTGCAGCCTAAGGAAGAAAGGCATACTTTAACAATATGCCACATTCACTGCGCTGTGTGGTTTCGTTGTTTCACTATGTGAACTTGAAGCTTAAATTTAACAAGTGAATGAACCTCAATGTAAAACCTATGATGCATCTGCAATCCAAAACAAAGACACAGACCTGCCAAAACAATCGGGTGCTGAAAAGAGAATCAGTACGGCCCTGTTTGCTGGGGGCAGCACCACAGGCCACTGGATGGGTACTTGCACAGAGGTGTGGGCTTTCACCTGCAGGCATGCGGCTTCTGTTGCATCCTTGTAGGCTTTCACCTGCAGGCATGCAACTGCTGTGAATGGCTGCTGGTCCTGCTAAGTCTTGGCCACAGAGCTGGTTCTGCCAGGCTGGCAGCAGTTTTCAGGTGCCTGTGATGTGTATCCCATTTTCCTGATGGCAAGATAATGTAACTAAACTGTCCCGATAGCCAGATCTTCTCATATCCCAAAGGTGATTTAAAAAGTTTGAAGAGATTATAGTTATTTCTTTTCTACTAAGAAGTAGAGGGGGGTAAGGGGTTTGATCTGCCAAGTACAGACTTACAAATAAATTTAAACTGTTGAAAGTAAAGGCCTAGTCTGCATCTGTGAGAGTTCCTATTTGCCATTGTTCCAACCTTCAACCCCATCATCTTCTGAGGCCTCTGGATTGCTCCCTTATTTTTGACTCAAAGAATTCACTCGGTTGCTTTTGTAACTAAATGTGACAATTTCAAAATAAATTTACTGTGTCTTACAGTGACGGGGCATATCTTTCCCCTTAGCAATTCTGTCTCTTTCCATGAAATAAGAGTGTCATGACAAAATGTTTTTGATGTTAGTGCGGGCTGACTCAAACATAGTTTTTTAAAAGCAGTGTCAGGGGGGGAAATTGATCAGATATCAGGGGCATCAATGTTTGAATCATTATAGTTGTAGGGATGTATATATAGTACTGTAAGTCTGCAAATACTTTTATTTTTTCATCTTTTTTGAGTTCTTATAATATGTTGTTTCCTTGCTATTTTCAATATGAAGTTGTAATATACAAAAAAGAATGCTACTAATGAAAAAGTTTTGCTATTGTGCATCTCTCTTACTGAAGCAAGACCACATCTTATTCTAAAATAGAGTTTAATAGAACTTGGTTTGTATTTCTAGGAAGAGACCACAGTCCATGTAGCTTCGATGTTGAAAAATAACTCTTCTCTTGTGGAACTACATTTGTGCAAGCACGAAATTAAAAGATTTGGTGTAGAGCGGCTGTGTGAGGCGTTGTATGAAAACTGCAGTCTGAGATACCTTGATCTTAGCTGGTAAGTTTTACTACATGACATAGCCTTGACTTAACATTAGACACTCATTTTCTTAGTGTTCTTTTAAAAATATAAATATACATAATCTCTTTCAGTAATAGGATAACTCGTGATGATGTGAAATTTTTGGGAGAACTACTAAAACGGAACCAAACCCTGGAAATACTAGATCTTAACTCAAACCGAATAGAAGATGACGGAGCCATCTACTTGAGTGAAGCTTTGGCTTTGCACAACAGGACTCTTCAGGCGTTAGTATTCACGTAACTTCCCCCAGGGGCTGCAGGCATAACCATTCAGGGTAAAAGGAGCTCAGTCTTTGCAGTGGCTGAACTGACAAGAAAATTTTGTGTTTTTATGCTACCATTCAAAACAGAAAAGTCAGGAAGTTCCAAATCTTTTGGTCCAGCTGAGAAAGAAAAAATGTGAGCACCAGATTGTGTGGGATTCATTTGCCTAAGCATAGGTGTCACGGCCATTTGAGGTGCCCTGAGGCCTGTGAGAGATCTGTAGGATGCTGCAGGGAAGCCACACGGGTTCTTTCGGAGACCTGCAGCTGGAGGCTGGGCAAGGCATACTGATGTGTCCTACATGGCACGAGATGCTTGTGTTTGGATAACTGAACGAAGCCCCCTGTAGCTTCACATGAATGATAGGAGTAAAATGCCAGGCCAAGAAATGCCATGCAGGCCAAAGTGCTGACACTTCATGTTTGCCTTCTGTGCCTGTACTTGTTTTGTTCATCTTGGGTCCAGTGCTGCATAGCCTGATACATGCTTGTTCTTCTATCTTTGGTTTTGGGTTGAAGCTTAGATGGGTTTTGTAGAGGGTCTCAGCATCCGGCATGTGATTCACAGCTTCTAGTCATTGTAAGGGGATGAGGGAGGCTATGGGATCTGCTTTGTTCTTGCATAGGTCCCTGCAGTGTGCAAGCGTAAACACAACAGCATCTGTAGGGCTTCAGAATTTTCAGATAATCAGATTCCGTGCAGGGATAAGGCTCTATATTTGTTGATTCTGATCTTCAACAGATAAGAAAATCCTCTGTTGAAGTTAGCTTCCGGGTGAACCCAAAAGAGCTGTAATCTCTCCATCAGGGTGTATTTTGTAGCCCGCATTAAACCTTGCCGGCAGGATGTAAAAGCTGATCAAAGGTGTTACCTGAAGCCATTAGTTTTAAGTAGCAGACTGAGGAGGTGGTGGCTGCTAGGTGCCTCTGAAAGCCTTCCAGGTTTGCTAACATAAAAATAACTGCCAGTCCGCAAAGATCAAAGCTTAGCCTGGCTCCGTGCCAAGGCCTGGGCTTCAAAGCAGGCTACAGATGAGATGTGGCCACCGCACAATAAGTCACTGACACTGGAGAACTGAAGTGAGCAACCTGGCTGCGCAAGTCACAGAAGTGCCTTGAGAAATAGCACAATTCCATGGCCCAAGCTGCCTCTAGCAACCTGAAGAAGGTTTTATAATAGCACTGGACCTAACACAAATATCTCACTGCATTTTATTAATATCAAGTATGCAATTTCAATACCCATATAACTATATAAAATCTATAATAATATAACTCAGTAAAAAAAATATTTTTAACTAAGATATAGGAATGGAGTGGTGTGGCACCTTTGCATAACTACTTTCTCTGTTTATTAGGTTATCAGTAGTAAGCAACAATATAAGTGGCAAAGGGCTCGTAGCTCTTTCACAAGCAATGAAAACAAACACGGAACTTTCCTACATTTATATCTGGGGGAACAAACTTGATGACGCCACCTGTATGGTAAGTGGTTGCTTCTGAACTCTTCTGAGGGTTTTCTTTTTTTCTAAACTGGTTTTCACAGTCACTAAAAGACCACAGCACTTGTAAATCAAGACACTTGATTTACTTCTTAAAAAAATACTTATAATATGGTGCTACTGTAGCAAGTCACCTGTCATCAGCATACTGAAATGACCAAGTACTTGCCGATTGTGTTATATTTTCTAGATCCTTCCTTGCAGCCAAAGTATTGTATTATATGTCAGATTTTTGTTTTTTATTAATGACAGGCATTTTCAGAATTAATCCAGACTGGCCGCTTGAAACCTGATTGTACAGATGTGGAACCCTATGAAGTGGATGGGCACGTTTACCTTGCAGAGCTCTCCCACGGCCTGAAGAAGCATTACTACTGGACACCCAGTTACGGGGAGGTAATGAACAAAGCTGCAAACGCCAGCCTGGCAGTTGGAGCTGTTTCGGAATACTTGTAAGGTAGGAATAGCCTGAAGCCATAAATGCTTGAGGTTTTTCCACCTGGCTTCTAGTGAAATGGATGACATCATACTTACTGCAGGTTGTTTCTTCAGGGTCTCTAGTCTAGCAGGAGTATAAAAACAGTTGGAAGTGGTATTAGAGATGAGATGTTGAACCAGTAGCCATAAAATTTGTTACTAAATAATGCCCAATCTATTAAAAGCCTATTAATATGAAAATGCATTAATTCTGCTAGTCATTTCTGTTGCGCATGCATCTCCTGTAGGGACATGGCTTTGTGGGTGATACTGGTGGTAGAGGGATGGTTGGAGGTCTTTTCCAACCTTAATGGTTCTGTGATTCCACGCTTCCCTTGCCTTACTGTAGTTAGATGTAGTTCCATTGCCCTTCCTGGGCTGCAGTCAGGCTTCCCTGTAGCAGGCAAAGCCTGCAGGTTGTGTTGTTTTGTCTCTGCAGGCTGGAGGCCAGCCAGGCAGACTGAACTGATAAAAGCTTCCACCTAGGACTGCCTCTGGGCAGCAGCTTTGCTTGAGAGCAAATCAGATATGTGGTAGAACAAGATTCCTATTGAAGCTAAAAGAGGCTGGAGTAAATGCAGTTGTTGCCACTGCTCTGTACGCTCTCCTTTTACTTAAAAATGGCGTGCTTGTGTTCTTTATCCAGGAGTACTTTTTTTTTTTTTTTTTAAACCAAGTTAAATGAATTTAAGCTCTTAGCCACAAGAATGCATGAATTTAAAAGCTAGTAAACCTAGTTAACAGATATATAAGTGGCATTTTGATTAACTTGCTGTATGTAGTTCTTAACTTCCAAATGAAAAACACCACTGAACTTGGTGTTATTTCTTCCTGTCTCTTAAACTGAAAGCACTTCCCTCATTATAGCTGTGGCAATTCTGACATATAAATAACACAACATATGCATATAAAGGTAGTTAAAATTTGTTTAATGCTTTGGATACAAGCTACTTAAAATTTTGGGAATCACTCAGATTGTTTCCTTTTTCCATCCATTCTGCTTATACCTGTAAGAGCACAAATCTTGTCAAGTCTGAACCAAAAAAATGACCCAAATATGACAGGTTTGCTCAAAGGTTTTCACAAATGCAATTTTCTGCAGATCTAAATGTGCCTGATTTATTAAAAAAAAAAAAAAAAAACAAACTAATGTGAACTATATGTAACAAAATAATCCGTAAACGCATGTGCACACAGGCAAAAGACCTGTAAAATGGAAGTCAAAAGAAAAAGATAGGAAAGTAATTTCAATAGTGTACTTAAAAAGCAGTGATGTGTGTTACCACAGTGGTAGTGTAGAAACAGAGAGGTGTATGGATACACTTTATCAATCTGAAACAACCAAGGTGGTATCGGTAGCTATTTGTTTTTTGTTTTAATATTTAGAACATAAATTAGCTGGGCTTTGTTGGTCCAAAAATTGTTTAGTGTCAGCAGAGGACTTAGACCTCCTTGTCAATCAGCTCCTGTGTAGTAAAACAAACCTACCTGCTCAAAACCAAACCTACCTGCTCAGTGGACTTACCTCTGTCTATGCTCCCTCAACCTGCTTGCTTGCTAGCACCAGTGTTTATAACCTGAGCAAGTTTTCTTCACCCTCCTAACCAGGAGTACCCCTGTGTGCTCATCATAGAACAGCTTAACAGATGTAATACCCAAAAAGCAAGTGCAGAACGGGAGAATGGAAATGCATTTACCTTTCTGGCCTGCATATGGACACCTTAACCTGTGACCATCTCAGTTAGCACAAATCTGGTCTCTGGTCACCGTGTGAGAAGACTGTCCTAGACAGACACTTGTTTTTTAGCTGTTATTGCACAGGAAGAAGAGAACAACAAAAACAGCAGTTGAAGGTACAAAGAATGTCCCTGTTTGAGAGGGACCTGCATACTAACATCATTGATTTTTTTTTTTTTTTTTTATATAGTAGATGAGCTGTAATATTGGCTTGCATTAGCAAACGTTGTTTTTCTGCATGTTGCCTCCTTGGAGCATTGTCAGTTGTACTGTCATATTCTAAAGCAACTATTCCTAGTGCTTATTCACTGATCAGAGAATTTCTTGCCAGAAAGACCACTGCAACATTCAAATTGAGGTATCACTTTTCCCTGTATCTGTCTTTCCCTTAGCCTTTACTTCATGTACGGGACAACTTCATTGCCTGAAAGTTAAGTCTTAAACTTGTTAAATCTTGTTACACTGCTGCAGTAACAATCAAAGCTATCAAGTCAGTTTCAACTCTACCAACAGCAGTGTTTTATTTTAAGTAGTTATGGTAAGATAGCAATGCTGTTATACACAAAATTAACAGCATAATGGCATCAAGTTCAAAAATGCTCGTGTATTTTTTCAAATGTTTTTACTCCATGTGAACCTTTACTTAACAACAGGAGCACTCCGCATTATCCATGTGATCAATAAGAATTGATCATAAGAAAGGGCTGCAGTGTCATTCTTACTGAATTTTGTATAAACAGATTCCTGTAAGCTACAACTACTACTTATACCAAAAAAAAAAAGTATTGTTTAAAGAGGCCTATGCCAAAGACACTGCTTTCCTTTCTCTGAAACCCAAACCTTGAAATTCTTAGAAGACACCTCCTTGTGTTCTCTTGAATGAGAGAATTCACATAGGCTAGAAATCCTTGCCATGCTGTTGTAGTACTAAAACAAGCATAATCCTGTTCTGCAAGCAAGTTTTTGCAGCTGTCAGAACTCAGAGTACCTTTCAGAAAGGCAGCGTGTTGGTCTCACACTCTGAAAGGAAGGAAAATGACTAAACCAGCAGGCCAGTGGTATAGTGCAGGTCAGCTAAGTCCTACTGCATACTCTAGCCACTCTATCACCTCCTGTAAAATTAAGCAATTGAGTAAAAATAAATTAAGATACAAATTCTGATCGATAAATCCACTGATTATCTCCTTGAGCTGTTAAAGTACACCTCCAAAGCACTCAGAAAAAAAAATCCCCTACCCCTCAAAATGAGGGTGGGGGAGAAAAAAAGTACTAATGTTAGAGTGATCACGTGAGATTGCAGTTAGAATGAAGTTCTTGTTTAATTTGGTTTGAACAGATCCAAAATATTTTCTATCAGAAAAATCGTGTGTTTTTGTTGCCAAGAAAATGCAACAAAAAAACAAAGAAAACAAAGAAAATCCTTGCTGCAACAAGGGCAACCTTGTGTCTTTCTGACAGGGTGCTTTAGTGGTAGTTATGTTAGACTGCTTCCCTCCGCCTCTTGTTGTTTCCCCTTGCAGTTATAAATAGCACGCACAAGGTGAGGGAAAAATACAAAACAAGTTTATTAAAGTCTAACATAAAACACTTCAGGCTGAATATGTACAACTCCCTTCCCAGGTGATTATAAAATTGAGAGTTGAGCTATATACAAATAACAGAGGAGAAAATGTATATACATGAAAGATACTTTAAAAATAATTTAACCCAAAATCAGTCATTAGTCTTAATTCTGCAAGGCTTATTGACAGCCTCTCCAAGATCACAGCCCTGAAGTCCTTGACATGGGACTTGTCCATATTCAATTTTCTTGAAATACATGATTTTAGGAAAGTTGTCATGCTTTGTGCCCACATATAGACACAAATTCAGATGTAAGTGCCATACAAGGAGTTATTCTAACATAAATATTTCAAAACAGCCAATTCAGAAACTTAGAGATGTAGATAATCTATTCAGGCAAAACTTGCACCAACTTCAGTGGAAAATTGACTGAAACAGTACTGAAACAATGGTGTTTCTCAGATAAATCATGGCATTCTCTCTAAATTACTGTTAATGGAATTATTAATATGTCCTATTTCGTTTTGCAAGTAGTTTTCAAGATTGAAAATTCTCCATAAAAAACAATTCCATGCTTTCTATTAACCCCTTAAAGAAATTACCAATACTGTTAGAAACCTTGCACCTCCAAAAAGAACTTGGAATCCTTAAGCCTATGATTTAATGTGCAGCTGATTTCCATGCATCTATCAGCAAAAGGTACAGTGCAGACCTGCTTCTTCAGGCCTTACAGCACTCAGCATGAACATTCCTACAAATTTAATATATATATATATATTTAATATCTATATATATTTAAAATCTATATTCTAGTAAATGAATACAGTTAATAGAGATCATACCTCAGCTGCTGAGATATCTTCATGAGAGATGAGGGTAAGGATTGAGACTCTCAGATGAGAACTGAAGAGTGCAGGTCACTAAATTATTGCTCCAAGACAAAACTACAAGCCTGTGTGTTCTACTAAGAAAGGTTAAAATTGTTGTCTTGTAAAAAATAATGATTATCTTCTTGTCTATAAAGAAAACTAAATGACTAATAAAGAAAGTGTTACTGTTTTTAAATATCTAAACAAATCCTGTATAAATCTAAGTACTGTTCTTTAAAAAAGTCTGAAAATCTAAGAATACAGTATTAAGCTATAATCTCAGAAATATAAAAACAGTCCAAACTAACATTATTATGGAATGCATTTCCTATGTAGGAATGTGTGTTGTTTTTTTTTCTAGCGCTATTTCTCTCTTGCTGTCTTTTATCCTGGATATATTAACCTTCACATGCTGTTCTTCACAAAACAGCATAGTCTCATTAGTTTATCTTCCCAAGTTGGTTAAACATTAAACGTACCAGTTGTACATCTTTGTTCTTTTTTTCAGCACTCATGACTAAGTCTATGTCTATCCCAAGACTTCTGCTCTATTTTCAGAAAGAGAAAGTAAAGAGGAGCCCTAGGACAAGCTATACAGCTCACTTTTGTTAACGCAGGGTCAAGAAATTTGCCATTTGTCAGTGCCAGCTAGCTAAGGAATCTTTCATCTACTCCATCAACAACAGAAACCTGAAAAAAAAGGGGAGGCGGGGGGCAATGCCAAACAAGAAAATCTGAGAACTTCATCTATTGTCCTTTGCTAGTGTTATGAAGGACATCAGCTGTTCATAAACGCTGTGCTATGAATAAGCAAGGAAAATAAAGGCGAGGAAGACAGAATAGTAACTAGCTTTGGTGGACAGTGAGAGATGCCTGCATTAAGAATGTTCCTGGGGAACTCCACACTGTCCGTGGTAGCTTTTTATCAAACTAGCCATAATTAAAACCTAAAATATGATCAAGAAGCGGTTTTAAACATGCAGCCTACAAAGATGATCAACACAAAGAAGTGAAAGATCTATTACCTCACAAGCATAAACATGTAGAAATTAAAAGAAAATGATAGTCATGCTCAGGAGTCAAGGGACCATTTGCAGAATCTTTAAATGAAGTCCTCCAAGAATTTTTTCACAAGGCTTTTTAATTAAGGTGCAGATTAATTATTACTCCATGTAGAACAGAATCAGTTAAGAGGTATCTCCTATGCCCTTTGACTTATCAGTGTCTAGACACAAGGCATCAGTGGGAATAAAATGCTAGCACCAAGTAAATAACCAACAAATAATATCTTTAAACATCTTGTTGGTACAGAATATGATTGTTTCTCACTATTTGATGATTACTTAGATAATGCTTACATTATGCTAATGGCACAAACTGGCAAAACGGAGCATAAAAGCATTCCTACTGTCAAGTAATATTTAACTAACGACCCTACCAGGACACTATGAATGTTGTTTTTTAAAATTTAAATTGCTAGTAGTAAAACATACCTTTACAAAGGTCTTGCTAGATACCAATTGTGTGCAGTTACACTGGACAAACGATGTGAGAGGTAAAGCAATACATAAATACTTCAATTAAAATAAATCAGTCATACTCTAATAAACCCATGCCTGGAAAAAAAAATTAATCTGCTCTGTTGTACTCTCCTTAATGCCCCCTCAGCGGGAGCATTATTCATTCATCTAGTATTTTCACAGTGAAGGGCAGTGTTTGTTTTTTCTTTTGTACCTACTGTCACAGAAATGATAATTACGAAGCTATGGTTCACGCCTCACAATTAAGTCAATGTGCCTTTTTGTCTCATCTACAATGTGCACGTTCCAGCTCTTTTGTTTAGCAAACGCTGCTGTTTGTGCCAAACCCAGGATGTTTCAGAGATGTGAAAAACAAATCTGGGACAAGATACAACAATGCTAGATTCACTTTAAAAAAAAAAAAAAAAAGAATGACTTGGAAAAAATACGCAGCAGTATCTATGCCGTTTGAGCCCTCTGACTTGCCATGCTAAAGAACCTCCCCTTATTTGCCTTGTCAGGGACATAACAGCAAGCTCACTTTCCCTCTGGTCAGACTGAACTGAAGACAGGCTGCTTCTGGCCGACAGCAGTAATTCTTTGACAGGGCCTCACCAGAGCACTGCCCTGCCTTCCGCCACGTACACTGTATCACCTCCCAATGCAGACGTACAAGCTTGTTAGCACAGTCAAATTCTGATTTTTCCCTCTAGAGCTCTGGATTGATATTCCTAAACTATCAAATATGGCTTAAAATGTTTGTTCTCAAATCACAGAATGGTTTGAGGCGAGAGGGGACCTCTGGAGGCCCTCTGGTCCTACCCCCACGCTCAAACCAGGACACCAAGAGCAGGTTGCCCAGGACCTTGTCCGGGCAGCTGTTAAAGGTCTCCCAGGAGGGAGCCTCCACAGCCTCTCTTGCAACCTGCTCCGGTGCTCAGATGACACTGTCACACGTCAGATCAGCAGGAACATAGAAAATGATCTCCAAAAATGCGTTAACATACTCAACAGAGAATTCTTAAGGCAGGTGTTGCTGAAAAGGAATTGTCTCCTGGAAATCAGTGTTAATTACAAATAGAAATTTGATTGTAGATTAGCACAATTCAACCAAAAAAAAAAAAAGAAAAAAAAAGAGGAAAGACAGTACTGTACAATGGAAATGCCTTACAAGGATTTTTACATAGAAGAAAAAAAAAAAAGAACAAGTCCAATTCAAAAACTGTGACTGCTTGATTATGTTGATCTTTACCAAACGTATGCAAGTTCACTGCTGGATTACCTTGTGGCTCTGTTCTGCGCTGTCAGTATAACTGCTGCAAGAAAATAAACTGAGGTTCTGAATATCCAGTCACAGCAGATCTTAGCAATGTCTCTGACGAAGGAGACTGACTGCCCGTCACAGGAAGCAGCATCTGATGGTCTTCAGTCCCAATGGGAAGGGGAAGCGGTAAAGACATCTCAGAGGGCTTCACATCTATAGACTCTGATAAAGGACTTTTCTGACTCTGAATGGATTCTTGTTCATTGAAAGAATTATCAAGTGTATTAGAATCAGGGGGAGTTTCAGATCCTGGGAAAAGAAAAAAAAAAGAAAAAAATGTTTTTCCAAGTGTTTATTTTATTTCCCCAGCAATTAATGTAAGGGAAAATTTTGTAAATGATACAAGAATCGCTGCTAGCAAGAACCAAGCAAGACTTGTTCTCAGAAAACACAGACTAACTGCTACCAGAAATCTTGCTACAGATTGCACAACTCAACAAGAAGGAAAGATAGCACAAGTGTCTTTACATGGAAGAATTAAAATGAACAAATCCAATGTGAAAAATTAAAGTGCTTGAATGATTATTTAGATCTTACCAAGACATTCAAATTCCCTACAGATTATCCTGTTGAGTACATCGTATGAACTATCCTCATGTGTGTCTCATACCGTTCCTCTTAACTTGCCATGTCTTTTGGAAACCATCTGAAGGAATGTTCAAAAGCTCCTACACAAATTCTGCAGATTCCCTTTCAACTGACTGCCCAAACAAGCACGGGGTGTGTCAAAGACTGCCCGGGCAGTTGTGCTATCAGTACCTTCAATGTGCTGTGAAGCCAAAACAAGCTGTAAACAGAGTGTGAAAACTGAGAATCACATCCTCTGCTTCCTGTGACGTGACAAATAGACAGATGATGAATTCTAACTTGATCTCTACTTGGCATGGTACAGAAGATAAGAAATACTTAACATAGTGAACAAAGGAGCTTTGGAGAAAATGCACTTATGAAGGTTTCCTTGAGATTTTCCACCCCCAAAAACCTAAAACCACAGCCACATAGTGCCCAGCCCTCTCCTTGCTCACTGCTGCTCTCGTCGCACACTTGCTTCCACCCCCTTCTGCATTAGCACCTTCCTAAACGGGGCTTCACGGAGACTTTGACCTTCAAAGCTGCCTCCGCATGTGACTCTTGTTTTCTCAGCCTCTCCCTCGCCAGGCCAGACATATACAGACACCGATTATTCCATTTTTCATATGACAGAGGCTAGGGAATTAGGACAAATACACTTAAGGATATACAGATAATGATGTATGTGGAGCCAGTGTTGAAAGAGACTGGTTCCGTTCTCTGAACATCTCCTGGGTTTTGCACCATAACCAAGTACTATGTCACATTTCTTCCTAGTCAAAATCTGTTATGCAGAGCAGGATTTGAATGTATTTGAAGTCTTTTTAGGGCAGTATTTGCAGCAGAGAACATTTTGCTGGCTGCCTGGTACTGTGTTATTGAATCCAGCTCAGACCTGGATTAACATTGACTATACTGTTGCATTAAAAATACTGGGTCCTTCTAGAAGTAAAGGAATTCTTGTAACCAGTATGCCTTCTTCATTCACATTATTACCCTAATACGGACAGATTCCAAAAAGAGACTCAGATGAAAGAAAAAGTTACCTACAACTCAGGCCATGCCTTAATGTGGAAAGCTCTCACAATTTACAAGGACAAGAAAGGAAACATTCACATACAGAAATTCTTGTCAGCAGCAATCTACTTTTCTGTTGGTCAAGATGTGCTTTCTATAGCAATGCAAACTGCTTGAAAATTTGTCTTGAATTTAATTTAAAGCATATCCTTTAGGCTTTAAAAGGTTTGGGTACCTCTAAAGCAGATGCTTTTAGCACTAAAGGTGAACTACCATCCAAAAATCTTCTAAATGTAGAAAAATTTCTAAAATTAAAGTTTGCTCAATTTAGGCCAGTTTGAGAAAAAAACAAAACAAAACAAAACACAAACAAACAAAAAACATTAATGTTATTTGACATGAAGTGAAAACAGTTATGAAGTTTCTTAACCTCTCTTTGCACAAGGAGCTCACCTGTGTGAACTTTCGTTTTGTGCTTCTTAAGATTTTTTATATCCGTGTAAGAATTTCCACACATTTCACAGATAAATGGTCTTTCACCTGAAAAAGAAATGGGTTTGGCAGTTAGAATAATCTTGAAATTGAAAGAAAAAACAGTTGCAGATGTAGAACAATGGAATTTAGAGTTACATTTTAAAATACAGTTTGTAACTGTACGGTATTCTATCTGTCTGTATTTAGAATGAATACAAAATACAAAATTTAGTAGATTAACAAAGCAAAAAGCCTCTGTGTTTGAAGTAAAACCATGATCATACATCAACACCTACACTGTTACAGACAGAAATTAGTCTGAAAAAGGCAATTAAAAAAATCACAGATGTTTTCTTTACATTATTTTCACACAGAGATACACGGATTAAGAAACTCTGCTACTTTCAAGTACAGCACAATGTGGTATATTTTAAAGGCAAAAAGGTAAAAGTAGAATATTATTTATTGTGCAGGAAGCAGCCTGTCTGGAAACTGACCTGTATGGGACCGAAAATGTTTATTGAGCTCTCCAGAGGAAATAAAACTCTTTCCACAAATGCCACAGATATATGGCTTCTCTCCTACAGGAAACACAAAGAGTTTATTTCATTATATAAACCATAATACACATAAAGAACAAGTTAAAATAAAACAGAGGTAACATCCAATGGGAGAAAGAGCTCCCTAAAATGAAGTCAAAGGGAAAAAACGTGAAAGAGAAGCTGGATGAAAACACCAGAGGTCACTCCCAGATATCCCAGGGCAGAGATTTCCTCTGTCTCCCCTTACCTGTGTGTTTTCGGGAATGGGTGATGAGAGAACTTGAGACAGCAAAGGCTTTTCCGCAGGTGTCACACACGTAGGGCTTCTCCCCTGTGTGGCGACGCACGTGGTAGGTGAGGGTGCTCGCCTGAGCAAACCGCTGACCACAGCGGTCACACACGTAGGGCTTCTCGCCACTGTGCTTCCTGCAAAGGAACAGACAGTGGTGATCAGGGCAGGAAGGGAAGCAGCACGCATGGTTAGGTGACTTTCCTCAACTCTCCCCTGCCTTCTCCAAAGCTCCTTGTGTCAGTGTTCTGTGAGCCACAAAACTCATCAACTGGGAGCTGATTTGGAGTTAGCAGTTTCTCGTGGAGTAAAATTCACTGTCTGTTTGCTTGGGGAATTTGTGCATCAGTGATTGCATGGCAGCTGAATCAAACTATGGGCCCCGTGCACGTAACAGTCACCCTGAGAACCCAACAAGTGTTGCATTACAGTGCACTGAGAGATAAAACGATGGTTCTGAACAAGGGAATGTGATTTGTGCTCCTGCCAGAAAATGCAACATGCCAGCTGCTGTGCGCAGGGAGACCGGTTCTGTTTCACTTCCTGTCAAGGACTGCTTTTGTCTCCAGGTACTTCAAAGAGTTTAAAACAAATAACCGTCATTGCCATAAGGATGCCAGTACGTTATGTTGTGCCATTCATAAACTGCTCCCTCCCTAACGAGGGAGGACACAGATGTACACATTCTGTTATTGCGGTGTGAGACGGGACCCGAGACAGAAGGATTAAGAAATGAGCAAATCATGTGACTGTCTAAGTCCTGCTCACAGCACAGAAAATTATTCTGTTTAAATAAACACGTGGATAAACATCTGCAGGATCTCACTTCTCCCTACCTGGCGTGAATCTTCAGGTTGCTCGAAGTCGCAAACTGCAGGTTGCACACGTCGCACTTGTACGGCTTCTCTTCGCCGTGGTGCATGCGGCTGTGGAACACTAACTGGCACTTCTGGGCAAAGCCTTTGTCGCACAGCTCACATTTGTATGGCTTCTCCCCTGGTAAAAAACAAACCTCTTGTACTCTCTGGATTTACGTAAGCAAGCTTCCCAATCCATTACCTGGCCAAGGCTCAAGTGTCTCTTCTAGTAGGTCTTACAAACAACATCTTGTAGCATCCGGCATTCAGCCCGCTGAGGTGGAATGTGCCAGCAGCACAGCGCACAACAGGCCATTTCTGGCACATTACCATTAGAAAACAAAAGGGAATAATTCATGGTTTTAATAATGCCATTTCCCCTCCCCCCCATCACTTTCTGAAAGCTACTACTACTTTTTCACTTTGTGCTGGTTATGTTTATTCAGAATTCTAAGTATCTGAGATGATCAGCCAGTAAATCACCTGCTTCCTTGCCTCTCAAACAACAAGAGGTCTCCAGTGCTCTCTAACTTCTCACTAGTGTCTGCTGCAGAACACTACAGGTACCTCTCTGATCGCCTGTGGTTTCTCCGTGGTCAGTGCAGTCTCATCAAAGGGCTGTGCAACGCCACAGACTCAGATGACAGCATGAGAGCGCCTCTGCACAGCCAAACTGGGGACTTGACAATTCCTAAGCACAACGTGTACTTAAAAGCTTCAGAACTAAAAGCAGCAGGCAGCTAACCTGCCAGCTAGGAGCAGCAAACTGCCTGAATACTGCTCACGAGCTTCACCTTGTGTATGAATCTTTAGTGAGTCAGTGGGTGATGATATTTGAAATCCTCTCCCTTGGTCACTGAACGGGAATGGTGTTCTCCTGCAGCTGTACCTCAGGACCTCCTACTGGAGGCTTTGCATCCTACTCCCCTTCTGCATCCTCACAGCTTCCTGGAGAGAGCTCCACTGCTGACCTCTGCTCACAGTTTTCCAAAGGGAAAAAGAGCAAAAGGAACCATTTTTAAAAAGCCTTTCTCACTGTTACTTCAGAATTTGGAATGCCAGCCACAAAAGGAAGAAAACTTTGCAAACAATGACCCTCTGCTGCTCACTGGGTTTAGCACAGCAGCAAAGGTGAGAGCAGAACAGCCACGCTGGATCAAACTGAAGACAGAACTAATCCAGTAGCAAGCCTTTCTTGTCTAGGGATGGGCGTAAAAAAAAGACAAAGAAGACTTGTGCTTCTCCCCGGTGTCTTCCCAGGCTTCAGCAACTTGCTGTTCATAATCTTTCCAGGTTGGATGTGTTGTCTTAACGTTAAAGTGCTCATAAATGATATTTCTTTGATGCTTTCTCTTGCAACTCTTGCTACAACACAAACTTCTAGTAAAGTTACTGAATGAAGAGAACATCACACCGTTCAGCCATACATTTTACTAACTAAAATCCCAAACACTGTAATTTAGCCACCTCCACTAACTTTTTTTTGAAGATCCCCACACGAGAAGCTACCTACGTGAACCAAGAATGTATTTCTGTCTTTTTCCACCATTGTTATCAAACCTATATTAGGATTTCATGTTAAAAAAAATAAAAATCAACAAAAATTCTGGTATCGAGTACCGTGAGCCTTTCACGCTCTGCTGGCGGTGGTTTCTGGCACTGCACTCCAGTTAACTGGAGTCCCTGCAGAGTGAAAGGGTGCCAGCCTTTGGAATCTTTGCAAAGATCAAGGTGCTCTGACAAATAAAGTCCCCTTCTAGCTATTTAAAACTGAAACTATGGTTTTGTACTGAAAAAATGTCAGAACACTTTATACTACCAGGATATAGATGCTATCGCCACAGTACCAAGAGCAGACAAAACCTCCAGAGGAACAACTCAGAACACAAAAATCTCTTTAGTCCCATGCTGCTATCGCAGATCTCCAGTCCATGGAGACAAACCAACAGCTTACCTGTGTGAGTTCTTACATGGGTTTTCAGCTGGTTGCACTGCGTGAACGCCTTCCCACAGAGCTGGCACACGTAGGGTTTCACTCCTTTGTGTATCCTCATGTGCCGGCGGAGGCTGCTGGCTTCCGAGAAGACTTTCCCACACGTGTTGCACACCGGTTTGGCTTTGGAGTACTTCTGGTCAAGTTCTTCTCCTGAACTTTCCAGCTGGTAAGTGTTCTTTTCGTTGGCTATATTGGACATGCAGTGCTCCTTCAGCGCACAGTTCTGCTGAGCCTTCCCCCGTTTTTGTTTGGCTGCAATAGTCTGAACTAAAATATCTTGGGCTGCCAGCGTTTCGCTTTCCACCACGGCTGCCAACTGGAGTTCGGAGTTATCGCTGCCTTGGGCAGCCTGCTCTGTTATCTGCGTGGCCAGCTTATTTGCATCTAAAAACATTTCGATCGATGCGTTCTCAGTCACGTCATTCTGGTACTGTATTGATTTACTCTGAACGCTTTTGGGGGAGCTGAAATTCTTCTTTCGCTTTTTGGTCTGAGCAGATTTCTTTTCTAAAGCTGATTTCTTTGCTTGTGGCTGAACCAACTCTGCAGGAGGAGCGTCTGCTTTCTCCCGATTGTTGTAATCTCGGAGAGTCAGAAGGCAAGTCTGCTGATTCATTTCAATGTTTCCAGTGATACTAGACGTCTCTGTAGAAGAGGGATTAGCAATAAAAGCAAAGTCTTCCATCTTTATTTTGCATTTAGTCACCACTTCTTCTACTTTGAGATAGTCGGCAGCCTGGTGAATTTCTTTAACATTCCAGCTGCAAGGAAACAAGATTTACGTGACAATATTCTGGACAAAGCAGTAATTTGTTCTGTACCAACTCTATTAACACAGACAGCACAACTACAGAGAAGTTACACAGCAAGACCTAATCTTGTGTCCATAAGACACCGATAGGACGACTATTCTCCAACTGACAGCCCGTGCCTAGTGGAATCTGCAGCTCCACAGAATTGAAAATGTTATTTTTGTTTACATGCCTTTTGTAGGATTTTAATTCTGACTGTAAGGTGGTGAGACTGGACTTTGGTTTGTCTGTCCAAAACGCTCAGAAGTCATAACACAAAGGGATAAAAGATTGGAGAATAAAATGCTACAATTATTACCCTTTCTGCCAAAAATTGTAAGTAATTCACAAGCAGCATATTCACCCCAGCAATTCTGCGAAGCAGCTATTAACCTCATTTTATAAAATGATTTGCACACAGTCTTTATTCTGTATGAGCTACACACAGACTGCATCAACACCAAAGAAACCCTCGTTTAAGTTACTACACACTATTTTTCAGTTATATTTTTCAGTATCCTATATTTCAACACAGGCCTTGATGATTTAGAAAAAAAAAGCGTCCAAAAACAGTAGCAACAAGTACCAGTAACAATCTGTGGATTTCTGGCACTTTAACTAAAGATGAACAGTAAACAACAACATTCTGCCTGTCTATTTCACAGCAAACTAACTAAATCATCCGACAAGAGGCAGCTAGCCAAAATTATTCTCTGTCCATGTGTAAAACTGGCTCAGTAGCTTGTATGCCACTAGCACAGAGCTCTAGGTAAACCCTCCAGGGTTCACACATGCCCCTGCCATCACAGAAGACAACGGGAGCTGCAGCAGGGATACATCGCAGGCTGACAGGTACACGCCAGCAGAACCCCAGGTGTTACACAAACAGCTCTGTCTGGGTAAGAGCAGCACGTTCACAGCCCGCTTCTTTCAGAGATCCCAGCCACCCCGAACGAACCCAGAGACTTCCAAAGCCTGAGGCACCAACTTTGAGGCACTGCTGTGGGAGTTGCTCTATTAGCGTTAAAACTTGTAGCTAAATTAGAGACAGAAACAACAGCGAAAGGATAGCCTGTGCCCAGGCTTTTAAAATTCTCAGTCTGAGTTTCCAGACATTGGCAGCAACAAAGTTTTTTTCTGGATGCATTTGACACCAGACATTGCAACAGGAGTTACACTTCTGGGCTAAGTGCCTCTGAGTAGTCACAGCTGAATGAGCCACGCCTCTTTCTTTTCCCTGAGAGAGCAGCACTGCGAAGAACCCTCCCTGTACACAAAGTAACACAACATGCACAAAAACACCTCCACAAGGGGGAAAACAAGTATAGTTTCTGTGTGTTGACTGGAAAAAGGGCTCTTATAATCCAACTTCGGGAAGAATGGAGTTATCCCTCCCTCTCCCAGTAACCACACAGGATTTTTAATCCTTCCTGATCCTGACAGAAAGACTCAAGAAACTGCACCTATCAGCAAAATATCTGACAACATACTTTTGTTTTGGGACTCGTATGTCATGTGCTACCCTGAAGCATGCAAACAGAAGATCTTCAATGGTTTGTATGCATCACATCCACTACTGTGCTCCTCCCAGATGTGTTACAACAAACAAAAAACCCAGCACTGCCCCAACACGGTTTGTTTCCCTATTTTCTATCCGCACGCGTTACCTGTCAAGGTTCAAGTTCCCCGTGTAAATAAATTCCAGGAGCTTTTGGAACCCGTCAGCCTTGACTTGAGTCTGATCCAAGACGACGTTGTTGTCCGAGGCGTCCCGGTAGAAGGCCCCGAAGTACTCGCTGAAGGAAGCCAGCACATTTCGGTGCGCCTTGAACTGGAACTCGCCGATGACCACGGTGCAGTCGCAGAGGAAGCCGGCTTCGCGCTGCTTGTTCAGCCTCTCCAGCAGGTGCTCGCAGTGATGGGCGTACTGCATCCTGCCAGCGGCCTCTCCTCCGTCCTGGGAAAGCGAAGCAGCCCCGTTACACACCGGATTTCACTTTTCCCCCCCCCCTTCCCTCAAAATAAAGTTAATGCTGACAGACACCCCAGCTCTGACCCCCCCCCCCTCCCCCACGGCCGCCTCCCTCACGGGGCTCTCCTCAGAGCCGCGGGGAGCTCCCGGCCGCCGGGGCTGGACCCGGGGAGCACCGGGGGACAACGGGGAGCGGCCGGGCCGCAACCTCCGGGGGCCGGGCCCCTCCTCAGCCCTTCCCCGGTGTCCCCCGGGTCCCGCCGGGCCGGGCCGGGCCCGCCTCAGCCGCTCCCCCCCGGGCCCAGCCCTGAGGCGGCGGCGCCTCCCGCACCTGCGGCGGGGACGAGCGGGAGGAAGCGGCGGCGCCTCCGCCTCAGGCCGCCATGTTGTGCCGCCGCCGCTTCCCGCACGCCACTTCCGGTGCTCCCGGGACCGCCGGGGACCGGAGAAGGGCACGGGGAGGCTGCGGGGGGAGCGGGGACCCGGCGGGCACCGCCCGGAGGGGAACGGGGCGGGACGGGCCGCGGAACGACCGCTGGGAGGGTCGGGGAGGTGTGGACTACAGCTCCCGTGATGCACCGCGGCGCGGTAGTGCTGGGGTGTAGGGTGCTAGGGAGCGGTGCATGCTGGGGGATGTAGTCCCGCTGGGACTGAAGGCTCTGACATGTCTCCGTGTTGGTGCTTGCAGTTCAAAGCAATTCGTGGCTCCGGCTCAGCAGCGCTGGCGGACCTCGATTGCTTTCTAGCACGACGTCGAGAAATATATAGGGGAGAAAAAAAAAAAAAAAAAAAAAGAAAAGGCGAGCCACCCGCCGGTGTTTCCGCCCGGTTTCGAACCGGGGACCTTTCGCGTGTTAGGCGAACGTGATAACCACTACACTACGGAAACCCCGCTCGGGAGCCAGTTCTGCGGCCATCCCCCTCATGGCTCTCACCTCACAGCAGGCTGCGGCCTCCCCCCCAGAATCCCAAAACCATTAGGGTTGAAAAGCCCTAAAATCGCCTGATCCAACCACCCCCTACCACCATCACCCACTGAGCCGTGTCCCCAAGCACCACCCCCAGGGACAGTGACTGCCCGCTGCCCCACCTGCCACAGGCAGCCTCAGCGGGGCTGTGGGAACAAACAGGTTGTTTGTGCTCCTAACGGCGGTGCTGTGGGTTTGTGGTGCCTTTCGTTATAACACTTCTCACGTGGGAAAAGGCCCTGCGTAGTCTGGTACGGTTTCAGGGAAAAGCAGGTGACTTCTTGGAGCGTGCAGGCTGACGGAGCATCTTTTCCCCCTCTCCTTCAGGCAGAGAATTGGGGACACAGACCGCCACCACCACACACAGCCCTGAGATTTACACCTGCTGGACCCGCCACCTTTTGGGTTTTTATTTGAACCACGTCGAAAATCTTCGTTGCTGGCTGAGAAAGGGTCCTACCACCACCAATCGCAGCGTTCACCTGACAGAGAAACTTTGAGGTCTCGATTTTCAAAAATCACCCGATCCATTTGCGATATATTTCAGCCTGTCTGTGTAAGTAAATAGAACGCCGCACCTTGGGTTGATGTTTCACGCCAAAGTGCCATTTGAAACCACTTTTTCCTACAGCGCCAAATCCACCTCCTGGGGTGGTTACAGGCCCAGATTTCAGCCCCTGAGCCCAGCCCCAGCCCCAGCCCCCAAATTCTAACCCCCAATCCCGAGCCCCCAGGTCTCCGCCCCCAGACCCCAGCTCCCACCCCCTGTTTCCCAGCTTCCTGACTCCACCTCCTGGAGCTCGGACCCAGCCACCAGGTACCGACCCCGAGCCCTAAACCCCCAAACCCATAAACCCCAAACCCGTAAACCCCAAACCCTAGATCCCAAACCCACAACCCCAAGCCCCCAGACCCCAGCACCAAGCCGTTTAGACCCCAAACCCTAAACACCCCAACCACCAGGTATTTGCCCTCTAGACCCCAGCTCCCAGTTCTTAACCCCCGACCCCAGGTCCCGGTCCCAAGCCCAGACCCCATTAGGGTCGGGGGGGGGGGGGGGTGTCCCCAGCCCGGCGCGCGCCGCGGAGCACGTGGTGCAGCCGGCGCGCGGCTAACCCGAGCCTTCCAAACTCCCGCCGCTCTCCTGGCCCCGCCCCCTGCCCCCCTCTCGCCCAATGGCGGAGGAGGAGGGTGCCGCCTCGACCAATGGGGGCGCGGCGGCCGGGGGTATAAAAGCTCGCACGCGGGGGGCTGCGGGCGGGCCGCGTGGCGGGTGGGAGGCCCGCGCGGATCTAACCCTAATGGCGGCTGCTGCCGCTCCCTGCGCCCGCCCGCTGTTTTGGTCGCTGGCTTTCAGCGGGCGAGGGGAGCAGACAGGGAAGGGAAGGAAGGGGACAGGGAGGGATGGATGGAGGGATGGAGGGTGGGAAGGGGGGCGGGAGGCTGTGAGGGGGCGGGGCGGGTGGTCTGCGATCGCTCCCGGCCGGAAGAAAAATAAAGAAGAGGAAGAAAAAAAAAAAGAAAAAAGAAAATAAAGAAATAAAAACGAAATAAACCAATAATAATAATAATTAATAAAAAAAAAAAAAACGTCAGCGGGGGCTCGACTCAACGCCCGTCAGTTCTGGGGATCCCGGCTGCCGGGGGCCCCCCCCCCGCTGTCCCCCCTCCCTCCGGCCGCGGTCGGCCGGCCTCGCCATGGCCCCTGCCGCCGCGAAGAGCTCGCCTCTGTCAGCCCGGGCGGCGGCACAGGGGGGGCGCAGGGCCGGGGGGTCCCCACCCCCAGCCGCCGGGATGACCCCAGCAGAACAAAAAGGGAACGGTGGCGGCTTTCCTGCAACCCCTCCGCCGTGGGGTGCACAGCCGGCCACGCTCCAACACCACTGAGGGCTCTGAGGCGTCCCCCCGCCACCACCACCACGGGGTGGGCAGGGGGCTGAGGGGATGGGGGGGCACCGAGGGGTCTCCTCTCGCTGTCCCTGACTGGGAAATGGGCAGCAGGGAGGCTGGAGGCGCGGCTGATCTCGTCACGGAGGGCCTGGCGGTGAGGTGGACTTGATGCGGACTTGAGGGGCTTGATGGGGGCTTGAGGAATGTGCGAGCATCCAAGGACGGGCAGCTGGCAGTAAATATTTGGTGAAGGTGTGGAGAGGCGAATGACGACGGATCCGCAGGAGAAAGCGTCCGGGCTTGTCTGGAGTCGCCTCCCCTCCAGGCCCAGGATGCTGCCGCGCACTGAGCTGCGTGGCGCGAAGATCTGGGCTCACCGCGCTCACCCCGACCGACAGGCTCCGAACGTATCTCCAAGGCCGAAATCACCGCCCGAGGAAGGATTTCTCCAGCCAGGACCAACCTCTTACAGGAGACTCGCCAGAAACACAAACCCACGTGCACGTCACGTGTGATGGGAGCCAAGCGTGCGCTGCTCGCCGCAGATCGCACCTCGGCGGGACATTGGCGTGGCCCTGGAAACTTGGGTTGAACACGGCTCGATGCTCATTTTTTATCGCCCATCCGACGCTTTCCTGTGTGTTTGACCACTGCCATCTTGTGGTCTTTTCTTCTTTCTTTGTGCAGAGCATTGGTGAACGTGGGTATTTAATTTTTGTAAGAGCGTTTGAAAGAAACCTGTGGCCAGAATGAGTGGGAATGCGAGAGTCCAAAATGACCTGCCTGAAGCTGTAGAGCTCCTTCCTGTTAGCAGGAACCGAATCTCTTAAAAAGCCTAACCTGGCTGTGCCAGGGTTTGGTAACACGCCTCTAGTTTCAAAGTAACGCTTTTTCAGTGTTTCTGAGCAACAGGTTTCAGTAGCAACGAAATACTTTGTCAGACTTGTAATTGCAAAGCCAAGATACTTCATGTGCTTAATGCTTGTTTTTTTCAAATGAAGCTTTCCTTGCCACACAAGTATCGGGACAAAACATTGTTTCATTGAATGTATCTCTCGTGGCATTCACCGTGGTTTGTTTTTTTTTTTTTTTCTTTTCTTTTTTTTTTTTTTTCTCTTTTTTTCCATGTTGCTTCTGAAAGTGGTGATAAGCTTAAACTACAACTTCGTGTATGCATGAAAACGTGTAGTTATGTTCAGCTTATTCATGTACCAGAGAATAAACATTTAGAAATGGAGAACTTGGTCTACTTTTATTTCTGTCTGTTTATTATAGCAGGGAAGACTTTGCACAAACGTAGCTGAATCTGCTGTTTCGGAAGGGTATTCTGCAGCCTCCTTCCTGTGCCTGCTGATCACTGAAACACCCCAGAAACGGGAAACAGCCACTTTTTAGGAATTGTAACAAAAAAATCTCAGCATTTTTTTTTTTCCCAGAGTAGTTTAAAGCCATTTGCAAGTGATACCCGCCATTGCATATCAAAGGAATTGCGGCTGATGGCTCTCCTCTTAAGTGGGAGAAGCAGCTGCCGGTGAGAGTCAGCAGCCTGGGAAGCAGGTCAGCATCAATCGCTTGGCATCAGGCGGATTTTCTTCCCTGCAGAGCATGAGTGCTCTTGTTAATATACCTGCTTCTTTGGGGTTTTGTTTGTTTGTTTTTGTTTTAAATGTATTTGCTAGATTGAAGCTTGCGTGCACTGAGTAGTTTACCACCGCTAGCTGTGTGGCACAAAGTAGTACAGAGAGGTGATGACATCTGGGAGGAGTACGTGTGGCCAAGGAAATTATCAACGCACCCCTCTGAGGTTCATTCTCTAGGCTGCCACTCAGATGACTTGGGAACTAGGGTTGTGTGTCCTGGCTGACTTACTGTCGAGTATCAGCTGCCTGGAAATTAACGCCAAGAAGTTAGGAGGTCCTCTAAGGATTGTTTAGGTGGTGAACTTTGAAGGACGCCTTGCTCACATCTGCTTGAGACAGATGTTTTCACTGTTTCAGATCAGTGTGACACCTGGTTTGGGTGCATGGAAAGTGCTTTGGCCAAAGGTGATAACACAACTTCTGTCATGCTAGCACTAAGAAATGGCCTCACCATGCTCTAGTAAAAAGTGAGTTCCCATTGCATGGCTGTATTTCTAGTGTGGCATGCTTTTTCTAAATATCCTAGAGTTTTTTGTTTAATTTTGGCTTTTTAGCCCTTTGAGACTGAGGGATTTTTTTTTTTCTTTCTGTTGAGAATGTTAAATAAAGAAACAGCACCATGTGGGTTAAATCCTTTAGGAAGCTTGTTTTGTGGGATCCGGGGGTAGCAGCAGGTGTGACATTGCAGCACTTGTGCAAAGAGCCCTCTTGTGACGGAGTTTCAGGAGTGGATAGGTTTGGGGATGTTGGGTGGGTGAGCTTACCTCCCGCATGGGAGTGGGTTATTCTGCTCATGGCACTCGGTGGCATGGGGGGTCCTGAGCTGTGCTCCAAGCCGGGCTCTGCCTGCAGCCCCCCCTCCAGCAGCAGTGTCCTCCTGGCATCACAGCAACACTTTCTTCCACTCCAAAGAGCTCACTGTGTACGACAGCAGCAGTATTTCATCTCACGCTGGTTTCACTAAGCTGTTTCCAATTTGTGTTTTAGCTTTCTTGTGTTAATTTGGAGCCATTCATGATTGGGATGTACGTGATTTGCCGGTACACAACAAACCAAAATAAGAAAGGTCAAAATCTGTTCACAAGGTTCACATGCGAAGATACGTGAACTTCACTAAATTGGTATAGATTCACATCCCCGTGTGTCTTTGTGTGCAAACCCCGAATACACTTTGCTGTGCTCTTCAAATAAACAACAGAAAAGCTGGGTTTCTTTTCAGTTATTTAAAATTCTGCTAAGTATTTCCAAAAGCTGTGGGCAAGGATGCCAGGACGTGCAGGCGTTGTAGGAGCAGTGCGAGTGGAGTTAACATTGAACTGCAGCACTCGGTCTAACAAAACAGTTCACGCTGACCTTGCTTATGAGACAACAAAAAGTGTCTTAAGAAGAAATAATAATTATCAAAGAGTAAAGAATGGTTTAATTCAAAGGCTGTTTAACCTCTGACAGGTCTGGCAAACATTAATAGAACCTACCCTAATGTTGTGCCTCAACAAGGGGCACGTTCAAAAGGTGTTGGGAGTCGTATCTAAGGGTATTTATCAGCAGAAAGAATGGCAAAAAGAATGCATCTCAGCCGTGTTTAAGAAACCTAATGGCAACGTGAAGTCATGCAATCTAATCTTAAAAATACGGACTAAAGGTTGCTTAAGCACATAGTGAATTTCTGTGCTTTCCTTTGCACTGCTCACGTTCAGCTTGACAGAGCAGAGCCGCGAGTTGTTTTATCCAAAAGCTGCTTGGAGAAAATGACAGAGGAACTTCAGAGAGCTCTGGGTATTATCTGGGTTTGGCCCTGTGCAGGGTGGCTTTGACCTGTGTGATGGGTCAGACCAGGTCTGTCTGCAAGCAGGAGCTCAGTGGTACATGGCCCTTGCACATACTGGGAAGGTGGGGGCGACTTTTGCCTTCTGCAGTTGTCATTCTCAGCTCACAGAGGCATGACAGTAGCTTGGGTCTAACAGTATCATAAAATTGAGCTTTATTTCGTAATCTTTTACTTTGTGTGATTCAACTCTAGCCACAGAAATTGGGGGAGTTTTAGAAACTGACCTGTTCAAAAAGAACAGTTGTTGAAGTCTGGATTTATTAAATCGTGCATTTATTTTTATACCTGGATCCCAGGTATACCAGACGTAAAATCAGAGCGGTTTAGGAGTAAGCGACTTCTTTTCTGCCTCTCTTTTGTTCAATTGAATGTTGTAGTTCAGTTTTGAATGGAGGAAGCTGCTCTCCTATGGCTTGATCAAGTCTGTTTTCTACATTTTGTCTGTGCTCCGAAGGCGGTCTGTGGGATAGGCTCCTGCTGCTGCTGCTGGTTTTTCCAACAGTAGATGGCAATAGCTATTCATTTGTAAAACACGGCAGCAGAACTCAATGCATTGCAGAATTTATGTGTAAGCAGGATCATGCTTGGCTACGGATTTTAAGAGAAACTATTTATAAAAACCTTATTTTTTTTCAAGAACAGGTAAACCGTTGTTAAATAACAACCTTTGCAATTTAAAAAAAATTGTTATAGAATCCACTTCAAAGCAAAAATGTTGAAAGACGTTATTTAAGCTTCATAGCAATGCACTGTAATGAATTCTCATCCCCATGTAAGAAGGCATTAAAAATGCATTTTGTGATGTACATTTTAGCAAAGCTCAGGTCATGAATGATGCTATTTAACTTATTATTGTTATTATTTTATTATTACTTTTCAAGCCTGACCAAATTAGTAGCAGTTTTCAGTTCATGTTTGTCTTAGAAACTAATCAAAACACATTTTTCTCAAATTAAAGATTTTCTTTTCCTGTTTATAAACTTCAGGATTCACCTTGAAAAATTAGTTTGAAACCTTGACCTCGAAAATAGTGTCAGAGATCAGCATTTGCAGTTCGTCAATTTTATCTTTACCTCTACAAAAGCATTGCATAATTAGACACTGGAGGTGCAAATGGTAGCCTTTCTAGTTTGCCACATTTGCCCTCCCGATTTCTCACTTATTTAAACAGATTTGCAGTTTGCTTTTGTGAGATGTATACTTTGTTTCCCAAACACAAATGTGGGAGGTGTGGCAGGGAGGAAGGTAATCGCCTGTTACAAAGTTGTAACCCAGTCACAAGACTTTGGAGAATTTCACAGCTGCAAACCAAATTTCTGGTGCATTATCATCGCGTTCTGTTTTGCCATGATAACAAGTTTAAAGGCAGCACTTTGCTGTATTTTGTTGGAAAGATAATCAGACGTACATTAACGATGGAATATTGGCAGCTATGATAATTTGGGAGCAAATATTTGAGAGCAGCAATTAGTATTCCAATAAAGTTTTTTGTATTATTATTTTTATTTTTCTTGTGTTGGTGTTATGTGAATCGTGCATGTGGATGCTTCACTGAACTCTGAGGGGGACAAAATAGGGCAGAAAGGGCAGAAATGGTCTGAAATGAAGGGGATTTGGTCCCAGTCTGCTGCAGGATCCAGATGTGCCCTGCTGAGCACTTTTCCTTGGCGGATCCTCCACCTACGAAGGTCTGTGGGTGAGAAGTGCTGCCCAGCACTGTCCCCACCGCTGTCCCCTTCCAGGTCAGTATATTCCTGTATAAAGCCTGTGCTGCAGCCTTCCAGGACCAGAAATATTTACCCAGCCCGCACACTTAAACCTTTTCTCTCCGTTTCAGCCTCTGAGCCTCCTAAAGCGAGGAATTCCATCACTTCTTTCATCACTCTAATATTCCTTTAAACAACTGTATCATGGGATCTATTGTACTTAGCTACACCACGTCTACCGTACAGTCCATGTTTTTCATCACAGGAAGCAGCTTGAACTGCTTATAACACATGGAGTATACATTTGTCTTGTTGTAGAACAGCTTTATATCGTTCAGCTGGCTTTACAGCCTCTTACGTGTCTAAAGATAAGTATGTTTGAGTATAATCCTGAAGTTTTTATCTGCTGCATCATCAGCCTGCACTTTAGTTACCGCTTCGCATTATGCTTCTCTGAGCAGCTTTGAACAAGCCTAGCCTGACAATTAAGGGAGTGAACTGGCAAAACTCTGCTAATTTCTCTCCCTTTCCTTTCACTCTTATCTCGTTCCCCAAGGTACACGTCTTTATCTACCTGTTTCCAAGAAGGTGTTCAATTAATAACTCAGAGGAGTCAGAGCTGATAGGATCTTTTCATGTATTAATTTAACTCTTTGTTTTACAGGGGGTGCCAGAAAACCACTGTTTTCATGCTTTCTCTGTTTATCCTGGCCGATTTTTAATTTTAATTTTTATTTTCTTATAGTGTTGAAGTTGCATGCTCCAGTTCTTTGATTCTGCTCCCAGCAAATTATCGGTGATTGCAGTAGGGCCTTGCAGGTAGCTGGGGTTCTCACTGCTGTACTGAACAACAGTTTCCTTCTGTATTAATGTAGATTTTTTTTTTTGTATGGTGATTTTTTTTTGCAGGAAAAAAAAAAAAAAATGAACCCGCAGACACCCACCTAGGATCTAGAAATATCAGTGTTTTGTTACTCAGCCTCTTTGTGCATTTTTGGTGACAAGAATAATGCAGTACATCAATGACGAGTACAACAAAATTAATTTTAAGTGGAGATGATCACAAAACTCATGCAAAGACAGTTTGTGTGTGGCAGTCACTTAGCAGCTACAGAGAGCAATGTTTAAAAGCTCCCTGATCTTTCACTAGACCTGAATGGGAATATATTTAGTTTCCATTTGTGCTGGTCTTGCGGCATTCAAACTTGCAATAAGCGTTAAGATGAATTGATACTATAACAAATACTCTTGCCTTGTCTGCAATTTATGTGTGTCTGGTCCCTAGAAGTATCTACATCATTGGCAATGTGAGCTGAGAGATACAAGAAAAAAACCTAGTTGCTCTTGGCTAGAGCTGGAGAAGAAGACACCCAACTCCACAGAAGAGCAGGTCAGTTAGTGAACGTGAAATGAATGAATTTCACTGAGAAAACAGGTAACCAACAAGCCAAAACATGAAGTTCTACACTGAAAAAAAAATCTTTAAAATGAAAACCTTTTGTTTGTTTTATTGGAGGAGGAGTTAATTCTTTATTGTTGTTTTTAACATTGAAATATACTGATAAAGGATTTTACAAATTTATTTTCCTATTACTTATAAATAACTGTTCTAATTACTTTCAGAGGGAGTAGAAACCATGAATCTGAAACCATCAAAAATGAATAACAAATACTGGTAAATGACAAGTGGAGTTTGGCTCTTGATTTTCCTTGTTGAAAGCACACACAACTTTCAGTGAATCATTTTCCTGGAAAACCCACAGAATCCAAAGGTAATGGTATCCAGTGCAGAAATTGTTATGAAGTACAGAAAAACAAACAAACAAAAAACCCTACCCATTAATAAGCTTTTCAAAATTATCCTTTTTTTTCTGCCAAGTTGTTTTTTCATTCACCACAGGATTTTCTATACCGATTTCCCCCCCTTGAGAATGCCATTTTTCAGGTAGCAACGTTGTATCACCAGGACAAAAAGCTGGTTTACATCCAGTGAGGATTGTAAAAAAAATGTGGAGTAACAGTTAAATTACTGATTCTGTGCTTAATACCGGCTACTGTTTCAGTTCTCAGTCTATTTCATGGAAATCTTAGGAGTGTGAAGTCCAAGTTAAATAACCTCTGGGATACGGCAGCTTTGGAATATTTCCAGTGCTTTGTTCCTATTTTCCAGTTTATCTCGCTGGTGTCACTGGAGCAGATGACATGAGAAGCTGCAGGTGACTTGCTGGCTTGCAAACCTGCCATGTTGGAGGGCTTGGCTGCCGTGTGGTAACATTAAACGTCTTTAAAGTAGGGTCTAGTCTTGTAATATCAGCCAGCTCGAAGCATTTTAACTGTGCCTCTCAACTGCAGGTTCTGGCCAGAGGCTTCAGATAGCTCAGGAATATGGTTTAAAGAGGAGTTATTGCAAACGGGAACAATACATAAAAGGGTGGAATTCTGCCCTCCTGAAGCCAAGTTCTGCAAAAGTTTTTTAGTATTCAAGTATTTTCCTTGATAATTGTGCAAAGTGAAACATAAACGATAAAGGACAGTAGCCTTTGCTATTTTCCTATACATCTGTTCAGATTGACTGGATTCTGGACAGATTACTGCAGCAAACAACATCAAAGTGAAGGCAAGATGCTGGACGTGGCTGTGGCTTGGAGTAATTGTGAGCAACCTGACTGAGGAGGACACACATTATTTCTTGGGATCTGATAGTTGGGTTTGTGATTTACCAGCTGATGCTGCTTTTTTGTGGGAATCTTCGTGTCCTAAGTATGCCTTTTAAAGTAGCCCCTTCTAGTAAATCAGAGGTAGATAAGTCCCTTGGTTGAAGGCTTGGGGACTGAATTCAAAGCCCAGAGGAGAGGTTATTGAATGCCCATGGGCAGAAGCCAGGGACCTCGGGCTGCTGCGGATTCCCAAGTGCTGTGTGCTGCTCGACGAAGAATACGTACTGACAGTGTTCCTGAAGGCACGCTTCAAGGACAGAATTAAAACATTTCCGTAGGGTGTAGCCATCAATCACCAGAAGGATGTTCGTGTACACCAAGTACAACACAGCACAGCTTTCCAGCGACCTTAACACACCAGCCAGCACAGGAGCTGCTAGAGTAATTACAGATTACATTAAGTATCAAGTAAAAGCCAACAGCCAACTACGAGGCGAGCCTTTTATGCATTATTAAAATCATATCCTTCCCAGAAGATTCAAGCAAATAAAATTGTATTTGATAATGCAATCAGTAAAAAGTGGGTTTGAAAAAACCTTGCCTTTGTTGATAATGTCCCAAGAAATCCTAGGTTTTATATAATGCTTAATATACATAAATGTTGAAATAATCCCTTAGGTAAATTAACAGTTTCAGTTGCACAGGCTGAGACTGTCTTGATTTTTTTTTTTTTAATAATTATACTTTATTAAGAAATAATTGTTATATACCAGGCATGCATTGCACTTAGGTTAACAATTAAAGACTCTGGTCGCCTAATATTTCTGCAAGTAGAATATAGAAAATTATGAGAAGCATGAAATGGGAAGAATTGTTCCTATGAATCAGGAAGCCAGTTCTTCTTCCCAAGCAGCTGGCTGGGCCAGTTTGTTTTAAAACAAGGCACATGCTAATCCCATATATCACATATGCAATTTTGGAAAAAGGTTGACATTGAAGAATAGTGTAGACCAGGGTTAGTGTGTTGCTTCTCTCATCCTACCTGGTCCAGGAGCAGGCTGCAGAGCTGTCAGCAAACGGGCTGAAGCTGCACTGACCATCGAGAGCGTGCCTCAAAGTGGGATGCTGTGCAGATCATCTGAGTAAGGGGCAAAACGATTGAAAATAATTAAGGCCAAGATAAATCAGTTTTGTGACAATACGTTTTACACACAGAACACCACAGCTGCAAAGATCTTACTCTTCCATCATCAGCTGGCATAGCGGTGTAAGAGCCTACCCCTGCCGTGCCTAAATGAGGACCCATGTGCTTAATTGTTCTTTAATTCCCCAAACCTGTAAGAGTTGCTGCAGCTTTGTGCATCCCGCCAGAGCTGTTACCCAAAGAGCAATTACTGTCTGGTCTGTTCCTCCTAGAGCACAAGGCAATGCTGCTTCCAGCGGGAGGCAGCTGAGAGTTTGTCCTTACTTTAGGCAGTTTGTTAGCTGCTCCGGATCTAGATACGGTCTGAACCGTGGCTTTTGAATCAAAGTTGCCCTAATAAATTCTATTTTTTACTTTCTAAAAGCCAGATCGCTTATTTAAAAAACAAAGCATAGGTTCCTTTTTTTTTTCTTTTTCTTTTTTTTTTTTTTTTTTCTAAACAAACCAGAACCTCTCAGGCCGAAGACCTTCTCTGGGGTTTTGCTGTTTGCTGTTGCAGGGAACCTGCCCATGGCACTGGGAGCAGGCACAGAGAGCCCAGGGCAGCTCGTGGAGGTGTGCCTGCTGAGCCCAGGGCTGGATCTGGCCCACTGTTCTTGCTGTGTGAATAGACATCCTCTTTAAGTACTTCAGAGCTTTGTAATTGATGTTTTCCACTCATTTTCTTTTTCTGCTGGTTCTGTATTTCGGTCGAGTGGCGTTTCCTCAGCTTTCAGATCTATGCTCGTACGCTGGAAATGCTCACTCTCATGCATAATGAAAGAGGAAAAGTTGCAGGGGAGGAATTTATTGGCTGAGGTCTCCATTCCTGCTCTATATCTTGCTCCACAAGCTCCCACAGCAAGTGAGTGGTAGAGCCAAGAATAGAACAGCACTTCTCCGACACCCAGTCCCGTGCCTTAACCCCTGCCTCCCGTGAGAAATTTTGTTTCGCTTTTCTGTGCGGCGCAAAGATAAGATCATACTTTATTTTGGTGTACAAATTGATCTCCAGGGTGAATGAATAAGGTTGGGAAATAGCCAGAGAATAGCCCAATGTAAACAGTGAAACATAAGGAGGACATATATATATAATGCTGCCGCTTCTCAGACTGCTGTCTGAGAATTAAGAGAGAATTAATTAAAACCCATATGAAGGGACAGAGTCCTTGCAAGTTTGTGTTGGACACACGAGCTCTTCTAGAAGAAAGGGGGACTTCTTTTGCTCTTGTTTTCTCAGGGAGCAGGCAGAGGAGGTGCTCTCCTCTCTCTGGCATGGGGCTGTTTTCCCCGCTGGTACCTGCTTTGTCGGGGGTATCGTCGGCAGGTGCAGTGATGCCTGTTTAGGGAAACAAAGACATTTGGGAAAAGACAGGGTTAGGATGCGTTGGGTAGTGTGTTCCAGTGGCAGAGCACTGCTATTTTTGTGGGTTGAATCTAATAAGGAGTAGCATGCGTGAACTTAGCATGAGGATGCTAATATAAAGTCCCCAACTGCACCCAGCATTCACCACTGGCCATCGATCGCAGCGGTGGGCTCTGGAAGTGCTGGCTCAGCACCCTTAGCTCCTCAAATGGCCACTTCTTGAAGTTTGGACAAGGAAATAATACCCTCCCCAAAATATCTAGCTGCAGTGGTTTAAAACGAGCTCAGCTGATGTCGGGGCTCACATTGTCCTTTGCTTTGGTGGCCACCAAACTTCCGTCAGATTCATGACTACACTCGTGCTAAAAGGTCCAAACTTTTCAGGATTTCTCCTTCAGAAAGACTTTGAGCTTTAACAAAGTTATCACCTTGCACTCAATTCCAGGCAGCTTCTCTTTTACAGTCCAATACGTGAGCAAGAGGCAAGGGCTTAGTGCCACAGGTGAAGGCTTGTTATGTGCAGGAGAATCATCGTCTCTGCAGATCCTAAATTTCAATCTTTCTCCCCCTGCTTCTGTAAGAAAATTTTATTTTTGCCTATACATCCACTTTGGATAACATTTGTAGAAGCTGTTTTTGAAGGAGGGTATCGGAAGTGATCTTTGCGCCCTACCCTGGATCCCACCTCTCTTTTAAAAAGCCATGGAGGTTTGAAGAGTAAATATTTGGGAGAGATTTATTTCTAAAATCTCTTCACACATCATGAGCGGGTGTGTAGGTGTATACACACACACACATGTATGTGAGAAAAAAATAGGAATCACTGTGACAGGATAGACTAAAGGTGACGGTATCTTTCTGTGTCCTTTATTCATGCTTTTTCTATAAACATTTACAAGACAAACTGCAAATATGTTTGGAAATGACCCCCCATTATTTTCGGCACCTAACTGAGTGGAGGCAGAAGCAAATAGCTGGGGGAAGCTGAGGCATGTGCTTACGGCACCGCTGGGACACAGAGACCCCTCTCTCCCGATGTAAAGTAAGACATTTGCTTGCTCACTGGCTAGAAATGATCGGGACTTTTTTGGCAGTGCTTTACACTCGGGAACTCTTTATTTCTCACCACTGAAGCATTTGGTGGGAACATGCCAGCTTCAGTGAAACTTTTGTAATAAAAAGTTTGTTTTCAGGCTAGAACTGAGAGGGAGTGTGTCCCAACCCTGAGTGCCTGTCTGAGAAGAAGAATTTAACCCCCAAAATCTTCATGCTCCCGGAGAGCCCTAAGTCTGGGTGTTATTGGAGTGCTCTTTTCCTTTTCCTGTGCTTCTGTAAAAACAAAGCAAACAAACAAACCAAAAGCAATGAACAGAACCCACTTCTAAGTGCATCTTGCTGCCTTTGGGAAAACTTTGGATATTTTGAAATGATTTCTGGGATGGGAAAAATTATTTTTCTTCTTTGTACCTCAGCACTTTGTCATGAAATTTGCATGCATCTGAGGTTTTGCTCTTGATGAACGAGCTCTCATCCTTACAGCCTGCTGTGAAATAGGCTTAAGGACTTTCCTGAGCAATGAAAACCAAAAGGTTAAACCACAGATACCTTAGGAAATGCGAGGAAGGAGAAAACCAGATCTTTGCTTTCCTGCCTTTTCTATAGGGTTTTATCGTTTGTCCTTCAGCCAGATGCCCTGGTGTGGATGCTGGCTGCTCTCGCTGAGCAGGACATGGGAGCAGAGCAGCGCTGTGCCCTTGGCAGGGCTCCAAACTGGGGCTGCAGCAGCTCCAGGGCCTGGCAGCACCTCACCAGCACTGCCCCGGCTGCTTCGTCCAGATGGGCTGGGCTCTTACGAGCTTTTTGGTTGCTGGAGGAAAAGCTGAAGAAAAAGGCAGACCTGTAACAAGAGTGAGATGCCATTCCCTGCCCTCCTCCAGGCAGCAGGTACCACGAGGCTGCTCCTGAAGGGCTGCCAGAGAGCTCACGGTGCTGAGCTTTTGGTTGGAGTCCATCAAAGGCAAAAGAAACCTTACAAATCACTGCACCGTGTAAGCATCCCCCTCGGGGAAGATGCCGGAGAAGAAACGGTCGAACAGATGTGTGCTATTAAAATGTACTCAGATTAGGGTGATGAGTGCAAATGAAAGAAACAATATAGAGCAGCAAATGGGAATATAGTGGAAATTTTCCCAAAGACCTTTTGAAAAGATTACTCAGTAGTCATAGTATCGGGATGCTGTACTTGATGGCTCTAGAACAGCGGGACTTCAGAGTACATTGGGTTTAAGTGTGGTGGAGGTGGTGATTGAGCCTTTGGGGAATCCTTCGCTAGCAGAAAGGGCTGAGCCACGTTATCTGTGCTCATCTCCTAAACAGATGCGGCAGACTGTGACACAGGAGCGAGTGATTCCTATCGGATGGGGAAGGATGAAGCACACTCGGCTTCTGCCAGCTGCAGGTGTTGTCTGTAAATGCCCTGTATTGATATGATGAATTGGTCGATGCACATTTTCATATAAGCCTCAACAAACTGAAGCAGAAGTGCTCTAATGCTATCGTCCTTCTTCATGCCTTTTAGAAACAGATATTGAATCAACTATGAATACAGTCATTTCCCATGCGTTTATGCTTTCAAATTAATGCATGCCATATAAAAAAAATAATTTAAAAACACTTTTCTAAGAGAACAAAGGCAAAGATAGAATGTGGTTCAGCTCAGCCACTATGGAAGTCTTGAAAGTCCTAGTGAAAGGTAGCAACAGAGCAGATTTGCTGGGAACTGGACAGCAAAGCAAGCTAAAAAGTCATATGTTTTCTGAATTATTTGTGTGAATACCTCAAATTTGCTCCGACAAACATTTTAATTTCAAGTTTAATGTTAATAGATTGAAAGAGTTATTTTTTTTCTTCCCCCCAACCAATTCTTACTCAGACTTTGAAGCTGATAATTTTAATTCAGCAGGGAACAGATGATTTTCTTTTATGTTTTATTGCAATAAACATGCTACATCTAGGCACCATTTTCTCTCCCCTGTTCTCTTTTATTCTTTATATGATGCTATTTGCATGTTAGCTACAACAGGCATCAAATAAAACGTTTAATTAAAAAGTATTATCAGATGTCCAAAGTAAAATCAAAGATCACATGCTCTCAGAGATCCAGTACCTCGATACTGCAGGAACAGGTACCTCAGAAATAGTCAGGTGGGGTAGATTAGACAGTAATTTATGCTAGCTTGTTTGCTTTTCCTCAGTACTCATTCCAGATACTGTAACCTGTTAGAGGTTTTAAGACAAAATAATAATTTCTAAAGTGAAAAGTAAAAGGCTTCCAGTTTAAACAAAACTGATCAAAAAATTATGGAAGTAGGAAAATGAGACCTTTAGAATAAATATGACCAAAAGCATAATAAACACTGACTGCGAGCATAATCCTGAATGCTAACATAAATCCGTTTGTTGTAACAAACATTTAGTCTAATTTAATCTTTGAGTGTGTTAGTGCCAGAAAGAAAAGGTTTTACAGGCTCTGATGTCTTGGTTACTCTGAAAATTCAACTCCAGCTATCGATACTGGTAGCATTTCCAGCTGAAAAGACCATTTTAATTATCAATGTCATCCATTTCAGTGAGGTCTATGCATGTGTATCAATTACAGATCATTCTTCAAACTGCTAATAAGTTGGGTATGGACACGGGATTGAGAGATAAGATGAGGCAGCTTCTCATGCCGCCCGTGGAAGTCGATGGGGTTCGGTGGTGTGCTCTTACCTGCAAGCTTTTGTTTTGCTTCTGAGTCACTTTGACTTCAGATTAGGTAATCTAAACGACTGGTAGGGAACAGTAATTTTTTTTGTATTCTTTCACGCTCAGAAATTATTCCAACAGTTCTTCCGGCTGATAAATCGTAACCAAGCTGGTTTCTAATGCGTCTTAACGCTCAGCCGGTATGCGCAGAATGTTATCAGTTGTAGTGCTACAGATAGGGGAGGTGGACAAGCGGTTTTAAAATTGTGTTGAGCTACTGCAAAGAATTTCCATTTGCCTCTCAGCCATTGCCTTCTGCAATCCCAAGGCAACTGCATCTGCGTGGTGGGGTCTGCCAGGAGGGACGCTCTGCAAAACACCCTTTGGGTCCAGTGGCTCCAAAGAAGTTGTGAACTACACGAAGTGCTGTGATTGCCCAGCAGGACAACAGAGAAGACCTATGGTTCTTCTTACCATCTCCCCTGGCATCTTTCCCTAAAAGACTTTAAATTACTTTTTTTTTTTTCCCAGAAGTGGTTTTGGTAACAGTGCAGGAATGCAAACAAACAAGTAAAAGTCAGCCTAACCAGCCCAAGATCCAAAATTTGGTACTTGGCTTCATTCTTGGGAGTGACCAGTGTTTTCAGAAACAAACTCAATATAAATATCCCTCTATCTAATGGAAATGGACGTCTTGTTTAAATTCAGAAGCAAAAAAAAAATGGGGTTAAGTGTAAGACCCCCGATTCAATTTGCATGTTGAGTAATCCGGACTGTGAGAGCAGCTCTGTCGTGTTAAGGTTAGGTCTTTCCTGTGGCTGTTCAAGTGGGCTCTGAAGACTTTTTACCGTGTTGCAGGATATTGAGGGGGGAAGGTCTGACCTCCATCCATTTGTTCAGACACCCTTCTGCAGGTTTCATCACACTCCCCGTGCCTCGCACGCGGGACCTTGCTGAGGGCAGGATAGGTGCCCAATTGCCTACATACAATTTCATCAGGAAAGGTGTATGATTTATTGCCCTGTAAAGGGTTTTGACATGAAGCCTGTGAAAAGCACTATATAAATGCCAATACAATATAAAACGTCACACAAATACTTTACTCATTAATTCCGACCCTGTGCTTTTGGACTGGAGAGAAATGGGAGTGAAATATGAATGTGTTCCTTATGCTTTAGAGGGAAAAATGGGTTTGTGGATTTTATAAAGGCTGATGTGTTAACCTGTCTTTGTGGTTCCTGCAAAGAGAGGCAGGAAGACGCCCGCGCTTTGCTGGCTGTACGGCTCCGAACGAAAGCACTTGAAGGACCAGCAAAGAGAAACTCCGGGATCTCACTGACAATCCTGAAAGAAATCACGATTTGGGGGACAGCAGCACCCTGCTGGAGCTGCTGGGTGCTTGTTGCTCCGTTTCCCCTGCGAACATTGCCTAGAGGGGACCGCAGCTCCCCAAGCCCACATCCCACCACCCACAGCCCCTTCCTTCTGCAGAGCCGCCGGGGAGGCCCCCAAACACCCCTCTCTGCTTCTGTAGGGATTTTCTGACCCTGTCCATGCCACCATGCTTAGCAGCAGCCAGCCTGGCCCCCTTGGTGTAATCAGCCGCTGTGCCGAGTCACCTACCTGCACAGTGGGGCTGCCTTTTTATTTTAATTTGTTTTTGCCCTGCGACCAATGCTGAGCACTGAGGTAGAGCTCACCTCCTTCCTTTATTTTTACCTGGGATTGCTTTTCAAATCTCTTCCCCTTTCTGTCTTTCTCTGCGATTTTGATTATTTCAATTTTCGCTTTTAATAGGATGTTCACTTTCGGCTGATCTCTGCTGACATTTTTCCCTTTTGATTTGTCACACTATTAATTCCCCTCTGCCCAGTGTTTTGTCTACATTCAGCGCATGTTTGTTCTCTCTCTAGTGGCCCGTAATTACTTCCCCCCTCCTCCCCGTTACTTTTTCCTGTTGCATCTCCTTTAGGAGCAGGCAGACCAAGGGTCACCTCCTGAGGATATGAAGACACGACTTTTTTGGTTACGTGGTGCTCTAATTCTTGGGGAGGAGCTTGGCTTGGGGGCATTGGTTGTACCTCTCTTTGGTTAACTGGTAAATAAATGTTACGTTTGCAGCTGGGGGATGCACGAGTCCTGCTGTATGTCCTGGGATGTCTCTGCCCTGCCTCCTCCTTGCGGGGCTGGGGGCTTTGCTGGCTGGATTCCTCACTGGTGGGGATGTTTGTGCCTCTTTGAGGCCTCTCCTAAGGCTTTGAGGATTTCCCTGAAAAAGGTTAAAAATTGTGGTTTAGATCTCTGCAGTGCATTGCTGTGGTGCCTTGAAGCAAAGCCCTGGGATCTGGTGAAGCCTCCCTCTGGTTACACGAGGCTGCAAGTCCCACGTGAAGGAGCCACGATGAGGCAGAAAACAAAATTTGCTTCTTCTGTGCTCCGTGCTAAGCCCTGTCCTGCTCTTTCCATCCGCCCACTGAGTCCTCTTTCTTTTTCCTTCAGCCCAAACGGTGCAGAAACCCAAGCCCCCACGAGCAGATGTACTTCACCCACGTCCCTATGGGCAGAAAGGTGATGTACCTCACCCTGCATCCCGCACCATTTCCACGGGGATCCATCCCCGGCGGCGACCTCTCCACCATCCCCTGCGCACCCCTCAATGCGCGACCTCTCTCCCTCCATTCCCCGGGGGTAGCACCCCTTCTGCCGGGCACGGGAGAAAGCCGTGTCCGCGGAGATCTCCGCGGGATGCTGGGGGCAGCCTCGGTCCCCCCCCCCCCGAGCCCTGCAGTGCTGCGCCGGGGCCGCGCGGGGGCGCCGCAGACCGCGCAGGAGGCGCGCAGCGGGGGCGCAAATCGCAGCGGGGGCGGCGATTTGCGCGCAGCGCGCAGCGAGAGGCGCAGCCCCGGCCGCCGCTTTGCGCCCTTCTCCGCGGGGCTGGGGGTCCGGGGGGGTCGGGATCGGGGTCCATGCACCGGGAAGGCACCGAGGAGAGTTTGGTGCAGGAGTAAAATTGGGGGGAAAATGAGAAAAAGCGGTTTTTTGGGGGTTGGGAAGGGAGCCGGGAAGTTGTAGGGCGCAAAATGAAATGTCTGGGGCTTACGCGAAGGCATGTTTTACAAGGGAGAGGGAAACTGTGCAGAAAATGCAAGCGCTTTTATTGCTGGGTTTCATTGCCTGCATCGCGGTGGATGCTTTATGCTACGGAGAGCAAGTTTAATTGAAGCAGATCGCTGATTTCGTCTAACAGGGGGCACGGGTTTTGGGGTTTGGGTTGCGTTGGGTTGGTTTCCGAGTTAACCGTTTCGGGGAGCAGAGGCAGCCAGGAGCGGGCTCCGCAGCCTCCGAGCTTGAGCCAGCAAATAAAAACACATTACATGAAAACAAACACCGAGCCCGGCTATCAGAGCTTCCATCTCTCTCTATTATTTTCCCTCGTATTTGGACCTATTTTTTTTTTTTTCTTTTAATCACATCTGTCGTTCCCAGCCTTTCCCAGGACCGCCGAGCAGAGCGGACAGCTTCCATGTGACCACCTAGCACAGGAGGCATTTTCTACTGGGAAACTTCGGAGCCCTTTTCTCCCTCCCTTACCTTCTGGGAGCTCGGAAAGGAAAATTTGCAAGCTTCCCAGCGATTAAAGCCTCCGTATTTGTCTTCAGACTCACCGGCTTTATCCAAACTTTTGTGTGTGTGCGTGCGTGCCCCCCCCGTGCATTTGTAAAGTAGCCCCATCTAGCAATGATAAATATCCCTGTTGATCACTTGATTGATTACCTCTCGGAAAGGTCACGCGGGCTTGCAGTAATTTCCTTTTGCCTAAGGCTCCCTTTTCACTTTTACTCCCCGCACGACAGCTCCAAGTATACAGGATCTTTAGGTTGGATTTTAACCCCTCCATAGCTCCCCGAAAGCCGGCGGGGGAGCCGGAGGCGCTCGCCCGGCGGGGTCCGGCTCTGGGAGCCCCCTCCCCGGCTCGGCCGGGGGCTGGGGGCCGGCTTTAAACAACCAGACAAGCTATTAATTTACCCGTGCTACCCGGGGTCCTGAACCCAATTAATTTCTAATAATTACAGCCCAAGGGGGCTGGAGAGATCCCTCTGCCTCTTTCTAGCCTTGCCACTCGGCGGCACCGAGGTCAGCGTATAATAATAAAGTGTATATTTTGAAAGTGATCAGCAGAACAGTGAGTTATTGCAATGAATGAAAATTGTTTCCATTTTGCCTAATTGAGCCCATGGCTGAAAGCTGCAGTTCTGAGACTAAATAAAGAGGACTGTTTCATTTCAACGTGGGCTGGAAATCCCTGCGTTGCTTTTTTTTTTTTTTTTTTTTTTTTTTTTTTCTTTCGGTCGCCCAGCGAGGAGCTTAATTTCTTAACAGCAAGCCCGAAATCAAGCGTTGGGTAAACAGTATTAATAATTGCATTACAATGATTAAATTAATCTTACTGGTAGCTAGGAGAATATAGATGGCGATTGAATAGCACGACGTAAAGTTCACTGCACAAAGACAATAGCCCAACAAAATACCTCGATGAAGAATTCCAACTTTTCTCCAAGTAGGCTGCGGGGCTCGTTCAATTGTCATGTAAGGAAGAGAAAATTTCCTGTTACGGGGAATGTGCGAGGGGGTGCTTGTGCTCTCCCGGCGTGGACGAGAAAACCATCTCCCACCCCCCCCCCCCCTCCCCAAATAAATATTTCCGCGTGGCCGTGGACCCGCTGCAAACGAGCTTCTCGTCCCCGCAGCCGGCCGTGCGGGGAGGCGGAGGAGGCTGGCGGCGAGGCCGAGCCTCCCCCCGTCGGGAACGAAACGGATTTCCCGGGGGGGTCGTCGCGAACACGCGGGGACGGGAGCGAGCGTGGGGAGCCTGCGGCTGCCGACCCCGGGGGCGGCGGGGAGGGCGGGCAGGCGGCGGGGGGCGGCCGGGAGGCGGCCCGGGATGGCGAGGGGGGGGGTCCCGGAGGGTGGCGAGGCACCTGCCGGGCTCCCGAGGCCGCCGGGACGAAGGGCAGGTGGCGGTGACAAGAGGGAGAGGGGGGGTTGAGGGCTGCCCGCCCCGGGAACGCCGCATCTGCGCTCCCACGCGTGTCCTCCCCGCGGGTGGGCAGGGGAGCGGCAGGCAAAGAGGGGGGCGCAGGGCTTGGGGCTGGCCCCCGGGAGGGGCTGGGGGCTTCGAGGGGGCTTCGTGGGGGCTTTGCGGGGGTCTCCGCTGAAAGAAGGAGCAGGGGTTAGGGGAAGGGGGGAGTTTTGCAAAGCCCCCCCAAGGGGGATTTTGCTTTTCCCAGACGCGGTGGCTACGTGGCTCGGTCCCGGGGGTGTTTTGGGGACCCACCTCTGGGCAGCCCCACTCCGGGAGGCGCTGCCTGGAGGGGCTGGAGGCGGAGAATAACGCCCGGCCTCCGAGGGCAGCCCCGCAGCCCGGCCCCGAGCATCCCCCTGCGGCGGGCAAGGGCTGCAGGGCTGGGAGCTGCCCCCCCCCAAATAAATAATAATAATAAATATTATTATTATAATTATAATCATCATCCCAATCGCAAATCCCAAATAACGCCCGGCATCAAGGGCGGCTCGGCAGGGCGAGTTCCAGCCCTTTGGGGAGAGGTGCGGGAGAAGGGGGACCCCCATCCCGCGTGGGTCCGGAGGGACACGGGTGGGGTGCGGGGGTCCTGGCCGGCGGGGGGGGCCCGATCCGCAGCACCGGCAGCGAGAGGGGGGGGTGGAGAAGGGGAAGGGGCGATGCTGAGGATTTTATTAAAACAAAAAGTTGAGCAGCGTGTATGTACTGGCGCAGCACCGAGTCTGAAAGATTGTAATTTTCTTTTATGGTGTCTGGCAGGATTTGCAACAGATATTAATGGGAACATAAATAGCGCAGGGAAGGTATTGAACAAAACTGTTTAATGCAAGGAGGTTGTACCGGAGGAAAATCTATATGTAGTTGGGATTGATTCATACCTCGGACACAGCCATCCCCTAAAGGAGTTCCCAATTTCAGCGCGCTCCCTCTTTGATTGGCAAAGCCTGTAATTAAAACAGATTAGAGCGCTCGGTGTTTCTGTTTTAAAAGCGCTTTTTTCTGCCCAACTGGCGGTGGCTGAGCCGAGTTCAAGGTGGGGAAAGTGTCCGCGCTGGGCGAGCGCGCAGCGCAGCGATCCGCGCACACCACCAAACCCATCAGCACCTTATCTCTGCCCACCCGTGTGTGCGCGGGGATCCACGAGAACCGCGGCCGGATGAAAATAAACTTAAACTTAGGGCACGGACGCCGGAACGGCGTTAATAAGCGAAAAAATAAAATTAAAAAAAAAATAATAAAAAAGAGAGGAAAAATGAAAAAAATGGGGGAAAAAAATGTCATTTCTTCCAGCCCCGGCCCCTGCCCCGGCGGGGGCGCGGAGCTGCCGGCTCGCAGCCCTCCGGCGGCGGCTGCCCGGCCCGGGCCGGCCCCGGTGGCGGCTGTCAGGGTCCCCCCCGGCGGTGATGGATCGCTGCAAACTTTTTTTTGGCGGCGCTGAAATGTTGAAGAGCGGGGGGGAGCCGCCCGTGCGCATGTGCGAAGGTGTCCAAACTGACAATGCTGGAGAGATAGCGAGCCGGGTTTGCGAGAAAGGGAGAGCGTGTGTGTGCGGGAGAGGGAGAGGAGAGAGGGGGAGCGAAAAAAAGGAGGAAAAAGAGAGGAAAAAAAAAAAAAAAAAAGCCCCCCCACCCCCCCGGCAGCATCGGCCGCGGGACTGGCAGCATGCGATCCAAAGGCAGGGCGAGGAAGCTGGCCGCAAGTAGGTGCAATCCCCCTTTCTCTTGGCTTTCCACCCTCGCTCTCTGCCATGTTGCACAGACGGGGCTGATGCGGCGAGGAGCTTGGCCGGCAACCTGCAGCATCCCCCGGCCCGGCTCGGCTCGGCTCGGCTCGGCACGGCCGGGGGCGGAGGGGGGGGGGGGGGGGAAGCTGCGGGGCTGCAGCCGGGGCACGGAGCGGGGCCGGATCCTGCGTGGGGGCTGCGGGCTCCCGGCGGGAGGTGGGGAAGGAGTTGAGGAAAAGTTCAGTGGCGAGCGCTGGAAGTTGCTGCCGCCGCCGGGGGCTGGAGGGGGGGGTCGGGGGGGGGATGTGCGAGAGGCTGCGGGCCCTATAGTGGGCGCTGTGGGCTGCGCGCAGGGCTGGGGGCCGCGGGTGGGGGTGCGGGTGCGTGCGCGCACCGAGGGGCCCCGCAGCTCCGCGGGGGCGCGCAGGTAGCCGGCCCCCCCCCACCTCCTCCCTCTGCTTGTGCCCCCACCCCAAAAGGAACCCCCCCCAGCCCCTTTATCCGCGGGTTTCGGGGCCGACCCCACCGGGCGGGGGGGGCCGTGGGAGCGCGGCACGCGTGGGGAGGCTGCGCCGAGGTTGCGCCGAGGTTGCGCGGAGGTTGCGCGGAGCTGGAGGGGGGGGCGGGGAGGGCGGCCGGGGGCAGGGGGAAAGGCTGGAGGCAGCCGCGGAAAAGGGGAGCGAAACGCCGGGATTTCGGGCTCCTCTCCAGCGGTTTTTTATACGCTTTGGCCGCCCCGAGGTCTCCGCTCCGCGGGGCGAGGGCTCGGCCGTCCACACGCAACCGCCGACTTATTTAATTATTTGTCCTACGCTCACTCCATCTGTTTCTCCTTTCTGATAGAGATCTTTGCTTTTAACTGCAGCGGTGTTTTGATTTTATTTTATTTTTATTTTGTTTTTTAAAAAGAGGGAATCAACAACCAAACTTCGCCAGCTTCGGCGTCCTATTTTAAAAGCAGCTGATGTCTTTATTTTCCCTGACACATCTGGGCAAGTTTCGGTTGATATCCATGTCGCTGGCAACCCACATTCCCGAGTGAAAAAAAAAATAAATGGGCAGGCAAAAAAAAAAAAAAAAAAAAGGAAAGAAAGAAAAAAAAAGAGTCAGATGAAATGTTGCATAAGTTGCGTGACGTAAAAAGCAGATGCTTATTTACTCTTTATTTGTGAAGGGGGAAAAAAAATAGAGGAGCGTGGAAAAGGGGGAGCGAAAGATCTCTCCGCATCATCCCCAGCTTTGCCGTGAACCTTAACAATACCGGCAGCAACCTGCCTTTGATTAGGTGATTTTCGAGCGGGGAAGCCGGCGCACACAGTTTGCAAACAAAAATGTTGCTCGGTGCCCAGCTCGCGGTCCCTGCTCCGGGGCTAGCACCGTGTCCGCGGCTGCATTAACTAATCCTCCGGCTGCAATCCACTTCTAAAGGAAATCGGGTTTAAAAAGCCGGGATTCGGGCGTTTTGCGAAAGGCTCGCTCTTTTTTTAATTTTTTTTTTTCTCCCCCCCACGAAGAACCGCTCGGTTTCACGGCAAGTGGAAGCGGGGTCGGAGGCGACCCCTGCGATGTCGTCGGAAAAGTTTGCAGCTTTTCGGTGCTTTCTTTCGGGGCTGGGACCAGCAAGCATTTCGTAGCCTTCACCCTCTTACGTGGAAAAGCGGCAGGGAGCGGGATCCAGCGCGCCCCTTGCATTATTTCACTTTTACTTTTTTTGTGTGTGCGGCAAATAAAAATCGCCCCGACTGTGTGGCTGCCGCTAATGCTCAGGAAAGCTTTTCCCTCGTCGTCACAGGCGGGTACCTGCCGTGAACATTTGCTCGGCCTCGGTGTAAAACTGCCGAAAACCAATTTGGAGGTGTCCCCCCCTTACAGTGCGCCCAAACTATAAAGAAAAAAAAATGGAAGAAACAAAAAGAGGAATAACTAGTAGAGGAATAACTAGTGGGGAATAACTAGTGATATTTTTTTTTATTATTTTTTTAAAAGACCAGCTTTAAAAACAGGGGGAAAAGGGAGCTGAAGCCTTCCTCGCTGCCGCGCTTGCGGAGCGCGGTGCGGGGCGAGCGGTGCGGGGCCGGGTGCGGGGGTGCGGGGCCGGCCCTGGGGGTGCGGATCCAGCCTTGGGGGTACGGATCCGACCCTGGGGGTGCAGATCTGACCCTGAGGGTACGGATCTGACCCTGGGGGTACGGATCCTGCCCTAGGGGTGCGGGTCCAGCCCTGGGGATGCGGGGCCGGCCATCCGCAGCCGCGCTGCACCTGCGTGGTCCCCCGCGGGTCGCGCAGCGCCGGGCAGCCCCAGGGGCCCGGGGAGCTTTTTTGTGCCAATCCGGGGGGGTTGTGCCCCCCCCGGGGATCCCTTATCCCCGAATAACCCCCGCCCCAGCCCCGGCCGCCGCAAGCCCGCAGCCCTGCAGCCGGCCCGGGGCAGCCCCCGGCCCCCCGGTAGCCTCATAAAGAGGCAGAAGGTGATCAGCTTAGGGGAACACACGTGAAGAAGGAGGCACTTGTTACTTTTACACTTTATCACCACTTTTTTACAGGCAATTTAGTGCGGCCAAGGTAGATCCAGATCCCCCTAACCATCTGAGATAGTAAAATAACACTTTCCTAAGTTTCAGCAGCTTTTCCTGCGCCTGTAATTTGCCTCAGCCTAGTACTTAAAAAACCCCGATTGAAAAACAGAGCCGGCAAGTTTATTTGCCTGTTTAAGACTCGGTCCGGGAATTTGTTTTCGAGCAGGGAAACGTTTGCCGTGCCCGGGCTCCCAGCCCTCGCGGCGGGGCTCTTCGCTCGCCCTTGCTTTACCCGTGCCTGTACCGCAGCCGGCGCCGTGCAGCCGGCTCGGCTCGGCTGGGCTCGGCTCGGCTGGGCTCGGCTCGGCTGGGCTCGGTTTGTCCCGGCTCGGTTTGTCCCGGCCCGGCCCGCAGCATCCCGGCGCGGCGCTGTCCCCGGGTGGCTTCTGCGCGGCGGCCGCAGGCACGGGAGGCTCCGGGGCCGGCCGAGACAATCCCATTCCATGCCGGGCACATCGTCCCGGGGCGCTGCCTTAACCCTTGGCAGGGTGCGGGGCGGGCGGGGGGCTTTCCTCGCCCCTTGCTTCCTTTCCTACTTTCCCTCCTCATTTTCCCCCTCTTTTTTTTTTGCCCTTCATTTTTCCTCTTTTTCTCTCTCTTTTTTTTTTTTTTTTTTTTAATTTCTTTTTCTTTCTTTCTTTTTCTTTCTTTCTTTTTCTTTCTTTCTTTCTTTCTTTCTTTCTTTCTCTCTCTCTCTCTCTCTCTCTCTCTCTTTCTTTCTTTCTCTCTCTCTCTCTCTCTCTCTTTCTCTCTTTCTCTCTTTCTCTCTTTCTCTCTTTCTCTCTTTCTCTCTCTTTTTCTCTTTCCCTCTTTCTTTCTCTCTCTTTCTCTCTCTCTCCATTTCTATTTCTTTCTTCTTTCTTCTCTTTCTCTCCTCTTCCTTCCTTCTTCCCTTCCTTCCTTCCTTCCTTCCTTCCTTCCTTCCTTCCTTCCTTCCTTCCTTCCTTCCTTCCTTCCTTCCTTCCTTCCTTCCTTCCTTCCTTCCTTCCTTCCTTCCTTCCTTCCTTCCTCTCCCCTTCCCTCCCTCCTTCCCTCCCTTCTTCCCTCCCTCCTTCCCTCCTTCCTTTTCTCTTTCCATCCTTCCTCCTTCCTCCCCTCTCTCCCTCCCACTCCCTCACCCAGTCTCTCCTTTCCCTCCCCTTCTCTCCCTCCTCTCTCCCCCCAATTTTTCCATCTCCCTCTCTCCCTGCCCACCCCCTCTTCCTCCTCCCAGCAGCCACCACCACCACATCTGGCACCGCCGCCTGCCCCTGGGCAGCCACCACTGCCTGCTGCCCCCAGCTGCCCCCAGCTACCCCCAGCTGCCCCCAAATGCCCCCAAATGCCCCCTCTCTGCCCCCCGTCTGCCCCCTGTCTGCCCCCAGCTGCCCCCCGCCGCACCGGCCCGGCCACGGTGAGGGGCAGGGGCAGGACACAAAGGGGAAGGAGGGTCCGAGGAGCGAGCTCGTCATTAATGCGGCCCTGCTTGTAAATGAAAAATGTAACCCTTGTTAATTAGCGCTGTTTACACGGGGTACAAGAAACTTAAGAAATGTTTCTACAAAGGGGAAGGAACTGTTTACAAAACTCTTTCAAAAGTGTGACATATTGCTGCAGTTCCAGCACTAAAAAGCCAAACACACTTACACGCCTTTGAAGTTGGCTGGCTGAGGCAACATTATTTGACTCGGATTCAGCTATTGCTTGTGGGTATAACTAATGGCTTTTACCTCGTCCGTGGGCTGGGAGGGGCGAGGGCCTGGGCGCCGCGGCCATTGGGTCCCCCCGGAGCGCCGGGGCTGGCTCCCCGCCAGCCCTGCACAATGTCAACATTGAATATTTGAATTCCCAGACTCTATTTAACAACTTTCTAAATAAATAAACTCATTGTGTGTCTGTGTTTAAAATTATTTCACCTCTTGCAGAAAAGCTGCAGCATCCTATTACACCGGCCTCTCGGGCTGCTTTTTTGCCCCCCTTTTCTTCCCCCCCCAGCACACGCGAACGGGGCCGAGGGGCTCTGTCTGCGGCCCCATATCTCCCCCGATCCCTTTCTCTCCGTCTCCTCGCGAAGCACGAGTGGGAGCCGCTCAGACACCTCCCGCCCCGCGCTATCTAATCGCTCCCAAAAACAAAGCCAGGTTCACAAAGCCAGTTAAATATTAATCATTTCCAAAAGGAGGCCCACGTGAGTGCCATTGCTGCGGCGGTGCCCTGGACGTACTCAATCATTTTGGCTGCCGTACCATAGGCGGGCTCCAGGGACAGCTTTCATTGTTGTTGCCATAAATGGCTATTAGTGTTCATATTCACCTATTCACCCAGTTATTTGTGTGGATGTGTGTGCGTGTGTGTGCCCGTGCCTGCCGTGCTTGTGTGCAGGGGTGTGCATTCACAACACACCTCTCTGCTCGTGCCACGGAGCTCTATCAAGGTGTATGATACCTACATGGAGCTATATAAAGATACCTATAGAGAACCTATATGTGTGTGAACGTACAGCTGAAAAAGCAGGTAAACACACTGGATATCTGCAATTGCACTCAATGCATGTGCTGGGTTACAGAGGGATCCCCGGCTCCTGTGGGTGCTTGCAGGCTCTGTACCCATGGCTCTACAGCCTGAGGGGTTCAAGATTTTTGTGGCTACCTACAAGGAGCTTGGACCCAGAGCTGGGATCTGTGAGCCCGGACGTCGGTCCCTGGCTTGCGTCCCAAGCGCATTAATTGTGGACTTCCGTGGTGGGAGGACGCACTCTGAAATATTTATTGACTTCACATGTGAGCAAAGACGTTTGGCCAGAGAAGATGTTTCTGGCCGTCTCGGGGAGCACGGCTCTCTGATGGTTGCTGGAGATGAAGGCAGGGTGTGCTGTGAGGACAGGTACCCGCTGCGGCGGCGCTCAGCCCAGCCCGCTGGAGGGTGGCTGAGGAAAGGGCAGTGGGAAGCAGCCGGAGTTTTATAAATCTCAGCTAATGAAGCCTTGTCCACAGGAATTGCCCTGCCTCGCTGTAAACCAGTTTCGAAGCAGATGTACTTTAACTTTGGAAGGGACCGCTCAGACGCTCAGGTTTCCAGCTAAGAATTCAGGATATTTGTTTGTTTAAAATTTAACTAGGTTTGCTGTCATTTTTGGAGCAAGTCAGAGCTCTTTTGCCATGATTTAATACAGTCAGTTTTACATCATTTTAGTTTAGTTAGGCAAGGCTGTGAGCTCCTACATGAAAAGCAGAAAGAGGTTTAATCATACATAGCTTTTCCAGCTAGCAGATACAAGTGTAATACTATCCAGTAGACAGAGCTAGAACTGGGCAAATGCAGATTAGAAATACAGTTTATATTTTAAGTAGTGGAGGTATTTAACCATTAAAACAATTTACTGAGAGCTGGGTGGATTTCAACATCACTGGAATTCCTTTGTCTTAATTAAGGTTGGCTGTTTTTCTAAAAAGATATGAGCTAATCCAAACAGGAATTAATTTAGGGAATTCCTGTAGCCTGTGTTGTGCAGGGGGTCAGAGCAGACCATTCTTCCTGGCTTTATACTCTGTGCACCTAGTTAAGGCAGCGCCTTTCATACGGAGGCATTGACTCGAGGCTGGGCTCACAGAATTGCTCTTTAAAAAACGAAATGGACGTAAAAAAAAAAAAAAAAAGAAAGAAAAAAAACACACAGGCTTCAGCTCAGACAACGGAGAACCGATGCCTGGCTCAAAGTCCGCTGCTCTTTTCCATCACTGCTGCTGCTTGTGTCTGCACTGCAGGGCTCCCGGTGGCTGCTCCTCATCTCAGGGGTGCCCAGTGCCTGTGGTTGAAAGCAAAAGTCCCCAGAGGGGTTTTACACAGGTGGGAAGGGGAAAGGAGCCCATGAGGTTAGGATGCTGTGAGGGGGTCCCGAGGTGCAGCTGCAGGATGCTCTGTGGTGCTAAGAGGTGGCTGTTGTTACCCATGGAGCCAGGACTCTGCCTCTTTGCATTGCTGCTTTAAATATGAAAATTAAAATGCCCAGGGTATGGAGCAGTCCTGCCTGGTATTCACAGACCCTATGCTCCCCCCCTTTTGTGTGCACGTCCAGGCTATCGCTGGGCAAAGCCTTCTCCAGGGCTCTTGCAAGAAAAGGCAACCCCGGAGCCGTGTAGGAGGAGGGAAGCCAGCCTGCAATGAATGTTGTGTTTGGTGCTAAATGTGTAACAAAGAGAAAGAAGTGTGAGCTAATCCAGCCATAGGAGCTGAGAAGTGAAATACAATTTGTTTTATTTCAGGCTTTAATATCGTGCTCTGTTTCAGGGGAGCGTTATCTTTTAAACTAGGATATCTGCAACGGCATAAAGCCCCACTACCTTGAGGGAACGTCAAAGTTTGATCTCCAAAATAAAGGAAATTCGAAGTTAAGGCTGAAATGTACCACATGGCCTCCGAGTCCCAGTAACAACAGGAGGCAAGGAGGCAGCTGAAGGTAGGGCTGTGCGTGGGGACTGCCCCAGCCACCGCAGAGAGGTGGCACAAATAGGAACGGGGCTGGCACGGGGCGGAGAGGCGCTGGCTCAGCAAGATCTGCGATGGGCTCAACTCTTTTTGCAAGCCTTGGCTGATCTGTGAGGGGCATGTGAGTTTTATGGTGGAAAGTCTGCCTGATAGGGCTTGATTTGTACAATAGGAACACTCATTCCCCTTTGGCACCGGTAGTTTTTGTTTAGAAAATCTCATATCAGGGCAACATTTTTGGACAGAAAAGAGATCCACAAAAATTACTTCTTTTTTTTTTTTTTTTTTTCTTCATCAAGAATTGCTCATATGTCTGATCACGTGCGTTACTCCTTAGCCCTGTTTAAACTCTAAACTAAATTTAAATTGCCTGTAAAATAATACGCAGGGTGGAAACTGCCACACGACTGTAGCCCCCGCTCCCCGACCCCAGCCCGGTTCCCTTGCAAAGCAGTGCTTTTAGTTTCAGGACTGCAACGAGCTACAAACCAGAGGAGCAAGACTTCTGTGAATAGGTTATTTTTGGCAGTTGCATCACCGATTATGTATAAAATTTCAAAAAGTATGAGTTCTGCCAGTTTGATCTCGGAGAGGGCTACAGAAAATGGAAAGCCCCGAGACTGCTGTAACATCATCCTATTTTGTCTATTAGCTCTCATTAGATTACCAGGATACCGAGAGCTCCGTATCGGCCAATCTAACAAAATCTCCCAGGTGGCTTAAATTAAAAAAATTAGCCATAAATATATTCTGCATAATGCAATTTATTACGGCTGTTTATTGTGTGCGGTGGGAAAACGCCTGGTGTCGGGTGATGCGAGTGCAGCGCGCGTGCCCTGCTGAAGCTGGTTACACCGCGAGGGCCCCCGCTGAATTTGGAGCCCGGAACCCTGCAAAGCCACACGCATGTGGCACGGGCCTCGGGAAGCCAAAAACTGCAGCTGTGGTGGGGGAGCTGGATGCCAGGGGAAGGTGGAGGGTGTGTGGAGGCAGCGGTGTTTGCTGGAGAAAGAGGGGAGCAAACGGTGCTGGCCCCAGCATGGATAAACCCAGTTGTACTGGGATCAGGGGCTCGGCTGTGCCCCCCTGGAGGTTTTTCCTGGATGAAAGGCAGAGGGGATAGGGCTGTTGGGGACGGGGATGACACGTCCACCTGCTGCTGGGGAGCTGCAGCAGGGAGGTGGTGGCTCCAGAAACAGCTCCTGCCCCTGCCCCTGCCTTTTTGCACCAAGTCAGCACTCCAGCAAGGGCGAAATCATTCCTCAGAAGTCTCCCCCCACCCCCCAGCTCCTTCACACACGCATTAACACCAAACTGGCAGGGCTGATGGAAAAGGATTTTGCATTTTGGAAGCCGAGCTGGCTCAGCGCTCGCCGCGGGCCCGATCCCAAACCCACTGCTGGAGCCCGTGGAGGTCGCACCGAGTCCCAGGGGCTTCGGAGCGGGTCTGGCCGGAGTCACCCCCCTCCCTTCCTCCTCTGGGGTTTTTATCAGCAGCCTGTGCTCTGCAGCGAGCCCCGAGATGTGACGGTGTAACAGATACCTGCATTTACATCGGCCTAAGTGAATTAGGTCGGCCCTGTAATCTGGCCTCGTTTAGGAGCCATTTCAGGCATTAGGATGAAACACGAACACTGCTGGTGGGACTGTGGTGAGCCCACATGCTTGTTTCCCACTGTGCCCCCTCCCTTCAGCCATCCCATGGGACGGGGAGCAGTAGGGGCCTGGGGAGGGGACCCGCACCCTGACAGCACCCATGTCCCCTGAGCTGCATTTCTCCAAATAGCCCAAATTTGCATCTTCTAACCAGATATTCTTGCTGCTGGAAGCACCTGGTACCTGCAGGTATGTGCTGCTGCACGTGCTCCATCACTGCCTCCCTGCTTCATCCTATACAGGTGTGTGAGAGGTGAGCACTGACTGCCAAGAAAAAGCACCCCAAAACATCTAAAACATGACTTGATGTGCTTAAATTTTTGGTTTAAAAGCTATTTAACATTTCAAGCATCTGACAGAAGTGATTGACTTTTCCCTCTTGAAACTCCTCTGCCATTTGAACTCAACGTGGGCGTTTCCACTGCATTTTATTCACTTGCACCTTGGTGGGGAGCTAAGCAAAGCTTTCGGCGTGTTTTAATCCTTCCCTTTCTCTTCGTGGCTCTGCACGAAGGGAGGAAAGGAAACGTTGAAAGAATTCTGAAGCGATATTTCTCTTTTACTTTTTTTAGGCTCTTGGTGTATTTTTGGCTGCAGGGACTGGCATGGGGACTGGTCTAAGAATACACGACAAGAGAAAAATAAATCGGCTGTATCTGTGCTAACAGCACCGCCTTATACTCTTGTTGTTGTTTTTTTTTTTTTTTTTTTTTTGGTTGCTATATCATGATAATGATAATTTACAGCAATAATTAAGATCTGTGAACAGGAAAAGATGAATGGTATTTGTTTGTCCTGATTGTTTCAGTTCTTACAGTAGCAACGTCTGAGTAGTCTGACTGCCTATGGAGGTGCTATTAAGCGTCTGTGCTCTGCCTGCCCGAATAATTGCTGTGCAGGGGGTTGAGATATGTGGTGCCATGCAAAATGGCAAAGTGATGTGCTTGACCAGACAGGACGCTGGATATCAGAGACATCCGACGGATGCGAGCAGGCTCAGAATGAGAGAAGAGGTGAAATGAGCTGTGCTGGACCAATGCCCCAAGCGAAAGCCCCACCGAACCTGTGCCTCACAAGCTGGCACAGCATTAGACCTGGGATGGGATGGAGCAGGGCTTCCCCCTGAAGGGTCAGCTGTGCACCGAACCCAGGAGACCCATTTCCAACCTGGCACTGTGATTTATGAGGACTGGAGTTACAGGAGCGGCCACAGAGCCCTGCCAGCACTGGGTGCTCCTTCTGCTGAGCCCTGTGCAAACACAGGCAGCTCATGCAGAGCTTAGGACCTAAGAAATGCAAATTAAACCTCAGGCTTGGTGCCCTATGTATGCAATTACCGCGTTGTTGGAGGCAGAAATAAAATCCTGGGCAGAAGTTGATGTTGTAAGGAGAATCCACCAAGTTGGGGCTGCACAGTGTTGGGCTTTCTGCTTGTGTGCCAGTGGGTGTGCTTCAGTTTTTCTCTCCCTTTGCCTTTCAGTACCCCCCTCGCTCTATTTTAGAGCCATATTAATTTAATCTGTGGCTGTTGGGTGACCAAAACATGTTAAGCCGTGAGGATCCTGCAGCATCACCCACTTGCTTTCAAAGCAAAGAGCCCTGAGATCTGTAGGGAAGGAAGGGGGCAAACCCAGCAGAAAATTCAGCCCCGCAAAACCCTGGGGCTGTGGTGCCAGCACGTTTCCTGCCCCGGCACTGCCAGGGGGATGTGAGCGGTGTGGCTAACCAGTGCCAGCAACCAAAATGTTCCCCAAGCCTGCGAGGCTTATTATGGTTCTTTTAAAGTCAGTGCCAAGAAAAAGGGTCCACACAACCTCCAAGTGAGGCTTCATAAGCTCAGTTTTATGGTGGGATAATTTGGAGCCAAACCATCACGGATTTTGCATAGAGAAATACCCCAAGGAGCATCACCGACCGGGAAGAAAATATATTGAGGAAAGAGAAGACTGATAATTTTATGGCTTTCCTTGAAGTTAGGCAGTAAAATGGGCTTTATTTAGCAATTTCCTCACTTCTGATTGCAATTTTGTTACCAGTGCAATGTTTTTAGATATAATTTTCTGTGAATGTGGAGAAACTTTAGATGCCCAGGCTTTGTGCACTGTGCCCAGAGGTGCCACAGCGCTTCCCACGATCTGCCTGCAGTGTAAAATGTTTGATTTTGGAGCAGATTGCCGGGCAGGGCGTGCTGGTAGCACTTAGCTCTGCTCTTAACGCTGTGCCTTGAGCCCATGTGGCCGGACAGCCCTTGGAAGGAATGGTACGAGCATTTGAAAGCCAACTGCATGGCTTGATCCAGGTCACGGATGAGGAACACAGATATTTTTTTCGAGGATGAAGTATTTCTGACCTGAAATTTAGAACCCAGGTGGGGTGATCTTTGCACTCTTAAAGCTCATCTTCCCAAACAGGGGCTGTTAAAATCCCTTGTCCCTTAGCCTTTTGGCCAAAGCGCATGTGCAAATCCCATCCAGAATTTCTCTGGTGGGATTAAGATAAACCTCCGCTATGTTTGCTCCTTGTGTGAGTAGTTATTTTTCACTCAGCACGGTTCAACTTTAACAAAAATGTATTTCACAATGTAATAATTCACACCCACTTTTCTTTGGGAAATCATTTATAGAAGGGAAGTTAAACGTGGGCAGTCGTTAGCGGGAGTACTGCTGATACATGCAACATGTCCAAATGTTGAGGGAAGTGATTGTGGGTACAGCAGAAGATGCCATCATGACCTTGGCAGTTTGTTTATTAGACACAAAATCACGGATATTTCTTCTTCCAGCTGTAACTGGTCTGAGAATTCAGATATAACCTTAAAAGCCCTTTCTGGGGTTTTGAACAGAATTTAAACCTCATTGCTGCTCAATACTATTTATGCAGCTTGAATGAGAAAAGGGAAAACACCACAGGAAAGGAAAAAAAAAAAAGGTGCAGAAACTAGAGAAAAAAAGGTTTTTCACCCTGATGGCTGAATTTCCTCTTCAGTGTAGTCCCTCCTGGTGTCACTGCACAGCTGGAGCAGAGATGTGGGGAGCATTTGATGCCTTTCACCCACTGTGTTGGTGCGCCCTGTGCGCATGACAGCTGGTACCCACCGGGCTCCTCCGACAGCCTCTTGGGTGCTGCAGGCTCTCCCCGGCTGCTGGCAGCAGAGGTGGCACTGGAGGTAAGCCAGAAGTGTCCAGAGGGAGGCAGGTGCTCTGTGGGGAGAGGATGGACAATGGGACAAGCTGATGGACTGCTGTCAGCCCCCTGAGCCAAAGCAGGCGGACACATCCTCTCCAGTGGCACCTTCCCACGCAGGAATATTAAAGTAATTAAGGGCAGTGGATTTAAGAGGCGATCAGTATTTTTTAAATACTAAACAGGCCCTGGGTACGCTGTTCTTGATGGTTTCTGGGCTGGAGGGAGCGGTGTTGCTTTAGGCTCCCTGCCCGCCGAGCGACATATCAGGAGGGAGAAGTCTGAGCCCGAAGCGGTGCCGAACAGCATTGGAGCAGCCTGGAAGGCTGAGCTCCTGCAAGAAGGAAAGCGAGGAATTCAACGGCAGTAAAAGAGAGGTTAAGGAGAGAACAGAAAGGAAAGGAAATAAAAGTGATATGAAAGGCTGGAAAAACAGCTACATCCAGATATTAACCGCTGCTGCTGTATTTGGACACCACACTGAGCTAATAGGAGTACTTGGTGAACGTGTGTTGGTGTGGAATAGGAGACAATTTCAGAAATGATCTAGATCTTCAGAAACATGGAAAATATTTTAGCGAAACATATTTTGTGTGCGTGCAAATCTGCCAATAGCTTGAAGATGTATTCTGCAGGAGACAAGCAGGAGAAGGTATGGTTTGCTGTGGGATTTTCAGCCAAACTCCCTCGCTCTTGGAGTTTGAGATCCCTTTCTTCTCCAAGATGCCTTTCCCCGGCTGTCAGAGGAGCGGGAGCAGACAGACCCATCCCCTGCCGATCAGATGTGGCCGCCTGGCAGCCGCAGAAACCACACAGATAGCGCTGCCTCGGAGGGTTTTGTTCCTCCGTAGCGTGCTGGAGCAGGAGGAGCAGCCCCAAAGCTGGTGCGAAGGCGGCCGATGGAGGCCAGGGGCTCTGCTGGCTGCTCGCCCTGGGATCTGGCCAGGGCGAGGAGAAAGCAGATACAGGGCAATCTTCACTCTGTCTGGGGCTGCTCCCATCTCTTAACACTCAGGAGGAGAAAATCCTGACAGTTGTTTAAAACAAGGAGCTTCCCCTCCCTTTTGGGTCTCTGGATGTTCCTGGGGATTGCGTTCTTCCAGGAGCGTCATTTGTTTTGGAGCGCAGCATCACGGCCAGACAGCCTCGACTTTAATTTCTGGGAACATCTTTATAGGCTGTTTTCACAGCTACATAACAACGTTATTTTATCTATCCATCTCTCACACCATTTCCCGATATACAGAATTATCAAGGCTACCCATCAGTCACTCCTGTGTTTTCTAGTCCTCAGTGCCTTTACCAGTTTTAGGACATCTTTCTGGCATTACAGCTACACTGATCTTGGCGTTATTATTTTTTCTTAAATTACTTGAAATCTTAAAAAAAAAGTCTGTCGAGATGTGCAAGGCTAGCTGAAGAGAAGCAAAAGATTAAGCTGCAGTTATATCATTACTAACTTCCTGAATGTTCAAGTGAGGAAAGGCTGTTAACTATTTTTTTTTTTTTTTTTTCCATGGAAGAGCAGGACATCTGCTTTTTTAATTGTGAGCTAATGAGCTGGGGCTGCGCACCACCTGATGTTGTCCTCTGCAGCCTTTCAGGCATCCATGCCGCCCAGCTGCTTTCTTCCTGGGCTTGCACCAGGGTGTCTCCAGTTTTCAGAGACTCCCCGGTGTGTTTGCACACCTTTTGTGCTGGATGGTCTGGGGTATGATGGGGTTAGGTGGGAGATAGACAGAAAGAGAGAATATTCCTTGGTGCAAGGCTGAAGAGATTGGGAAGGTGATTCCTGCCCCTCCTGAGCTTCTCCTCCTCCCATGGGCCACGCTCAGCTGTACTCAATCACAGGAAAGTGGCTCCCTCTTTTTGGAAAGGGTTACTGATGCTTTCCACCTGCTGCTGGTTGTGTTTGGGGTTGGTGCAGGCAGCAGAGGAGGCTTAGGGCAGCCTGGAGGTGCTTTGTTACTGGGTGAAGCTGCCTCTCTGCTGCCTCGGTTTCCCCCATGCTCAGGGCTGGGGGCCTGCAGCATGGCACAGTGATGTGCTTCTTGGTGCAATTTTGTGCTGTAACAGCATCCTGTGGGGTCATCTCATATCGGTGTTGAAGATGTGCTGTTTCCCCTGGACTTCAGGTAAAACCTACAAGAAATGAGTTTGTGTATTCTTGACAAATATATATAGAGATTTTTTCTTTCAAAATTTTTACTTATTTAGTGTTGTGTTTGCTGATTTTTTTTCTCAGTGTTAGTTACATCATCCAAAAGCAACAGGAGATTTTTTTTTTTTCCTCCTAGTGTGCTTTTCAGATGATGCTGGAGATTAGCTTGGGTGTGGGACAAGCTGCTCTGTTCCCAGCAGGCTCCTTACCTGTAGCTGAGGTGCTACAGGGTACGTGCTGGATGCCACCTCTCGTTCTACTTTCTGCTATAATCTTGAGTGCTGGTGCCTCTGTTGTTTCCTCTTCCAGTCCTGTGGTTCTGCTGCGTTTTGTGTGCTTCCCTCAAGGCATAAAAATATTATAATAGGGGGAAAAAAAATCACTTGTGGCTGTAGGTTTAGGTTGGTGTCAGTCATCAAGTGGAAGCTAGTCTGTGTTTTGGGCTTCCCGGTGCCTAAGAAAGCCTTGAGGGTGCTCAGAGAATGGGTATCTCCTGAGAGCTGGTGGCTCCTCATGTTGTGCTGGGAGCTTGCAGAGCCCATGGTGGAGGACATGGTAGAGCAGCCCAATCTTACCCTATTGAGAACCTGCAGGTCCCCATGGAGCTCGGTAGAGATGTAGGCTGTAATTGTTGGTCCCGATAACTTGAAGATGACTTTTTCCATGTGGAGAGGGACTGGCACCTCTGATCTCACAGGTGAGAGAGCAGAAGGCGTGCTGAAACCTGCAGAGCTGTGCTTTGGGGCAGTGCCTACCTGCCCATGGGGACCTGCAGCTGCTCCTGCTCCAAGCAGCAGGAGGTGACAGGGGCTGGTGTCACTGTGTCTGTGGGCTCTGCTGGGGCTCTGCACGTGGTGTCCGTTCCCTGGGCTGATGAAAAGCATGGAAACGAACCCCTGGCCAGCGTGGGGCATCACTTGTGCACTGTAGTTGTGGTTCTGTTTGTCTAACGTTAACACGCGTAGCATAAATGAGTTCCTATACCCTCTGCTGTTTCATTAACGTTACTTGTTTATAAGTGCTTTACATTAACAGCTATTTGACGGTGTCCATTAGCTTTTCCTAGGGTAATGTTATATAATAAAGCGAACGCTAGCCAAAAGCAATAGTAATACGATAAACAAAAAATCCAAATTCTGGGTGAGAAATGTAATGGAGCGAGGGCTGAATTCTGGTGGGAGTTTGGTTTAATCTAAAGGTTAAAAAATGTTATAATTTGGGTTTAAGTAAATTGGCTCTCTAGTCCCAGAGGTCTCGCTCTTGTACTTCTCGTGCCTCCAAAGCTTCCACTAATGCCGATGGGAGTCCTGGGCGCACAAGAAATGCGGGTTCAGGTACTAAAGTTACAGATTGGCTTGGACCAAAACCCCTAATCCAAATACCTCCAGCTTTTGAAAGCATTTGCCAATTGGATTTGAATCTGGACACAAACATTGTGGCTTGAGCTCATCTGAGCTCACTTACATCTGTGTAAATCTGTAGTATGGCCCCGATCCAGCAAAGCACGTAAATATGTGCTTAATTTGACTTCAAGGGGGCTATTGTGCGCTTAAAGCTAAGCATGTGTTTAAGTGCTTTGCTGGACTGAAGTCCAAATACATTGGAGTCAATGAAATGACACCAAATAGTGCAGCGTAAGTGAGATTTGAAATGAACCAAAATGTTTGTGTTTCTACCTGGAAATGAACACGCTGTTCATATCCTACATATCCTGCATCCACTTTGTGTTTTCATCCATCTGCACATAATGTATTCTTTACGGTAACCTGTCCCTTCAATACAGTAAAGAAGAAATATACTTTGAATTTTCCTGCTCTATTACTCATATTTCATGAAACGTGTTCTTATGCCAAGTGTCTGTTTATATATATTTATACATGTTGTTTCTTTATTGGTATTGGCAAGATACAAAAAGAAAAGAAATATTTTACAGTTAAAAACTTGTAAACAGTTTTATCCCTCATTTAAAACATTTTTAAAGAGTTTACCTGCCCGTGGTCAAATCACTTTAACTTATTTTCAGTTTTGCTAGTCTGACAATGTGAAAAATTTCTGTTAAATGCATAGGTTTGTTTTTAGTTGCAAATGCCTTGTAAACAAGTGTGACGTGCAAGTGATGTATGCCTTTACACTTAACTATTAAATGCCACTTTTGTACTTGAAATCCCACGTTTAGTGATCGCCACACTACATAAAGCTGTCAATGAATATTTTCATGTGAATATGTTAACACAGGTTAAAAGATCACATTTTGCTTTTTTGACTGCTGCAGCTTCTTGCAAAGAGAACTCAGAGTTAATTGAGCCCAGCCCTGGAAAGGTGGCATGGGCATCAGCCGCAATGGGGAGGTAAAACAAATAACACAAAAAAAACCCCAAACACAACAAGAAATAGCACTTGTGGTCATCACACACAGGCACAATGCCGACATAAAGAGCTGCATGTTGTGAATGTCTGTAGCTTATTAATGAGGTAATAGACGCAAAATTAGGTATCAGCGGGGTTTGGCTCTGAATAAAACAGGGATCTTTTATCTCAGAGTGGTCTATTGAAGGCTCGTGGGCTGTGATGTGGTTGCTGAGGTTGTAGGAGCTGACTGGTGCCATCTGAACTTGCCGTTGTGTTTCCCACTTTGGGCAACCAGATGTGGGCTCAGTTGCAGAGGGCAGCTGGCTGGAAACGGGGAAAATGTTTGCATAGCAATTGATGAGGAAAGATGCTTTCGTATGTTTATTTTTGAATGTAAAGGATATTTTGTGCTTTGGCTCTGTGTCTGGAGGTAGGTGGTGTTTTTTTTTTTTTTTTTTTTTTTTTCACTGCCAGCATTGAGTGAGTGTGTAGAGGCTGGAGAGTTACTGATGCCTTGCAGAGAGCAATCTGCCCAGCCTGTCTGCAGCCCTGAAGCCACAGCAAAGTGACAAAGGTCCTGTTAACTCTAACGATGCAGAATTGACCCTAGATGGGTAAGGTTTTCCTTCAAGAAAAATCATTACAGGCTTAAGTTGCACCATAAATGCGTTCGGAGGTGAAGTGATTCTGGTACACATACAGCCAAACCCTGAATTCCTTCTCCAGTAGTGCCGGGGTGAGGATTGATTTCCACCCCTGCTCCATCCCAAATGACTCCACGGGCAAGGATGGCATCACTCCTGGTTCCCTGTGCATGGGCAGCGTGTGCCCACTGCCCCACAGTTCCCCTTGCCCAGGAGGGACAGAGCTGTCCCACAGCAGCAGCACAGTGAGGGGGTTTCATCCCTGTGCCACAGACAGCTTTGTCCCTTCAGCCTTGTCCCACCGAGGCAGGCATGATGCATTCCCACCCTGGGACCTGCTGCAGCACCCTTGGCTTGGGAGACACCCTATAATTCTCTGTGGCTTTTGTTACCTGCTGTGGCACATGACTGATGGCTTAAGGTAAAGAATGGGTGTTGGAGGAGTGGGCAGTTCACAAAAACATCCTTCAGTGCTTTCTGCTCAGCCTCTGTGACTGGTGCTTTTGGCAGGCAGGCGCGACTCGCAGACCCTTGCCCCAAATGCAGGGACCTGTGGGTTTTGCAGCTGCTGGTGCCCACCTCGCTGTGACATTTTCAGTTTGTTCTTAGTTCTTTGGGGTGTGGAGCTGCTCTAAAAGCAGCCTGGTATGAGCACACTAGCAGCGTGAGCCTGCTATAAAATATCGCTGCATCCAGCTGCCCCGTCAGTAGGTCAGGCCATTTGTCCCACCCAGACAGGGTGTCTAGCAATTCTGGCAGTGTCCCTCGCTTTGGCATGGGAAAACTTGTTTTGTTTGGCGCTGGGGAAATAATATGCATAAATAGTAATGCTTGAGCCCAAACACTCCCGTTGTCTTTAGGCGGAGTTATTTTATGACAGGTATTTCTTTTTTCCTGAAGGACTTGAATCCCAGCCTGCAGAATAGCTGCTGTTGAGTGGAAGCATTCCTGCTATTTTCCCTCAATTCAGAGGAAGCAATGCACTTGTTGTGTTACCTTGGTGAATCGAAAGTGGTTTTCACTTCCCTTAATTAAGCCTCCTTTGGCGATGGCCCCTCCAAGGTGGAGAGCGGAGCGTGCTCAGGAGCACCGCCGCTGATTTGAATTCCTAAATTCCTCTCCTTGCGAACTTCAAAGGCGAGTATATTGCTCTAAGAGGCACCAATTATGTAAACCCTGGGCTATTCAGAATGTTCCATAATTATTTATTTTCAACGACAGAGGTTTTAACCCAAACTAGACAGAAAACTGGCATTTCTCCAGTTATTAGCTTCTATTGAAAAAGGTACCAAACAATGGGCAGGGTAGCAGGGTAGATTAGTGTCCCTTCATCTTCCTGACCTGGCCATGTGTCAGAGCTGACCAAAATTACTTTGATTTGATGGCTATTAAAGGTCATGAGCAGAATGGGATCAGATGTCTTGGCCGAGGCTGAAGTGCACAACATTATATATTGATAGTAATTAAGTTGTTTCATTTAATAAGCGCCATCGGATTTAAAGGCATTGTTACAGTAGCAGGGCAGGAGGAAGAAGGAGGCAGCCTGGATGGAGGCTGAGGGAGAGAGAAAGGGCTCTGGAATGAGTGAAATATGTCCCCGGAGTAATTTTTTATTTTATAAACTGAATGCAAACCTGATGGAGAACTATGGAAATGAGCAGTCATGCTGGATACATACACGCACTCTCTCAATATTCCTATACTGTGGGTAATGAAAAGTGCCTTCAGGGATAGGGTGGCCTTACCATTCATCAGTGCCATAGCCTTAAGTGGGTAATAACTAAGAGCTCCCATATCTAGTGTGTATATAAATTCTAGCTCCTCAGTATATTTGCTGCAGACCGTATTTAATTTATACAATTCCTTAGCTTTAAAGCTGTCAATTGATAACATTCAATCTGTGAGTCTGGCTGATAAAAGGGAAGGGAAGAAGTGCTCTCTGGTGGCTGCAGCAGGAGAAGCTGCAGGGGCCAAAGATTGTGTGGGGAGCGGGGTGGTGCTCGTGGGTTGTGCCATTCCCTCTGCTTTCCTCTTCATCCCCTGGGGACACGAGCTGGTCCCTCTGCTGGGCAGGTACTGCACCTGTGTGTAGGCAGCAGTCTGGTTTGAGGATGAAGGCATCTCTCTGGCCTCCAAAGGTGGTGGGGATGTGCCTCTGACCCTTGTGAGACTGGGAAATGCCAGGAGAGCTTCAGGTGGTTCCCCACATCCATGTCCATGGCAGGGTTGGTGGTAGAGTGTCTGGCCCTTGGAAGGAGCAAGGTAGGAAGGAAGCCTCCAGTGCAGTGAGATAAAGGGAGGCTGGTAAGTGAGGGCTTTGTGAAAATTAGCTGTCCTGGGGCTGCACAGTGGATGTTGAACTTGGGCAGTGTCTGCAAATGCAGGAGCTGACCCAGCCTTCAGTCACAGCAGCAATGAGGACAAGTCTCTGTGACTGAATGACTTGTAGGTGCTGAAGGTTTTGGCCAAGGCACTGAGCACAGATGTGGGTGAGGGATGTCATGGGGCAGCTGCTGGCCAAGGCAGGGCTTCTGAAGAGCCGTACTCACTTCTACCTGGTGTAAGGCTGTACATTGTGCTGATGGAGAGCCTTGGAGGTTGACCTGACTTTCAGGGTAATTTCCTCCTGTGTATGGCAGTCTTAGAAAAGTAGTGTTTTCCTTGTGGCAGCTCTTTAGTTTTCTAAAGAAATATAATTGATTGATTGGAAGGGACCAATAATGAGAATGGGCTGGGTGCAGAGCTTGTTGCTCTTGTGGAAGAGTCCTGCAGCAGGATGTTGGTGGGGGTCTGTGTGCCTGCTGCTGTGCAGGAGGGGAAATCCCACCTGTCCCGATGGTCAGGGCCGGCCAATCCCTGATGTGTCCTTTGAGGACCAGCTCTGCCACCTGCCTTCCAGGATTCCCCAGAAAGTCTGGACAGTGCCCTGAAACACAGGCTGAAAAAAAATATCTTTAATTCTGAGCTGTTGTGTTAAAAGCCACCCCCTGCTCAGGCAGTGATGCTGTGGTTAGGTCAGAAGGAAGTGGAACAACCCCCAGCAGCACCTGCAGAAGCAGGATGAGTGTGATTAGCGTTACTGAAATAACCGGGCAGGGCAGCCTGAGCTCAGGCATGGCACTAGGTATCCGAAGCCTTGGTGCTGACCGCAGCCGCTCACGTGGGGCTGTTTGCGTGAGCCGGGAGCTGCCGGATGCGGCTGGCAGCAGCGTGGGGAGAGCAGGAAGCCCGGCGTGGGGCAGGCGCTCAGGAAGGGGCCGTCGGGAGCAGCGGGCACGGCCGCGTTCCTGGAAAGCTGAGCAAGGCCGTGTGCTCGGCCTGCAGGGTGGGAGCAGGAGTGCTGCTGGGTTTGCTTTGGGCTCAGGTTCAGGAATCAAGTTTTTTCTTGGCTTAGCTATGCCCCAGCAGTCCTTCTTGTTAAGGACGTGTTTCTTGGAGATGTTTTCTCCTGTATCCCCCACTTGCTTCTTCTCCAAACTTTTAATGCTCCCTCTGTGACCCAAACTCTTTGAGCAGTCCATTTTTCAATCACTACTGAGCACCTTATCTGAGCAAAATAACTCTATTAGGAGAGGATCTCAGCTCAACCAATAAACAAGCATCGAGCAGAGATAAATAAACTTGGAGAGGACATTGTAATTAACTGGGAGGGGGATTGGGGTGGGGTGGGGGGATGCACCAAAATTAATGATTTATCGACTACTGAACATTTGGCAAAGAAATTTTCAGCTGGCTCCTGCTTTGCCCCAACTCTTTCAATGGGAGAAAGCTCTGTCAAAAATAAAAAAAAATAAAAAAAAAAAATGGCCCAAGCAGCAGTAAGGAGCTTGTGAGCATCCAAGAAGGGAAACAAAACAGGAAAGTTTGCCAAATAAGGGCTGCAACAGGTCTTGGAAGCTGGAAGGCTGTGATGGAAATAAACCTGTGGAAAGCTAAACAAAACACATAGCACCCCAGCACAAAAGAAGGAAGGAAGGTGATCACTGCAGCAGGCTCCTATACCCTTCTAAGAATAAGTCTTCTAGTATATGGGTCAGGAAGAAGCGTGGCTTCAGCCTGGATGCCTAGGGACAAACAAAGTGATTGTTGGGTGGTATGTTAATGTAGCAGGTGCAGTTTTATTTAAACAAGAGGTAGCTATTGTTTTCTGGAAGTGTGGTGATTTACAGGCTCATAGTTTATCCCGGAGGATCAGGGTGTTAAGTCATGTGCATGTATGTGTGTTTTACCCAGGGTGGCCGCTCTCTGCTCGGCCTCTCTGAGGCAGGAGGAGCTGAAAGGAAAGGGCCCTGTAAGCCCAGCGAGATCAAATCGCTGAGGTGCAATCAGTATATTGCTCAACATGGGGACCCGGGTTTGGGGTGAAATGGAGATGTGGTCTCCAGCCCATGTTATGGGCTGGGAGAGTCCCAGCTGATCTCAGTAGGATTTGTACATGGGGATCTAGGAAAGAACTTGACATTATAAGCTGTGCTTGCCTGGCAAGCCACAGGAGAGACCAAGAATTAACAGATACCTTAATTCCTGACAACTGCGTCAACACAGTTCCTTCAGTGCTGAGCACAGAAGGAAGGCTGGTGAGCTGTATCTTGTCCTGCTCACCTCTGCAGTGGTGTTTTTGTTTTGGTTGTACCCCAAATCTCACTGTTTGTGCACAGGTATGGACACAGCCAAGCTTTTCTGTCCCTGCTGGTTATTTACATCTGCTTATTTTCATCTCCAGACTGGAGATAGTGTTTTATTTTTTTCAGAACACTCAGGTTGTTCTTAGTGTGCTTGGAGTCCAAAAAAAATAATTAAAAAAAGCTATAGAGACTGGGTAAAATAGTTATTCCACCCTGAAAAGCCTGCTGCTGTGCTACTTTAACCAGAAGGGGGGTGGCTTTTCTCCAGCTGAGGAAAAGTAGGGGGCTGTCTGGGCTTGATTCTTCTAATTCAGTCTGCTGCAGAATGAGGACAACTTCACTGGGATATGTGCATTTCCACCTAAGTGTGAGCAGTGTAAAGAAACATTTGAAAGAAGCCCCAAATTGTGGTTAATCCACTTAAGAGCTGGCAGAGCCTTCTTGCTGACTGCAGATTCTTACACTGTGGAGTGAAAATCACCTTTTCCCCACACAAGCCCTGGGACTGGGTGAGGGTGTTGGCAATGCTGCCCGTGATGCGCAGGGCTCCCTCCCTGCCCATTTCCTCGCTGGGCTTGGGGATGAGATGGCTGCTAAACATTAAATGTTGCACTTTCGCTTGCGGTGATTAATATTGCTCTGATATTTGCCTGATGGGAACTCCCACTGGCGGGCCAGGCAGCGCCCTGTTGTGCTGCTCATTGTCCAGTCCGGTGTAAATGACCGTCCCTTCCTCCGTGAGCTCACAGGCTAAAATTAATAATGGGTTTGAAATGAAGGGTGCTTTATGAGTAAGGGCTGTTGTTGTTATCTTATTTTTTTCCATAGAAACAGAACATTTTATTACTTTCACTGAAGAAATCCACGTTATCAGTTTCCTTTCATGCAACAAAACACGCTTCCATTCTTCTTTAATAAACATTAATTGCGTAAAGCTCGTTCTGTGCTTTTCATGTAGAAAACCCTGCAGAAACGCCAAGTATCCTTTTCTCTTTTTCCTCCTGAAGCTTCCAATTCCCTGAGTCCACCAAGCCAAGATAACACCATCTCAGCAGGCCAGCACCGCAACAAATTTACAGCCTCAGAGCTTATATCTTTGCAGGCAATTGTCTTCAAACAGACAGTGCATTTCTGCGTGTCGGAGGCGTGGGGCTGGAGTTTCTTCTGAGAAAGGGCCGAGTGTGTCACTGCTGAACCTCTGAGTGACAGCAAGTGCTTTTCAGCTTCTGTCGTGATTTTATTCTTTTTTCTTTTTTTTTTTTTTTTTTGGAAGGGTTGGCAGTCTGAGCTATTCTCAAGGATTTGGAAAAGAGCCACAAACAGGAATTATTGAACAATTGCTCTGTGAAACTTAAGATAACAGTTTGTTCCACCACAGTGGAATTGCTTTGTGGGAGAAGGAAATTATCTTTTTAGCTCTTGATTAACATTATGTGAGAAAAATAAAATTAAAGGTTGATTATATCTGTTGTCAAATGGAATGCGTGTTCGTGCGAGGGGAAGGGGGCACATGTTGGGGTGACACGTATGGAGATGAATGCTCCTCAGATCTTAGGTTATTTGAAAAATTTAGATTTTTAATGTTTGGAAAATTCCTCTGCTGCTCTATTATTGTCAGGTTAACACTTACTGCGTGCTCAGTGTGACTGTAAATACTAGATCATTAAAGAGTAGGTACTTACCACTGTCTTGTCTATAGTAGTAGTTTGTTGGTGGAGAAGGATTTGTGTGCAAATTAAACTTTTTCTCTTATATCCCAAGTTCTGGTGGTTTTGCCAGGTTCATAAACATTACAATAACAATAACTTGCATCTCCAGTTACTCTGTACAACAGCACACCTACCTCATGTGCTTATCTTCAATAAGCATTAGTGATAAACACTATTATTGAGAGCACAAGTACATTTTTAACATACCGGCCCGATCCAGCTGCCCTTGAAGTCAATGGCAGACTTTCCCCTGCAGTCAGAGCAAGTGGGATCAGGCCTGGGGCTGAAGGCATTGGATGCAGGGACAATGTCCAGGGTATTGCTGGCACAGGGCTGCACCTGCAGGGCCGGTCCGCCCTGTGACTGCAGGATTTTGGTTCAGCAAGCCCGATTTGAGGTGCATGGTGGTGCAGCCTCTTGTCTCCAAGTGCGTTCACGGGTGCCCTGACAAAGCTGTGCTCTGTGTGGTTTTGTTTTTAGCTTTCAGATAATTCCCCACTGGTGTTGGTAGGGGCTGTGCTTCCCTGCTGAGGGCCTGGTGGCCGTGACAGGAGCCAGGCCCTCGCAGGAAGGTGGCTCACGGCCTGGCTTTAGCCAACATGGAGCTTTTTAAGAAGCTGTGGCCTGCAGGGGCAGCCCGAGGCCTGGAGCTCTGCTCCACAGCCGCCTTCCCACCCCAGAGCCCTGGCGGTGGCTTTGACACCCTGCGACTCGGAGGGAAGCGCTGAGGATGCCGAGATCCAAACATGAACTTTCTGGGCAGGCCAAGCCTCGGCTGTGATCTCCGAGCTCGCTGCGTGTGCTTATCTGTGCCTGCAACACATGCTGGGAGATCAAAATATGCCCCTTCTGAGGCAATAGGAAAGGGACAAGATGCTTCTTTAATCACGTCTGATAAATTCTCACTTGTAATGAGAGCCCTAATTAAGGGAAATTACCTATTGGAAAAGAGTTAAAAGGGGCCCCCATACTCCTTCCAGCAAACTTAAAGACAAAAGGAAGTTTCTAACAATGGGTCACTGGAGATGCATTTCCGCTGGGTTTTAAAAAACAAGGTACTGTCTAGCTGATGAGCGGTGAAGGCGAGCAATGCCGCTTTGATGAGCCTTCTCCTGCTTCCTGATATTGTGACCCTCTTAACAAACACTGCAGACTAAAATCAGCATGCCTTCGGTATGCTGTAAGTGCAGGCAGGCTATCTGAAGAGATGCCTCACTTGCAGGATATGGTTTAAATCCTGTTTTGAATAAGGTTTACATCCTTGTCACTGAAATAATATTTTTGTACCGTAAAAATCAATGCGAAGAGACAAGCAGACAGGTCCCCCAATATGTAAACAACCTATCTTTGATGTCACATCTTGCCAATTTTTTTTTTGTCCCATGGGATGCCCAAGAGTTCAGCTGTTTCACTTTACTTTTACGCACCTCTTTTTGATGCCAATAGGTGCGCACGCTTCTTGATTTTTGAAGTGCTGGCATGGGAGTCTCAAGATCTGGGGCCTCTGAAACTGGCGCTCTTGCATCCACTTGGGTGGCTTAGGAGGTTCTGGTTTTCTGGTCAGCTCTGCGACTGGAATAACAACAGGAGGGGTTCTCTGCATGTGGAGGGGAAAGGAAAGAGGCTCCAGGTCCAGGAGTTTTGGTCACTGATCATCTGGAATGAGCTTTCTGCGTATCGTGAGCTCCTCCTCGGTGGCACGTGCTGGAGGGCGCTGTGTGTGGTGCTCCAGGCATACTTCACATACTGATCTCTCCTCCGCCTGGGTTGGTCTCAGATCCCAGCGTGTCCTACCCACAGCAGCCAGAGTTGCTGAGAGCCGATGTATCTGCTTTCCTCCTCGTATGCAAATTTGTTGTAAAGTGAAAGAAAGGCTGTCCATGCAGTAAAAATACTGGGGTTTGCTTGCACATAGCGAGGGCACAGTGTTGGTGTCAGATTTTAGTGTCAGGACCAGGTGATTAACAACAGCTGTCTGCAGCCCTCCCATCAGGTTTGCTGCGGAGCTCCAAATTGCATCTCCGAGCCTCAAATATTCAGTCAGCATCCAAAATGTTTGGCTTTCACCAGCTGCTCATGCAAAGAGCATCACTGATTGAAGTACAGCTTTGCTTTACGTTAGGATGTATTTATTTACTTCTTATGAAACAAATCAGCAACAGTTTTCCCCCATTAATATATATATATATTTGTTTTGCAAAACTGCAACTAGTGGTGGTTTAAATCTTATTTTTCTTTTTATGCTTAGGTGTTTGTAATTTTATTGCCCATGATACGAATGAGATTCAGGCATGTCCAACCACTGCAGCAGGCTCCCCAACACCTCCGTGGTGCTGCTGTTGGCTCTTGTAGAGAACAACGAACCTGGGGCACACAGAAATGAAACCATTTTCGTGGGGAGCTGCAGCAGGGATGGGAGTAAGGTTTGGTGGGTCATTGTCCTGCCCCCAAGCTTCTCTTGGCCCTCTGGAGTAAAATGCATGCGAGGGCTTGTGGCCCTGGTAGGGGGACAGGGCACTAGCACCACTGGGAGCTTTGAAGGGATGCTGGCCTTTCTCATTAATAGCACACTTGAGGATTTCCCAGGTATCCCTATAAAACGATGGGACCGTGCTCACAAATGTGAGAACAGACCACGAGTCCCTGCCACCCAGTGGCAGGGTGACCAGAGCAGGGCTGGAGCTTTGAGAACAGGTAGCTCAGGTGCCTGCTGCCTCCTGAAGTCCTCCGGCTGTTGCGTGTCTCCTTGCTGTTGGGGGCCTCTCCCAAATTCCCCTGGATTTGTAGGTGTTGGTAACATAAACTGCAAAAACACCAGCCCCTTATCTTTAGAGGAATGCCCCCCAAACCTTTGCCTTCCTGGAGCTGCTGCCTGTGCAGGGAGGAGCCCAGCATGTGCGGGAGGTGGATGCGTGCGTGAGCAATGTGCATTCAGATGGACTTCTGGTGTAATTTGAAAATTGGTTTGTTTTGTACCGGCCTCAGTTGCAAACAGGAATGATTAACCAAAACAGGAGCGCGCGCGTTACTCACCTTTAATTATGTTTGCAATACATCACGGTGATACAGGGGAGCAGAAAGCCTTGCTGTTTTCCAGCACGCCTGCCCTGTAGCATATGGTCCTAGGGAAGCGGTTTTGATGCAGAGCCCCCAGCAGCATATGGCGACAAAACCGCCCCCGAAGGCAAATTGGAAGTAGCGGCCGGGCCCGGGCCCCGGAGGAGCCCACGTCTCTGCCAGCCGGCAGGAGCGGGGCTGAGCGTGTCACCGTCACACTCATCACGGCGGTTTTATATTTGGTTTGGGACGCTGGTGCATGAGGTTCGGGATGTAAAAGTCAGAAGAGATATGGTTCCTGTAATGTCTGCAGAGATCCTTGTGTCGATAAGGTCAGCAGCAAGTTAATAGATTTTTATCTTCTCATCACATGAACTTAATATAGTGCAACTGTTGGAGGGGAGGGGGGAGACCTCCCTGCTGCTATTTCCTGATGTGCTGCAGGGGGGTTGAAAAGGCAGGGTGTGCCTGCAAAGCCCCGTTTTGCTTAACGTGAAAATCAATAGTTCAAAAATAATAACAAAATTCTCAGATATGAACCGAAGGCTAACGCTGTGCGGTAACTGCAGTTAAAAGTAATTACAGCAGGGGAAGAGGAATGGGCTTCTCCATGGTGGCGATGGAGCAGTCGAGGAGGGGGACGTGATTTCCCACCCAGTGGTCCCCACAGCATCGGGCTGCGTTTGCTCGTGCCACCAAAGGACCGCGGCGTAGCGTGGGAGCAGGGTGATGGGCTTGGTGCTGCAGAAATAGCCACGAGGGATGCTCTGTGCTGCTCCTAAATCAATGCATGTAGGGGAACCGAGGCCCCAACCGAGCTCTGGTGTGCCTACAAAAGCCCTGAGTTAGGGGGTGACAGCCCTGATGGATGCAAGGGCTGCTGCCAAGCCGGGAGCAAGGAGGGGGACAAGGAGATGGGGACAGAAAGACGCTCCACAGCCGTAAATATATCTTGCCACGAAAATTTGGTGTCGCTTGTGTTGCAGCCACCATCCGGGCTGATGGGTGGAGGAGAGGGTCTGCGGTGGTCGGGGAGGGGCTGCTCCAGTGCCAGAGACCTGGGGCTGAAATACGGCATCGCTGTCAGGGGCGAAATCCATGGAGGGACACCGCCGGGTCACGCTGACTAGTAGGGCTCAGCGATCAAACGTGTCACACCTGTCTTGGCCACGGGTGCAGGTGTTCTAGGTCAGCTCTCGCTGTGGTTATCAATCGCTGACAGTTGACAGTTTAATTTTACACCACAAGTACCTCATTACTTGTGTAGGCACTTGAAGAACATGTGGGCACTGGGTTGGATCAGTGATCAATGACAAAGGTTGCGCAGGGTGCAAGTGGTAGCAGTAAAAGTGAAGGTCTCCGTGCATGAGTTGGCAGTGGTGGGGATACATGACAAGGGGAGTTTAGCTGACAAACAGTCTGTCAGGGCTGGAAGAATGGAGGCTCGCCGGAGAGCTGGCGCTCCATTATAAAATACAGCTCGCTGTTTAGAAAAAAAAAAAAAAAAGGTGGGGGGGAAGGTGGGGGGGGCCGGCTTTGAAAAAGTGTTTAAACAAATTTAATGCATGTGGGGGGCTGTAAATTTTTATTCTACAAGCATTTATTCCGTGACACAGGAGCATCCAGGTGTTCAGGAATTTTGCACGCCAGCAAAGCGGAGATGCTGTTTGATAAGGATGCACGCGAGTGCTGCTGTGGGTCCGGTCCCTCATTGGGCACAGACGAGGGGTGCCTGATGTGCACCCGGATCCTTCCACACAAGATCTCCTCTCCCCATGTATCGATAGGATGGCTCGCAATGAAATCTGCTGTGACAGATTTCCTCCGCTGCAGTAGGGGAAATTTGTTATTTCAACACACTTTGAAGCGGTGCTTTAATCAATACCATCCAACTTTCTGTTGTGTTGCTTGTTTTCCTCTGTGGAGTTTCTGACATTCTTTTGCATGTCAAATCTAGCAGGCGGATTATGTCACTGGGGCGATGACTGAAGAAAGAGACATATGGCATTGGTTTGGTACAGCCGTGTATCTTGCATTAGGATGTAAATCTTGTTTGCTTGAGAAACCGCCTTGAAAGATACTTTGCTCGAGGTATAACGTAGCCGCGTTATTGAGTGCACCTTATAATAATTGATATGGCGGGAACAATATTAATGAAAATAATGTGAATTTCACCCAAACTGTAGTAAATAAGGAAAAGACTAATAGTCTTTGCCCTTTGCTGAATTGAACACATCTTAAAAAAAGACGCTTGATTATTTCTCGCACGCTGATTAGGTGTAGGCTAACTTTGATCACATCACCTACGGTTCCCACCAAAAGGACACGTGCGGCGCGAGTCGCGTTCTTCTGGAATTGTTAAAATGATTGAATAAGCAGCTCGGAAAGCACACAGCTTTAAAAAATGAGATGCACGCTCTCTGTTGGTGCACTGTATTGATTTAATAACGCTGGAAAGCCCTCGCGGGGCTGGGTGTGCCAGCAGAGAGGTCCCGCTCCCACCGCTTGCCCTGCGGTGCTGGTGGCAGAGCACCACCACCTTCACTCTTGGTTTAGCCCCAAGGAATGATCCGTCCTTGTCAAACATCAGTGGGAACAATGGACATTGTGATAGAGATGGAGAAAATCCTTCCTGTGAATGGTAGTGAGGGACCGGAGTCACCATGCTGGGTTCAGGTTCCTCTGGGCTCTTCATTGCCTTCTGAAGCCAATCCAGGCTTCCCCAGAATTTGGGATTATTATGCTTTTTTTTTTTTTTTTTCTTATTCACTGTTCTCTAATATTTATTTTAACAAAACTCTAGGCTGTAGTAAGGAGAAGTGAACTGGAGCTTGGGTTGCTATTATGGTTAAATGGGAGAAAAGGGACTCAAAGGAGCAGAGAGGAGCAGACCCACCACAGGGAGGGGTGAGCAGGTAGTGAAGGAAGAGGCAAGGCATGGAAAAGTAACTAAATTTAGTAGTAATAATACGGTTTATTCTTACAGAACTCTGGGAGACCCATAGACTGTGTGGGTCCACCTGTCCAGAGAAAAACTGGGGGAGCCTCCGGTGCAGTTGCTATGGTATAAATAAAGGGCATTTTTTACCAGCAGCGTGCAACAGAAAATATTTGGCATAAGGCACTACGTGGTGTAGTGAGCTGCAGTTCTTGCATCTGGCTTCACTGAGGTTTCACAGTTGGTGGAGGGGCAGGGAAAAATGTGTGTATTTAAGGAATTACTGGGCCAAATGTTTCCCTTAGTGACACCGGTGCAAATCCAGGGCAATCCCACTGAAGCCGGAGGCTGCCCCGGCTTTCCGCTGGGTGCAGCCACTTGGGTTTGGCCAGCGGAGGTCGCCTGCGGAGGTCACCTTGCTGCAGTTGGTGTTGTGCCACCAGAGGTAACTCAGAGAACTTGGCTCAGGATCTGCTGAGGCGACAGCATGGTCACTTCTCCAAGTGTTACATTAAATATAAGGGATTTTCTTTTCATGCTTGTAATTCAGAGCTAAGAAGAGCTAAGACTGGTCTCTTCTAACTATGTCAAAATCTTGCCTATTTTTTTTTGTCCCTTCTTCTTCTCTCCTTTTCCCCAAGCCACTCATTTCATCCAAGCAGGCCAAAAAGTTGGAGAAGGAAAAAAACAACCAACCAAAAACCAAACAAACAAACCAAAAAAACACACCTGGCATTTGGGAACTTCCCGGATTTTACAGAAAACACAGCCAACCTGATTTAAAGGATGGTGGTGGTGATGAGATGACCCTTCGGCAGGAATTCTCCAACCCCTTGGGTTTAACAAGCCCAAATCCTTCACTCCAGCAAGTAGGTTTAGCTTTGGCCATTAAGGAGTGATGCTGTTTTACACCAGTTGAGAAACTAGCTTGTTGTTTTCCAATCCCACTGAGCACATGGCAGCGGCAGGGACTGCATGAGGCCCATTGAGCTTCCCTTGGCAAAGGTACAATAGGAATCACTTGGATTATTTAAAAGCAGTTTTTTACCACTTTTTTTTTTTTTTCAGGGAAAAATCTTTGGATGAGTGGGCAGCACAGGAAGGGAGCTGTGAGGGCAGGCTGTGGGGTGCCGAGGTTTGAGGCCAGTAGGTGCAAGCCCGACCTGGTTTGAGAGATGGGGATGTTGTGCTGGGATCGGTGGGAAATGACTAGTGTGCAGGGGGCAGATGGCAAGCACCTCGAATAGCAGCATGAGGCTGGATTTATCTCCAAAGGCATGAAGAGACACCCTGCCTTTAACCAAATAGTGCTGGAAGGACAGTCAGACTGGGAACATGGGATGAGCGCAGAGGTGACATCTCAGCCCTGCACTGGGACGATGCAACGGGACCCTCTGCACCCTCTTTGCTGGCACATTAATGCTGCTAGAATTTGAGCAGATGGCAGAAGGAGCATTTAAAGGTGCCTTTCATTGTCTTCAGTACATAAAGGAGACCCGATCCCCCCGGGGAGCAGGACCCAGGGGTGTGCTGTGAGCACCCAGCGCTGTGCGCACTGCCCGTGTTTGGTGGGCTTTAATTTGGCATTACATACGCGGTGCTTGTCTGCAGCTCACATGATTCAAAGTTCTCCATGGGGTCTAATGTACAAGGCTTGCCCTGTTTTCATTAGGTTTCCCGAGCTCTCCTCCGCTCTCCCCAGTGTCGCAGCACAAAGACACTTTTGTCAGCTGATGTTGGACTCTCCTCAAAATCCAAGCACTTTCAGGAAAGGACTTGGAAGTCTATCTTCTCAGTTTCCATATCCCTTTGCCCTCTGCTCTGGCATTTGGTTTGATTGGTTGTAGAGTCCCCCATTTTTTTTCCTGCTTCTTTTTGCAAAGCTGATCTGTCTGCTCCAGAGGCTATCTTGAAGGGGGAAAAAAAAAGTGTGTGTATATATATAGAAAATCATGCAATGTGTATCTCTGAATTATTGCACATTTTAAAGCATTAACTCCTTCAGTCCTCAGCTGGTTGAAGTGCTAGGACCAAAATCACGATAGGAATGTTAAAGGATTATTATTATATTTTATGTTCATTGCCACAAGTTTAGTAAGAAACTTAATCCCCCCTCTTCTGCGCTCCCTCTCTCTGCCTCTCGAGAGAAAGAAAGAGGAGGGGGGGGATAAAAAAAAAAAAAGCTGGCACCAAACTTCCATTTGACTTGGCAACTTTTTCCCTAATGTGATTTGATATGCTTTACTAGAGAGGGTAACGTGCTAATGTTTCAGAAGAGGCCGATTTTCTATTAGTGAAAGTATGGTATATAAAAGATCAGGCATTGCTATTAAACTCTTCAGTCAATGGATTTATAGCCTATTCTAAGGGGTAATGATATAATGGAATGCGATCATTTAATATTAGAAAATATGTTTGGTTTGACGTTTCAGGGATTCCAGGAAATACTGTTATTTATATAGCTTCATCTGCGCAAAAATTAAAAACAGGGAAAAAAATATGACAAACCCAGCCAGATAGCTTGAAATCAAGTTATCCAAGATGCTTTCGTAATGCATTACATAAAGTCATCTGTTTGATATTTTGCTTTATCTGTTTCCTCAGAATACGCATCACGATTTGTGGAACCCCCAGCACTGACACCACAAAGAGCGGCTGCGTACTGTTTGATTTCACAGGTTTTTAAGCTAGTTTGTAGGTTACTTTTTCGGGGCAGAGGTGGAAATAGTATTTCTGCCTATGGGATATAATTATATTACGATCGCTACAGAGGAGGACATAGTTCAGCCCCAATGTTTCAATTAATAATGTACTGTCAGCTCTGAGAGATGATAGGAAACTGCATTGGATCAAAAATTATCAGCATCAGCTGAGGCTGCGGCTCTCTTTGCTTTTCTTTTTTCTCATTTTTTTTATGTGCCTGATCGACTCTCTGCAGTTTTTGGAGAATAATATTTTGCTTAAAAGTAAAATATTACATTCTTGCAAGGCTGATTAGGTTACTTTCAAGGGCAGGAATTGGTTCCTTGCCTTATGTGAGCAGATGTTAAGCTCCTTCCATTATATTTTAACATCTTACATCTTGCATATACCTTTTAATTGTTAATGTGGTCGGGCAATAAATTCAGTGTCTTAGGGGAACTAAGAATAATTTTTGAAATTTCATTCTCTCTAGCCAGTTGCTAGGAAATGAAGTGCTTTGGTTAATAATATATTTAAAATATTTGCAATGTCTCAGTTTAATATTTGTTCTGTATTTACATGAAATTCTCATCAAAAGGGAAAGCATAATTAAAATATATTTAGTTTTTGGTAGCATTTAGCACTGGCTTGAAACATACTCCTAAAAATTATAAAATCATTTTGCAGACGAATAGGAAAATATTATTTGAAATCTGACAAGGTTTATTTGAAATAATGCTTACTTTTAAAAATAACTCCTTTTAGATCTTAAAGTTCTACACTTCTTACTGAAAAATGGTTTCCCAGTAGCATACATATCCTATATCAATGTAACTAAATTTATATTGTTATAAATTTTTGAGGTTGGATTCTTGAGTTTTGAAATTAAATAACTACAGTTAACTGTATTAAGTGTAGACTCGAATTTGATCAAAAATAAGAAAAGCACTTATGACAACCTCTGTAAATGCTTAAATACTTTAGTTGTGTTTGTGAGCATTAAATTGTATTATAAGGAGCCAACACTGAGTATATAGGCTCCTGTGGGACAGCTTTGACTTTTGGGAGATTAAAAAATTGTGCATTAATGAAATTCTGCAAGTTTTTTATTTAATAGATAGTGCTTTTCAGGGTATGCAAAATAATGAGGAGTGGAATGTTATATGCATCTTTACGCTCACACCGCATAATGTATATAATTACTTGAAGAAACTGCTTAACTTTAATGGGGCATTTCTTGATCATATAATAGGAAAACTAACAGCTTTAATTAAGATTTATGAAGCAGAGAGGTAATATATTCTGCTAAATTAGGTAACTATTGGTGGGTAGTGCATTTTTTAAGCAATTAAGGGCCCAATCCTGCAGCTCCTAGGCTGCAGAAGGAGTTGCCAACTGATGCATGCAGTCCCTCTGCCACGTGAGGAAGGGCTGTGGAGAAGGGTCCTGCTTCTGCTGCTGCTTTGCTGGCCCTGCGGCATGGCAGAAAACAGCTATGTACCTGCCAGGCCTGTTACTGGCTTCAGGAATGATTTTGGGGTGTGTTTTTTCCCTTAATACTCTGTAAGTGATAATTGTCAGATGAAGGTAGCATCCTAGCTGGAGAGCGATAGGTGTCACGGGCTGGGGCACCTCCAGGCAGGTGATGCAGGCGAGGTTGTTTGGGGTGACTTTAGGATAAGGAGCAAGTAGGATGGTGTTCCTCTCTGGAGAACAAAACTGGCCATCAAAAGAGAGATGCAGGGGTCCCTTGGGAAGGCTGCATTTTGTGGAGGGGTAGTGTGCGTGCTGCAGGCAGTGTGGTGCAGCCATGTGCTAGAAACTGATATAAACATGTACAGAAAATAGGGTGGGACAGAATCCTTTGTTATTTCCATGGTGCAGGCTTCTACTCCATTTTCTCCCAAGTTGCACCGTGAATTTTGGATTTTTTTGGTGACACCACAGGTGAATAACATGCCTCAGCTTTGATCGTGGCCACTCGCTGTATTCCCTCTGCATGCAGGTTCATCATGTCTTTGTGGAGCTGGAGGAACAGAGTGGTACAGCCACACCCAGAGCCTTGTTTCCAAAAATTGTTCTGTTTTTCATTTTAAATTGCAGTACATGGATCAGTCTTCTCTAAGCAGCTGCTTTCTGCCCATCCACACCTCACCAGGAAAGCACTCCCCCAAGGTGCAGGCACATGACCCATAGGGAGACCTTGTAAGTCCAGTAGCACAATGATCTGAATTAATGTAGAAGAGCTTTATTATTGAAAAGTGGACCAGACCCTTTAATAGACATTGTAGTGTCTTTGTAAAAAAATAAAGGATTTTCTTTTCCCCCAACAGAATCTGCAGAATTTGGTAATTAGCAACTACATAAGTAGTATTTCTATTGGTACCTGGTACAGATTTTTACACTTCGCTTTAGAAAACTTCATTTTAATGGCCTTATTTTGCAAAATAGGGAAACAGAGATGGGGAGACTTGACGAAGACCATGGATTGGTTGCTGGTTCTGCCGGATTGTAAAACAATTTTTTTTTTTTTACTTATGGAAGTGCCCTCAGAGCCTGTGCAAGCCAAGGTTATGTTTAGAAGTTACTTGGCCTACAGCAAAAATAAGATTGTTTGGGTGTTTTTTGTGTGCTTGTAGTAGTTTCATGTTTAAACTAACGTGAAAAAGTTAATAGCTGAGAAGCAGTGCTTGAAAACATGGCTTGGAGCACAAAACATAGTATATCTTTAAAATACCTCATGATTTTTAAGTCCCTGCTCTCATAATCCAGTATTTTGGGATCCTGCACGTTGGCACTTGGCAAGGGTGCTCCTGGGGTGGGGGTCGAGGGCACCAGCCCCAGGCTTGTCCTGTGCTTTCCCCACTTGTGTGCAAAAGCACGCCACGTCTGAAAGCTCACATATCATCGAGGCAATATTTCTGGCGAGTTTGGCTTGGGAAACATGTGAGCACTACTCAGGAGAGGAGGGCCGTGGGAAGTACATTTTTAAAAATACACCCAACCAGATAAATAGACTTCTTAAAACCAAAATAAACAGATAGAGAAAACTCACTTAGGCAAAGGATGCATAAATTATCTTTACCCTGAGGATGCAGGACGTTATTCACCCTTTATGTTCAAAACCTCTGCGTTTTCTAAGTCCGTATTTCACGTCCGATCACAAGAATGCCCTCTTTGACTTCGCCCGCGCCGGCAGTCGTGCCCTTTCCTGAGAAGGGCCCATTTGTCATGTGGGGAAAGAGGGTTTAATTAACTAGGGAAAATGTACCTAAGGTGGAAACTGTGAGCTCTGGAAAGGTTTCCAGAGAAAACGCATGAAAAACATGTATAGATGATCCTAAACTTTTTTTTTTTCATGAAAGGACTTTTCTTGGTTCCCCATTTCACTCATCAAAACCCAAAGAGCGTCTTTTATGTAGGATTCCCATCTGTCTTACCCAGAACAAGGGTGGAATGTGCATGTATCCCACACAAAAAATACATTTTTCAAATTCATTTTTTCCCCTGTTTCCTCTTTCCCTCTGGGAACGTAGCAAATGTCTCTGTTGTGCACTCAGAAAGGAGTCAAGGTTTTTAGCAGGGAGGAGCTGAGAAAAAAGGCGGCTGGCAGGTCCCGTGCTGAAATTCCAAGTATTTCTTTAAAACAAACAAAATTGAAACAAACAAAAGGGAAGCTATCAAAGGAGAGCGTTGAAGTTACTGGAATGCTAGGGGAAGCCTTAAATTTCATGCCAGCAAAAAAAAAAAAAAGTTGCACGAGTTTTATCAGCGCTCTATTTACTGTTGCGCTCAACAACATGACCGCTTGCTATGGAAAAAGCAGCAATGGGCAGCGAATATATGTTGTCCCTGAGACTCAACTCACACAACAATGCATAATGGATCTGCCTGCAGCTTTTGCTGTGTTTTCACGGTGAAAAAACCCACCGGGGTTTCTTGTCAGCAAACCCATGGCTGCAATTTCACCAAGGTGCCAGTCGGTGTCTTTGGGTCACGAGCGGCCCTATATGGCGGCCTGCCCCTACACAGGTATTGTTGTCAATGTGAGGCTTCACAGCCTTCATCCCTTAATTTGTACCAATTTGTTTAATTTCTCGAAGCCCTCGGTTGCTGTTTAGCTACGGTTTTGCCAGGCGAGCACAAGCGGCTGTTCTGACAGAGCAGTGCCGCTGGGTGCCGGGAGGCAGGCTGGTATTTGGCCAGGGCTTGAATTTCCTCGCTGTCATCTTGTTCCCCCTGACAAAATGCACCCAAAGCTGGTGACTTCACAGGTGCATTCGAGATGCTGTTTCGAAAGAGACATCTGGCAAAGCTGAGTTTGCTTCTATTAAAGTTGGTGGCAAAACTCTCACAGATGGGCGAAAACAGGACTGGGCTCGCGTTGTCTTGCACATGGTCACAGCCTGGGCTTTTCTTCCAGAAGCATTTCCTAAGAAATCTGGACTTATCTTCTGAAGCTGTGAATTATTCTTCTCCAGGCTGAAATAAGATGCTGTCGGGACAAAGGGACAAGGGGCAGTGGAGTGACAGAAATGGCAGGTCCTCTCACAGGGCTATGGAAATGTCGACACTCTTGCAGAAGGGATGAGAGAAGCCTTCTTTCTCTTTACATGAAAAGCATGGGGAGGAAAGGGAAAGGGCTGCTGCATTTCTATCATCTATAATCCTCCACTTAACCTATGAATTAGCCCTTGTGTGAGCAGAAAGGAAAGCTGGTGGCTAAACCATAAACCACCCCCCAAAGTGGGTACAAGTCTTCCTTTTCCCATCCTGAACTCTACATATAATGGGCCTCTTGAATTAAGGAGATATTAAAAAGAATCCTGGCTGGCTAGCACCATTTTCTTCCTGGCTGCATATATATTTATGTAATGTTCAATGTCCTAGGGCCAGCCTTTTCAGAGATGGTGTCAGGGCGTAAGGTGCAATTTTAACCGAGTAATTCAGTACCAGCTTGAAACTGCTGGCACAAACGTTGGAAGGAGTGGATCTCTAATTACCCGTTTGTACCCAAACTGCAAATTAGGTCTAGCTACAGCGTGCACTGTGGTTCACAGGGAGCGCAAAAATGTGTGCACAGTTACCTATAAGTGAGCCTGAGCCAGCAAAAACAGAGATGGGGTTTGTAGAGTAGAAAATCCTATAGAAAGCTGGACTCGTTGGCCGAGGACCATCTCTCTGCTGATACCGAATATTTTAAAGGAAAATAAGAGGCTTTGAAATAGGCAAGTATGAGATAACTTCCTATAGGCTGCCACACAAGATGAGATGCAGCTTGGCTGTATTGAGCTTTCTGTGTGTTGGGTATCCAGTCAAAGCCACAAAGCCAAAGGTGGGTGATAGCCAGAAGACCACGGCGAGCCCATCTGGCTGGGCTGTCCTGAGTCCTCTTCTTCTAGGGCTTGGCTGGGTCTGTGTGGGATGCAGCAGGGCAGGGACAAAGCTCCTTGGTCTGGCTAATGTGCCTTTAGTGAATCTTTGAATGAAGACAGCAAAAAGGGGCTGTGGTTTCTGGTCTCTTGCTGCTGAGCTGCATGCAGGAGGATCTTGCGGGCTCCTTGGATGGCAGCTGCTTGGTGCTGGAAGCGAGGAATTGGTGGAGGTGGGACATTTGTTTGTTTATGCAGGAAAAAAGAAGATGAAACGGGACATGCATCTCTTACAAGAGTAGCTGTAAGTCCATTTAAGAGGGTAGGCTTGTGTTGTGAGCAAACTTTCCACAAAGAAAGTGTCCTATCTCTGGGCAACACGGCCAACACAACATTGTGCCATCCTCGCTGAGATTCGGCTTAGAAGAATATCACCTTTATCTGAGTCCAGGAATGCCTTTGTACCGAAGGAGCAGCATGTGTTTAACAGATAATAGCTCTGTGTTTGACTAGTGCCAGCCCACAATACCGCTGGCTGCACTAAGTGACGTGCCATTTTTTATTATGTAGAAGGAAATTTTGCAAATATGCCCAAGGGCGAGGCAACATCAATAAGCAGTGAATGAGCGCTCCATTACACACATTTCATTTCGTAACTTCTGTTGGGTCACAGGGGAGCTGCTAAACAAAACAAAACAAAATCTCTCCTATACTGTCTATATTTAGTCCTACCAAGTTTTACGTTCGTCCTCGTGACGCAGAGCGGCGTGTCCAAACCTGGAGCCCAGCGTGTACTTGGGCCCTGATCCTGCAAAAGTTTACACATCTAACGCTGCGTGTTTTGGGTGCAAGTGAGTTTTGGTATAATGAAACTGCTCAGGGGTTGCAATGGGAAATGCCTGCAGCCTGTGCGGGGATTTCTTCCACGCATTCATAAGCCTCGCGCATGCACATGCACGCGCTCACGAGCACAATGTGTGTTTGTACTTGTGTGGTATATATATATCCCCGAACTGAAGGAAAAATGTTGACCTTTGCCTTTCAATTGCCTATCCAAATGTGGATAAAATAGTGTCTTATATAAAATAACCTGATTGTGTGTTTCGACATCAAACAAAACTACTGGCGGTGGCTGGAAGTCCTGGCGACTGTGGCCCCTTCTCTTCCACATGGGCTCTTGCACCAGACTCTGTGAAAGGTTTTCCACCAGAGCACTGAAATGCGTGACTACACCTCCATCATATACTTATTTTCCATCTACTATATCTAGTGGAATGTTTTTTCAGGAAGGATTTAAATTAATTTGTGGAAAAATATATAGATATTAGGGAAAATTAGGAGCTGTATGGACCTGTTGTCATCAAACAGTGGTCAGGCTGGACTAAAAGCAGTCAGAATGTTTTATGGTGGAGGTTTTCATAACCATTGTAACAAGTTTTCCAAGTTTTGGCAATCAAAAATCACAAATCAGGTGCTTCAGGAGCATGAGTTGAAGCACATGGGCTTCTTTTGGGTTTTCTTCAAGGGTTTGAATTCCTGGTGTAGCTTGGAAGGGGATTTCAGGTGATGTTCTGTCTTGTTCTTCTACTAATAATGAGAATTTTAAGTAATTTTAACTCACTTATTCATGTGACTCCAAGATCTGAGGCTTTAAATAAACACACAGATAACCAGCACTAATGCTAAAATCAGAAAAGTTGGTGCCATGTCTGCTTGTGCTGTGAATACAGTACAGTTCATGTGTTTCTAGTTGCTGTTGTCATTTGTGACGCTTTATATATGCCAAGCTGACAACCTGGGTGGCTGGATTCATGGTGTGCCTGGCTGGTTAAAAAGAATTTAACCTTCTGATGGCAGAAGATGAGCCACAGTGACGTTCCTCCGAAATGGCCTTCTAAATGTGAGTTCTGTGGTGCAACAGGCATCACCCTGCTCTTGCAGCAGATTAAAAGAAACTGGTGAAAACAATGCTTTTTTTTTTGATTATTTAAAACTTTCAGCAGAAATGTACGCTCCTGCCTGCCTCCCCTTTACTTTACATAAAATTGTTATGCATTCTAAGTAGTAGCAGCCTGGGCCTCTTGACCTCACAAGAAGAGCTGTTACTATACATTTAACAAAAACAAGGTATTATGTATTAGCCTACACATTTTGCAATAGCTCCAGCAATTTAGTAACTACAGTCCAATTTAAACCGTGCCTGGAGGCAACAAAAATTGCACAAAATGGCAGCTAATTTATAGAAGGGAGAGAGGAAATATTTGGGGGTCTATTCCTTCAAGCCATCTGATTCGTATTATTGACTCATTTAGAAAACAGAAAGTGAGCAGAGACAAGTTTTTAAGGAGTTTGGTTTCACACAAATGACTCGCAATTGCAGCCCATTATTTTTATACCAAGACTTCATTAGTCATATCCCCGTCAAACCTGCGAGCAGTGTCAAATGTTTGCAGAAAGCACACCAGGACAGGTATGGAACTCATCAGCCCGTGGCAAAGGTCGCTCTCATTAAGGAGTCAAAATGAAAACTTTCAGTGTCTCCAACACATTGCCCAGACGCTCCTGCCCCCACTCCTGAAAGGCAGGGCCGAGCGAGCACCTCCTGCTCCCCAGACATTCAAATAAGATCAAGATGACAGGGCAAGAAAATGAATAGGATTCTTAACTGGCTGTACTTTATAATATGGTACTGATTGGAAACAACCAGAAAGTTGTTTGCCATGTCTATAGTACCATTTCCTGAGGTTAAACATAACATCTGAAACGAAGCAATTAAGTCCCCTTAATGCAAAAAAAAAAAAAAAAAAAAAAAAGAGGGGAGGTGCTGGGGGGAGGAAAGGGGACAACTGGGGTCTGTGTGGAGGGGAGGCTGGGCTGGTCCAATGGAGCTGGTGAGCAAAAGCGACGTCTGTGGGAGCCTCTTCCCACCTCGGTGGCTGCTGGGGGACAGCAGAGCTGTGACACGGGGCCGGCTCTCCAGCTGTGCCACGACAGGCACAGCATTTTGGGGAATTTTGCAGGATGGAGATAAGAATAACACCAAGCCATTCACCGACCTCCAGTTACACAGGCTTAGCACGCAGGGGTGAAGAGAAAATGTGTCAGTAGGCTCCCTGGTTTGTGGGAGGCTTGCAGCACAGCTCGATTTCATCCGGGGGCTGTCGCTAACCCAAGGGGAGGTTGTGCTGTCTTGCCCCCTGAAGTCACGCTGAGCATCCTGGCAATGAAAAGGGATTCCCTTCTGCTGCTGCGCGCTGGGACAGAGCGAAGTCCTTGTGATGCAGAAAACATGCATGTCACAGAGGATTTGCTTGTTTAAAAATAGCGTCCGCAGGGCATTGCATAAAATAGCAGAAATGCTTCTAGGAAGCTTTTTTTGTCTGCTCAGCCTCTGCCGACTGGGGTTTGCTGGCCGGGCTCCAGGCAGTGCCTGGGGCCTCCCAGGCTGGCCCTGACACCCTGTTGGGTGCCCTGGTTTTTGGGTGCTGGGGGGTGGTGCTGTCTGTGGGTATGGGCACAGGCTCTGCTGGTGTCAACACTGCCTCATAAAGCTCTTTATGAGTGTGGGAGAGGTGGGGTTAAAGCTCAACATTAAGGACGAAAACATAGGGAGAAACATGTATGTTAAAAAAAAACATATATATATATTTAATAAATCATACCACTTTACACCAGCCGAGCTTCAGAGGGGAGTGTGCTGGTCTTTATCTTCACACATGGGCCAGAGGGATGGATGTAGGCATTATTATGGTTACTTTTATTAAACTGTTGAGGCTTCTGGCTGTGTTACACACAGGAGGATGTGCGTATGGGTAGCTCAATATCTCTGCTTGGAAAGCTTGGTGTTTGGACCTGTGTATCAGCAGGAGCTATGGTGTGTTTGTTCACACTTTGGTACATCTACCTCTGGTTGCCTTGTCTGTTCATGCCTACATGTGTGTGCTGGTAAAGCTGTTGTGCCTGAAAGCCCTCCAGCCTGCCAGCTGGAGACAGATTTTGGAACAAAACACAAAAGCTACCCGTACTTTTGGACAGTTTGTGCCCACGTGGTTCCTGGTATCCAACCTCACCAACCTCACCCACCGGAGACGTGGCTGATGGAGGGGGAAAGGGAGATGGAGGCAGGTCTGGGGAGGGAGCAGAAAGTGCCCTGTGTTGTGTTGGGCTTCCAGAGGGCCGGTGGGTTCCTTCAGCTCCCTTCCCATGGGATGGGAGCCCCGTGGCCGTCCCATGGGTGCTGGGGGTGCCCTCACCTGCCAGCCCGCGGGTGGTGCGCTCAGCCGGCACGTCCTGCCGGCCGGCCCCTGATTGATGCCCTTGGCCGAGAACTTCCCTCCTGCCCGCGCAGGAAACAGGAGGGCTGGGGAGATAGCGCTCGCCTTTCTTTCTCAGTCCCTGCTTCCTAACTCTAATCACCTTCTGCTGTGGGAAAGAGATGAGATGCGGCCTAAAAAACAGATCATTGTCCGCCTCCTAGATTAATGCAGAGAAAGCAGTATTGTCTGCTGAATGGATAAACCTTCCTCCCGTCACTCAAAACCTAAATTCAACGCTACTTCATTTCTAAGAGGCTTATCTTCCTTGAATAGACCCTTGCAGCTCAAGTAAGAGGCGATGTAATGAAGCGTGTTTTTTTCTTAAGTGAGAAACCTGCTGCAAAGAAGGGGTGAAGCCTGTGCAGCTGTTCTAAAGGGCCTTTGCAGGCTCTCGAAATACTTGTCATTTATCTGGTCTTGCATGACAGCAAATGAGAGAAGATCAAGTTCAAAATCTGCCAGCGCGGCTCTCTCAGGGCTTCTTCATCTGTTAATTAAATAATGGTCGTTAGCGCACAATGCCCCGCGACGAGGGTGGGTACGGTGTGGGGATGGCGACGGGGGTCCGGGGGCTGTGGATAAGCAGATGGTCCCCAGGAATGTCCGTGGTCGCCCCCCAGGGATGCCTCGGTATGCGGCTGGGGGAGCCAGCGGCGAACAGGTGGCAGGAGGCAGATAAATAAATGCAGAGAAGCGTGCGGAAATCACGGCAGAATATACCCTTTTTGTGCGGGGTGGCAATTAATTCGGCCATTTCCCACAAAAGTCTTTTTTTTTTTTTTTTTTTTTTTTTGAAATTCACACACATGCCACCGCTGCCACAAATAATGACCTGTTGGCTTTGCTTTCCAGGAGCTTGCTGCTGGAAAGACAGAACTTACACTTTTTTAGGGTGTTTGAGGGAAAGTTTGGGCTCTAAGCTAAGGTCAGTGGCTAAACATCAGAGGGACAAATCCTGAGGTGTTTGCTCAACTTCTGCTCAGTGAAAACTTGTGCTGGCCTCAGAGGGCAGTTTGGAGGGCTGCTAAGGTGGGATACAAGATTGGGATCTGAATAATTGCAGGCAAGATGGGAATTTGTCTTGTTGTGGGTATGAGAGCTTAGATCTCTTAATAGCTAACATATTTAGTTTTTGAGGTCAGATTTTACCCAGAAGCACTGATCTTATGGCTGCCTCTTTCTCTCATTGCCATCACAGTGACCTTTCTGGCCTCACCATCACTGCGGGGATGGTGCCATCCAGCTCGTGCCTACACAGTTACGGCTGTGTCCCAGAAAGCCCTTCCTTGGCTTTTTTGGCTGCACTGAGGTCTGTGTGCATTTAGCTTGTCTGTGACCATGTAGGAATTACATGAGGCTGAGTCTCAGCAGTATCTCTGACTTTCTCTTGAGTTGCTGGCTTTCTACCCGGTGTTATGATGGTGAGACAAGGGAGGAGACCCAGCAAAGTTCAAGTAGGGGCACTGCTGGTTCTGCTTGTGTCTGAGCTAAACGTGGCCAAAGACACCTGCAGTCCAACTGGGACAGGAAAATAAAAAATATAGAGAAGTACTTGGGACTGGCCATCAGCTTGGGGTGATTCGGCAACCCTGTGTGCTGAGGAGAGTAAAGGAAGAAAAGTCAGGTACTTGTTGGATGATGGTTAAAAGGGGATTTGGAGGAAAATGCAAAGCCCTGGTTGCAGACCTCTATCATGGGATGCAGAATTCTTAATGCTGAAACAGGTGGGAAACAGGCACCCAGGTCCTGCAGGATGGTTGGTGTCCCCAGCGTGGGTCCTCACAGTGGCATGGCCCAGGAGCAGTGGAAAGCTGGGATGGGGTGATTGGGAAGGACATGAAATATATAATAAATATGTTCATGCAACTTGTCTGCATTAAGGAAAATGGTAACAGAAAACAATAAAAGTAAGGAAATTGCAGTTAATTGTAAAACATACTATATGTCTAAATATGCCTGGGCACAGTAGGGCATCCCTGTAGACACTCGATGTCCAGGTGGTGAAGAACAGATGATATGTTTCATTCTCTAATTTTAGGCTGCTCCTAGATATTTTTGTCTCACAGATGTTGTCCTTTGGCTTTCAACATGCCAGTGCACCTGTGCTGACCGATCCCTGCTGTGTGTAATGTCTGGGAGACAGGGCCAACCTGTGGTTCTGGTTGCCAAATGGACCTTTCTGATACCTGGGAAAAGGTAAATCCTCACTGATGAGCACTGACTGATCTGCTCAGAACACCAGTGCTATTGCTAAATGTCTTGTGACCCTAAAATGTGGTACATGGCCAGGTGAGGAAAACATCAGCACGACTCACAGTTTATTCCTCCAGCCCTGCATCCCAAGGATCTCTTGACAAATACAATGCTGTATTTCTTGGATTAGTAGGCATCGATAACCAAATTCCCTGGACTGTAGAAAATTAACAAACGCTTTCATCTCTGTTTTCATGACTCAGTTACGTTTTGGTAGTGGGTGCTGTTTCTGTTAACTATTTGGGGAGCCCACTGGAGGCTCAGTGCCTGCAGATAGTGACCTTTCACAGATTTTTTTCCCCTCAGCTGAAGTCTTCGTCAGTAAGGAGACACCTGCATCCGTGCGGCTCCGCCGAGCAGAGCCACGCAGCACTTCAGTATTTCCCCTTCTCCAGCAGCTGGAGAGGACCCCTGATACAAAACCGAAGAAATGTGCCAAGAGCCGCCAGGGTTCAGGCCAGAGGTGTTGTTTGTGCGAGATAAAAACAGGACAATATAGCATCCCCACGCAGCTCATCCGTTCGCACATGACACTCGATTCGCCGCCTCTGATTAGCTTGTTAGCGAGGAGGCAGGAAGAAGTGCAATCAGGTTTTTATGATTCATCATTTCTGTTCCCTGTTTGGGAGACAATGTCAGTGCTCTTTGCCAATCATAGAGGAGGGCTTTTGGGTGCCTTAGGGATATGCTTTTTTTAAAGATGCTCTCTGTTTCTGAAGGCTGAGCCACATTTCTAAATAATAGGGAAGTCCTGGAGTTTGTTTTTTTCTTTTTTTTTCTCTTCCTAATTGTATCTGCTAACAATGCTTTTATGTTTGCTGCACGTATGCGAAAAGAAAACACGCTCCCAGTTTGTCTGTAATCCTGTTTTCCCTTAGAAGTGTTTGTGCAGAAATAAATTAGAGATGGTACCTGGAATATTTTTTGCGATACAAAAGGCAAATGTAAGTTTTATTAAGTTGAAAAGGATACATTCTCTTCTCCTGACCTTGATTTTTTAGCTATATTCTCTATACCCCTGCTTTAGAAGTATTATTCTTCATCCCATCCAATTACCATTTCTATCAGCTCTTCTGAAAGATTATGCTTTTTGGGTGTTCTTCTGTAGATGTCTTTCCAGTGGCTTCACTTGATGAATGTGACAAGTTTTGTGTTTTCTCCCTCCCCTCATTGAATTGAAAAGTTTTTTGATAAATACAGGCCAATAAGTGCCCAAAGGCAGTGTTTCAATGGCTGCTAAATCTTTCAAGGTTAGGACTTAACCTCCGTTCTCCCTAATTCAACTGCAACCTTCAGTCTGGAGCCAATCAAGAATATCAGATGATACTTAAACAATGAAGGATTTCTGATATTCAGGTACAGCCTCTGTTCAATAGGATTGCAAATTCTTTGTGTGAAGAAAGTCGGTTTTGCTCTAAAGTACTGTCACAAAAAGTGAAATTACCATTTGCTTGGAATGATGCCATTCATCATTGTCAGAATACTAAGCATTGTAAGTAGCTAGGCCTCTCCAAATTAATGCCTTGTTTTGCATCGGCTAAATTTCCCAAATCCTCGAGGATGGGTCATACAAAACTCATCTCACCGTTTTAATTTATCAATCCAATATGAGTGCGGTGAAAGGGAGCTTCATTCAGTCTTAGCTCTTTTATTTACAGTCTAATTCTAAAAGAAAAGGAAATAAGATATGAAAATAAGTTGGAAAATAAGATAAATCTCTCAGTGAAATCACAAGATCTACTCAGTCCTGTAGCAAACCCTCTATAATTCATTTGTAGGTCAGCTCAAGGGATTAGCCATGACGTATTTGGAAATTCATTTATTTTTATTTTATTTTGCTGTTTCTTATGCATAAGGGTAATGCTGTCCCCAAGGCTTTTCAGGTAGCCCTCAAATCTTGACAACATTTGCTGTCTCTGAGGCCTAGGCCAAAATTAATTTTCAAATAAACAGCATAAAAATGTATGGAGTTGTATAAATTTGAATACAAAATGCATTTGTTTTGCTTGCTTCCATACATACATACATACTGTTGGCTCAGCCAAAAATCATAATCTGACATTGAAATTAACGGCCATATGTACATCATGAAAGTCAAAAAAGTTTCTTAGTTTATTAGAAACACAATATTGTGGGTTTTTTCCCCCCCACTTTCTCCTTGACGTGCTCTGCAGAAGGGGTGCTGGGAAGGAACGCCGCTAATTGTGCTGCTCTCCAGCCGGTGGCTCAGCTTCAGGAGCTGGGATCACGCCACTCGTGTCACACTCGGGATGTCTCAAGTGCCTGACATCCTCGAAAGTGTCGAGGCGTCTTCAGGGAAAGTGAAATCAGAAGCAGCTCGGTATCTCTTGTTTTTTTTTATCGGGTACAAGTGTGAGAGATCGAAAGCGAAAACAGCGCTGGGCAGCGCCTCGGTGCCGCAGCATCCCGAGTGACCGCAGGGCTGGGAGCAACGCTGCCAAGCCCCATCCCCAGCCCTGGCCTAAGCCAAAACAACAAAAACAACCAGAACCCCTTGACAGGAGATTATTGAGGAGCGAGGCAGGCGTTCTGCTGCTGTTTGAATGACACCGAGCGGGCTCTTCCCTGGGTGGTCAGCGGCTCCAGGCAACCCCGAGGGGTGCTGGCGGCTGCTGCCCTGGGACCTGCAGCACCTGCAGGATCAGCCCTGCGGCAGCTAAAAATAACCCCATCCGTGTTCTTAAATTAAAACAATGCCTCTCCTCGGCGTAGGTTTTGAAACCTCATTCCACAAGGGGGCTGCAGGCACGCTGGAAAATTTTGCAGGCTGGGGAGTGCTGGGCCAGGAGCTGCAACTGCCCACGTCCCACGTTCCTGCTGCAGCTCCTACCTGCTTGGGGTGTTTTTATTTTATTTTTTATTTTTTGGCTTATTATGTGCAGGATAGATAATGGAGTTGTGGTGTGGTTGTGGTGACTGCGTGCATTAGCCTGGAGGAACAGGGCAGTGGTGCCTGGGGAGAAGATGCCTGATCTCAGGTAGAGGTGACAAAAAGTGGCCAAATTTAAAGGGGTGAAGTCTCACCCTGAGGTGAAACAGTGCTTGTGTGTGGCTTTTTCTGTAGATGTGACACCCTCTTTGGCAAGGCCAGCTGTGCCTTCCAGCTAGGAAGGCACAAAGGAGAAGGGAAAGTCTGCAGGATCTGGTCTGGATGCAGAGCGGCATCGCTATCACGCAGCTCCTGCCCCGAATGTCCCGCAGATTGATAGGCTTAGCAGAAATATCCTTTCACCTGTGTTTAATTAAGGGAAGTATGGACGTGGGAGATCTTGCTGGTACATTGCCTGGAACTTTGTATCTCAAGCAGTATCAGCTGACCAATAAATCGTTGGTTAATTATTAATTACTAAAGATTATGTTTGGAAGAACAGATCACATTGAAATGCTGCTGTTATCCTTTCCCAGCCAGTCAATGAAAGATTTCAATTTAATGCGGTCTGGCACACTGCTAACAAGTGGTTTTGTGGGGTCTGGCAGGTGAGGGGCTGGGGGTCTGATCCCCTCTGGGACAGGACAGGAGGGCAGGAAGGTAACACAGTGCTAGTGAGGCGATGCTCTCCCAGCTGGCACTTTTTGGATGTGTAGGGGTCCTCTGTTCAGCAAATAAATAATATCCTGGGTCAGCCTGCACTCACTTCAGCACTGAATGATCTCGCACACTTTCATAATTTGAATGCTTTTCTTTCCAGCAATATTAGCTCATCTGCTGTGCACAGAACAGAGCCTTCTGTCCCAGATGACAGCAGCTCGATGGATTATTTTCCAATTTTATTTAACTCTCCACTGACACGCTGTTATGTTGGGGGGCAGGCAGCACCCTGGGGAGCGCTGCCCTTTCCAGCCCTGATGTAGACAGCACATCTCTGGCTGCAGGCGTGAATTTTCTCTCTGTTCTAAGTGCTGAATGAATATCCTCCTCCTCCTTCCCTGCCTTGGAGCAGCTTCCAGCCCATCAGGGCTGGTGTAGAGCCTGGGCAGCCCTTGGGGCTCTCCTGCCACAGGCTGACAGCAGCTGTGGTCTCTGTCCCTGTGCCAGGCTCTGCCCTGGCTGGAGATAGAGCATCTCCTCCAGGCTTTGGTCTCCTTCCAGGTGTCCCAAGCTTAGCTTGATCTCCATTAGCAGCTTTTGCTGTTTGGGCTGCAAGAAATGCAAGTTGAGGACTGCTTGCATTATGCCCAAAACCAGGAGTGGAAATCCACTTCAAAGAGCATGGCAGTCAACATCACTGCTGCTGTACAGAACATTTTAGAGCTGGAAAATTAAAAAAAACACATCCTTCAAATATCAAACATAAAAAATTGTTGTATATTTTTCTATAAGTGCAAAATTCAGGCAGGGTCATTGCATCATGTGACATCACTTGTAATCCCCTGTTTAGTGCATCTTCTGAGATTCAACAAAAATTAATGGAGACTTTTTTTTTTTTTTTTTAACATATTGGAATCTGTACAAGTCAAAATCCTGGCGAAATGCAGTGCCTTAGTCATGGTATACACTTCACACATTGCTTTTTAACACTTCCTAATTCCTGTTTTGGGTAGCACCTGCCGGACAGCAGAGAACAGTGCTGCGCTTCTGTCTATGTATGTCGTGATCATGGCAAACATGCTGCTGACATGAGAACTGCATGCCTTGCTGTATGGAAACTGCCAAACCAGGCACACTGATGATGTTTAGCCCTATAAATGTCTTTCTATTGTGCTCATCACCCTATTATGGCAATTGCTCCTTAGGTGACTTTCATTTCTTGCCAAAGCGTAAAAAACCCCGTGATGCATGAAATGTGGGATTTGCATACCCATTTTAAGCGCCGAAATCAGAAGTATGTTGGTGACGTGGCTTTGGTGAGGGAGGTAATGCACTCTCCGTACCTCCAGCTTTACAAAAACCCTTTATGCTGTGACGTTTATCCTTTGTACTGAGAAAGGAAAAGGGGTTTGCAGCCAGGTACCCCTGTTGAAGGTAACTGCGTGCATTTTGGGGCTTCCAGCCATTGCTGGGGAAGGAGAGTGGTTTCAGTGCCTGGGTTAAATCCCCTTTCTTTTTTTTTGGCCCAGACCTTTCTTCTGCGTGAAGTTTTTCAGGAAACTCTTCCTGTTTACACCGGCTGAGGATCCGGCCCCTTCCCTTGAAGGGAGTTGCTGTCAGCACGGCGCTGACGCGAGATGCTGGCTCCTGCTGGGAAAGGGAGGGGGAAAGCGAGAAAGATGGGTGCGATTTTGAGGAAAACCTCCAACTTTTACATTTACCAGAGTGATTTTAATAACTTTGAGTCACTCGTGCTAATCCTTTAGCAGGAAGGCGGTATGAGAACCGACCCAGCCTCCTTTCCTTTCATTTTGCTCCTAAAACACCTGCAACTCCGGGCAGGGTAATCTATGAATCACTGTGTCCGCCGTCCACTCATTGTCTTGTCTAGTGCACTCCACGGTGGAACTAATCACCGGCCCTGAATGAAGCCCTGCTCCTCAGCTGAATTCCTTAAAGCTCCTGAAGTATTCAGCCAGGAGGAGAAATCTTTTAGTATGATTTGCTTCACATTCCAAATTCATTTATAGGAAGAGAATGGATGATTAACAACGGGTCGAGAGACACAGATTTAGCGCTGCTTTGCCCTGACCTGCCCCGCGTTACTCCTTCCACTTCCCAGGCTGCTCTAATAAGATGAGTTCAACGAGTGGGATGGCAAAAGCTGCTTGAATCCCACCTTAATTTGGTTTATTGGCCTTAATGAACAGACCGGGTTCTTTAATCACAGGTGAACGGAAAAGGTCACTTGCCACGCTGACAAATGGGTTTACCCTGAGCTGTTTGTGTTGGGCTCGCAGGTAGCATGTTTGCCCCCATTCTCCCCGCCACGAAATGCCATCGGCTCTGCGGCACCTCCCGTTGGGGCCATTACCTGTGGTGCCTGGGCTGCCTGCCAGCCAGCACCCTCGGTAGCAACAAAGGCATAATCGCTTCCATTTGGGAAAGGCTGAGCCGTGGTAATTTTCCCATTTTAAAGCCACAGCAGCAGGGCTCAGGTTAAGCAGCCTCCCCTCCAGTCCCAGGATGTGGAGCAGCTGGGCTGCAGAGCTTTGTCATCGGTCCTGGGTGAGATCTGGGGAGGCTGTGGGGTCCCCAAAGATGTTCTTCATCCCCACCGAGCTGTGTCCAGCCCACCCCAGCAGTGGGGTATATTTACACTTAGCTAAAGTCTCTCTTCTGGGTGTTGAATTCTAAAAAAAAAATGGGCATACAATGAATGGTTCACTTTTCTTAAATGAAAGGCTGATCCACAGAGAACAAGTGGTGCCAAAGGTGCTGCAAACTCTGACCCCATCTTGCAGTACTGTGGCATGGGTTATCTGTGGAAATGCAGGTAAATCTCCTTTCAGAGGTACCTCCCATGGCTTAGGCCAGCCGAGAGGTCTTGCACCAGCCTTGCTTTGTGGCTGCCTCCAGGAAACACTTTTGGGAACAGTACAGAAGGGAATGGTACTGAAAGCAGCTGTGGAGCTACATGGGATGCTGCAGCAAAATCCTAATTTCCATTGGGTAGGGCTGAAAACCTTCCCTGTGTGTAGAAGAGAGTATTTACAGCGGTGTTCGTGGTGATGTCTGTTTATCACCACGTGAGCTTTTTGGACCTATAGAAAACCCAATCTTTGAATAATGTGCAGGAGCAGCACTCAAAATTAGCTGGAGATGAAGTTCCTCGCTGGGCCTTGCGCAGTCTCACTGGCTGCCTCCTTGGGTCACATAAAAAATGAGCTGGGTCAAACCCCAGCTGTGCTAACTGGGTGTTGAGATGCACTGATTTTCACTTTCCTGGAAAAAACGATGTCTCTCTTTCTTCACACTTCTGTTTTGAAACAAAAATAAAGAAAAGAAAAAAAAAAAGAGAGCTCAGTTTGTCCAAAACGAAGCTTTCCAATTTCATCTGGCGCTTGAATTCTGTTATGTTTGAGCAGTCATCAAAAAGATAAAGCTCCGTCTTGCAGGAACACACTCGGACGTGGAAAAACACAGAGGACAGGTGACTGGCAGGAAGCGAGGGCGGCTGCTCCTGCACAGATGCCAACGGCTAAACAAGTTTTGAGATCATCGTTCCGCTCAGGTCTTTTCCTTTTATTCTTCAGATTATTTTTATGTTGGGGATGAATAAGAAACAAAGAAAAAATCTGTGAAATGACGAGTCAGAGTTTATTGGAGCAGGAAAATAAGCCATTCATGCCACTTCCCAGTGTGCTATGAGAGGCAAAATCATTCACGATGGTGAATCATGGCAGCTAGAGCTGCTTGAAATTACTGCTTTCTGAAGTTAAATTGCTGCTGGCATGCATGGAATAAACAAAGATATTAGTTCAGTTCCTTTAAAAGTACAAGTATTCTTTAACTCTGATTTCGCATACCCTTTTGTGGGGCCAACAGATGATCTTATTTTCTGACAGATGATATTTAAGAGCATCTCTGTGTTTGACTAATTACACAGCTTTCAAGAGAAAACCACATCAGGGAAAATGAAGAAATGCACTCACTCCCCTCTCCAACAGCCAGAATGGCAAGAGCAGGTTTGAGCCACATCTCTTAGATAACTGGAGCAGCTGCTGGTGAAAAAAGTCAGGTTCTTACCACTGACACAAGCATGGATTTTGAAAAGAAATCTCCTTCTGCCTCCTGAGTGAAGACATTAATTAATCCTGTATATGAGGATCTCCTTACCGTGGGCTTCCAAAGCGAGCCAGGTACCTGTGAGTTTTTGAGGTGCTAAAAGGAGCTGTACAGGAGCTGAATGTCACTCCTCCATAAAGTATTATTATGTTGATGACAGGAGATGGGTGGTGCGTTATGACCAAAATTTATCTCCTGAAATTAGCAACTTGGGCTGACACGGGAATGAGTTAGGTGGAAGCAATACTTCCAGAGCCCAGCTTTAATAACAGAAAGCGCTTCTCCAGAAACTTCCTTGGAGTTTCTCCCTGTCTTGGGCTGCCAAGAAGTAGAATCTTTCCAAACAAAGTTTTCCTGCCCTGCTGTTTCCTTTGCCTCCTGTTAGTGCTCGAGACAAAGCTTTTCTCCTCTTGTTCTCCTGGGTGACCAAGGTGGGATTGATCAGATGAGATGTTGGTGCCCATGAGCATGCCTACCTCTGCACAAATTGTTAGGTTTCCTTTGTACTTGCCAGGCAGCTTGTCACCTCACCCAAAACTGGACATCTACAACAAGTCTCCTAAGCAGTCCCTTCCAGCTTTGTTTTCCCCAGCCCACACGAAGCAGCTCCCCAGGATGCTGACGAGTGCCTTGTGAATGTCCAAGCCAGCGGTGGTGGATCCCCGCGCAGGTTCTGTGCAGACAGCAGAGGGTGCTGGAGTTTTTTTCCTTTCAACCCACCTCCAAGGATGCCAGATCATTGTAACCTCAGACGGGTTGGCTGTCATTCTGAGTGCTGACAACGTTAGAAGCCAGGCAGGTACAGTGAGAGAGGAGGTGCCGAGCTGGAGTTATAAGGACGCTGTCACCTTGAGAAGTCACCAGTCTGCCAAGATCTCTGAATCTACCAAATAAGCACGAGCTGAGATCGTCATACTGCAAATCAATATTTATTATTTCTTTTAATGATCTCTTTATGAGGATTTTCTCTTTTAAAACATTTTTAGAAAAGTTTCTCAGGAAATAGGAAACAAAAGCCTTTACATATCTTTGTTTCAGAGAAGAGCCAAGAAATTTAAATTACAGAAGTTATCAGTCTTCCATAAATTGCCAGTATAGTTTTTTACAGATCAGTATAACTGTGTGGTCAGCTGGCACCTCCCTGCCTGATGGCACCATCCAGCCCCCTGCAAACAGAGAGCCTCACCCAGGACTGCCCCCTCCTGCACCAGGGCTGGAGGAAGGGTTCCTCTTGAATATCAGGAGTAAGACTTGCAAGAGCAGGTTTAGAAAGGGTAAAGGATAGCAAGCCAGCCTGCAAGGTGGGAATAACTGCTTTAAACTCAAGGGAGCTTAAATAACTTTAACTTCCCAAAGCTGAGCTTTTGCCACTGGGACACTGACTCCTAGGATGTAGAATGAGTCTGAAATTCAGACTTTGCTCCTCAGGTCCTCCATGCATGCTAGGGGTGAGACTGGGTTTGGGGCAGCTTGGGCTCTATCCGTGTATGCTGACAGCCGTACTGCAGCCGGTGATGCTGACTGCAGGGAGCAGGAGTGCATGCAGGATGAGCTGCTTCATCCCCTGCTGAGTGCACCCTCACCTCCGCTCCTGGCCAAAAATTTCAAACGTACCGAGTACAGGTCCAGCCCATCTCAGAGCCAGGATTAAAACTCGGGAGCGACTGGCTCCCAGCCTGTTTCTTAATCTCTTAAATCATACCGTCCCTCTCCTGCTAACTCTCACTCGTTACTCGGATTGCTTGGCAGCAGCAAGCCCGTGCTGATGTCTGACGCTGGCTCCGAGACCAAGTCAGCCTGGTTGCCAGCTCAAGGGCATCCAGTCAACAAATGTCTTATTTTTGGATTCTCCCCTTCTCCTGAGACCATTGCTATGAAGAATGACCTCCCTTACCTCATTCACCTTGTTTGTTGTTCCTGAACCAGATAGTGTCGTGGCTGCTGCATGAGTTAATCGTCCCGTGGAGCAGCGGTCTCGCCGAGATGTTTTCCTTTGCACTTGAACCAGAGCAGTGGCTGGCATCTGCGGGACGTTTCAAATGAACATACAAAAGTCTATATTTTAGTCATGTTAAAACTATGACCAAGCTAACAAAAGTCAGGCAATCCAAGCTGCAGATTGATAGGATGTCCTTGGATTGCCCTGCCACGTCTAGGCATGGGATGGAGACGTCCCCAGTGCTGTGGTCCGTGGGGAGGGGTCTCCAGCACTCGGGCATGGTGTGATGCACCGGGGGTGGGACAGCAGCCACAGTACACTGGGGGCTTTTATGGGCTCATATCTCTTCTTTCTAAACTTGGCCCAGTCTCCTCTGGTAGTTACATTTTTTTTTCATTGTTTGCAAAATGTAAATTTGCAAAGATGTGCAGCATCTTCTTGCCCTAAAGTAGAACTATTCTACTTGGATATGGAAGTCAGGGTTGATTCTTCACCTCTAGAAGAGCAAATACAAGTGTGCACATGGCACGTGGGTCCTTTTCCACAGCCACAGAGAGAAACCCACTTGCCCAGTGTGAATGCACCATTTCCCAGTTGTCTTTTTTCTGAAGCCAGCATCACTTGTCTGTTTTGGTCTTTTTTTTCTTCTCTCTGCACATATTCGTATTTGCTGAAGAAGGTTCTCACTTACAATGTAGGAATCTGAAATCTTTCAGCTTGCCAGCAACACAAAGTTTATCAAGGGCAGTCAAGAGCTGCAGGTTCCTATGCTAAATTATAGGTTTTATGGTTACTCGGAAAACCTCATCTATGTTTTTTATTAGAACTGATAAAATTGTTCAGATCAATTTAATTTTTGTAACTTCCAAATTTCTGGTTCTGTTCCAAAATGTAATTCTTCAAAATCTTCTCGATTCTCCTGTTACAGTCTACATTGGTAATTTTCATTTTCTGTTGGCAGTGTGCACACGCAGTGTTTGCAGCTTTCACGGCACGGGCCGAGCCAATCTTGGGCTGGGGAACCAGCTCACCACCTTGGTGTAAAAGGAAAGATGTTTAAATACAGGCTCAGATTTTGCACCCTTATCTGTATCCATCCCAAGGCCTCGCAAGCCCTGCTCCGGGGGGTGGCTCGGCGCTGCGATTGCCCTGCTGCCACTTCCTGCTCCCTCCTCGCAGGGAGAGGATGGGAATTTGCTGAAGGCTTTTATCAGCAATGTGCATCTGCCCCCATTCTCGCTCGGTGGCTCTCGCCAACGAGTGGGAAAAGTCGGGCCAAGGCGTAATCTGCTCCCAGCTTGCTTCCTGCCGCCGTGCCCCAGGGATGGAGGAAGCAGACAAGTGGCCCTGTGTGCTCACTCGGTGCCAGGCCAAAAAGTTCAAGAGGCTCAGGCAGGCCAGGAGTGATTCCCGCTCCCTTGTGCGAGCACATAGGCAATATTGCACTTTTGACATTGGAACACAGTAAGTCTGTAAAAATGAATTGTATGAGATAAAATTACATGAGACGAAACCCAAACAGACCTTAGAACTTCAAGATCTTTGAGCAACTGCTGAGGGAATTTGGGTCTGAACGGAGACATTTGCTCTGTACAGTTTGGTGTGACACTAACAAAGCATCCGAAGGGTCTTCCAGTTAACCTAGGCATTGTTATAAGTTTTTGTTTTACATTTTTGCTCAGTCTGCATTTTCAGTGTACCTGGGGCCACCGCTTTGTCATTTCAAAAAGCTTTGCATGCAGAGTTTCTCTTGTGTCTCCAAAAGTTATTTCTGAGGAAGTTTGGGATGGAAAAGAATAATGTAATCCTGATGCTTGTAACTGAACTGAGTTCAGTGGAAGCTCCTGGAAGGGGAAGAGCAATACGTGAGGATGGGGAGCACACTGGGGGCTGAGTGATCTCCCTCAGCATACTGCAAAACACCATCAGGGCAAAAGCAGTGCTGCTGCACAGCACCATGAGCCCCCTGGAAAGGGCAAAGGCTGCCTTTGTGCAAAAACAGGGTCTTGATCCCCAAAATAAGACCAAAAGGTGTGACTCTGGTGGAAACGACAGTATTGCTGTTATTTTTTTTCTTCAAGCCTTGCTGATATATGAATGGGAGAGCTGTTTGAGCCAGAAAAGCTGTGTTGGTGGAAGCAAGTTTCCACGTGGGAGCCCCGTGTTAGCTCAGCACTGTAGACATTTTGCTTCTTGTTCTTAAATACATATACATACGTACTTTTTATTTTTTTATTTATTTATTTTTTTCCAGTGCAACATCTTTGGTGAACTCTTGCTCTCATTTAAACCACGGGAGCCTGGCCACGGACTTTCATGGTGCCAGGATTTATTTGCACATTTTTTTTTAACACCTGAGCGTCCATGTATTAAGGAGAGTACAGCTGCGATTAGCCCAGCCTTCCTGGTTTGTGCAAAGCCTGGAGTTAACGGGGCAGTTGCAGAGCATGGCACGTAATGCATTTATGCATTAGATCCACCCACATTATCTTACATCCCAAGCAGCCCAGATTGTCAGTAGACAATTATGGGTTTTGCTGGGTTTATTTTGATTGGCCTGCTCTCAGTTTTCCATAGTGGTACTCTATTTGTAAAAACAGATCATTAATGATAACAACAGATGACATGTGTCTGAAATATGGGGTGGACGAGGGAGTCAGGTTTTTTTCCTTCTTTTTTCCTGAGTGTCTGCACTTTGACAGCACATTTGCCAGGCTGTCACTTGGTTGAGAGATCCACAAGATTAGGACCTCATTGTGTGAATGTTTTTACAGCACTTGTTGCAATAAAGAATCTTCACACTTTGGTGGATGAAATCTGGGCTCCTAGACACAAACTGTTAAGAAGCAATCATAACAATTAGCTAATGTGTCAACAATTAGCACTTTCCATCAACCGGCATTGAGTGGAACCTTCTTCTTATCCATACGCAGACAAAAATGCAATGATGTAGTAAAGAAAAGCACTGAAGTTGGCTGCACTCGTCCCTCGCTGTAGCCAGCAAACTCCCGTGGGTATTGTTTACAATGATTATTCTTCCATTATGATGTTATTGCATAGGTCAGGGGTGGTAGCTAGACTGAAAATAAGCTTTTTTTGTCTTTTTTTTTTTTTTTTTTTCTTAAACTCTTGGCTGCTTTTACAAAAGTACAACAGAAACAACTGCTGTGAAAAGGTCAGCCAGTAACAGTACTTTAGTGTTTAACTGGTAAATATTTCAAAATAGTATTTCTAATATTTTACCATTTGGAAGTTTTTCAATGCATCTCCAGTCCAGCGCGACTCCATCAATGTAAGATTTCCACGGTCTCCGCTGGGAATCCTTTACAATGGGCACATTATAGTCTGTTACTGTACCTACCACCAGTTGGTCAAAATTTGCTTTAATATCTCTTTACATAGAATATTCCTGGTGGTAATATAAAAACACTGTTTTCTCAAGTATTTTACATATCTCCATGCAAAACCACTAGAGAGAACTGAAGATAGGTCTGTTAACATAGTATTGCAGCCACTCTTACCCGTGCAGTAGCTTTTCAGAAGACAACATATTTGACTGGAAAGAAGATGAGACTCTTCTCCAAACAAATGTCTCGTGGCAACATCTTCTGTATTGCTTGGGGCTCGTAATGGGCTACGGTGAAATGAACACAAAGCACTCCTCCATCAGTAAGGGCTCCTCTGCTTAATTGTGTAGCTGGAGCCAAAGTGAAACCATCTTAAAAACAAGCAGTACAGCTTCTAAAAGTAACACGCTGCCTGACTGCAAGCCAAAGCAATTGATTTAAACCAGGGCACGGTGCTTGAGCACAACCTCGTCTGGTACAGCACCCTGGTAGCCACGGCTTGGACCATGTGTGTGTGTTTAGGAATTACTTGACAGCCCAATAAACAAGGAAAATCCCAAACAGAAAATCCCAAAAAGGTGAAGGTAAAGATGCGTGTAGGAAAAAGTCTATGTGACAGAGTTAAGGAAGGAAAGGATGATCCTGGTGTCTAGAGGCAGAGGCACTGTCTCCCCAGCTCCTCCTACATCTCCCCATGGCTTTGTGCAGACCTCAGACCACGATGTACCTTGGTTGCCTCCTCTGAATCCTAATTCTTCCCCATCCCCTCCTCCCACGCTGGGACATGGCGATACTAAGCAAATGTTTGAGATTTTTGGAACGGCAGCGGAGGCGGGGGGAGCGTAATTACACTGGGGATTATTAATATGGGAAATATGGTCAATAAATGTGAGAGGGATTGAGTAACGCAGGAACATTCTTTACAAATTCTTCAGTACCGGAGCAGGCAGAGTGCCACGGACAAAGAAAATCCTCTGAAGTGCGAGTGTGTTCTGATGGCTTTTGCCAAGCCTGTGACAAAGCCAGCCCTTTCTTTTCGCATTAGGGCTCCCATTCAACGACACACTTAAGCATGTTCTTAAATTCCGTCGACATTTGAAAGCACTGTTGACTTTAATAGGACTTAAGCACCTGTTCATGGTTAATTGTGTACTTTCAGGGCTTTTCTTGAAGGGGAAGAAAAGAAGGACAGACTTAGGCATGTGCTTAAAGTTAAGCAGGTGCTTAAGTGCTTTGCAGAGCTGAGGCCTTAAGGCTGGCTCTAATCCTCTCTGAAGGTGGAGGATGGATGGGTTTTCCCCATGAGCAGTGTGCCTGGTGTGAAGGAGCCTTGGGTTTAAGTGACAAAATGAAGTCATGAGAAACATCTGAAGGGTTGTTTTTGTTTTCAGCACCCAGTTGTGGGTGCCAGCTGCTGACAACTGTATTATAAAATGAACTCACAACCAAACTAAATGGACCAAACCAAAACCACTTCAAGCATTAACAGCTATAAGCCCAGGTAGTATCACTGGAAGGTTCTAATTGTACCCCCCAAAAAAGCTCTCATTGTGTCCAGGTCAAGAATAACGGGTGTCCTGCTTCTGAAACGGGGAGTTGTCTGGTGTGGAGGAGGTGGCCACACCAGAAAGAGGGCTTCCAGCTTGGGAAAGGAAGGATTGAACAAAAGCTTGAGGGCAGGCTTGTGAGACAAACTACAGTGGTTTGGTAGAAAAGGGCTGTGGTGGTACAGACCTTGAGGTGTGTGTCCTGCTCTATGGTGGGGCCAGGCTTTGGAGGAGGTGCTGGTGACCCTGCGGTGCTCGTCCTGGGGGCCAGGCGCAGGAGGGGCTCAGCAGCAAGTCCTTTACTAGCGCCGTGGTGTTGAGTCTTGCCATGTTTGGTGGTTTCACAGAGCCTCATTTCCTTCAGCATTGTGATTAAGTGACAATGTCGTCTTTTATTAAAAAAGAAAAAGAAAAGTTAAAAATAAAGGTGAAAATAGTTTCCAGCCTTTGTTTTAGCAGACAGAAGCTGGAAAATGCGAGCCTAAAATATTCCCAAATAAGGAGGCGAATAATTAGAAGCCAGAATGCATGTTTAACAAAACAAAAGCCCAAACAACGAAATCAAAACCAAACAAACCAAACCTGGAGCTGATTTCCTTGCAGAGTGAATTTGCCCTGTGGAAGCTATCAGAGCCGTCTTGTTTGGGGAGGGGAGGGATGGGTGCTGCAGGTGCTGCCCACTGCCCTTTGCCAGTTTTACTGTGGAGCTGCAGAAGGTTACGTGCAGCTGAAGTGCTTTGGGGGGTGTTTCAGGGAGGTGGCTGGAGGGGTGAGCTCCTTTCCTGGCTGCAAGGGGTTTTGGAGAGGTTATAGATACTTGAGCTGTACAGGAGCAGTTTTGTCCGCCCTCAGGATCTCATAACCTGGGATGAAATGCTTCACGGGGCAGCTGTCAATTCCTGATGGACACGGGAGCTGAGACCTGAGCCAATCTGTTTTGTAGGAAAATAGAAAAATAAAAAAAAAAAACTTTTTTTTTTTTTTTTGCTAAGCTCATTTATAAAAAGAAAGGTGTTCATTTTAGAGAATGGCAAGCAATGCTCCCCACTGCAGAAAGGAGACTGAAACCAAGGCGAGCCAGGTGCCCAGAACAAGACATTGCCAGGGATGCTCTGCAGCTCTCTGAGCAGTCTGCACCATAAATTGCAGCAACACCACCGCTGTGACCTGGAGCCTGGGGGAAGAGAATCGTATAAAAACCATAAATCACAGCCAGTGTTCCAGATCATAATCAGGCAAAGAAAGCTGGTTCCATTATCAGACAGATTTATAAAATCCCTTACTAATACTGCTGTGTTCCTGCTCTGGTTTTCTCTGGTAAACCCATGGCAGCAATCCTGAGGTAGTGTCTGTCCTGGTGTTGGAAGGCACTGGAGCTCTCCCAGCCTGACCTGCATAATGCAGGCAGTAGCATCCTTGCACTAACACCTGCTTGAGCTAGAGCATCTCTCGATGGAAGCAGTGAATCCTGCTACCTGAGTGAGCATCTGGCAAACTTTCTTACCAGCTATTTGTAGTCATGTTCCTAATCACAGCATGTCCAGCTTCCAGCTGCTGCTCTCACTGTCCATCTATTTGCTGCAGCTCAGGAGATTGCTGTGATCAGACCACTGCCTTCTCCTTGGCCTTACCCTGCATATAAGCAGCAAGAAGCTGTTCCCCATACTTTTTGCTACAAAGAACGAGATCCTTGTGAAGTTTTGACAAAAAAAAATAGTTACTTGATGAGGATTTCCTATTTACAATTGCACTTAAATTTATTAGCCATGTGTAGTTTGTATTGTTCTAATTAATTCCATTATCAGATAAAACATCACTTGCTAATAATCACTCATAAACGCTTCTCCCTATTTCAGTCTCTAAAGTGCAGGCTGATGGTTTATATCGTAATAATTCATAACTATTATCCAGCTAAAGCCTTTGTGTAGCCTAAATATATTGCTTGAAGAGAACTGCCTTTATCAGACAAACTTGCAATCAAAAACCTTTCCATTTTCTTTGACTGGGTCTGTAAGTATATAGCAATTAGCACCATATTCCTTTGATTCCTAAGGAAACACATCCTGTTGATTAAGGAAATGACTGTAGGATAATTTGCCTGTCCTGCTGTCACTTGGATCTGTCCATACCTGGCTCCTCTCTCCGGCACATTTCAGGTATCAGAAGGCAGTGCTCTGAGACTTGCATTTCTTGTTGGAAATCCTCATTCCTGATTCAGGTGCCTTTACACTCCTGCGTGGCAGTTAGTTGGAGAAGGCAGCTTGCAGGACCTGACTTTAGCTTTAATCTAACACCCTTCTAGGTTATTTTTACGTGGGGTCATCATTGTGTATATGCGTGATAGAACGTTCTCCCCCAGTTTTGCAGAATTATCTGTTTGAATGCTTTTTACTTTTTTACCTGTTTTTGACAATTAGCCAGTGCCATGACTCAGATCACTTTTTGTTCCTACTGAACTTGTGTTTTTCTTGTGTCGTTATTTTCCTCTGGCAAATTTGTATAATTTATAGCTTCAAATTAACATTTATGACTGTTAGCTTCCCTCTTTTCTATTATATTTATATCAGCTCCCACTTCCCCTCTAAGTGACACTGTTTTATAGGTTTTCTGTTATTTATTTATTAATTTATTTTTGGTGGTGGTGACTTTCTCAGTTGTAGGATAAAGCCTCTCAAAAACATTGTGAAATGCTAGTAGATCTTAACTACAATTCACATACTTCTACTTAATTTCTCCTTTCCCACTGAATGGTTTGAGAATTGTTTTCAGCTTTTTAAAATAATCTCTTAAAGCAGTAAGTGTTTTCATAGCTGGTGGGACTTCTATTCTTGTTACACATAATGAAAATAATTAATATGATTTCATGAAATAGTAAGCTGAGTGTCGTCAGCACTCTGCTGTAATCTACATCTCTTCACTTACCACTCTAGTGTGTGAATCCTGGGTGTAACTGTATTTTTCCAAACACTATATTGCTTTCTAAATAAATTGGGAATTTTCTGAATGCAAGTTTGGTTGCTAAGATCCATGTAATTAGTCATAGGAAGATCATATATTTCCACCAGCTCCATTATTTCTTTGTATGTACAGGTGATTTAGGAAAACATTTCTCTGCAAATCTTGCCTCATCTATATCCTTAGGCAGCATGGCCACAAAAAAAAGTACTTCTGCCTAGTGTGTGTGGCTCAGTTTTTCAGTCTTGGTAACCTCACTGTTGCTCTCCATGTCCAAACCATCCAGCTGATTGTAAATATTTTTTTGCTGCTTTGTGGCATCCTTTGCCACTGGAGCCAAATGTGCCACAAGAAACATTGCTGTGCTGGATGAAGCAACTGCAACATATTTTTTTTCCTTGTGTGAAAGAAAACTTGTGGGGGAAAGGTGCGCCCCTGCACTGGGAAGCCTATTTTCCAGGCACCTGTACATAACCTGAAGTTAAGGAGGGGAAGTAATAGGGAAACCATTTCTGCTGTCACTTCCATTCTGGTCATCCTCATCACCACGTTTCAGGATGACATGTACAGGAGTAGTGTGAAAGTCTCCTCATGTGGTTTGAAAGCCTGCATTTGTGCTCAAGTGGGCAGTCGGAAATAGGCATGGGATGAGGACTTGAACTATTTGTCCATGGGTGTGTGGAGTGCAAGCATAAAGCCTCCATCTACACAAAATTAAATTATGCAGTGGTGCCAAATGCATCCGAGTGGACTAGGAAAGACTCTTGGGAAGATGCTGGGTCTTTCTGCTATGATATTTTCTGGTAATTAAACAGTTCTCTGTTTTATAATAGTTAATGAAAATGAGAGTGGTTGGAAAGGTTATTTCTGTCTGTTGCTATTAGATCCTCCCGATTTGCTGACCCTGAATAATTAAATGTTTTTGATCACTCCGTTTATATTGCCTGGAACTGAAGTGATTCTGATCCTTCAGCAAACTTGAAGCACAGCATGGAACATGCTGAAAGGCGCCAAAAGATGAAACATTTCAGTTTTGTGGCTCACATCTGTCTGTCCTGAGCCCAGAAGACCATTATAATGCACTTAGAGCATTTAAAAGCTCCTCAAGGTTGAAAGCCCCGATTAGGGCAGTATCTGCTCACATGTGTGTCCTGCCGGAGTGTGCCAAACCTGGGAGCCCCTCCATTCCCTTTGCTATGTGAAAAGATGTTAATAATGTTGTTTAGTGAGGGAAAAACAAGGGGAAAATGTACTCGAGGAGACCCTGACACTAAAGTGAAAATAGCAATGTACACATCCATCAGTTTGTACTGTTTTCACAGAGAGTATAAAATATTTAAAGTGAAGTCATTAATCATCCTGCTCCTCCGTTTTAATCCATGGGAACCACAGGAGGTCACCAAATATGCATTTAATATAAAAGAATGAAAAATCTTGGAGGGAAAAGTAGCGCAGTGTCAGCGCTAGAAGACCGAAGAGCAAAAAAGTTTCAAGCAGAGATTTTGCTAGAAACAAAGAAAAAATAAAATGATTTCACAGTGTTGGAAATTCATTACATTTTGGGCAGGAATTCAAGATATTTTTAGAAATAGTAAAAAATATATTTTTTTTTCTGGATTTTTTTTTTCTTTTGATAAGATATTGTTGGATAGGAGCGCTCTCAATTCTGTTTGTTTTGACAAAATCCCAGCACTGCTCATGGAAAGCAGATGCTTCTTGCAGAGCCTTTTGCCAGGATCACATTCCCGTATTCCAGGTTTCCATCAGGTAATTTTGACAGATGTTTCAAACCACCCATACATTGAGTTCTGTGCAGCAGGCTGATATTGCCGCATAACTTCAGTACCTGAACAGGACCACAGATTTCTTTCCTCTCACTGCAAAATGTGCCTGTCTTCAGCAGATGCCTTAGGTGGTGGTGTGGAGAGGAAAGCTGAGGATTGTGACTTGGTGAAATTTGTGCAATATATCTAATAATTTTTTAGTTTTATGGAGTAAACAGGCTGGTTATTATTTATTTATTCATTTATTTATTTCTGGGGACCAGGGCTGGTTGTGCTGGGAGGAAACACATCAATGTGGGGATCAGAAGCAGTCTGGGTGCCCAGCTAGGGGCTGGAAGGAGCAAATATTTCCATTATCTGGCAGCAGGATCCTATGGCTGCTATAAGTGCTAACGGGAGCTCAGAGCTGCTGTGCCTTGTGCTGCCTGTGAACACAGGGAGAGACAGCAACATGCAATGGGTTTCCAAAACCTGCCTACAGCTTTGGCACAATACAGCCACTGTAGAAGAAGACATTAGGAACAAAAAATAAAGCTTGAAGCTTCAAGAGCAGGCTGCCAGAATTATTAAGAAAAACATCAAAATGATGCCATTAAAAACAGATGGGGATTCTATAAAGTATTGAAAAGAAAATGTTTAATTATGAGCCTTATGCAAAACCCATCAAAGTTGGATTAATATTATAGTGCTGTTGCTGTAGAGGGTTTAAGTAGTCCGTGGTGGAACATTAATCTTTCACTCCTTTAAAAATAATGTTTTCCTTTTGTTGATGACAAATTCCATCTCTTCACTGTTGAAATCATATATCCAGATTAATAGCATCTAACATAATGAAATCAAAAGGCACAGGTAATATGGATTAGTTTAGAAAACAACAACAACGAGGGGGAAAAAAAGACCCCAGGGGAAAAGAAAAAAACTTCACTGGATGAGTGCTTTTGTCAACATCGCTGTATTTTTTCCTGTTGTTAAACGATGAGGGAGCAGTCTCTGTTTGCAGGTATTCTCGTCTGCCTGCCTGGGATATAGCGTAGGGGCTGTATGTCTACCTTGCTTCAACAAGTCTGACAGAGGGTGCTTTCCAGGTCTGGGGGGAGTTTTGTCTGTCTTGGATTTTTAAGACTGCCACTTTCTGCACAATCTGAACACCCCTGGCAAAAAGTGCAGCCCCCAACCTCCCTCTTCCAGCTCAGCTGGCTGGAAATGAGAGCAGAAAGCGTTCCTGGGATTTGATTTAGTGAGAGTACCTGTAGTGGGAAGGTGCTGGTGCATGGGCTTACTTTGGGAAGGCTGGGCTCAGGGCAGCTCATTCCACCTCCCTGCTCTCCCATCAGAGGAGAGAGCTCTGCCGGTGGGGTCAGGTCTGGGTGTGAGCCCCTGCTTTAGATGAAGAAATATCCCAAAGCAAACCCTTGTCCCTCCAGCCTCCTTGGGTGTCTGGGTTTGGACTTCTGGTATAAGCAGGGCAAGGAGATGTCACTCCCTTCTTTAACTCATCACCTGTTTTCTCTCCAGGGATGGTCCCAGTCGGGGTCAGGCATTCCCTGGCTCCCCATCACTTTGATTTCCAATGCTGGCAGCCAGCTCTTTGTGCACAAAGCTCTGCCCATACCTCTTGGCTCTCAGCTGCTTTCCTCCATGAGCTGTGTGGTCAAAACCCGTGTGCTGGTTCCCTTCGTACAATAGGAACGATTTCCCCTCTACTTCCCCCTCCCCTCCCCTTTGAAAAATATATGCTGTATTGAATCATCAGGTACACCAAAAGCAGGCTCTTATTTTAGCAAAAACATCAACACTGACTGCCAAGGTAGATTTAAGGTATTCATTACAAAATATTTTGTCCTGGGCTTTAAGAATAATGCACTTTCAGTACAAAGCAATGGTTATTCTGAACATTGGACATTTTTTTAGTTATTTACAATAGGTTTCAAGATTTAGAATTACCATGAAAGATTTACTTCTATTGCAGTTCATGTAAAATTTAAAATCAATAAAGTAAATAAATTTAGCTTGTCTGCCTGAATCGATTTCCTACTATGCTAACGCAGCCCCGTAATACTGTACTTTCTTATCTCCGATGTCATCCTTTAGTGATAGTTGCAGGTTGCAGTTCTGCTATGTTATCATGTCCTTTGCAGCACAACATACCTCCAAGTCACCTGCACCTTCCATATTTCAGGCTGGGTCTATGAATGCTGCATCCCCTGAACAGGGCTCCTTGGGTTGTACATAAACAGAGCCTTTTAATATATTTTTCCTTTGAATTTGCAGGATTTAAGTGTTTATGAAAAACAAATGCGAAGCCTTGTCTAACTGTTGTCTTAATATGTTCTTCAGCATGAGAGAGGACAATTTAATGTGTGCCCTAAACCTGCTGATTTTTTTCATTAATTGGGTCCTGATTTTACTTTTTTTATGGCTGCTTCACTCAGGGGCACCTCCTATAGACGGATGGTAATGGAGGAGCAGGAGAGGGGTGCAGAGGTAGAGGCTGTGGGGCTGTGAGCATCCCACAGTCTATGCGTGGGTAATCTGGTACCCAAAGGGCAAAAGCTCTTTTGGGGTCAACTCTTGTCTCCCACCTTCCAGTGAGGCAGTGAGAACAGAAATGTAAAAATATTTCATCAACCTACCCATCTTTGGAGACTGTGAGATGCAGAAAGGGTGGGTGAGTACAAGGAAAGCTTTGAGAGACAGTGGGTTGATCTATTTAATCTTAATTTCGACCTAATATGAAAATGTTACCCAAAAATATAATTGAGGGCTACTGGTATTATTTAGTGAAAAAATAAGTACTCTAGTTGTTTCCATTCTTGGCGTTTTCTGGATCTACAGCGTGACTGGTAAAGGCTTCATTGCATTGACAGGTTTAGGTCCCTGATTAAAATGGGATTATCTGTCACCAAATGGAGGATGGTGGTTTTATTTTACAAAGAAGTTCAGTGATTTAAAATTCAGTCGTGTTTTGCATTGGAACAACCAAAAACTTTGCAAAGTTTTGCAAAACAGACGTACGTAGTGGTGACAGCTCCTGCACGGTGCCAGCAAGCCTTTCAGTTCTAGCTTTCTGATTAGAAATAATTGAAGGTCAAGGATTTCAGAGACCCTCACCTAAAAAAATAGTTGTAAAAGCTGGTACACCTTCAGGAGATGGTCTGGTGGTAAGGAAATAGCATGCAGGGGGAAGGCGGTTTGTAGGAGATGCTGCAGCCAGCTCCGGGTTTAACCCTTCGCAGCCTCATTAGGAAGCACGGACCATGATGGAAGCTGTGAACCCACCTTCAGGAGCTGCTGAGAAGTTTGTCCTGCAGGCTAGATGTAGCTGCACAATTCAAAGGATTTGGAGGAAAATAATCCTTGCAACAATATAATTTAAAACTGATGAAATTTTAAAATATTGGATTTATTTATTAAAAGAGGAAACGTATAAATACAAATGCTTTGATTCGGGGTCTGGCAGAACAGTAACTATTTTTATAGCCAAGCAAACACTGTTCTTTTGAGGCAATACTCTGGTTTCATATGAAGTGAAATGTTCCTTTTTTATTACTTGCAAAAGAAAAAAACAACTATCAACCCCATCTGTCAGCTTAGCTGTCGAGTTTAAGATGGAGCACCCTTCCGGAAGCTGCAAGGAAGATGTCTATAAAATGTTAGGCAGACTTTAAACGACAAAAAAAAAAATATAAAAGAGGGAGAACAGAAAACAGAATGAGAGAGGGCATAGTGATGTAATAAAAACAAAAAAATAGGGGCAGATTTCTTTCTGGTTTAAGTTAGGGTAAACTCAACCAAAGCCAGTAACGTTAGGCGGCGTTTATACCGGTGCAACAGCGGAAGGTTTACATACGCCAAAAGCTCATGAATTTGAGCAAATAAATACAGCCCATGTAACCAGTTTTATTTGTGCTCTGGTGCACGGAGGCGAAGGGGCTGGGGCTGGAGGCCGAGCGCTGTCCTTCGTGCCGTGCCGGTGGGAGCGCCGAGCTGTGCAGCGTGCCGGAGCGCCGCGTCCGCTCGCTGCCCAGGCTGCTGCGGCTTGCTGCTTAGCAGGATGTTGTTCCAGCACAAAGACAATTTGTACAGCGAGCTGGTCAGCGCTGGACAAAACAAGATGTGCTGGCCTGGGTTTGTGTGCTCAGGACTGGGATTTCCCAGCCACGGAGTTGTGTAGCTCCCGAGCCTGTTTCTCACTAGAAAACTTGGCCGAGACACAGGGAATTGGGCTAATTAAGAAGTGTTCAGCACAGCGCTGCAGTAACAGCAGCTGACTGGCACGTTGGCTGGAACAAGAGGCATGTCGAGACCGACTGTCACGAAGCTGAGCGAGGAAGAGCCTGCTTTATGAACAGCAGAGCTGCGTTTGGTTGCCTTAGCGAGGCTCTGCGTAGCCTGATTTTCTGGGGAAGGCAAAGCACTGCCTGCAGGGGAACGCTGTTCTCCGAAGGTCAGCCTTCATTCATCCCCTTCCCCCCCTTTTTTTTTTTGATAAAGAGTTACGTTTTCAGAAATAAATAACCTCATCCAGTGCCCTCTTTTATTCTGTTATTGACTGATTTGTTACTGAGGACATAAGCTGTAGCCCTGCATGGGGCGGCCAAGATTTATTTCTGCACCCAAGGGGTCACCGAGCTCCACCTCTCTGTAGGAAAAAAAGGCAGTGCAGGCAAAGTAGAAATGATCAGAACTGGCCAGGAATATTTCTGAGCGTATGTAATCAGCAGTGAGCTTGCAGACTTTATTTAAACTGTCAACTTTTCTACACTTTGGATTTTCAAGTATTTGAGCCTTTCCAGCGAGTCATCCCCTCCGTTCCTCTTCTTTTTAACTTGATAGAATTTAATTTTGAATTTTCTTTCACTGAATAGAATTGCTTGGATAAGTTAATTGTAATTGTACTGGGTTAGACTGCAGGTTTGCATTTCTATAGCATGCAACCCTGGGCTATAAACTGTTTCAGGTGGGATATCAGTTTTTACTGAAGATTTCTAGCAATTGATATATAAAAAGGAGATACCCTCTAGCTTTGTCATTTATTTATAGAAGTAAAGGCACAAATTATTTATCTTTAAGTAGTATTTAGATAACTAAGGATAGGTGACTATGTTCAAAATTGTAAGATGATACCCAAGAAGGCACAGCCGTGGCTCTGTGCTGGTCAGGGTAAGTTTTGTCACTGTCTGATGTGTACATTTCTCACCAAGAATAACCAAAAACTGACCCAAAATCAAAAAAAATTTTTTTTTCAAGTAATGATACATGTAAGGCCATTTCCTCTTCGGGCAGGCAGAGGCACTTTCATTGACCATCAGAGAAATTTTCTGGTTCAGACTGAGGGACCTTGGAGGAGTTTGGTACTCTGCTTCAAATCAGCCACTGACACATTTGCTCCTGCCCAGCATTTCAGAGTGTGTGAAGATGCTGCAGGAGCTTGATGCAATGATGCCAGTCACCATCTGCTGACTGTGAGCGTGAAGTTAACCCAGTATTTCCTCAGAGGGGTGATATGACAGCAGACTGGGTTTTTAGTTTTATTGGATATCACTGTGTGGTCCTGTGCATTTGGGTGTGTGTGAATCAGGACAAGTGAATAACTGAACAGATGCAAAGGGGTGGCTCTGGGTGATGGGCTCCTATGTTATCAGCTTTGGTGTATCAAATATTAAAGCTGATCCAGCCGTTCTACACCTTAAACACACTCCTGTACCTTGAGTTTTGGATGGGATTTGGTTCGTGTCTGTGCTCATCATTTCTGGATGGAGAAAGACATGATACCAGGGGAGGGGAATGATATTGCATAGGCAACCTTGGCTTACAGAGATGCCTGGAGTCCTTGCTCCCATGCACACAAGCCCAGCTGTAAATGTCACACAGCTCCAGAGTTTTTGTGTTTTGTCTGCATTGGACATCAACAGGTTGCAGCAAACAAAGTGTTTGTGAAAACAATGAAAATATAAGGAAGGAATCTACACTGGGCTAATTTAATTTTGTACTTAGATACTGTGCAAAAGGGGTAGATTCTAGATTCTCACCAAAAAAAAAAAAAAAAAAAAAAAAGGTCTCTGCAGACACCAAAGAAAAGTGATTCAAAAAAACCTGTGTCCATTCTTTAAGTAGAGTATGAGAGGGTGGGGCAGGGGATGTCTGCCTCTGGGGCCAGCTCAGCTTGACCTCGCTCAGTCTGTGTGCTTGCAGCTGGAAGAGATGGGAGGGATGTCCCCATGCCTCCCACGGGAGCTGGGGAGCAGGACAGAGGGGCTTGGTGATCTCCCTTACCATGGACAAGAACTGGGGATTATTTAAGTGAGCAGCAATTTCTGCCGTTAAAGAACAGAGTTTGAGGCAAGTAAATAAATTTCGAAGGTTTTTATAGTTACTACTTTGGTCAATCTATTGGTCTGCTGCCATCAGGTTGATGAGGGCTGTTTTCTGTCCTTGCTTTGTACACGTGTATGCACGGCCTGCACGATGGTGGGTGCAAACGCCCGCTGAGATGTGTGAAGGGGACAGCTGGTAGAGCGGGATGTGAAGTATTTCCCCTGTCTCTAGAAGGCACAAGAAGTAGGAAACGTTTCTGGATTCTCTTAGCCGGATAATTAAAAACTAATCACAGAAGGCAGCTGTGCATGAGTGTGGTTCAGGTGAGGCTGGGGGCTGCCATGAGGGAGGGACCCCAACACCTCCGATATTTCGCACGGCCTCGCCGTGCTCTCCAACGCTATCTCCGAAATCAGCCCAGCGCTGCCTCCTGGTTTATCAGCCCGAGCACACAGACAGATAACATCCTCGTGACGTGGCCCTGACCTTTGTCAACCTTTGTTAAGGCTCCATCTGAAGTCCGGCCGAGTGTTTGTAAACAGGATGTAATTAAGGCTGGGAACTGACAGCGCCTGATGGGAGGACAATGCGGAGCTGGCGGGACCCGGGCTGTCAGATGTCCGCCCGCATTGTGCTGCCGGTGCCGTCGCGGTAATTGGTGTCCCCTGGCCGAAGGAAGTGCACTCAACTCGGATTAATCTGCCGCGGTGCGGAGGCCATCCCTGCGAGCGCGAGTGTTTCCTCCGATAAACCCGCCAGCCCGCGGGAGAAAGCTGTGAAAGTCGGGGCTGCAGTGACAGGTGCTGGCTGAAAATGGGAGCAGGAAAGCGGGGGAAGAATAAAAAACAAACAACACAAAAATAAGACGTCTTCGCGGCTCATCTTATCAGCCAGGAGAATGGGAGAGGTCACGGGCTTATCATGTTTTGGGGTGGCCGGAGCACAGGAAGATGAGCGGCCAGGAGGGCTGCAGATAACCACGGCCTGTGGCGGGGCAAGGCAGCAGCTGTGTCCCTGCCTGGGTCCTGGGCACCATTTAGAAAGTTTATGTATATAAGTTTAAAGTTTATTCTTTATATGTAATGGTTTATAGATAAACTTTCTAAATTATATATATATGCATGCATAATTTTGCATATATATTCATATATTCATTTGAATACATATAAAGTGAATGGACATATACATACATGTATATACACACCTGAAAACTAAAACTCATAATAAAATCATTTTTTTTTTCCCCTCCATAACCTGATCAGGTTTTCTAGCTCATTTCTGTAGCCCTAAACTGGTGCACAAATAACAGAGCAGAACAGACTGAAAGCAAGGCTGAACCTGAGCATCCTGTTTTGTTTTTCCACTGCATCTCCAATGATTTCCAGTTAGGAAAAAGTTCGACTTTAAAATTATGTATTTTATTACCTAAAACAAGCAGGTATGTTTCAAAGCATATATCCTTTATTTTTCATCTTTACAAACTGGCAGAAGTCTGTCCAAGTTGACCTCAAAGTGAGGTCAACCCAGTAGTTCCCCTGGGATGGCTGGGAGGCAACAAGGTGGCCATGCATGCAGAGTGGCCGTGTCCAAATGGTGGTGACTTGTAGTGGAACTAGGAGAAGAAGGAGCTCCAGTAACTTTCCCACATTTCTGGGGCTCTGCAAGAAGGAAACTTTAAAAGGAAAGGAAACTCTAGCCCCAAACCCACCTGTTCCCAGGGGAGAGGGAGTGCCCTCTGTCTTCTCCTGCTTTGCTTTCCAGCAGCCTACAAAGAGACAGTGTGTGTGTGTGTGTATATATATGTATGTGTGTGTGTGTGTATGTAACAAGACAGACAAATGAATATATTTTTCCTCAATATGGGAAGGAAAATAGAAAAATATTCTTTGGCAGCTGTGGAAGTCATAGTTTACTCAGGAAAGAAATATGTCTCAAAGTTCAAACCAAAGTTGATGGATACTCTAAAGCTGCTTACAGTTGGAGATAATGACATTTGTTTTCAGATGTTAACGGGAATAAGGTAGAAAAGGCACAATAATGCCTGGAGTCCATTGAATGGAAATAACTTTTTCCTACACTGGTTTGTGCGGTGCTGTCAGACATCTATAACCGAGCATGAACAAGACAGGGCATATGGCGGTGTTGGAAGGTTTGCCAGAGCTGGTTTTATGTACATGTGTGTCTCGTCTGCATTGCGCTCAGTGGGAAGCAGAGCCCTTCACTCAACAGAAGCAAATAAATACAAGAAAGCAAAGGTCTGAGTACAATGCCTTTGGGAGCTGGAGAGGCCAGAAGAGAAGGGGAGGATGGACGAGAGCCGCCAGCAGATGCAAACTGCTCGTGGCTAGGGGGAGATGAGGCAAACCAGGGCAAAACGGTTCCACTTAACCTACCTAACCTGCTTAACTAAATAAACCATTACCGCAGCATATAGCGGGACTTCCCTTAAAGACAACTGTCATTAGATGAAAGAGTTAAAGCCTCTGAAAGAATTAACTTTGATGTTTGAATACTTCTTTCTTTTTGGCATGTAAACACAACCACTGAAGGAAAAGGAACAAACTACCCAAAGCAGTGAATATACCTTTTTTTTTTTTGGGGTGGGGGGGGGGGGGGGGGAGGTAAATCATTTTCTTTTTAAATGAAATTCTGTTTGACTGCATGAAATATGAACAGTAATTAAATGCACAGTCTGTGGGCCTTCCATACTTTAAAGCTCTTTCTTAAAAAAAAAAAATTAAAAAAAATGCTCACCTCAGACAGGCCAATTACCCAAGAATGATGGAGTCAAGAGGAAAGTAGCTAAATTTCTTTACTTGAATGATCACAACCACAAGCCAGTGATTAGTCCCTGCAGCACCAGCGGGGATGTGGTGGGGACACTCACATTGGAAGACTTCAAATAGTCATTTCCTTGGTTAAAATAAAATCTGACTGCACTAAATAGACAGTTTTTAATCTCAATTGGACATCTGAAGATTTCTCAAGCTGTTGTTGGCTGCGGCAGAAACAAATTTTTCTGCTTTGTTGATTAAACCAGTGGTCTCCACCATTGCTTATCGGCCTGCGACGAGCTGTTCTTTTTAATTAAAAGTGAGCCACCACGAGAGAGCAATTAACAGCTAGTAATTACTGTGCTCTTCAGAACTGCAACATTTTGCCTTTCATTCCAATTATATAATGGACAAGTGGCTTTTTGATCTTCAAATTAGTGAGCTCTTGTACTATTTGTTTTGAGGCAGATTTGGAAGGTTAATGATGGCCTGTGGTGGCACTCTTTCCACTGACTGATGTAAGACAAGGAAAAAAGGGGAAGGAAACAGGAATAGTCTATCAAGAAATGCAAATGCTGCCTTCATGATAATGAACAGGAGAAGCACAGGCAACTTAATATGCAGGTTATTTAATATGAACCAAATAAGTGCTCGTTATGGATTTAACTCATGCTATGGAATTCTTTTTTTTTTTTCTAAAAAAAAAAAGTTTAATTAAGCATTTCAATATAGATTCTTTAAAGAGTGACACATAACATTTAACTGTTTGATACTTAATTGTGTTTGTCTTTGATTGTGGCACCTATAGTTAAATGCTGTACAACAGCACTGAGGCATTGAACTGTCCCTCAGGACAACCGATGCATTGACTTTTTCTAAAATCTTTTAAGTAATAAGTCTTAATATATTTAATGGCCACTATGCCCTTTGAGTACAAGGAGCCCTTACATCACAAACAGTTGTCTAATTTTAATTAATATTGATTTGCATCTCTTAAATAGAAACTCTAATTGTTGCAGTAGTGTATGGCTCTATAATAATCCTAGAGGTTAGATGGTTTGAATATGTTTTGTATATGTGATTGTGTGTTTTAAAGAAAAGATCAATAACGCTGTTATTGGGGGAGATCTCTGCTCTTTTGATCAGAGTAGCAGCAGTTGGCTAAAAGATGGTATTCTGACTTACACTGATTGTGGAGTTTTCATTTTATTTTTAAACTGTTGCCCTGGCATTCCTATTTTTTTTTTTTTTTGACTATATAAACACAGATAAAGTTTGCTCTAGTCTCAGCTGCACTGATTTTTTGGAAGAAGTCAGCAGCTGGAGTACTCTGATATCTCATGAGCAGATTAAGAATTTGGCTCTATACGATTGCTGTGCATGTCTGGATTATGCATATCTGCATAGCTTAACAAAGCCACGGACCACATGTAAGAGACAAATTAGAGTTGTTCTGAGGAGAAGTAGGTGTCTTCAGTGTGATGAATAATACATAAAACTGAAACATATGCTGAAAAAAGAATATCTGTGCTTAAATTGCTTAGCATCCATCGATCTAGCTACTCCTTCATTGCACAAAGTCCTTAATTACACATATAACTGTAGGCTTGCTAGGACACAGACAGACCTTTTATTTTGGGCTGTTAAAATTTTAGTCTTGCATTTGTTACTGTAGGAGAGAAATGCAGTGTTGATTTCCTCGGAGGCAGAATCTGACTTGTATTGCTCAAAAGACACAGGGAAAAAAAAAAACAAACAAGAATAAAACTAGGTTCCTAAGTGTTGGGATCACGTTTACTAGTGTCCACCTAAATCCCAAGCTGGGGCATGATGCTTTGATTATGAGTTTCTGAAAAGGCTCTGCGACCAGTGAGTGGGGCCCTTCACGGACCTTGGTTTGTGGTCTAGTGGATTAGCGCAAGCTGAACTCTTGAAAATCTGCACCGAGAGTCTCTTCCCATGTCATGACCTGGGCAAAACTTGCACTGGAAAAATTTTGGCCTGCAGAGAGTTCACAACTGAACCCATATGCAGGGGTTGGGAGGTGAAAGGAGTTGGAGAGTAGGAAAATAAAGAGGCTGAGTAAAGATATTTTGAGCAGGAATTTGGACTACATGCATACATACAATCTGAAAAAAAAATACTTATGCTTGAAAGCTTAAATCTCTTTTTAGGAAACTATTCTGTTATATGGGGCAAATGCTGGCTTTTCAGTGACAGGTTTGTTAAGGATCATGGACTGTTTTGGTTCACTGTCCAGAATATTCCTCCCTAGTGGTTCCAAATTTGAAGATAAATGTGTGCTCTTTGTTCTGAGCAGTATGCAACCCATTGCAGTAATACTTTCCACAGGCTGGGATGTCACCAATGCAATGTTCATCTGCACTGAAGGAATGTGGAGAAAGTATTAGGGTTGCATTTCCCATTCTCTCTCAAACAGTCATTCAAAGTGATTTGCTACAGCTCTCTTTTGTTTTCTTAATGCACAGCATGCTTGGGTTTCTTTTGGAGATGCATGGGGAGTGCTCAGATGAAGACGGTATCAGTGAGATGCTGAAATGAGCTGGAGTCATGCTGAGGAGAATGGATAGGAGGGAGCGAAGACTCAAATCCTGAAAATTTAGGAAGGCGGTTTGGGGAACAGGATACAGAGCACAACACCCTTGAGGTGGAATTACTGGAGAAGTGCAGCGGGATGTTGGCAGTTCTCAATTTCCCTTTGATTTCAGCAAGCCAGCTGTGAACCCACAGCTTTTCCTGGGTTGAGAGGTGAGGTGCACACATCCCCAGGAAGGCCCATGGCCAGCACCTGCTGCCACCTCGAGGGTTACCTCTCCTCTCTTACCTCCTATTCTGAGAGAGCAGTTATGTTCTGTAGGTGTGCACACAGGTAATTGGTAGTTTTCCATTAATATTGCTGCTGGTGGCTTTTTCTGCACCTGAGACACCCATCTCTGGGTAACTTTACCTGCTACCCAATTTGTCACCTGCAGTACTGATCTGATCTAACAATGTATGTAATAGCTTCACAATGGGATTCCCAAAAGCGTAGGTAGAAAGGAATTGGCAGAATCATTGGGGTAATTACTGTGGTTTGATCTTGGCAATGCACACTGCCTAATTCAATACATATGAACTTGCCTGTGGCCGTTTGCACGCAGGCCCAGATGCAGAAGCACTCATGCTCAGCGCTGCCAGCTCTGGACACCGGCACATGCAGGTGTAATTGTACAAACCCAGCCTGAAACGTGCTGGGGAGACACCCATGTAGGGATGAACAGGTTGAAGGGTTCATCCTCAGCAGTGCAAAACACTCTGATAAACCCCAAATCATGGTTTTTCAAGGTAATTCCTTTTGCTAAGCTAGGCCTTGCTCGCCAGCCCTTTGCCTCACAAGAGGCAACGTGCTTGTGGATCCCCAAACCGACTTCAGAGCCACGACAGCGGTGAGAGGGGCAGATTTGGGCAAGGCCTTCACTGCCTGTGGACGTGCTGGAGGCTGCCAGCAGGCAGTGGCCGCCCTTCATCTCCTCAGACAACACATTTTCTTGATCTGCTCACATACGGTGGCTCCCGCTGATGGGAGTTACACATGCTCGGTAAGAGCAGACTAAAGCTTTCCTACGTTTTTACTAGCAAAATACTGGAAATGGGATGGCTGCAGCCAGCTAGATTGTGAGGGCTCTTGTCAGAAATATGATTAGGAATTTGTTTCCATGTAGCTCATGCGGCAACAGACGTGAGCCCTGAGCCAGAGACAAATAGTAGTTAATATCTAGAGAAGGCAAAGTGTTCTCTGAGAGGCTGGAATGAGAATTCCAGAGCAAGATGAAAATTGGCCTCCGAGGGAATAACATTTTCTTTTTCTTCATAACTGCGGATAAAAATTCCAAATAGATCATCAGTATGTATGTTAAGGGGGGATCACATTCCTGTGATATTGTTGGAAAATTCAGTAGCAATGTATTTTTCATTTTTTTTTTTTAACTTTTTTCTTCACTGCAAAATTTTTTTTTCTTGGATTTTTGCCAAATAATGCAATAAAAAGCACCCATGAGATACAGGAAATTTAAAGTCTGTTGGTGTTCATTACATTACACAGAGTCGTACAGAATTTAAGGTCCTATACGTTAGTCTGCTTCTGAATCAACACGGGCAAGTACATCCAAGGCAGAAGAAGCAAAACCCTGGATGCCTCTGTTGTAGCTGGAAATATGAGAATAAGTCTTCTGAATGTGTGTTTATTTTGGAGTCTGAGAACAAACCAATAGTAGCAGCGCTGCTTTATGTGAGGCCTGGAGTGAAAGAAAATATCTATTTTCACCAAAAAAAAAAAAAAAAAGTGTGATCAAGTTAACTTTCATCTTTTCTGCCTTGTCCCTTGTTGCTGTCACATCTCATACTCCGAGCACAGCAAGGCTCTGTGAGGGGCTGAGAGGGAACTGAGGCACAAATCACTTTATTGATAAGGAAAAAGGTAACAATTTTAAATGCAATTGTGGAGCATAGATTTTAGGGAGAAGAGCTCTGTTTGGGTCCGGTGCAAGGTCCTGACTTTCTTGAGGGTTTTGTCTAGGCTGGCTTTGTGAGAGCCAGGCACTGCTCCTGCCCTGCCAGGGCAATGCCTGGGGTAAGCACAGTGTCCCCCAGTGCAGAAGTACTCAAAAATTGTCTAGGGAGTTGACTGAAGAATGGCGATGTGGCAGCATTCCCTCAGGAACCATTGCTTTTCTTGATAGAAACAAAGTTTCTTCAGGCATTTTTGAAGAGTTCATATTTCGAAAAGAAAATGAAAAATTCCTTAAAAAAACAAACAAACAAAGAACTGTAATATCCTTCATATGCTCAGTGATACACCTTGATTTTTAATAGGTATGTAAAAAAAATTGGCAAAGATCTTCCAAAGTGTTTTGTAGTCCTACCTTCCACGTAGTTCTCATTTTGTATGCTTTCTTCACAAATCCAGCCCCATATTACTGAATTACGTTTAATGGGTTTTGCTTAAAGTTCCTTCAGGCTTCCAGCATTCTGCCCACAGTCAGGCTCCTCTCTCCCTCTCTCCATTCTGGGTGATGTACAAGAGGGGCCGTGAGCTTCCTGGTCTGTTCTGGGAAGCTGTAATGTAACTCCAAATCGACTGTTTTGTTTTTTTTTTTGATGGAGCTAATAGTTCCCAAATCCCCACTTAATACTCCTGCTTTGCGGATGTCTCTCCTCCAGTGAGCACTGTGTGCTAATCTCTTGTTCTTCCAGTGTATGCATCCATACTTAATTTGGGGAAACAGGCTTAAAGCTGTTAAACTCGTGTTAAATGCTCAGAGTTGGCTTTTACAGCTATCCACGTCTGAGAGCCAGAACGCGTCCCCAAGCCTTCCCAGCACTCATGAGGGGTGACGTTAATCTGTTTGGGGAGTTTGCTGAGATCCTGGCTGCCCTTCCCTCACCATCTTCCTGCAGGCTATAAATCATCACTAAATGTATATCCATATTTCTGTTGAATTGAGGGGAACTTTCCTGATTTACACCAGAAAGATGTTTGTCTCTGAATTATCCATCTGGTGTAGGTAGAACAATATTAGATCTTCTGTTTCTTAGAGGTAGCATCCCTGTTTGTCTGTGAGGGAGGCCGGAGCTCGGGTCAGGCTTCAGTCTGAGGTCTGGAGCAGTCCCTGCTCCCTGTCTCATCCTCGGGAGCTTCTCTGCATGGTCCTGCCATAAATTCCTGCCAGGAAAAAAACTATTTTCCATTTATTTGTAAGGAAAAAACAAAACAAACAAACAAAAAAACAACAGGCAGAGAAATGGAAGAGGTGTAGAAACTCTATTCTCACTTTTGTTCCTTCCTATGGGATTTAAAACTTTGACAGCTCTTTCTGCTTCATTTCATGTATTACATAGAAACGATGTCAGATGGAAGGCGTGTTTGTACTGTGCCATTGTAGCCTTGTTTTGTTTTAGGGGCAGCAGAAGGCTCGAGGAGTAGCTCTGTTTAGAGAACTGCATGCTTGGTAGCCGTGGGAGCTGCCTGTGGTAGCTGTACATCACGCTGCTCTGTGCCACGCCAGCGTGCAGCTCGAGGATAACGGGGCTCATGCACTGAACAGTCAATAATTTGTATTTTTGTGTAATGGGCCCTGTTTGTTTCATCTGTGTTTTACCTAGAATGGTGGCATTTTAAGCAGAGTTTACTTTTGTGGCGAAGTACTTTTTCTTGTTCTCTACAAAATGGGAAATAATGCCCCAGATGCCCAGCCAATTTTCAGTAAATTAGTAGACTTTTTTATCGGACCACTAATCACCTTATTTTGAATTGTTTTAAGGAACATAATGCACATCCCTAGGAAAATACTCTTTTTCCAATAGAGGGAGTATTAGTGCCAGGCAATGCCCTTCTTTCTCACTCTCTTTGCATCTCGTAAACCTACCTATTAGCAAATAAAATGCGCGCTGGTGGCTGGTGCTGTTTGGCCTGAGTTTGCTCCCACTCTGCACTTCTGCTTGCCCTTCGATGGGCTGGCAGGGCGGGCTTGGGGTGCGTTTGGTCATCAGGGCCCCAAATGACCCCAAAACTCAGGCTTTGTGCAGGTGAAATCAGGATCTGACCTGATACAAATGTATTGAGTATCGAGCAGCTGCCTTGATCAGGAGTTTACCTTCAGGGCAAGACAGGATGATCAAAATCCAAGTTTGGGGGGCAACAACCCCCAGTTTACTGCCTGCCCTTTGGCAGTCGGGTGGGAAGTCAAATTTGCAACCTCTGCAAGGGCCAAGGGGACAGAGAATCTCCTGGAGAAGCCCCTGGAGAAGCTGGGGCATTGGGGCAGCACGGGGAGATGGTGGAGGGCAAGTACAGCGGATGCAAAACGAAAAAAACAGCGCTCAACAAAGGCTGTAAACGCAGCATGAATCATGGAAATGGAATTAACTTAAAATTATACTTTCAAGGTGAAATATTAGTAGTTGTAACGGTTTGTTTTTATCAAATGGTCACGAGCCGCCGTGATTTTTAGAAAACTTTTCCTGGTAATTTAGCTCCGGGATATATTGCATGTGCTGCCACGTCGTTAATGGGGAGACGTAATAGGGTGTGCTGTGGGGATGGGGGCTCTCGATGCTGGAGCACGCGGTACGCATTTAAAATGTGAGAGGGAGATTTATAACACTTGTGGTGACACAGGAAGATAAAATCCAATAGCCAAAACTATGGAAAATTAATTTAAATAGAAAAGATGCATCCCTTTGTGCGTCTCCCATCCGTTGTTGTGGGATTTCTGCATAAATCTATACATTTTGGTTCTATTTAGTGCTGTGGGTACTTTGATTAATTTAGCTACATGTTACTGTCATGTTGGGAACATTCATCTTCTGTCTTGAAGCATGTACTCCTCAGCCTCTCTATCATTCCACCCCTTCAGGCCTTATTTTCATCACATTTAAGGGAACTCTCCCCTGCCTGTCTTTATCTTGTTAGGCTTTCAACAGCTTAAGTTGAATCTTCATTCTTTCACTCTTGCTGTCAGAGCTCCTTTACCAAGTTATCTCATTTTCCTATTCATAACATCTAAGCCATTATATTTAATACTCAGGCACAATTGCATCTGAACATTACGTAGGACTTGCCAGCACAAATACTTGTAAATGAAATCAGACCACCCCTGGAAGGAGCAGTGGTGGCTTTGCGTTGCCAGTGTATTTTAAATTGAAAAATGCCCAGGACTAAATCCAGTCCTGGAGTAAGCGGCTGCAGCTTAAGTGAAGTCAGCAGAGCTTCATCTGCTAAGCTGAGATGGATTTGACCCTTCAGTACGGAAAGCTGGAAGGTTAATAACGATCACATAATCTGATATGAAGCAGAAATTAATGTCAGGACTGTCCCTGGGGTGTGTGCAGCTACAGATGACAGAGCCCTTTACAGGGGTCGGCACACAGTTGTGTTGGTCCTCCTCAGATTGGAAAACTGAGGCAGGGAAGTTGAGGGACTTGCCAAATTTCAGTTAGTGACCAGTGCTGAAGCCTGTCTTTCTGCAGGAGAGGATCCCAGCCTCCTTCCATGGCAACAGCTGAGGGTCCTGGGGCTTTGTCCCCATCAGGCAGGGCTTGGTTTTCCTCCCAGGTCTCTCCTCTGCTCCTTGAACTAAGGAGATGTTGCAGTAGAGAAGCCTTTTCAACAGCAAAATAAAAATAAAAATAATAAAGAAGTAAAAAGAGACTGATGTCTAGTTTAAGCATGTTTCAGCACTGCTGTGTTGTTCTTTGCACTTTCCAAAGGTTCCTGCGGTGGGGACGTGTTGTGGAGGTGGATCCTAACACTTCTGCCTGCTGCAGGAGCCTGGTCGCTTTGTGAAAGATGATTTGGGAACTAGTTCCTTCTGGTGGCAACAGACAAAACTCAATGACCCAGGAAATACTTTCCTCCCCTCTCTTCCTATAGCTGCCTTCTCCTTTGGCAAGTTGACTTTTTTTATAAGTGCTTCATCCTTTCCCTCCCAAACGTGGAATTTCCTCCCAAAAAACCGTTCTGGCTCAAGACCCAAGGCTGGTCAGACTCAGCAGAAGCTAGAAACAAGTTTTGATACAGGACAGCATCCTACTGCTGGCAGAATGAATGCTCCAGCCCTGGAGAGCGATGCTGGAGAACGCCGTGTCACTGGGGCTGGGGCTGCTCCCTCCAGGGCTGTCCTCGTGGTCTCAAAGGCCTCCAAAGGGGTAGAAGTATTTTCTCTGTGCATTGCTCCATTTTTAGGAGGAGGAAAGCTATTTTAGGCCACTCTGAAATGTTTTTATGGCTCTTTCTGAGCCCTCTGTAGCTAGCTGGTCTCATGGTAATTAAGGCATTTGGCCTTACAAGTGGAAGGATTATGAAAACAGCTTCAATGATTTCTAAAAGTGCTCCAATTTATTCCCAACATAGGATTTGTGTGTGTGTGTGTTTGTGTTTGCTTTCTGATTTTTGTTTTTACAAATGGACGGTGTTATGTGAAAATATGGAATCTGCCACTTTCACTGGGGTGCTGTGACCCGGCTCCTGAGGGTGAAAAACACAATAGTGCGTTTCCTGAATATTAATATTCACAACTCACTCCATAGTGGATTATTTTCATTAACTGGGGCAATCATAATATCTTTGCTTAGCTGTTACTTACCCCTATTGCAGACAAAAGCCACCGGAAGATTTACATGGGAATTTTTCTTGGACAGAGGTAAGAAAAGAGCTTGGATTTGGGGCTCAGGGACAATGTGCTGCCTGTGGGATCATGACACTGATTTCACACTGCAATTAGCCATCATCTCCATATTTTTCAAAGTGATGACTGATGGTTTAGCTCTGCCCTTCCCACTAACACCAGACCAGCAAAACCAAACACTTTCCCTTAAAAATGGATGTTTTTTTGTAGCGCGTAGGTGATGTAGAAATGTTATACACCCAGTGGGCTTGGGATGGTGGCGACCACAGTGTTATGAGATACTTTGCATTTAAACGAACCCATAAAGTTGATGGGATGAGGCAGTGAGAAATGAAAAGTATCACTTCCAGTGCTAGGAAAAAAAACGACTTCTTGAGGTCCACCAGAGATGCCTGAGGCTGGTCTGCTGTAGGCACCCCAAACTGAACAGTGCTGTTAGTTTGAAGCCAGAACTGGAAAGCATGGTGCTGGTGATGGTTCATATGGCCAGCAATAAACTCTCCCGAGTGTGTTTCTGAACTCTCCATGATAGAAACAAATAGAGATTTAATAATGTCAGATGAACACGTAAATGGAACAATCTCTTAAATAATCTCATTACAAGTCCTCGCGCAGTCAATGCAATCAGTCTGAAACCTGGCAGGTATAAAGAAAAAATACCCTTTTGCAAAACCTACATTTATTCATATATATCTACAACTATTTATATCATTGACTTGAGGCACACATACAGGTTAGTGCCTTTGGGCCTGGGTGCCTGAAACATTAAAATTTATTATTATTATTTATTTTTATTAGCTTCATGTGGCAGAAGATTTATAATATTCTAGTTTTATTAAGTACTTGTGGTTTTTAAAACGGATCGTAATTGTTGCTGGGCAAATCTCAAAAGGGGAAGAGGGTTGGTTGGTTTAGTTTTGATTAAACTTTCAGAAGTTTGGGCATTTATCCAAGCTATCTCAACATTTTGCATTTCTAATAGGAGTCTGCCTATCTTGTGAGGATAGACTTTTTTTTTTTGTTATCTTTTCCTTTCTTTTTCACTTTCTTTTCTTTCGTGAAGGTTCCTGTCTTCATACTTGTGTCAGACACATGACACAGTATTCTGGCATATATATTATTCTTCTGGATATTCTGGAATATATATCTATATAAAATATATAGTACTTTATATGTGTTTATATATTCCATGCAGAATAATTACTGTTCTGCCTGGAAAAGACAGAGTCAGGAAGTCTTCAAAAAGTTTGTTACGACAAATTGAAAAGAAGCTATCTGTATCCCTTTACTGTCAAGCCTTAAAAACCTGATTCAGTTTGCAGTTTGTGATAAAGTTGTTAGTAATTTCCTACTGAAGCTCTCTTTTAATTCAGATTCTGCAATTCCAACCATGATGGTCTTGGTCATGGGCAAACCATTGCCCACGACCAAGATTTCTCACCTGATGGAGAGAAATCCAAATACTATGTGACTCTTCTTTAATATGATATGACAAAAATAGGAGCTAGGAAACGGAGTGGACAAGAGCATCTCTTGGTATTGTCTTGCTAACTCTCCTGATTTTATTACAAATGCCACCTTACTTGGTACCTCTCTCAGTGCTGCTGTGTTCTGGGTTCCACGGTTGCTAGATTTAATTTTCATTACATTTAAAAATGTTATATTTGTCAAAAGGTCTAGAAAGCATCTTTGTGTCTTAGAAGCAGAAGACATGGCCCTCTCTAGAGCAGTACACACTTTTTGAAGGTGTTTTGTATATACAGGGGGATGGATGCAATTTATTTGTCGCATCTTTTTGAATGTAATTTAAAGGATGTTTTTAGTATAAGTTACTTCTGGAATTATTTAGGCTTGTGTCAGCAGATGAGCAGAGTTCTTGGGAGGAGGAATGTTGAAGGGGTGGGCTTTTCTTATGAGGTTGGTTTGGGTACAGTTGTTGAGGAGGAGAGGTGTTTGGGTGGAGCAGGTCTGTATGGCCCCCATACCCACCACGGTCTGGAGGAGCTGGCTTTTTCTTTGTGGAAAATCAATGTCCTGGGGGGACGGATGGGACCTTCACACCTGGATCCTTGCCATTGAGCACAAAATAGCTTTCGGTCTTCAGTCTGGGAGCTGTGCTCGGCTCGCAGGCTTTGTGTGAGATTTCTGGGAGTGCTGAGCAGACCTTTATTCCTTTCTTCAGCGAGAACAACTTTCTCCATTTCCTCTCAGGCACAGGCTGTTGCTGTTATAATTGTGCAATTCCACCTGGGTTAAAACTGAAAAGTGTTTCTAATTGGATCCAGGCTAATATCAGCCCTGCACAGTGGTTTTCCAGCATGACCGTGATATTCCACCCTCTGCCAAGCAAAAAAGGCATGCTTTTTGCCCTAAAAACCCATAATTTTCACTTGGAAAAAAAAAAAAAAAAAAAGGCTTTTTTTTTTTTTTTCTTTTCCTTAAGAAAACCCAAGTGATATATGTAATGAAAATATTTTAAACAGGGCTATAGTTTGATAGTTTGTGAATGGTGCTATTTGCTGAACCAGTTTCTGGTCCCTGGTCTGTTTTGTCAGTGGGAACAGCTCCGTGAGGTGTGGGTGAACCCAGTGGCTGTGTCTGAGCCCATTGCTGGTACCAGTCGGTGGCATCTCTCAGTGCCAACATTCATCGATGCTTATAGGTGGGTAGCTTTTGAGTATCAAAACCCCATGAAACCAGTACTGCTAGGTGGCACCTATCTCCTAGGTGGGACCCGAGGTGCCCAGTCCTGAGGAGAGTGATGGTGTAAATACCCCGTTGGTGCATCCTGCTGCAGGAGACGTATCCCAGAACACACTTTTGCTGAAGCAAAATCCATCACTATGGAAATCCAGATGATTATGGTGTTGAGTCACCCCACTGAGACATGCTATCCCGAGCAGTTAGCACGGTGAAGACCTGAGGAGTGCCTCCAAGCCCAGCACTGAGCATCCTTGTGCCATAGCAAGGGCAGTGAGGCCAGGATTTGGGCTAAATCAGGCCCATGCCTGTACTGGTGGCTGTGCTGCCCCCCAGGTTTTGGTACCAGGGGATGGGTAGCAGCTGGAGCCACACAGGAGGCAGGACCACCAGCGTTTGCATTCGGTCACCTTCTTCAAGTGCTGAGCTCTAAGTGCTGCAGCATTGTGTAGTTTTATTATTTTAATAGATGAGAGAGGCCTGTGATCAATAGCAAGGATGCTTTTATCTTAATCATCTATCCCTCATTCATAAATATGGAGATTTTCAGCCTCCTGTAATGCTGCTTATGATTTTCTGTGGTATGGTAAAATGGACTGGAGTAATTTCACCATCCCTAAAATGTTGTAAAAGTAGTGGTTGGGTTATATTAATTTTGCCAACCATATCATTGCACATTTTTAGAAGGTATGGGACTGCCGTATTGGGAACATATGTAGCACAAGGTCTTTTTTCCTCTGACAGTATTTTGCTCCTAACCTATGCGTATCAGTTCAGGATTACACATGAAAATGTAAAGTGTGCAGCATTGAGCCAACACATATCCAACCTCTAAAACACACGTGCGGGTATTTCCTTGGCCAAACTGGAATCAGTGACCTTAGGAGACCCTAATTTCTCTGAAGTGAAGGGCTCAGATCTAGCACGTCTGGTTTCCAGAACCAAAATTAATGTAGTTTTTAAAATGGTCAACCCCGCTATGTACGTAAGGAACATGTCAGGGCTGGGAATCTGGTAAAAACAACCAGTGACCTTTGTTAACCTCTGACTGAAAGGCAAAGGTAGCATTTGGGATTTTTTGCTCTACTGATTGATCTCTAATGAATGTGTGTAAAATATTTTAAGATAATTGCTTAGTGAGAACAAGGAATTTAACTGCATCAGTCTGCCACCTCTTATGAGCATTTGTATTACCGTGCTAACAGCCAGCAATGTGAGCAAATGCATCTCAGCCTGCATATTTCTGAAATCATTTTTAGAGGAGATAAAGCCGTCAGAAATTTCAGTTACTGGTAGGCAGAAAAGGCATTTCCTTTTGTCCGTGCGTGTGGTTTTCCAGGTGAAAGAATAGAATTTGAACTTTTGCATAGACAAAGGGGAAGCAAGAAACAGGAGAGAAAATGGTCAGGAGAAAGATTTGAGGTCCTGTGTGCCCTGCCAGCCTTTTCCTCACCTGTGATTGCGTTACCATGTCTTAGGGAAAGCTTATAAATGCTCTGCTCAGGGCTTCTTTATGGAAAAGCTGGAATGAAACAGCACGGAGTACAGCGCAGGCAGAAGTTTCAGACTCGCTGGATGTCTCTTTCTGTCAGATGCCACAGTGTCAGGCTCAAAGCCATTTGTCATCCCTGAATTTCATTATCTGCTCCTTCCCTGTCTTTCAGTCTCACTTTGCTAGGACATTTGTTCACCGTTGACCTCCCTGACAAATAATACACCTTAATTATGTTGGCAAGAGGGGATATGTCATTCCTGGGCCACTTTAATTGTCTATCCGACAGGCATCCTGCTGCGGCATGTAGCTTCCATGGTATTTTGACCATGATTGCATGCGTACCTTATGCTTTCTCTTTGTGTTTAGAAAGGAAAAAAAAAAAAAGAC